>NC_067249.2:255549694-256174694 GCF_019359855.2 Lolium perenne
CAACATGTAAAGATAATTGGTTTTGTCAAAAGATTAATTAGATAAAACAGGGAATTGTATTGGATTGCAAATGAGGCTTCTAGTGATCATAATCTGAGAGATGACCAATACCCTGACTGATGTTTTAGTAGTACTATATTTTTAACGCATGGTTGTTGTGACTTGCAGGTGATTGCCGCAACAAATCGTGCAGATATTCTTGATCCCGCTTTACTGCGTTCTGGCCGTCTGGACCGAAAGATTGAGTTCCCTCATCCGAAGGAGGAAGCAAGAGCTAGGATTTTGCAAGTATGTGTCCTGAAATTTGTGAAGCCCGTTAGCTCTTGTTGTAAACTTTGCTGTCCTTTATAGTTTTGTGAACTCAAACAAGTTTGGTCTGCGTTGTATTTTGTAGATTCACTCGCGGAAGATGAACGTAAACCCTGATGTCAACTTTGAAGAGTTGGCTCGCTCAACTGATGATTTCAATGGTGCACAGCTGAAGGCCGTTTGTGTAGAAGCTGGCATGCTTGCTCTACGCAGAGATGCTACAGAGGTTTGTGCTGACTTTTGTTCTTCCGTACCTTGAGGGTCCTTGTGGAAGAGTATTGACTGTTTGGTAGACAGTGGAGGATGACAACTACAGATAAAATGGATTAGGATCCTGGGGATCAGTAAATAAAGTTTTAACTGCTTGAATAGATTTATAGTATGTTCAGCATGAACTGAATATTCTCAAATTTAGTATACAGTAATAGAGTAGCATGATGGCATTGATTGATCTTCATATGCGCTGCTGATAATTCAGTGCAACTTTGCTGTGACCTGGCTGCATCTGAAATATTTAGCTATATTTGGAGACGATCAATAATGTATTGTTGAGTCTGAACCTGTCTCTACTCGTGCAGGTGATCCATGAAGATTTCAACGAAGGCATTATCCAAGTGCAAGCAAAGAAGAAGTCCAGCTTGAATTATTATGCTTAGTTCCCCTAAGATAGTGAATATGCTAAGGGAACCCGTTGGTCCTGTGGATTTGTCCAACTGTTTGTAACACTAACATTTATATTCTGAAATCGTGTTTGGTCTCAGTTTATCATGATAATATGAAGCACGTTTTGCTTTGATCCTATTCTTTAAGTGCTTTAAAAATTACTGCAACAGCAATTGCCCCTTAGGTTTCCTCTTTATGCACGTTTTGCTTTCATCCTATTCTTCAAGTGCTTTAAAATTTACTGTTAACATGGGTGTCTAAATGGAATGTTAAAGCTGGATTAGACCGTTGGCAATGCCATGTATGAATCTTAGGTAGCTCGAGCCAGACTGATTCTTGCCACTGGCTTCTGTTACATTGATGATGTGGACGAATGTTTGATTTGAGGAAACTGTTTAGAGTAAAAGTAGTGAGAGCTGAACTGTTAATTTCATTGATGATTGAGGGGTATATATACCCAGCGAACAAGTGCCATTTACAAGGTTGTGTCCCTTCGGAGGGACGTGGCTGTTGAACAAAAAGTAACTGCCTAGTTAGCTTAAGACCTAAGCTAATCTATTTCTAACACTCCCCCTTGGACAACGCCGTTTCTTGAAAATCCGTTGTATAATCTTCAAGATCTTCTTGTATAGTCTTGAAGTCTTCTTGCGTATCCATGAGGATGCCCTTGTAAACATTGTTGTTCTTTGTAAACTCTATCATCTTTAGAATCTCTCCCCCAAAAAAACCCATTGGGAAAAATATGAGGAGAGTCGTATGTGATATGTTGTTAAAACTCCTTTAAACCCTGTTGGAAAAATAAGGAGAAAATAATACAACATAGAAAGATTATTATCTCTTGAGAACTCATATGAGCAAAACCTTGATAAGGAAAAATCTCATTAGTGAGTTTAGAGATCAATAAATATGCCTTATATACTTCCTTTAAAAACCCCAGTGGGGAAAATATGAGGTACGACATATAAATATTGCAAAGAGTGCAATATGATGTGCCACCGAAAACTCCTTTAAAACCCAATGGGGAAAAAACAAGGAGAAAGCAATGTGGCATATCTAGACACTTGTATTTATATTATCTCATTAAAAACCTTTTATGAGAAACCATTAGGAAAACTCATTAAGGGAAAAAGAGTACAATATATATGATCTAATGATCATCACCGGGTTATAATTTGGGGGTTTTACTCCCCCTGAACTTTGCAAATCTAAAAGTTGTCTCACAGCAATCCATGAACTTAAATTCATGAGTATGGAAATCTGTAAAACAATCTATTAGATTTTCACATGATATGTTTGCAAAGTGTTTATCTTCCTAGTTTGAAAAATATTAATTTAACCCTTATGCATTTGAGCAATACAAGAGGTATTATCTGATAGATAATGGTGGGTAATTCTGTTGAATCTTAACCACATGATCTTGAATGTGGTCAGTCGAGCCTATTTTGTTCTCTTAGTTAGAAGGCTCTTTCATTGAATTCAGTCTATGATATGGCATTTTCGGGATCGATAATTATAGCCAATGTAGATTACACGATGGTCAAATCTTGATATTCCTAAGGGAATTAATCAAGATCATTTGAGCCTTAAATATATCGGAGGATATTACTTACACCAATCTTTTAGTTGGGGCTTGCACTTTAAAGAAGTTGATAACAAAATATTCACATTCATGATGTAGTTTGTATTGAGATATGGAACAAGAGGTTCAATATCACTTCATCACTACTACAATGTATGAATGAATTTTTTTTATCCGTGTTAGGGATAGTGTGACCATATGTATCTTTGATTTGATTTATCCATATTAAATTTTTCCAAAACTTCATGGACATGTAAAGAATGATAGATATGTATTCCGAAGGAATATACTCAAGTTATAAACTTGGTTAATACTTGGTTCAATCCAAATCTCCGTCTTGATATGATTGCAAGGACCTTTCATGTATATTATAAACTTTGATGATAAAAGCATTGATATATACAAAGATCATGTAAAATCCAATTAGAGATTTTGGTTATGACTACATATAAGCAATCATCATTGTACGAGTAATCCTTTATAAGAAGGAGCTCTTATAGTCAATTGTACCACACAATTTGTGTTTGACTATTTTAAGTCATAGAGTGACTTTTGTATTATTACACATATGTTGCGATTTAATTTTGGATTTGGATTTATAAGCCTTAAGGACTTTAATATAGATATCCAAATTGAGTGACCCATATGATTATGTAATCACTACATCCATCAGCTACATGGATAGTTTATTTATAATTGCCAATAATATTAGTATCGAAACATAATTCCACTTATACCAATAGGGTATGTTACATCATATATAATTGATGTCGGGTCTCTGCGTGAACCCTTGCGCTACAAGCCTCACTTTATCACCGCCTCATTGTTTTTTGTTGTTGTTAACAAAAGTCATTTGTCTTCCAGAGGGAAGGTGCTTATGAGGAATAGGTATTACAATGGTAAATACCTCCCTTGTTGAGTGAGTGCTATTCTTATTCAATTGCATCCTTCTAGTTGAACCAATATATGAGTGCATTAGGCACTCTGCCATGGACTTTGGTTCAGGGCCCTAAAGGTTTTAGCAATTTTTAAGAATAAATATATTTGTCGACAAAATGTAGTCTTTGTTGTATGATTCTGTTGAATCAATAATATTTGTGGAAATGTGATTAAATATTTGAACTCCTCATGATTTCCCATAACAATGGAGTCAAGGTGTTTCGATGTCCCAACACTTAAAATTATGTGCACATTTGTGCTGGGTTTGGACGATGAGCATCCACTATGTGTTATTCAACTTGAGGTTGAACTACATTTACTTGTTGAGAATATAATTTCCTCTGTTCTGCGGAAGCATGTGAGAATTTATATCTCATGTGGCCAATTTTCTCCCCCTTTTGCTCTCATTTTGGAGAAAAGTGGTTACATTAGGTACCTTCACTCTTTTGGCACATTGGTTGCATGCATAATATGATTTTGTGACATTTTGTCACGAGTAAATGTATATGGCAGATTTGCAATGTGTTGCAAATTTATGACTGAATCGTTCAGATTTTCAAGTACGTGAATATAAGGACTGAAAGTCTATGACATTTATTATTTATTTATCGGCATTCTTTGTGGTACTAATCTCCCCCTAATGCCGAAAAATATTCTTATTGCAAATGCAATCAGCGTACGGGCTATCAATAACTCCCTTGATAGGGTTTGAGGTATTTGACGGATATTGGAAAATTATACCTTAGTTATTTATCACATAGATCCCAAATTGATGTGAGGGCCCATGATGTACGTTGGGGTGGTGATTGATACGTCCAAAACGTATCTACTTTCCCGAACACTTTTGCTGTTGTTTTGCCTCTAATTTGTGTATTTTGGATGCAACTAACACGGACTAACGCTGTTTTTAGCAGAACTGTTCTGGTGTCTCGTTTTTGTGCAAAAATCCAACTTTCAGGAAAAACCTCGGGATTTTGACAGAAGGCCCTATTTTCCCAGAATACTGACGGAGCCAGAAGGACAAATCAAGTGGAGGCCCGAGGGTCCCACACCATAAGGCGGCGCGGCCTAGGGGGGGCCCGCGCGGCCCTATGGTGTGGCCCCCTCGGCCGGCCTCCGACGCCCTCCTTCGGACTACTTATCGGCCTCGACCTAAAAACGCACGAGGAGAAGTCGAAGTCGCCAGAAACCCTCCAGAACGCCGCCACATCGCGAAACTCCGTCTCAGGAGCCAGAAGTCTCCGTTCTGGCACTCCGCCGGGACGGGGAATTGGAGGAGATCATCGCCGCCATCACCACCGACGCCTCTCCATCGACCAGCCATGTTTCCCCCATCCATGTGTGAGTAATTCCCCCGCTGTAGGATGAAGGGGATGGTAGGGATTGGATGAGATTGGTCATGTAATAGTCATAAGATTGTTAGGGCATAGTGCCTAGTATCCGTAGATGTTACTTTTATGATATTGTTGCAACTTGTTATGCTTAATGCTTGTCACTAGGGCCCGAGTGCCATGATCTCAGATCTGAACATGTTATTGATTCATGAAGATATTCGTTGTTTATGATCTTACCTGCAAGTTGTATACACATGTCGCTGTCCGGAACCAATGGCCCCGAAGTGACAGAAATCGGGACAACCGGAGGGGATGGTAGTGATGTGAGGATCACATATGTTCACGGAGTGTTAATGCTTTGCTCCGGTACTCTATTAAAAGGAGTACCTTAATATCCAGTAGTTTCCCTAGAGGCCCGGCTGCCACCGGCTGGTAGGACAAAAGATGTTGTGCAAGTTTCTCATTGCGAGCACGTACGACTATAATTGGAACACATGCCTATAGATTGATTAGTACTTGGATACCATTTTATTATTATCTGCAAATGCCCCTGCTTGACTGTTACATGAGTTTCTCTCATCCATGCAACGCCCGTTCATCCGTCCCCGTGCCTACAGTATTTTAATCCAGCTGTTTACTAAAATCACTACTGCTGTCTTTGTTACTCTCTTTCTTTGTTATTTCACTACTGCTATCGCTATAAAAGCTGTTATCGATAAACACTTGCGAGCAAGTCTGTTTCCAGGTGCAGCTGAATTGACAACTCCGCTGTTAAGGCTTTCAAGTATTCTTTGTCTCCCCTTGTGTCGAATCAATAAATTGGGTTTTACTTCCCGCGAAAACTGTTGCGATCCCCTATACTTGTGGGTCATCAAGACTATTTTCTGGCGCCGTTGCCGGGGAGCATAGCTTTATTTGGAAGTTCACTTGCATTGATATTGTTCGCTGCAAATTCTCCATCATGGGTAAACCTCGCGATACTAAGGTCGCCATATTACCATCCACTACAAGAAAAGGTACAACTCTGAGTACCTCTGCTGCTCTTGATTCACCATCTGTGATAAGTAAACTTGTTTCACCACCACAAGCTTCAAATGCTGGTACTTCTGCTGAATCTGAAAATTCCCCTTATAATTGTGATGATGCTTCTACTGTGCTTGATAATGATGGTTCGTTAGGATCTTTTCTAGATGCTACAACTGCTAGGTCTAGACAAATTGAAAATACTGAAACTCCTAATGAAAATGCTGTTACACCTGTTAATTCACCGAGTCTCGTTGAATACTCTAGTGATGATCTTGATGAAGATTATGTGGAACTTGATGATGATTTTATTGAAAAATGCTATGCTACTACCGATGCAAGAAAAATTAAAAAGTTGCTTGCGTAACATGCCGTTAGATATAAAGCTGTCTCTGATCCTAAGTTTGCCACATCTCCTATAAACATTAAGGATAAAGATTATGATTTTTCTCTTGATTTATCTCATATAGCTATTGTTGAGAAAACACCCTTTTGTGGTACTGAAAAAGAAAGTGCTGTTGAACACATGATTGAGCTATCTACTCGAGTAGCTTGTTTTCTCGATGATGTTAAGAAGCGTACTTACTTTGTTGCTAAAATCTTTCCATTCTCATTAAAGGATGACGCTAAAACTTGGTATAATAGTTTGCCACCTAATTCTATTAAAAGTCCAAAAGAATTGCTTGATGTTTTCTTCCGTAAATACTTTCCTGCTAGTGCTCAACATATTGCTTTGCAGAGAATCTATAATTTTGACCAGGGAGATGGAGAGAAATTGCCTGAGGCTTGGGCGAGATTTTGCTCTCTTATTAGAGCTCGGCCTTACCATGATTTGGAAAAGCATGATTTACTTGATATATTTTATAGTGGACTAACCATTGAGTCTAGGGCATACCTGGATAGTTGTGCTGGTTGTGTTTTCAGAAAAGAACTCAGGGCATATTTGAAGAATTATTGGCTAAAATAGGCCGGAATCGTGATGATTGGACTACGCCTGGACCAACTCCAACGCCAATATTGAAGAAGAGGGGTTTAATTAAATTGAATGATGAAGATATGAGGGAAGCCAAGAAGTCTCTCAAGGAGAAAGGTATTAAATCTGAAGATGTGAAGAATCTTCCTCCCATAGAAGATATATGTGAGATAATTCCCCCTTCATCCATGATTGAGGTAAATTCCCTTCAGCGCTTTACTAGGGAAGATATTCCGTATTCAAAACCTCCTGCGCAATGCTTAGATGAGTTTGATAATTATATTGGTAAGCAAGAAAATTTTAATATGAGAGTAGAGAATCATCTAATGGAAAATTCTCAAGCTATTAGTGAATTGCATGATATTGTGGAGAGAACCTCCAATGATGTTAAGATACTTGTTAAACATTTTCATATGGTTCAAACTCAAATTGATCAACTCACTAAAGTGCAAAATGACTTGTTGGGAAATAATTCTAAAGAAAAACATGCTTATGAAGTAACAACTAGAGGCGGTGTTTCTACTCAGGATCCTTTATATCCTGAGGGACATCCCAAAAGAGTTGAACAAGATTCTCAACGAACTAAAACTAGTGCTCCATCTAAGAAAAAGAAAAAGAAACATAAGAATGTTGTAGAATCCTCTGAACCTGTTAATGATCCTAATAGTATTTCTATTTCTGATGCTGAAACTGAAAGTGGTAATGAACATGATAAAGATAATGATAAGAATGATACTCCTGATAAAGAAGAGGTTGAAGAAGAACCTGAAAAGCATGCTAAAAATAAAAAGTATATTAAAGAAGATTTTATTGCTGAGAAACATGGTAATGAAAGAGAACCTTGGGTGCAAAAGCAAATGCCCTTTCCTGCTAAGAAACTAAAATCAAAGGAAGAAGAACACTATAATAAATTTTGTGATTGGATGAAACCTTTATTCTTGCAAATCCCTTTGACTGATGCTATTAAATTGCCTCCTTATTCAAAGTATATGAAAGATATTGTTACTAACAAAAGGAAAATCCCCAATGAGGAAATTTCCACTATGCTTGCTAATTACTCTTTCAATGGAAAAGTTCCAAAGAAGTTGGGCGACCCAGGTATACCTACTATTCCTTGTTCTATTAAGAATAATTATGTTAAAACTGCTCTATGTGACTTGGGAGCCGGTGTTAGTGTTATGCCTTTTTATCTTTATAAGAGACTTTACTTAGATAAGTTGATACCTACTAATATATCTTTGCAAATGGCTGATAAATCTACTGCTATTCCTGTTGGTATATGTGAGGATGTTCCTGTTCAAGTTACTAATAACTGCTTGATATTAACTGATTTTGTTGTGTTGGAAATGCCTGAAGATGATAATATGTCTATTATTCTTGGGAGACCTTTTCTTAACACCGCAGGGGCTATTATTGATTGCAATAAAGGAAAGGTTACTTTCAATGTTGATGATAGGGAGCATACCGTTTATTTTCCCAAGAGGATTGAGAAAGCGTGTGGAGTTAATACTATTTCTAATGTGAGAACTATCAAAGTGGGAACTATTGATTGTCCTATATATGAGCCTAAAGAAGAATATCAAACTCTTATGATTGGATCCATATCAATACAATTCACGGTAACATGATTGATTTGAGGTTTATTTCTTCTTATGCTATGTAAAATTTATTTGGTGGCAAGACTTGATCAACCTTGTTAACAAATACTTTTTATATGCATAGAGGAGGTAAACAACATCTCTTTCTTCCTCCACTTGCTCTAGTTGTTGTAGCACTTTTAATTTGCAAAGTTCCTTAGTTAATTGGAGATTTCAAAAAATTTCCTGGCCAGTAATAATAAACTTAATACCCAGAAATGTGCATTTTTCAAAGTTTTCAAAAATTCACAAAAATTATACCGTTGGTCCTATTTTTCGACGAGGCACCTGGGAGCACCAGAGGATGACCTGTGGGGCACCACAGGGTGCCACACCACCAGCCGGCGCGGCCAAGGAGGTGGGCGCGCCACCCTGTGGTGTGGGCCCCTCTTTGCCCCACTATTTCATCTCTTTCTCCCAGCATCTTCTCTCTCCCGAAAAAAACTCGCACCAGGTTCCTCTCACTCGCATTTTTGCTCAAGAACTCCAGATTTCTCGATCTCTTTGCTCAGCCCAGATTTCTGTCTGAGATTTGGCACATTTGCTCTTCGGTATGTGACTCCTCCGATTATCCAAGTAGAATTTTGTTTGGTGGAGTATATCTTGAATATTTTGCTGCTGTAGGTAACATGTTTAGTGAGCTTGCATGCTTGTTCTAAGTGGTAGAAACTAGTTTTGATGCATGATTAGTACTCTAGCAAGTTCCTATGGTAGTTTCCCTCAATTATATGTCACCAAATCAAATTTTATATCACTTGTTGAAAATTTCAGAAAAGAGATGAAGAAGTTCAACTTTGGAGAGTTGTTCAAGAAAGGAACAACCAGCACCGGGAGACCTTCTAGGACCGCCACCCAACTTAGGCGATCGTACAATGAGGATATCATCGCGCCTAGCTTCGCGCCCGAAGAGGACAATGGGGCTCCTAATGCTTCATCCTTCCCATGTTATGATTTTCTGACAAATGCGGGGATACTGGATGATTTCTTCACCCTTGTCAACAAGGCGGGTTTAGCCACCTACGTGGGAGATGAAAGGGAGCAATACTACATGCTCACCAAAATCTTCGTCGAGAGCTTCAAGTTCCAAAACACGCAATATGAGCCGACAGTTGCATTCAAGATCTATGGTAATCCTGTTACTATGGAATTGAAAGAATTTTGTCGTGCATTGGATATTGCCCCTGTAGGTACAGCAAGGAGGATTGATGACAACCCCCGGGACTTGTTGGAGCTTTATCGAGGGATCACCAATGATGATTGTCGCACCATTCAACGTGGCAAGATAAGGAACATTCAACTCCCCGCCATTAAATATTTTGCATATTACATTGCTACTAGCATTCTTGGTAGGGAGAACACTAGCAATATTTCTAGTTACCATCTTGCTTTCTTGAATATTGCACTTACTGGACAGACATCTTATCATCTTGGTTCTCTTATTGCTTGCCGCCTGTCTAACAGGGGGCCTATTTTTGGAGGAACTATTGCATTGCGCATTTTAACACATTTAAGACTTCCTATTGATCCTAATGATGTGCCATTAACCCCTAGGAGGCTTGATATCGCTGCTATGAAAAGCCATCATTTTGTTACCACTGATTCCACTTTAGATAATATGGTCTATAGAATGTTGTTTGCTGACGGGGATGAGAAAGAAATCCCTCTTCCCTAGCCAGGTTTGTTCTGTATTGACAGTCAACCATGGTCGCGCACTAAGGAGGAGGTGGATGAACATATGAAGATACAAGATTTCCACCAGCAGCATGACTCCGAGGACGCCGAGCCCTCCTACGACTACACCGTCACGTATCCGGGTGCTTCTTCTAGCACATACCCGGAAGATGATCCATCTTCGTCGTACTACGGAGATACTACCTCATGGGGTCGATGGGATTGAACTCCACTTAGGCCAAAAGCCTAAGCTTGGGGGGAGGTATACCGACATCACTCATTCTTTGCATATTATGGTTGCTGGATACTTGTACATACTTGTTTAGTTTCTTTGAGTGGTTTTCTAATGAGAGGGAGATGATATTTGGGGAAGTGCTGCCTGGAAACAGATTCTGGACTGTTACTAGAAAAATTCGTGCACACAGCCAGAACGTTATTTTGGGCTGCCAATTTTTGTGCAGGTTCCCCAGGTTGTTATCTAACTTTCATTAGTTGAACACTTTTCGAGCTGAGCAACGTAAGATTTTTGTAAAAATCGATTTCTGTATTGCTGTCAGGTTTTGGCAGATTTCTGCCATCTCGCTTTTCTGTGTTTCTTTTAGTTTTCATTTTCTTGTTCTTGCTTTGTTTCTTTCCTAAAACACAAAAATACCAAAAATATTTCTGCTGTTTCTCTTCACCATTTGTTTATCTTGGTTTCTTGCATTTGTTTCGCTTTATTTGCTATTGCCAGTTTGCTATAAGAAAACCCAAAAAGATTTTGCTTTGTTTGTTTGTTTCCTTTTGTTCTTGTTCTCAAATTCGAAAACACCAAAAATATTTGCTGTTATTCTTTGGTTTTGTAAAGTTCTTTATGAGTTCAATGGTCTTCGGTGGCTGGAGCGTGGTTTTCATTTCATATTATCCAAGTGACATAGGCATCCCCAATGGGCCTGCCGATGATGGTACCCAGGGTTTACTGAAGGCCCACTACCCGAAGAATAAGAAGGTTCGGAAGCCCAAGATATTGTTAAGGAAAGCTAGAGTTGTAATAGGAAGCATTATTTGTAATCTTGCGGGAGGAGTTAGAAACCTACCCGGACTCTGTAACTTGTACAATACGAAACCCTCGACTCCGCCTCCTATATAAGGGGGAGTCGAGGGACGCAGAAGGCATCGAATCATTGTCTCTCAAACCCTAGTTTTTACATCGTCGAGTACTTTTCGGCTGAAACCTTCGAGATCTACTTGCCCTCTACATCTAACGAAACCCTAGTCTACAATCTGTAGGCATTGACAAGTTAATACCTTGTCAATTGGCGCCGTCTGTGGGATCTAGAGGTTGCAAGAAGCTGATCTCGATGGCACGTCCAGAATCATCGACTTCGTCGGTAGCAAGCAATGCGATGGATCGAGGTAAACAGGAAAAAACTGATCTAGTCGATTTTATTCCTCACCCGCCCTCCCGTTTGGATGCATGTGCGTATCTGGAGGAGCCCATCGTTATGAAGTTCGGAGAATTCCGATTCAGCGTCAACAAGGAAGGATCTTATCGTCTCGAAGTTCCAATCTCGTCGAAATTTTCAGCGATCGATTCTGACTTTTCGACAAGTGATGAAGAGTTTTCGTCGCCACGTTTCATCGACACCAAGGCAAGCGAAAAGTTTGTCAAGATCTTCAGCGACACATCCTTCGGGTCGACTGCGGACTCCTTTATAAGCAGCGACTCCGACAGCGTTGACAGCTTCATCGACAAATCTGCTGCCATCGGAAAGGTCTTCACCAATCTTTATGATGGTGTCACCAATCCCGATAAAAATCAATACTCAAAATATCATCAAGTGTATGCAATTGAAGAGGCAAGCCGAGCAGAACCAGAGACGTCAGAGGCTTTCGATGATTCGGGAAACCCATACGTCGATCCCGCTGATCTCAGAAGAGGCTTAGGCACCAAATATGTCGGGACCTCACCTCGCGAAAGAGTCCAACTCCTGCAAGCAGCGTGGGATAGGGCTGCAAGAGCCATGGATGGTTCAGAACCAATGACCACCACAGCTACTGCCGAGGAATTACAAGCCTATCAATATAGACTTGCTCGTGTGAGTAGGGAGTTGGAAAAAGAAACAGCATCCCTGAATAGAAGAAAAGAGGCAGCATCCGCGTCAAGCAGGCGTCGAGCAGAGCTCAGTCGACAATCAGGAACTTCGGGAGATAGTCACAGAGAAGCTCGGAGGAGGGCAATATCTCGGCTGCAAAATATACCTGAAGCAGAAAGAGGCAACATAATTCAAAATCTTGACATGTCTTTCATGTCGATTGATACAAGGGGAAATATCATCCCGAAAACGCCAGAAGCAGGATACATGGCAACGCAAGCTTACATCCTCGCGTCCAGACCACCCCCCGGAGACCCGAGAGAAGCATTGTTCAATATGGCAATGGCTGGAGTTGGAGTTATGGGAACAGCATTCACAGCTACACCTCCCGAAGGAACTGCAAGGCAAAATAGTCCACGACCTACCGCTGCAGTGCAAGATCCACCAAGAACAAGTGGGGCAAGAGATACGGCGGCTCAAGCAAGGGTAGACAGAGCGCGGCAAGAAAGAAGAGAACATCGGCATTCACCAGAAGTTGCCGATGAAGATCTGTGCGGGCTTCCGTGCTTTACGAGACGAGTCCGAAAAACTCGAGTACCAAAAGGGTTTAAGTTACCCGAGAATTTCAAAAAATTCGACGGTCTGCAGGATCCCGAGGATTGGCTCGTTGATTATCTCGAGATGGTGAAGCTGGTAGGAGGAACCAGAGCAACAACCATGCAAAGTATCCAAGTCCACCTGAGTGGTGCCGCGAGATCTTGGATAAAGAAACTTTCCCCAGGTTCCATCGACAGCTGGGATAGTTTTGAAGATATTTTCGTGAGAAACTTCCGATCCACCTGCAAGAAACCTGCGTCATTGGAAGAGTTGAGGGCGTGTTTATTTAAACACGACGAGTCGATGAGAAAATATATACAGAGGTGGAACATTATTAAAAACTCGGCAGAAGATATATCTGACGAGAGAGCAATAGACGCGTTCGTGGCAGGAATCCGACGGGGAGATTTCGTCGAGGACTTAGGGAGAACCAACCCCAAGACAATATCAGCACTGATGGAGATAGCCAACAAGTGGGCAGATGGAGAAGACGCAATATATAACAAGCGACACAGGTCGCCAGAAGAGGACCGCGGTCGAAATTTTCAAAATAGAAGGCGATTTTCCCGCCAGTTCTACAACAACGACGCTCCCGGCCACATATCGGCTGGCTTCCGAGGAAATCCTGGAGGAAATAGTCGAGATGACTACCAAAGAAGTAATGAACAACAAGGCGACAATAGAGGTGATTCTCGCGGTCACAGGCAAAATAGTGGACCAAGGTTTCAAAGACCCTATGTGTCCCCCGAGGAGATGATGAACGGACCGTGTCAGATGCACTTTTTTCTCGATAGCAACGGAAAGAGACAATCAGGACATCTACAAAAAGACTGCCGCAACTTTCAAGCAATGTTGCGAGCCGCAGGAATTGCAAATACCCAAGCAATAAATAGAAATCACCAGGGACCAAGGAGCGAGATACATCTCCCACCTCCTCCCGCGATTACAGACGAGAATCGGCACTAGCTCAGAATAGCGGCAGCACCACAACCACCTCCGTATGTTGATCCCAATTCTAATGGCGTAGTCTTGATGATTCAGAAAGCTAGGCCATCTAACAGGGCGCAGAAAGTAATTTCGCGGCAAGTATTCATGGCAGAAAAGATGCCTCCACCAACAGTCGACTACCTAAATTGGTCGGGACAGGATATCGGCTTCACAATTGCGGATCACCCGCAGCAGGTTCCTCGACCTGGGCAATCCGCACTTATTTTACCCGCAGTAATTGCTAGCTTCGACGTATCGAGAGTTTTCATAGATGGCGGCAGCAACTTAAACCTTATGTACGCAGACACACTAAGGAAGATGAACATATCCCTAGCAAATCTAGCACCAACTGACACACGTTTTCACGGGATCACGCCAGAGAAACCAAGTTATCCGTTGGGAAAGATTAATCTCGACGTTCAGTTTGGGACCCGAGATAATTACAGGATAGAGAAATTGGAGTTTGAAGTTGTGGATTTCCCGTCGCAATATTATGCTTTGTTGGGACGACCAGCGTATGCTAGGTTTATGGCGGTACCTCATTATACGTATTTACTGTGGAGGTTACCTGGACCCAAAGGACCAATCACAGTCAAAGGAAGCTTTGCGTTAGCTGACAAATGCGACAGAGATTTTCATCAACTGTCAGAAACCTTCGGGATGCAAGCAGAATATATGGCGCCAAGGCAAACTGATTATGATGTTTTGCCAGACATAGGGAGGCCGCTCAGGGAACCAACCTTTAACACAGCGAAGGACTCAAAAGAAGTGCAAATCCACCCGACGGACCCGAAGAAAACGATGTCCATTGCAACAAATATGGACCTCGCTAGGAAAGCACGCTCGTCAAGTTCCTCCGTGAGCACTGGAAAATCTTCGCATGGTGTCCAGCTGACATGCCAGGAGTACCCAGGGAACTTGCCGAGCACCACCTCAACTTGGATCCTCTCGCGAGACCAATCAAACAACCCTTGCGGCGTCTTTCGGAACCAAACCGCAAAGCTATGCTATCAGAAATAGATCGACTTAAGGATGCTGGTTTTATCAAAGAGATATCTACAGAAGCCACATGGGTAGCTAACCCAGTGATGGTGCCGAAGAAACACACAAAAGTCCTTCGCATGTGCGTCGACTTTACGTGTCTCAATAAACATTGTCCTAAGGATCACTTTCCCCTCCCAAGGATCGATCAAATCATCGACTTCACGGCAGGATGTGAACGTCTTTCCTTCTTGGATGCATACTCTGGTTATAACCAGATCAGACTAAAAGAAGATGATGAGGCCAAAACAGCGTTCATAACACCTTACGGCGTGTTTTGTTACAAAACAATGCCCTTTGGTTTGAAAAACGCGGGAGCAACATATCAGCGGATGATGCAGAAGTGCCTTGCAACACAGATTGGGAAAAATGTACAAGTCTACATCGACGATGTCGTGATAACATCAAAGAAGGGGTCAACACTGATCGAAGATTTGAAGGAAACCTTCGACAACCTTGACAAGTTTTGCCTCAAGTTGAACCCGACAAAGTGCTCCTTCGGCGTTCCTGCGGGAGAACTTCTTGGATTCTTAGTATCAGCAAGAGGGATTGAAGCTAATCCCAAAAAAATACAGGCCATCGTAACTTTGAGGAAGCCAACAAAGTTGAAAGAAATACAACAGCTGACGGGGCGAGTCACAGCTTTAAGCAGATTCGTCGCCAGGCTAGGAGAAAAGGCGCTGCCGTTCTACGCATTGATCAAACAAGGGGAGAAATTTCAATGGAACGAGGAAGCAGATAGAGCCTTCGAGAACCTCAAGCGCACAATTTCGACACCACCAATTTTGGTAGCGCCTAAAGAGAAAGAACCTCTCCTTCTATACATTGCAGCCACACCCCAAGTGGTTAGCACGGTTTTGGTAGTCGAGAGAGAGGAAGAAGGAAAGCTCCATGGAGTTCAAAGGCCAATATATTTCATCAGTGAAGTACTATCGCCTTCAAAACAGCGGTACCCTCAGTACCAGAAACTGGCGTATGGAGTATTTACGACAGCAAGAAAATTGCGACACTATTTTTCGGCGCACCCGATAATAGTGGTCAATGAAGCTCCTCTGTCAAATATATTGAACAACCCAGAAGCTACGGGTCGTGTCTCCCTTTGGGGAATAGAACTTTCCCCTCGGGACATCACGTATGAAAAAAGAAAGGCAATAAAATCGCAGGTCTTACCGGATTTCATCGCAGAATGGATGGAGCTACAAAATATGGGGCCTCCAGAATTATCGAGAACCTGGACTATGAACTTTGACGGGTCCAAAAGGTTAGAAGGCGCTGGAGCAGGCGTGATATTGGTATCACCTGAAGGCGACAAGTTGAAGTATGTCTTGCGAATGACGTTCCCAAACGCGTCTAACAATGAAGCAGAATATGAAGCTCTCATACACGAAATGAAGATGGCAAAGGCTTGCGGTGCAACCCGACTGAAAATTTTCGGCGACTCACAGTTGGTAGCACAGCAAGTTATGAACCAATGTGATGCAGTCAATGAGAGCATGATAGCATACAAGGAGATGTATAATGAGCTGGAAAAACTGTTTGATGGATGCGAGGTAAACCACATCAGCAGATTGAGCAATGATGAAGCCGATGTCCTTGCAAACATCGGGTCACAATGTCTCGCGATCCCTCGAGGCGTGTTTTGGGAAGAAATAAGCGAGAGATCAACAAAGCCAATGAAAACAAAGAAGAAGGAGAAGGAAGAAAAACCTTCAGACGTCACCAACAAATCACTGGAAGAAGAAGAAGAGGAACAGGAGCTAGTCATGATGGTGCAAATTCCATGGATGCAGGCATACATATCATACATCCTAAGGAAAACAATACCCGACGATCCAGTGGAAGCAAGGCGAATAATTAGGCGATCTAAAGCCTTTACTGTGGTAAAAGGGGAGTTGTATAAGCGAAGTATCTCAGGTGTGCTACAGAGATGTGTCACACCCGAAGAAGGACGGATCATCCTGAAAGATGTACACGAAGGAATATGCGGGCACCACGCAAGCAGCCGCGCTATCGCGGCCAAAGTCTTCAGAGCGGGATTTTATTGGTTAACAGCAATTGAGGACGCGAAGGAAATAGTGCGAACTTGCGACGCGTGTCAAAGATTCGCCGCCAAACCTCATTCTCCGGCAGCAGAATTGATGCCAATCCCATTGTCTTGGCCCTTTGCTCAGTGGGGTCTCGATATGGTGGGAAAACTACACAAAGCTTCGCCAGGTGGATATGAGTATATGCTCGTTGCTGTCGACAAATTTACTAAATGGATAGAAGCAAAGCCGATAAATTCACCGGACGGCGCATCAGCAATCAAGTTTGTGAAAAGCATCGTCTTTCGATTTGGAGTACCTCACAGCATCGTCACAGACAACGGCAGTAACTTTACTTCCAAGGAGTTCAAAGCATATTGTGCAGAAATAGGCATCAAACTGAGTTTTGCGTCTGTCGCACATCCACAGACCAATGGTCAAGTCGAGAAGGCCAACGGCATTATCTGCAATGGTATCAAGAAGCGCTTGTTGGGACCATTGGAAAAAGCTCGACATACTTGGCCAGAGGAGCTGCCAAGTGTATTGTGGAGTATTCGAACAACACCAAACACGGTGACGCAGGAGACGCCGTTTTTCCTGGTCCACGGAGCCGAAGCAGTATTGCCGATAGAAATAGAACATGATGCTCCAAGAGTTACAGAATACGATGAAGAAACTTCGAGAAAAGTCTTAGAAGATGATGTCGACGCACTTGATGAAGCTCGAGATGAAGTCCTATCACGAGTTGCCAAGTATCAACAGGACCTGAAAAATTACCATAGTCGACGACTGCGACCGAGGTCTTTCCAAGTTGGCGACTTGGTTTTGCGACTAAATCAAAAAAGTCATGAAAAACTCGAGTCACCATGGCTTGGACCTTACATAGTCACAGAGGTAATCGAAGGAGGAGCATACAGACTCAAGGACAAGAAGACGGGGATTGCTGAGCCAAATCCCTGGAACGTGGCACAGCTCAGGCGCTTCTACGCCTAGATGCCGAAATATAGTCTCCTCTGTAAACATACAATGTACTGAAACGCTCGCGAGTTTTCATACGCACTCTTTTCCTTTTTCGGGGCACCGAGTGGGGCCGGGAAAGGTTTTTAATGAGGCGGACTCGCGGTGCTGCAATATAATAAAGATAGTGGAATTATATATCTTTTCGACAAGCTCGGGGGCTCTTACCCAGAAGATACAATATATATATCTCGCTTTGGTATAAAGTACCTCGCCAAATAAAACTACGTCGCAAAAATAGCAATCAACGGAAAAGCTCAGGGTCCGCACCCGCAAAAATAGTGTACAAATATAAATTATCTTGCCCTGGGACAACCTCGCATTATAACAAGAGAAAAATATCGCCATCAAAACGCCCGGGGGCTTGGCACTGAAAAAACAGAAAAATAGTAACTTTATAATATAGATTATGTTTACTACACACAAGATACAATCCTTGGAGCAACAAAACTTCAAGAGCTACCTAGTATATTATCTATCGTCAGCCGTTCATTATTTATAGCGCGAGTACTATGTTCCGCATAACTGCCTTTTACAAAGAACTCAGCGTCTAGTCGAAGAAGTTCATCCATCATATCTTCGGCAACAGGAGTCACAACGTCATCATATTTGCCGAAGTTCCTTTTTCTCTTCGCCATCTTCGCCAGACATTTCGGAACAATTTGACTCATATCTAATTTCGGATAGCAGATTTTTATCATAATCATGGCGAACCTCGCGCCAGCAGCTAATTGGGCTCGCACAAATCCATGGATTCGAGGAGCATCTCGAAATTGTTCCATCAGAGCGGGAAGCGTTTCTGGCATCTTATTACGTGGAAACATGGTCCCGTAAACTAAAGACAAGGTCCTCGTGCAAAAGTCGAGAAAATCGCGGACCTGAAGAGCACGATCTTGAAATCTAACGATTTGGCGAGTCCGTTCAGGTGTGCCCCAAAAATTTCAACCATGATCACGTGCAAGCCTCAGAAGAGCATTAGAACGAGCTTCAACACGTTCATCTTCCGTAGCAGCATTCAAAAAGGCACCTATTTCGATAAAATCAGCGAGCAACAAGAAGACAAGTAAAAAAGAAAGATAAAGTGTGACAAAGATACCGAAGCATACCTGCCATATCCAAGCTAGCATCTGTTAACAGTTGAAGCATGAAATTTTCTCGAGACATAGCTGCAGCAGCTTCAGCAATGGCGGCATCTTTCTCGAGTATAGCATCTTGAGCTTGTCGGAGTGCTACTTTTTCCCTCTCAGAGGACTTCCGAGATTGTTCCATAAGCATAAGTGATTGCTTCTTCACATACTGGAGCTGTTGTTGAAGCTCTTTCAAATCTTCTGCCGAAGGCTTACTCGCAGAATCTTCGACAAAATTAACAGCGACAGGGGTTTTCTTCGAAGGAGGCGAAGGAAAAACCTCGGAAGGACCAGGAGTTGACGAATAGTTGTCAAAAATTAACTGGAAAAAAGAGAAATTTTGACATCAATCATTGAGAAAAGATAGATTTCCATTCATTCCCATAATATATACATGTCTATTACAAAAGAAGGACCTCTAGAGACCTACTGAAGCAGTCATCGCTAAGAACACTATGGCAACAGTGCCAAAAGAAGGAGATAAAGCTAAAAAGAAAAAAGCAAAGGGGCATTCAACTAGACCTCCGGCCTTGATGAGCTAGGAGTCGAAGATGGCTTGATCCCGAGATAGGACAAGATTTTCTTCGTATTGGGCTTTGCCGCCTTGATCAGCGATCGCCATTTTGGCTGTTCTATCTGCTCCGTGTCGCCTACTTTCGCCCAGTCGATAGTTTGCTGACTATCAGCAACCAAGGCAACAGTGTTTTCAACAGCGACCTTCATATTTTCCTGGCGCATCTTCAGCCCAAGATCTTCTGGTGGATTAAAGCACTTAGCCAGAGCAAGGAAAGTTGCGGGTTCCTCTTTCTTCGGGAAGAAGTAGGGGAAGAGTCGCGACAACCCTGCTTTAGCTTGATCAATGCCCTCGCGTGCTTCTGTTCCATGAAATTCAAGGAACGAAACGGCGTCAAGAAGAGGATCATTGTTGGGGTCTTCAAGTTCAAATTCTTGACATGTTCTATCTATCAAGATAAAAACTTAATGATCAAAAAACGAGCGAAAGAAAGAAAGTTCAAGGGATATGAAGTGGTTCAGATACTTACTGACAAAGCGACGATTTTGCGTCCTTATGCGCTTAAGGACCGCTTCCTCGCGAGCAGATTGTGCAGCTATATGCTCACTCAGCGAAGTCTCGGCATCATGAAGTCTCTTCCTAAGATCTTCGACACCAAAAGATCGGCCTTGGCTTTGTCAGCCTCTGCTCTAGCTTGAACAGCATCTGATTCGGCCTTCTTACGAGCCTCTTCACTTTGCTCTAATTTTTGAGCAAGAGTATTGGCACGCTCGTTGACCTCTGCCAATTTTTCTGCCAAGAAAGCAAAATTTAGTTAAAAACATCGACAGCAAAGGAGTAAGAAGGTAGGTGCAAAAAGAAGAAGCAAGGCTTTACCTTCAGTCTTACTGGCATATTCACGGTACCCAATGAATTGGGCACCGATACGGATAAGTTCTTTGATCATAGGCTGTTAAAAAAGAAAGGGACAAAGAAAGAAAATGTCGGTACAAGAAAATATAATGGCACACAGAAGCAAACAGAGGAAGTATAGATAGTGACAAGAAAATTAAGAACTTACATCATCCATGAGAGGGTTAGAGGAGCTACTCAATTGGAGAGTAGGCTCCAGGATTGTTTCAGTCCTTGCCCTTTTCGGTGAAGGGGCAAGAGGATTTGGAGGAGGAGTAGAAGCACCAACGTTTTGTTGAGGAGGCGAGGATTCCTCTCCTTCAAATGGCGGTTCCGAAACAACTAGAGTATGTGACGTACTCGTTCAAGCAGCCACATCAGCAGCTGGTACTTCTTCTTCATCATCACTACGATAAAATGTTGGTAGCATAAAAAGCAAGATAGACAAAAATCTTCGAGTAAAAAAAAAGAGAAAGAGAGGGGACTTACGAACTGATGAGGCTCTCAAGGTATGGATCATAAGCTGCCTTCTGATGCGAAGGAACAGCTTCTTCGGGTTTGGAGGTACCGGAATCTTCGACATCATTCCTTTTCCTTTTGTTCTTTGGAGAAACAGCAGGAGGAGGAGATTGTGCCGATGCAGTGCCTTCAGAGGCAGCTTCCTTTTCAACAGATCCCGCAGATTACCGAGAATCTGCGGGTTCATTCACAAAAGAGGGGGCATCTTGGTTGTCGTCGGTAACAATGGCCCTTTCCTCGACTTCTCCATCTTCAGGAAGGGGAGGAAGCGAGACAAGATTTGGATGGTTCTATATAAAATAGGGGAAGATGTCAATAAAAAGGAATTACAGGAAAATAACAAGGCAATAACAAATCAACCGACAAAAATTACCTTGGAAAGCGCATTGGTGGCGCTGTACGGTTTTACACGACAGGACGAAGGGACAGAATCTTTTTTGCTGAGAGAAGAAATTATTCGGACAAGTTTTTCTAAATCCTTGACCTCCAAATCCACCGACAGCCGATCTACGTCCTCGTCGCCAGCATACTTTCAGAGAGGATTTTTGCGAGCCTGAAGCGGCTGCACTCTAGTCCTAAGAAAATAAGCCGTGATTTGGATACCCGACAGCTCTTTGCCGCGAGTATTTTGCAACTTGTGGATACGAGCCATCAAGGTTTCTGTCGACGCCTTTTCTTCTTCGGTAGCCTCTGCGTCCCAGGAGCGGCGGCGAAGGATTTTTTCGGCGCCATCAAAAGGAGGGATGTTGTCTTCAGCTGTTGACGTCCGAAACCCACCGGCGGGCAGCGACGGGCAACACCATAGAGCCGGGAACAACCTAGGGCTGCGGCTGGCCGAGGTCCCTCCGAGCGACGGCCCGCAAAGCCTTCTGGTCACACGTCCGATGCTGATGCAAGGGCGTGCCACCTGACCTATACCTGGTCAGGAAGGTGATGGAGATGCCTCGCTAAGTTTCCTGCATGGCATACACGTAAACATTAAATACGAGCCTCGATCGGCTCTCAGGTTATCCTGTGAATCGGCTCAGGGAGCCGATCCACCCATGATTCGTACGAGGTGCACGAATATATGGTGGTCCTGCTTGATCAAGATAAAGCTAATGAGATCTACGACGATTTAGGGTTTTCACCGCATAATCGGATCATCCTACTCAGGATTGGGCCTCGCGGCCACGCACGGTGATCATAAGCCGATCCTAGACAAGGCCTAAAAACCAACACGAGGTTGATCCCCGGAACATCCTGTCTAGGACTAGCGAACGACACCCTACGTGCCGCTGGATCCTCCAGCCCCTTGTAAGGCCTAACTATTGCAGATATTAAACTAATCCTTGATGAACAAGGAGCAACCGTAATGGATCAGATCTACTAAATAATGATCAAGCGGGGTGCCGCCCCCACACCTAAGATAGGTGTGAGGGTGGCTAGACATGCAAGGGTTGCACTACGATAGCATGTTACGCGAAGAACTATGCTAACCCTAACACATCTATGATAACTACGTTGCTCGCCATCAAAAAGGCTTCAGTACGAGCAACGCATGAACAACGTGGAGCTTGTGCTGCCTAGATCGCAAGATGCGATCTAGGCAGCATGTTGCTTACCGGTAGAAACCCTCGAGACGAAGGAGTTGGCGATGCGCCGAGATTGATTTGTTGGTTGAACGTTGGTTGTTGTTTATTCCATAAACCCTAGATACATATTTATAGTCCAGGGGACTTTCTAACGTGGGAATAATCCCCACCGTGCACGATACAAACTCTAACTTTTAATCTAAGATACAATCTTCCATAATTAAAGATACACGGGCAATCTAGCCCAAACTCTTCGTGCGAGGCCGCCTTAGAGATCTTCCACGTGTAATCTTCCAAGCCCATCTCCCTTACGGCCCACCTCCTGGTTTGGTCAAAATCTGGTGATAACACATGCCCCCCTGGTTTTGGCAATGATAATTTCAAAACCACTCTGTTTTTTCTCCGAAGGGTCATGTCGTGGCAGAGCAGACCTGGTGCAGTATTCTTCATCATGATGACCTGTCTTTCCAGCTTCTCTGCAAAATTCGATAGCTTTGGCATCACTTCCTCGGAAACTGCAATGGCATTAAATTTCCACCAGGCTTCTCATTATTTAACCGTGCCGATTGATTAGCCCTCTTCATCCCCTTCCTCTGTTCCAGCCATCAGCACCAAAAAACCCTCTTCCTCTGTAGCGATGTCGTCTTCTTCCTCCTCTTCCGTCTCCCTCCAATCCTCTTCCTCAAGCGAGTTGATCCCAGAGCACGACAAGATGGAGGCGTACAACCGCCGGGCTCCCAAACATTGGGACAAGCAGGAGTGGGACTTCGACTTCGTGCCGGAGGGTGAAGACCTCGTCTGGTCAGATGGGGCCATGCCCCTAACCGACGGGGAAGATGACCTCCGGTACCTGGTTGACGGAGCACTGGAGGTGGAGAATGATGACGACGACCCTCTCTTCCGGGGCAAATTCACCTCCGTCACCAAAGAAGACGAGGACGACGAAGAAGAAGATGTCTCCTCCGACCTGAAGAAGGAACAGGAGGACGCCACCTCCTCCGACGAACCACCGCCAAAGCGCATCCGGGGCTGGGTTTGGTCAGACGAGGACGACGATGATGACGAGGAAGAAGCCTCTGCTGAAGGTCACAGTAGCAGCACAGAGGGATTCGTCGACAGCAGCAATGAAGGCAGCTACCCCAGCGACGGCGAAGACGGCAACATCCCTTAGAATAGGGACCTACTAGTATAGGACTAGCAGCAGCAACCTGTCCCTTTTGCTGAACAATCGGCTCCTCTTTGTAAGAAATCTTATTATCAATGAAAAATTTCCTTTGATTTCGCCGATGCTCTTCATGCTGATTTAGCCGATTTTTCCTCATCCGACTTTGCCGATTGTTAGCCTAACCAATGCTCAATGACCAGATGGGGCCACGCCTTGGTCTCTCACGATAATCCGCGAGACAGGCCAATTCAGCCATCCTTCCAAGTTAACTTCCAAGTTAACTAGCCCTGCCGATGACGATAGCACTGGGTGCAGCCGATCGCAGCAGACCAGCTTCCTTTGATTTTGAGCGGACGTTCCCAAGAGAGCCCCGGAATTGTTGCTGAATCAGCTTGGATGCTGAAACTGATAACTCTGTAACCAAGCATCATTCTTCAGAACAGTTGCAGCGTAGAGCCAGCTGATTCCAACAAAATCGGCTCTCAAAGCCAAGAACCTCTCGGGCGAGTCGCCCTCCGAGCCTCATCCAAAGCGAGCCAAATGCGTCGCCATTGGTTTCCAAGTTATAATGCAGAAACAGCCGATTCCAACAAAATCGGCTCTCTAGAGCAAAGATATTTCAGGGCGAGCTGCCCCCCGAGCCTTTGATTTTTGGGAAAACAGTCGCACTAAAAAGCCTTGGACAGATCAGCAAATCTGTTCCTCGAACTAAGAAGCCTCAAACACAATGGCTTCTCAACTCCTTACTCGCGCCTTGCTGATCAGATCGGCTCATCATCTCTGGCAAACTTGGTCCATGCTAGGCAAAACACCATAGCCGCCTCCTTGGTCCATGCTTGACTGGTACTGCCGAACTTGGAGACTTGCAGAAGGAGTTGGGAGTTTTGAGAAGGAATTTATCCAGTAAAAGAAATCTTCTTGTAACTCAACAACTGTTCCACCAGACTTCTGCTCATAACAGCTGTACCTCTTGAGTCGATGGCCATGCATCGGCTGTATACCCACTGCGAGTGTATATAATTTTATTTTTTTTACTGGCCGATTTTTCCATCGGCCCCCAATGTTTCACTACACACATGTTTACACATGTTTATCTGCACATGTTCATCTGACTATATGCCCCCCGAGCCGAATCTGCCAGGTGACTGCAGATATCGGCTTTGTGGTTAGTCAGGGCACTGTACTTGCACGTCGGCTCCGCGAGGATTCGTGTTGACTTTCATCCGCCGACGTGGCCGCTGCCCAGTAGATCGACGTCGAGCACAAGCAGAACATGTGGTGAAGATAATTTTGGCCGATTGCTGGAATCGGCCTCCACATCGATTGAAGCGCTGACTGAAGGTTCTGTAATGCCCCTTCATAATTTTTTGGGGCCGATCACAAGGATCAGCCTTGCCACGTTTGCTCATTGGTTTGTTCTTGCTACTCGGTCAGGCTGGACAGAACCAACCCAACCTCTGACTTTATCATGTTGATGCGCTTGATGTCGTCCACCTTGAGTGCACCGTATAATCGTGGAGCACTAAGCTCCGTCGGAAGGACGAGCACCATGTTTGTTCCAGCCGATGTTTCATCATCGGCTTTCCTTTGCTTGGGACGCCACTCCATTTTCCGTGGACGACCCTCTTCGCCCAGGGTTCGCTGAACTTTCGCAGCCAGATCAGGTCGTGCCTTCCTTAGCGTATGCAAGTATAACCTTTCGGCTTCCTCCAGGCCGCGCAATCGCTGAACTCTGCGCTTTTGTGAGCGGCTGAGTCCATCAGGGCACCACCTTGGCCGGTGGTACCTGTCTTCTTCTTCTTGTCCCTCGTCTTCTGAATCCTCGAGATCTGCCCACCGAGGGGACTCAGCGCGTTTGCTTGTGGTGGGAGAGGCCCTAAGCGCTTGAACACGGACACATTGGCTACCTCCTTCTTCTTCTGGTTGCATTCTGGGCAATTACCGATTGTGGGCAATTGGCTCATTCCTGAATCCCAGCAGTGTCTGAAGAAGGGGCAGTCCCAGTGCCTGTCGTTGTCGTCTCGCTCCCTTGGTTTTTCCGTGGCACGGCGCTCGTGCTCCTCCTCATCGCGATCGTGCCGACGATGTCTTCTGGCTTCTCTAGCCAGACGATCTCTCTCATCATCATCGCTGGATCGTCGGCGTTGGTCATACTGACTCACATACTTGTTGAGGAGGTGATCAGAGAGGGGTCGCTGATATCTCATGTTCTTCACTTCTCCCTCTGTGACGTAGTGCTTGCCATCATGACGGAGCCGATCGCGTGGAGCGGCCTCCTCTGTGTCCTTGCTACGAGAGCAGCTGCCCTCGTCTCCATCTTTGCCAGAGTGTTTCCCAGGTCCTACCATGTTGATGCTGAACGAGGATCCTGGCTGGCAACCTTCAGGGTAAGTGCATTCCACCATGTTAACGGCGGGGAAGGGCTGGGTGTCGACCTTCATGGCGTACTGGTTGAAAATCAGACGCCCTTTTTCTATCGCCGCTTGGATGTGCTGACGCCATACCCTGCAGTCGTTGGTGGCATGGGAGAGCGAGTTATGCCATTTGCAGTATGGCTTTCCGTTCAGCTCTTGCACCGTGGGGAATTTGAGACCTTCGGGAATCGTCAACTGCTTCTCCTTGAGCAGGAGGTCGAAGATTTGCTCAGTTTTGGTCACGTCAAAATCAAACCCCCGGGGCGGGCTTGGTGGCTTTACCCATTTGCAGGACACGGGGGTTCCTCCCCGAGTCCATTCAGCCACTGCTACCTCTTGATCTCCCGCAGAAACTTCGTCTTCCTCTGCATCGACCAGGACTACTGCACGCTTGAATTTGTCCTGGTACAGGTCCGGGTGGCGCTGTTCATATGCCGACAGTTTCTGAACCATATGCGCCAGTGAGGGATAGTCTGCTTGGGAGGCCATGTCCTTGAGCGGTGTTGCGAGGCCCGCTACTGCCAACTCGACTGCTTCTTTTTCAGTTATACGAACCGAATAACATCGGTTCCTAAGATTCCTGAAGCGCTGGATGTATTCTGTCACAGTTTCTCCACGCTTCTGACGTAGTTGTGCTAGATCGGCAATGCCGGACTCGGAAGCCTCTGAATGGTACTGCATATGGAACTGCTCTTCCAACTGCTTCCAAGTCCGGATGGAGTCTGGTGGCAACGAGGTGTACCACCCGAAAGCCGATCCCGTGAGGGACTGTGAGAAGAGCCTCACGCGTAGCTGATCCGACACTGAGGCCGGTCCCAGTTGTGCCAAATATCGGCCTACGTGCTCGATGGAGCTGGAACCATCTGATCCACTGAATTTGGAGAAATCAGGGAGCCAATATTTAGGTGGTAGCGGGATCATCTCGTAGTCATCGGGGTACGGCTTGGAATAGCCGATTGCCCTCCTTTTCGGCACCATGCCGAACTGATCTCTCAGTATGGTACTGATCTGATCCGCTGTGCTGGCTGCAGGAGTTGAACTCTGAAGATTCGCCGGGGTGGCGTACTTAGCCAGCCATGTTTGCTTTTCCAGCTCTGAGCCAACTGCAGGAGCTGAGCTCTGGAGGTTCGTCGGGGTGGCGTACTTAGTTAGCCACGTCTGCTTCTCAAGATCTGTTGCTGACGTCCCTCCTGTTTTCCCAGAAGTCCCTGATGTTGTGGCCTGGTTTGTGAGCGCCCAGTTACCGCAATCTGGCACATACGTGCACGTGTACCCGTGAGGGATCTCCTTAGGCGCCTCCAGCAAGAACTGGTAGTCACTAGGGTCACCACCGATCTTGTAGACGACGAATGCCGGTGAAGCCGGCACCTCTGGTGCTGCCAACGCAAATGGCAGCGGTGGACGGGACTGGAGTGGCAACTCTCCTTGGTGCGTCCCAAGAGCTGGTCCTGACGGCGAGTACTGGTGCCTCATGATCTCCTGGATCACGCGAAGAGCGACACGCTCCAACGTGTTGACCAGGTTCTCAGAGTGGCGGTGTAGCGAGTGAGCCACCAGGTAGTTGATCTCCTGCCGCAGGGACCTGGTGCGTTCTTCCGACGGGGCAGAGAGGTCTATCCCATCTAGTGCACCATTAGGCGAGAACCCCTTCCACCTGATGCCATGTGAACGGGTTCTGTGGAAAGAGCCGATGAGGTCGGCCTCGAGGATGACCTTGATCTCGTCATACTTCTTCTTGAGCTCATCGGTCAGATCCTCGTACGTGACTGGAGTGCCGTCCGCCATCTCAGATGTAGATGGCGAGGTGGTTGATGTCGAAGCTGGTCCCACCGGGCGTGCCAGAATGTGTTGACGTCCGAAACCCACCGGCGGGCAGCGACGGGCAACACCGTAGAGCCGGGAACAACCTAGGGCTGCGGCTGGCCGAGGTCCCTCCGAGCGACGGCCCGCAAAGCCTTCTGGTCACACGTCCGATGCTGATGCAAGGGCGTGCCACCTGACCTATACCTGGTCAGGAAGGTGATGGAGATGCCTCGCTAAGTTTCCTGCATGGCATACACGTAAACATTAAATACGAGCCTCGATCGGCTCTCAGGTTATCCTGTGAATCGGCTCAGGGAGCCGATCCACCCATGATTCGTACGAGGTGCACGAATATATGGTGGTCCTGCTTGATCAAGATAAAGCTAATGAGATCTACGACGATTTAGGGTTTTCACCGCATAATCGGATCATCCTACTCAGGATTGGGCCTCGCGGCCACGCACGGTGATCATAAGCCGATCCTAGACAAGGCCTAAAAACCAACACGAGGTTGATCCCCGGAACATCCTGTCTAGGACTAGCGAACGACACCCTACGTGCCGCTGGATCCTCCAGCCCCTTGTAAGGCCTAACTATTGCAGATATTAAACTAATCCTTGATGAACAAGGAGCAACCATAACGGATCAGATCTACTAAATAATGATCAAGCGGGGTGCCGCCCCCACACCTAAGATAGGTGTGAGGGCGGCTAGACATGCAAGGGTTGCACTACGATAGCATGTTACGCGAAGAACTATGCTAACCCTAACACATCTATGATAACTACGTTGCTCGCCATCAAAAAGGCTTCAGTACGAGCAACGCATGAACAACGTGGAGCTTGTGCTGCCTAGATCGCAAGATGCGATCTAGGCAGCATGTTGCTTACCGGTAGAAACCCTCGAGACGAAGGAGTTGGCGATGCGCCGAGATTGATTTGTTGGTTGAACGTTGGTTGTTGTTTATTCCATAAACCCTAGATACATATTTATAGTCCAGGGGACTTTCTAACGTGGGAATAATCCCCACCGTGCACGATACAAACTCTAACTTTTAATCTAAGATACAATCTTCCATAATTAAAGATACACGGGCAATCTAGCCCAAACTCTTCGTGCGAGGCCGCCTTAGAGATCTTCCACGTGTAATCTTCCAAGCCCATCTCCCTTACGGCCCACCTCCTGGTTTGGTCAAAATCTGGTGATAACATCAGCACATCCGTGGTTTTCCTCCTGAATATACAGCCACTTCTTGCGCCACCCTTGAACTGAGTCAGGAAGTTTGACGTCGAAGTAGTCGACAGTGGGCCGAACAGAAATTACAACGCCGCCTATATTATAGGCGACATTGGGCGAGCCATTACGGCGACAGAAGAAAATGCGCTTCCATAACGCCCAGTTAGGCTGGATGCCAAGGAAGGCCTCGCAAAGGGTGATGAAAATGGAGATATGGAGGATTGAATTTGGCGTGAGGTGGTGGAGTTGCAAACCATAGATAAAGAGCAGTCCGCGGAGAAAAGGATGAATGGGGGCGGAAAGACCGTGGATGAGGTGGTCGACAAAACTTACCCGGTACCCCATTGGAGGGGTTGGGTAGCTCTCCTCACTGGGGAAGCACAGAGCTTTGGGCTTCTTGCTGATCCCCAGTTTCTTCAGCATGTTGATGTCCTGGGTGGAAATCTTCGATCTTTCCCACTCCGCCGTCCCCAGATCCACGGCAGCCATGGAGGACTCCGGCGTGTTGTGCCTTGTCAATCGACGCGGTGGCATCAACAATGGCGCAGGGTTTGCAGCTTGGAGACGAGGAGCTTAGGTGGTTATGGGTCGCAGGAGCAAATTTGCAGATGAGAGCAGGAGAAGGGCGCGAGCGGAAGTGCTCGAGGAGGAAGAAGAAGATCTTATATAGAGGTGCAGTCAAGCGGCGGACCGTTGGATAAGAAAAATGTGTGGCAGATGGTGGCCACGTGGACACGAGGGTAAAAAAGTAATTCAACATTAAAGAAGTTACGGGTATGTGCGGAGGACGTGTGTCCCCCACTTGCACGACGTGTCAAGATAGTGGATCAATTGGGCCCGCAATGCAGCGGGAGAAGACTTCTCGAAATTTTTTGACTAGCAATCGTGGCTATCGTCAGCAATAACGTCACCTTGGCAGAAGGAAAAATTCGACTCAACAGCTTCATAAAAGGTGACATGGAAAAATAATGCTGAGCCTTTGATCAAATACAAGTTTTTGATCAAATGCTCGGGGGCTACTTTGGAAAAATAAAAAGATCAAAAAAAGCAAAATAGAAATGGCATGAGCCTATGATCAAATACAAATATTTGTTCATAGCCTCGGGGGCTACTCCCATCGGGAGCGCTGTTCGCGCACCCGAGAAATTATAAAACTTCGTGAGAAAAAGAAAATATAGCGGCATACCAAGCACAAGTCCTTGGCTGTAGCCTCGGGGGCTACTCCCATCGGGAACGCTGTTCGCGTGCCCGATGAAATCATAAAGAAGAAAGACAAAAGAGCAACAGAGTATATTTCGAGTTATAAGTAACTCTGCATATACTCCCATCGGGAAAGCAATATAAGTCATCTTTGACTCAATAAAATGTGCCATTCCAACAGCCGAATAAGCACTCGACAATATATTCTCAGAACGCCAAAGTTGCGATTAATTTCTGAATGCCGCAAAACTTTGCGAAGGTAAGACCCCAGATCCGTTCTGTGAGGCGTGGTGCCGTCTCTGACGACGGTTTGCTACTTTTATCTGTATCAACATATACGAAGAAAAATCCTAACGGACGCGTTAGGTACCCGATATATATAACTGGGACTCGACAGAATGGTAAGACCTTAAGCGGCGCCTGTCGAAGTTTACACCAGTATCCCGAGATCATGTCCAGGGACGTGATTTTGAAGTAGGTTTTTGCGGATTGCCACTAGAGCAGTTAACTAGTACCTGATCCGTCAGATGAACTAGCCCCAACTACCATTATCCCTGTACAATATAGAAACTTATGTGAAGAAATATAGAAAGGTTTTTGAATTGTCGAGTAAAAATAAACAGTGGAGATTTTCCCTGACTCTACGATTCAAGCAAAATCTCGGGGGCTACTGACATAGGCATCCCCAATGGGCCTGCCGATGATGGTACCCGGGGTTTACTGAAGGCCCACTACCCGAAGAATAAGAAGGTTCGGAAGCCCAAGATATTGTTAAGGAAAGCTAGAGTTGTAATAGGAAGCATTATTTGTAATCTTGCGGGAGGAGTTAGAAACCTACCCGGACTCTGTAACTTGTACAATACGAAACCCTCGGCTCCGCCTCCTATATAAGGGGGAGTCGAGGGACGCAGAAGGCATCGAATCATTGTCTCTCAAACCCTAGTTTTTACATCGTCGAGTACTTTTCGGCTGAAACCTTCGAGATCTACTTGCCCTCTACATCTAACGAAACCCTAGTCTACAATCTGTAGGCATTGACAAGTTAATACCTTGTCACCAAGCTACACAAGTGAAAGGCAATAATGACGATATTCGACAATCTGATTGTGGTGAGAGGCTGGTATGAACTCTATTTGTTTTCATTTTTGTACATATACTCATCCATGTGAGCATGCTTAGTTGGTTCATGTGAGGTATATGTCATTTAAGAAAGTCTAGTAGTTCATGATCTCTCATGTTTAGCTCCAATTTATTAATATGAGTAGCATGTCATGGATGTTTGCTTGAATTGTTTTATTCATAGATAGGTATGATATTGTGGTATCCTCCTCTGAATAATTCGTTTGAATTAACTTGGCACATGCTCACGCATGCATATGACTGAACAAGAGTCAATTAAGCCTCAATGATTTACATTGCTTCAGAGTTCTTATATCACTTTTATGCCTCAGTTAATTTATTTTGCCGCAAGCATGATTATGACAGTTATTGCTCTCTTGATTTGTCGCTCCCTAGTCTTTTGCTAGCCTTCACTTGTACTGAGCGGGAACGCTGATCGTGCCTCCAAACACATGAAAACCAAGTTATTCCAGAGTTTCCACCATAAATACCTACGCATGGCATTTCAAACCATTCCAAGTAAATTCTCATGCGCTACCTTTAAACCTTCAAAAATGCTTCTCAATTTGTGTTAATGTTTCATAGCTCATGAGGAAGTATGTGGTGTTTAACTTTCAACCTTGTCATTTACTCTTGATGGACCTTCATATGGACTAGTGGCACATCCGCTTATCCAATAATTTTGCAAAAAGAGCTGGCAATGGGGTTCCCAGCCCCGATTAATCAACTTTCACTAATAATTCTCTTCATATGTTTTGCTCTGATTCATCAGTAAGCAACTTAATTTTGCAAATAGACACTCCTCCATGGTATGTGATTCATGGAAGGCACCCGAGGATTCGGTTATCCATGGCTTGTGTAAGCAAAGGTTGGGGGGAGTGTCACCCATAATAAAACTAAAATACGTGTGTAAACAAAAGAGAAGAGGGATGATCTACCTTGCTGGTAGAGATAACGTCCTTCATGGGAGCCGCTCTTGAAAGTCCGGTTGGCGAGGTAGTTGGTGTACCCATTACCATTCGTTGACAACAACAAACACTTCTCAAAATAATTTTACTCCTGCTTTACAAATGAAAAGCTCTAGCGCATGTTAATCCCTGCTTCCCTCTGCGAAGGGTCAATCTTTTACTTTTATGATTGTGTCTCCATCCTTTCTTTGAGCACTTTCTTGAGAGCACAACTGTCATTCTTAGTGTAATATGCTTGTCTCAAAATATGATTGATTGTGGTATAACTTTGATGCTTTTATCTTTGACAATCACTATTTCTAGTCTTTCTATGAACTTCAGAGGTGCCTGAGCATTTATGTTTTGCTGATCAAATATGGGCAAGCGAGATACCACTCTATCATATTCTTTTATGAACATTGCAATCTTGCTTATATACATGGTTCATGATGCTTATTATTAATTGTTGGTACCTTTCCATGATTGACATAGCTATGGATGATCTTATTTGCATGTACCTTATTATGAACTGCCTAAGTGTTAGCCATAGCATGAGAATATTTACATCATATGAACAAATGTGTTCGTGAAAGTTCTTTTATCGCTCAGTTGTTAACTGAATTGCTTGAGGACAAGCAATAAGCTAAGCTTGGGGGGAGTTGATACGTCCAAAACGATCTACTTTCCCGAACACTTTTGCTGTTGTTTTGCCTCTAATTTGTGTATTTTGGATGCAACTAACACGGACTAACGCTGTTTTTAGCAGAACTGTTCTGGTGTCTCGTTTTTGTGCAGAAATCCAACTTTCACGAAAAACCTCGGGATTTTGACAGAAGGCCCTATTTTCCCAGAATACTGACGGAGCCAGAAGGACAAATCAAGTGGAGGCCCGAGGGCCCCACACCATAAGGCGGCGCGGCCTAGGGGGGGCCCGCGCGGCCCTATGGTGTGGCCCCCTCGGCCGGCCTCCGACGCCCTCCTTCGGACTACTTATCGGCCTCGACCTAAAAACGCACGAGGAGAAGTCGAAGTCGCCAGAAACCCTCCAGAACGCCGCCACATCGCGAAACTCCGTCTCAGGAGCCAGAAGTCTCCGTTCTGGCACTCCGCCGGGACGGGGAATTGGAGGAGATCATCGCCTCCATCACCACCGACGCCTCTCCATCGACCAGCCATGTTTCCCCCATCCATGTGTGAGTAATTCCCCCGCTGTAGGCTGAAGGGGATGGTAGGGATTGGATGAGATTGGTCATGTAATAGTCATAAGATTGTTAGGGCATAGTGCCTAGTATCCGTAGATGTTACTTTTATGATATTGTTGCAACTTGTTATGCTTAATGCTTGTCACTAGGGCCCGAGTGCCATGATCTCAGATCTGAACATGTTATTGATTCATGAAGATATTCGTTGTTTATGATCTTACCTGCAAGTTGTATACACATGTCGCTGTCCGGAACCAATGGCCCCGAAGTGACAGAAATCGGGACAACCGGAGGGGATGGTAGTGATGTGAGGATCACATGTGTTCACGGAGTGTTAATGCTTTGCTCCGGTACTCTATTAAAAGGAGTACCTTAATATCCAGTAGTTTCCCTAGAGGCCTTTGCCACCGGCTGGTAGGACAAAAGATGTTGTGCAAGTTTCTCATTGCGAGCACGTACGACTATAATTGGAACACATGCCTATAGATTGATTAGTACTTGGATACCATTTTATTATTATCTGCAAATGCCCCTGCTTGACAGTTACATGAGTTTCTCTCATCCATGCAACGCCCGTTCATCCGTCCCCGTGCCTACAGTATTTTAATCCTGCTGTTTACTAAAATCACTACTGCTGTCTTTGTTACTCTGCTGCTGTTATTTCACTACTGCTACTGCTATAAAATCTGTTATCGATAAACTCTTGCGAGCAAGTCTGTTTCCAGGTGCAGCTGAATTGACAACTCCGCTGTTAAGGCTTTCAAGTATTCTTTGTCTCCCCTTGTGTCGAATCAATAAATTGGGTTTTACTTCCCGCGAAGACTGTTGTGATCCCCTATACTTGTGGGTCATCAGTGATATCGGTATATAATCGAATTATCGCAGATGGGAAATACTTGTTTTATTTCCACGTACTTACTGCAAGGGGAAGCAGTATGATAAGCAACTGTTGTGATTTAGATTAGATCCACGGCGTGTAAGACCGCATGTCTCCAACAATATGTTGGTATATCAAAATTTGGTTGCAGTGGTCATCTAATTAGTTCGATTCTTTTGATAAAGAATTTAGTTGCACTATTCTGGGTATGTACACGCAGGTACTTAATAAAATCACAAATGCTCGTGATAAAAATATTAGTATTGGTTTAACCAATATGTTATAATATTTTGCTCTTAATTTGATAATTTGAGCAATTAATTTAGTAAAATCATGGATTTGTGGAGATTAAAGACCCACATAAGACCATCCACTAGAGGTGTCTATTAATACCATGAAATACTTATATGACCCAGATAGTTATTGAATAGTCAACAAGTATCTTCTTGAATAAGTTCAAGTAATTTGAGTGGAGTGTGAGAGACTTAGGAAAAAAAATTCTCATGGCACATTAGGTGCTCATAAAATCTGATGATTTGAGAATTTTGCAACTTGTAAATTGTGACCAACAAAATTTCACTAAGTTTTCGCATTATCCCTATAATGGGTGAATAAGATGATTATGACAAATCTTAAATTCATCAAGATTCGATTTTTGTTTGTTTGTACGCAACAAAGTTTAGTATGAATTTAGTTCATATATAAAAATATCATGTATGAGAAAAATGATATTAAAGGACAACATACCACATTTAGTAGTATGATTATTGGCTAAATGACACATTGGGATAGCCATCACACAAAACGAAGTTCCAAAATATTATTGGGAATTTTATCCACAAGAAAATTGATACTGTGAAGGAGTATATCTCCTACTGGAGTGGACATATGTTATCTTTCTGATAAAGATTATAAGTCCAATCCACATCCAGGTAATTTTCTATGTTTATCAAAGTGAGCTTTCAAATTATCCCATTACACTCACATTACTTAATGAATTTGTAGTATAATTCATCCAGATGCTAGGGAACACTTATCTGTACAATGATTCGTACAATAACATTTTTGATAAACTTGGTAGTTATCTTATCTCTTTTACCATGTCTACTGTGATTTTGGTTGTCATTTTACCTCCACTTTACATTGATTTCTCATGGTCCTTTTTGTGACCATTGAGATTCTTAGTATTTTGAGTACTAATATGAATTCCAGGTATTGGTGTATCACCCGTAGGTGTTTCACATGAGTCTTCATAAGAAGATAAGATATGTTATTACCCTGAAATAAATACGATAATTTATTGCATTATCATCAAAAGAATAAGTAAAGTGATTTTGAGGTTTGAATCAAATTTTTATATCACAAACAATCAACTTGGAGTTGATTCTGTAGACACCATAAAAAAATACAATGTACTAGAAGTACTCAAAAGTGTTTGAGAAACTATTAACATTGTGTTTATGCATCATATATCTCCATTATGCAGATTTAGAGGGAAATGGATATTCATCCAATTTCTCACATCTAATGTGAGTTCAGTAAATTCCATTGATGGAAATTCTAGCCATGTCCATATTAATGGCCGAGGTGATTCCTTGATGACCATATGATATACATTTAGTATCGAGACACTAAATTGTAATATCAATGCTTTGGACTTCATCCCCAAAGTGATGCGAGATGTTACATTTACCGCGAAAACATAGATGTGTATTTTGATATTGGTTATTTATGGTGAACATAATTATCACCATATAATGGATAACCTATAGTAGTTTTGTGAGAAACTCAATTAGTGTCTTGTATGCTGGATTTTGTCTTGATAGACATAAGACACTACAATAGTATTATGATGTAGGCTCCCGTAATTTTTTATAGCACCAATGTCATAGAAGCACGAAATGATCATGCATCAATTTTATTTTTATTTTACTAGGATAGTAAAATTTATTTTGGTAAACAACAAGTATTCTCTAGAGGAACTATTTGAATATTAAGCTGATGCTTTTATGCCATATATGTGTGTGTGTCGATCTCAAATTCTAAGTTAACACATAGATAAATTCCATATTTATGGATTAGATCTCTCGGTTGTAGGAACCATAGTGTCAGTAGACTGTTATACTTTGGTATATATATATCTTGGAAAGCGGACACAAGTGCATATCTTAGTAATGATTAATCTCCAATTTAAGAATTAGATACCATTACCTTGTGATTCACAAATTAAATTTGAGATGATCATTTATTGTAATTGCATTTTTTTAATTCGATTGAATTAATGAGAATTTGCGAGAAACATTGATTTTGATTGCAAACCAATCTTTGTTGTAGCAAATTGCATATTCTGGAGACAAATGCATTGAGCATGCATCAAATTCCATAAAACTAGGATCTAAAATGTAGCTACAGTATGTTTCGCAAAAATATTTAATGAATATTCAATATGGCCTGATGGCCCTGCACACACATTTATATTTAGCCAGAGGGCTTTAAATAAATCAACACACAAATCTGATGACTTTTCTACGGCTTAAATGCTAAACAATGAGGAGATGGCCAAGTTGTAAAGCCCCGTAAGCCAGAGAACTTTCACAGAAATGTGATGACTAATATTTTATTGTATGTTCAGCCGTGGTCTAACAATGAAAAGTAGGGGCTCATACTTAAGTATTATGAAGCTAGAGGTTAAAACTGAAAATGAACGAAGGGATAAGGTTCCCTAATCCCTATCGTTTTTCCTCTTTGCTGTGTACAGGAATCAATTGATTCATCCGTTTCTGGCTTACGGGCGTCTTCGCTGGGTGTAGGTTCGTGCAGCCGGAGGGCGCCGCCTTGCTTCGGAGTCCGGAGGACTGAAGGGCGTAGTGCGTGCGGTGAAGCCATAGATTGAAGAGTCATCCGTGCTTGGAGGAACCAGGCCGAGGGCCGTGTCCGCGGGCGCCGCCGCGCCGTGAGGGCCGAGCCGAAGGCTGCATGGCGCGTCGCGGTTGAAGGTCGTCTTCGTCGCGCGTAGGCGGCCGCCAGCTGGGAGGAGAAAGCGTCGCGGACTGGCTTCCGCCGGGGGCCGATACATGCTCGGAGGAGCACCGTCAGGGGCGTCGCCTCGTAGGAACGAGCGCGCCGCGCGTCGTAGGACGCTGCTACGCGTGCCGGCTGTGGGCCGTCACCGCCGTTCATGGCGCGTGCCGGGGCCGCAGCCGCGCCGGCGTTTTGGCCGTTCTTCGCGCTGCAGGGAGGAGCCGCGGCGAAGAGGCCGTGGTCGCGTCGGGGCTGATGGCCTCCGTCAGGAGCGGCCAGGCCACAGGTCATGCCAGAGAGTCTGCCGTCGCCCCCCGGACCGCTCGTGCCGTGCTGCTTTTCCCGTCTTCTTCTTTTGGCCTTGCGCTCTCGGTAGAGAAAAAGTGCGTGATAACGTGTTTAGAGTAAAAGTAGTGAGAGATGAACTGTTAATTTTATTGATGATTGAGGGGTATATACCCAGCGAACAGGTGCCATTTACAAGGTTGTGTCCCTTCGGAGGGACGTGGCTGTTGAACAAAAAGTAACTGCCTAGTTAGCTTAAAACCTAAGCTAATCTATTTCTAACAGAAACGAACCCTACTGCAACCTCGTAGTGTTGTTCGTTTTAAAAGCGATCCAGTTAAGGTGTTTGGAATGTGATTTTGCAACTTCTTCAGATAACAGTGGTAATAATGGTGTTAAATAGTGTGTATTTAGATTGCTCTGTAATTTCTGTAGCGTAACTGGATTGCCAATTTGCGATTACAAATATCTCTCCACTCACCCATGACTGGGGAATTGTTTGTTTGGGTAGATAATTGCAGCCAGATTTGATCGATTAATGATCTGGTTTGTGGTGTCATTTGATTCATTTTATGTTTGAGTTTCCTTATGAAACAAACGCCTTCTAAATGGTGTGTCAGTTTTTTCGCGGATTGAATCATCCATATGGAGCAATCTAGTCTTATTGCATGATGTGAGTGTTTCCCAATGCCTTTGCAAGCACCAAATGAATGGACCTTTGTTTCAAGTTATTTATCCAACAATAATGGTATGACACTCATGAGTCTCGAAACAAAACTACCACCGAATGCAATCTTTTCCATTTTATACACAAGAGAAACAGCAACAATGGAGCTGCTCTTACAGGGAACCTGGAACATTTTCAGGATAGGAAAACAGAACGTAGCCTCGTATGGACATTTATGGACACATCATGAAGAGAACTGGCGCTTGTCGCTGCCGGAAGGTAGGACAAGATTTACCGAACGCAGGAGGGTAGGGTGAAGCCGTGGCACATGAAGGCGAGCACGATGTATATTATCGCCAGGAGGATGAATATCAACGCAACTCTGCAAAGAGGGTAAGAAGATAATGTGTGTGAGGTAAATTCTTACTATAAAAAGCTAAAGTGGATATCAACTTTGTAGATTAATTAAAGAGTGACACTGTGACAGTACTATATTAATCTATGTCCATGTACAATAACTCATTAATAGTTTCGGCATGAAGGTGTGAAAGTGAAAAACCATAATCGAAACGCGAGAGTAAAAAACTACTCTAAAGGGCATTTGCTTACGTGAGCTTGACATTTCTCCACCAGACGGTGTTTCTGAAACGTCGAGCTTGCCTTTTGAATCGCATCGTGTTCCCTTGCATAGTTGCGGTCTTGTCAACCAACAATTCCAAACGATCACCTCTCTCGAGTACTTTGTCAATGTTGTCGATCATAACACTCCGAACCTGCAACGGAACAACAATTCAAACAATCAAACTCTGAGTTATAAGAGTAATAGTTGAGGCCAATTAAATATAGATGCAGAACTTGGCAAGAATAAGGACTTCAACAAGGGGAGACAATTCCACATCTTTAAACCAGAGCATTGACTCTTGACAAATGTACTAATTGACCTATAATCCTACCTAAACTAGATGGGGATCATAGCTAAATACCAAGTGGACTAAAAGTTAAGTTACGCGTAACAGAGATAACACAAGGCAGAATACCTGATCCATTTCACCCTTCATGCGATTTATGCTATCGGCGTTTGGGTCATTTGAGAAGTAATCCATTTGCTTACTCAAAACCCTCGAGAACTCTTCATTCATAGCGTATGGAAGAGCAGTAAGAGCTGCACGACCGTACGTCTTGACGAATTTTCCATGGATATCTTCAAGAAACGCGAAAGGAATCCGTCCTGCGACATGGCAGATAGCAGAGTTATCACCGAAAGAAATAATTGCGAATGCCGGGCTATTAAACCATACAATTGCTAACTGTGGTAGCACTGAATAGTGAGAGTCAATATCGTGTCAAGAACAAGAGGGGCTAATTAATCCTTTTGCACCATCTGTTCAATGGCAAAGAATAAGTGGTGTAAATTATTTTTGTCAACTGTAAATAGTTTTTAGGCCCAATGCTCGAGTGCAATGTAAAATTGGTGACAAATTTGTAGAAAAGCAATCCAAAGCTACTCGATCAAAATTCAGAAAAATCAATTTTTTTGAAAATGCTGCTCCATCTATAACCGAACTAAGCATTGTGAAACAAGTGGCAGACCCGCATGGAGCAATTCCGCATTGACACTCCATCTGCACATGGCCTGCCCATCTGTTCTTATCCTACCCGCATGGCCGCATTCTATTCCTCCAGATCCGGCCGCCTCGCCTCGACTTTACGAAGAAAGTCACCCGCACGGCATTGCAGTTCAAGGTAGGCAGGCAGGGAACATCACGAGAAACGGCGGCGATCGAGACGATCAGTCAATTAGCGCGGCGCGCGATCGTGCAATGTACTAGGATGTGCAGTAAAACTTACGTCCGGCGGCGTCGTCGGTCATGCAGAGCGTGGTGAGGCCGTCGGCGCGCCTGACGTGGAAGACGTAGAGGCCCTGGGTGTAGGAGACGTGGCAGTCGTCGTTGGCGCCATTGGCGTGGAGGCGCTCAAGGATCTGCCGCGCGACGGCCCCCGCGTTGGAGGCCGTGCCTCCCGCGCCGCCGTGCTCCGCCAGCACCGCCGCGCCCCGCGCCACCACCGCGTACTGGATCTTCCCCATCGATCGATCGGTCGATCTCCGGCCGGCCCGATCGCTCTCCTTCCGCCGTCCCTCTCCTTCCTCCCGAACGAGGGGGAGAAAATCGAGAGGAGAGGGGCGGACCTGGTTTGGTTTGGTTTCGTTTGACGGGGCACCTCGCCGCGATACGTACAACTAGTAATGGAGCGCCATGATCGATGCACATGCATGATCTAGTTTTTTTTTAATATAAACTTGTTTAAAGTTTTTTTTTTGAGGGAAAAACTTGGTTAAAGTTGACATGATTGACTTTGAAAAAACCTAATACGCACTACATTTTGGCATAGGGAGTACTACTTTTTATCTCTTGTCATAAGTTAACCTTTTTTAAAGGCGAACGCTGGGCGTCGGTCGCCGGATCGTGACCCCAAAATCGGTTGTCCTCCGCACCATCGGATCGCCATCGAACGTCCAGAATCAATCGCATTAGGAAGTTTACATTATAGCCCCTGGTTTCTGAAGAATCAACCCGTAGTACTATAGTATTTTTTAGATAATAGTTTAAATGTAGTTTTACATTTGCCACCCTCCTTTTTTGGAAACCAACCCGTAGTAAGATACTCCACTTTAAAACGACAGAGCACCCCTAATGTGCAGAGTATTACAATAAAAATCCTCTCTCCGCGTACAAAAAATATATACTATTACAACAAAAAGTCGCAACATTTTTTAAAAATAATATCACAATAAAGTTGTTAAACCAACAAATTGTTTTGTTGGAGATCAATTTACAACAAAAGTAGCCATTATTATTAACAAAAACCGGAGACTATTACAACAAAAATCCATATGTTTGCAAAACAATAGAAGAAAACATTAATTTGTTACATATTGAATTACAACAAAAGTCACCAACTTTTTTTTACAAAAAGTCACAAATGATTACAATAAAAAATCAATATGTTTGCAAAATGATGCAAAGTGGTCAAGCGACATTTAATTTGCTACAGATTGAATTACAACAAAAGTCGCAAACTATATTTACAAAGGGTGTTAATCGATTACAACAAAAAAAAGTCTATATATTTGCAAACACTGTGTCGTTGCCTAATCGACGGTACCTCGGAGGAGGGATCCTCACGAGGGGGAGAAGAAGTAGGGGCCATAGGGCGGAGTGCACACGGGACGGTGGTACGCGAGTTACCCAGCTTCGGAACACCTGCACGATGACAGGGCCTACTGCTGCTTGTCTGGAATTATCTGGGCGCTTTCGCGTTGTTACAATGAGTTGTGGTTGTGCCTCTAGGGCTCCCGGGATCCGGCTTATAAAGGCGCACGGATCTAGGGTTTACATGGAGAGTCCTAGCCGGATTACAGATAACCTAGCTACGGTACAATATCTTGCCGTGCACGTCACGGATCCGCCTTCCATACACGTCGTACCGGATCCGGGTTCCTCATGGGCCTCCATGGATCCGGGTTACTCCTGGGCCTCCATGGATCCGGGTTACTCCTGGGCCTCCATGGATCCGGGTTACTCCTGGCCTCCATGGATCCGGGTTCCACATGGACCTTCACGGATCCGGGTTCCACATGGACCTTCACGGATCCGACTTCCTCCGATGGTCGGTTGGGATCCGGCTTCCCTATCCTGGGCTGGACTTCATCCTTTAGGATCAACAGCAACTGGGCCGCCCGACGGGCCACACGCCACATCGCCATCTATGGGCCACCCGGGCTTGCCGGATCTAGGCACTGTCGATGGTACACCCATGAAGTATACCCACAACAGTAGCCCCCAGAGTTCTCCGAGTTTCACCTGCTGTTTCCGCCTCACTAGTCCATCATGGTCTCCGGCAATATTGGTAACGCGGAGAAACTTGAAGAGCTCTAACTTCATATTTTCTTCTTTCCCAACTTTCAGTCGGAAAAAACCCTCATCCTGCGGGACTTCATCCATCGACAGTACATAACATGTCTCCGGGTTACTCCCCTGCTTGCGGACAAGAATTTGCTTATCTTCACGCCGTTACCCGGAACCTTAAAAGATTCAAACGGTTCCGCCTATCTTGGCGCCATTTTCGCGTGATTTGAGCAGTAAGTTGAGGTGCGGATCCGACTACCAAAAATTAGGTGCGGATCCGGCTACCAAAAATTAGTTGCAGATCCGGCTACCAAATATATAGGTGCGGATCCGGCTACCAAAATATAATTGCGGATCCGGCTACCAAATATATAGGTGCGGATCCGGCTAGTTAGCCCCCGAGCGTTGAGCCGGCTTGCTCCAAGGAGACTCGATGCTCAGAAACTTACCCCCCAAGCGTCAAGGTGGAAATTTTCCGGCTTGTTACTCAGAGAACTTCATCGATGTAGCCCCCGAGCGCCAAGGTGAATTTTCTTGAAAATCCGGCTTGGTGCTCTTAGAGTAGCTTTATCTTTATATGTGACTTAGGAATAGCATAAATCCCAAGCATCTAGGCGGAAATTTCCAGCACTGATACCGAAAAGAAACACACTTTTCACCTAAGATCAAACCGCAGCCCCCGAGGGTTGGTTCCAGCTAAGCATAGCGGAATCAAGACTCAAGCTGCTTCTCCAGCTGTGCACGCCATGGATCCGCCTAACCTTCTCTCATTGGATCCGGCTAGCTTCACCTGGGGCTTCGCGCGATGCTAGATCTGCTTGAAAACACCTTAAATCGAGGACTGTTGTACGTCCAAGTGTCATGTACCTGATACATAAACATAAAAACATATTTGTATTAAATTGTTTCTTTGATCATGTTCAACGAACAAATGTAAGCGGAACAAAAACGGCCTTTGAACAAATGTTTTAAAGCTGAAACTATGCAGCAGTTGAACAACATAAAACTGTCAAGGTGGAAAAAACTCGACTATCTTGAACAGTTAATGTAATTTATATGTTTTAAGCAAGTGCTGGTTTATCCGTTCTTCTGGTTTATATGCTTGACTTTTCGCGAGACGGCAAACTTTAAACACAGAACATCTGCTGAGGCGATAGCGCTTAATAGCGAAACAATCAAGAACCTCAGAAACAGAGGCCGGCTTTAAGTACCGAGATGTCACTACTAAGGAATCCACACATAAAACAACAGAAAACGTGTAGGCCAGAAAACTCAAGCTAACGCCCGAAGGCGGAAATTTTGCAGCGTACTGGAGCCTTAAGCGGCAAAAACAGTACAAAGTTTTTCACGAGCGCGAGGCAAATCGTGGGAAAGATATGACCAACAGTGAAAGCGGTAAAAGACTCAGGATATGAGTGAACCAATCTTAATCTCATGATCATAAAATTTTAAAATATGAAATATAAATAGGGACTTAGCTGTTTGGAGCGGAGTCAACGTCGGTCGTGGCGGTTTTTCTTCGGCGTTCCGACGAGCCGGTGCGAGATTGATTGTCGCAGTGGTCCTGTAGGTGCGGATCCACCTACCAAAATTTAGGTGTGGATCCACCTACCAAAATTTTGGCATGGATCCGGCTACAAAAAATAGGTGCGGATCCACCTACCAAAATTTTGGTATGGATCCGGCTACAAAAAATAGGTGCGGATCCGACTACCAAAAACGTAGGCGCGGATCCGACTACCAAAAACGTAGGCGCGAATCCGGCAACCAAAAACATAGGTGCGGATCCGACTACCAAAAACGTAGGCGCGGATCCGACTACCAAAAACGTAGGCGCGGATCCGGCAACCAAAAACATAGGTGCGGATCCGACTACCAAAAACGTAGGCGCGGATCCGGCAACCAGAAACATAGGTGCGGATCCGACTACCAAAAACGTAGGCGCGGATCCGGCTACCAAAACCAGAATTTGAAATTTCCGGGTCTAAGGCGGATTCTTCTGTGGAAAGCTCCAGCGACTCGGATCGGATCTTTGCAGCTGCGTCCTGCTCGGCGGCGGTCGTAGCTACATTACTTACCAGTGCGTTTCCGTCGAAATCAACGGTTTCGCCGATGAAGATGTGTATGCCGCCAATTGGGATGATGGAGAGCTTGACGGGGTTTGCCCTAGCCGGAATCCAACACTCATCCGGAGGGACGATCGGCAGATTTCCGGCGTAGAGGACGCGCCCCACAGCGATGGTGTCGTCGTAGCTTCCCATGGCAGAACCCTCCCGGTTCCGGCCTCCAGACGCCACAGGCCCCACGGTGGGCGCCAACTGTCGTTGCCTAATCGACGGTACCTCGGAGGAGGGATCCTCACGAGGGGGAGAAGAAGTAGGGGCCATAGGGCGGAGTGCACACGGGACGGTGGTACGCGAGTTACCCAGCTTCGGAACACCTGCACGATGACAGGGCCTACTGCTGCTTGTCTGGAATTATCTGGGCGCTTTCGCGTTGTTACAATGAGTTGTGGTTGTGCCTCTAGGGCTCCCGGGATCCGGCTTATAAAGGCGCACGGATCTAGGGTTTACATGGAGAGTCCTAGCCGGATTACAGATAACCTAGCTACGGTACAATATCTTGCCGTGCACGTCACGGATCCGCCTTCCATACACGTCGTACCGGATCCGGGTTGCTCATGGGCCTCCATGGATCCGGGTTACTCCTGGGCCTCCATGGATCCGGGTTACTCCTGGGCCTCCATGGATCCGGGTTACTCCTGGGGCTCCATGGATCCGGGTTACTCCTGGGCCTCCATGGATCCGGGTTACTCCTGGCCTCCATGGATCCGGGTTCCACATGGACCTTCACGGATCCGGGTTCCACATGGACCTTCACGGATCCGACTTCCTCCGATGGTCGGTTGGGATCCGGCTTCCCTATCCTGGGCTGGACTTCATCCTTTAGGATCAACAGCAACTGGGCCGCCCGACGGGCCACACGCCACATCGCCATCTATGGGCCACCCGGGCTTGCCGGATCTAGGCACTGTCGATGGTACACCCATGAAGTATACCCACAACACACTGCAAAGTGGTGAAGCAACAATTAATTTGCTACATATTGAATTACAACAAAATCACCTACTATTTTATCCAAAGTCACAAATGGTTACAACAAATAAAAAATCACTTGGTTATTAGCATCAACAAAAAAATAAAAATGTTGTCTCTTTACAACAATTGTTAACAACAAATCCTACAAAAATTACTGGTTGTTTACAACAATAGTTCATCATCTCACTCATGTGTTTTGCAGCGAAATCATTGTTGGGCCAAAAAAAGCAGGCCCATATAAGCCAATTCGGGAGCGAGCCAGGACGACCGATCGCTGGCGCGCGATCGGTCGCCGGATCCAAAACGTTTTCCTTTTTTACATGAAGAAAGTTCACTTTTTGTTCTTTAACTTTACGTAAAGTTGACTTTCCTTCCTAGAATTTTTTTTGTTCAAAGTAGACCTGACTTCCTAAATCAACAATGATCACGGTTTGAATGATTTTATGTCGATGTGAACACCAGGTTATAAAAAAACATAGTTTGCCCTAATCCAACCAGACCCAACCGGGTCAATGCTAGATGGTCAAACCGAACATGCAATGGAAAAGAAGGAAACTACCCCTGGTCACTTTCGTGCTTCTCACAAAATCTGACCTTCAGCCTCGACTCTCTCCCACGCTCGAGTCGCCCCCGCTGTTCCCATCAATGTTTTGCATACAAGAAAATCTTTACTATTAAATGGGAGTTGGTCGTTTGACACTCAACGCACTTTGATGGTCGTCATTGGAAGCATCTGAACCGTTTAATCTAATCTCAACAATCTAACACCATCCAGACATTTTGCCTTGTTCAGCTCAGCCCCCGCTCGACAAAAGAAAGTTGCATACAATCTTTGCCTTCCCGGCTAACAACGGATCTGAATTAAATTGGGACGTGATCTCCGGACGTTTCCATATGTCCATCAATTACTTGCCTTCCTGGCTAAACTCCATAAACTAACCCTCCCTCAAATATCGCCATCAATTAACCGAGCAGCTGCTGCTCCTTCAATTTCATAGTAGCAAATTACTATGCCTCTCTCACCGTGTAGATGAAAAAGAATTTAGAATTTCTCACGCCGACATTGTTCCATCTTCCCCAACTCAACAGCTTCTCTTGATATTTCCCATCTCTCCCGAGAAAATCTGAACCGAGTATGATGGTGTTGGCGGCGGCCTCTGTGGTATTAGCGGTGTTCATGGTGTGGGCGGCGGTCTCCATGTCGTCGACCGGCCAAGCTGTGCGCGCAGTGGAGCAGGGACTGACCAGGAGTAGTGCTGCGGGCGGCGGCGCCGTGCAGGGCGAGCGGGGTCGCGTTCCGGTGATGGTGGCGCGTGCGACATCCAACATAGCGTGGGCGGCGACTTAGCGGCGACCATCCTGTGTTGCGCGAGCACGGAGGCGTCCGTGTGTTTCTAGACAAACATGGCGTCCAGCATGGTGTGGGCGCCGGACTTCCTGTGCTGGGCGAGCGCGCGACAGCCTCTCTGTGGTGCTGAACGAGCAAGATGGCCTTCATGTCCAGGACAAGCGCGACGGCGTGCCCATGGTGCTGGAAGAGCACAATAGCCGGCATGTTGCTGCGGGCAGCGACCTTACGTGCTGGGTGAGAGTGGCGGCACCAAGCAAAGGTATGGGACGATTACTGAAGAAACGCGAACAATAGGAGAAACATGCGCATGCATGCTACCATGGGTTTGCAGGAGGAGCTGCTGCACTACAACGTTCGTATGCATGAATTTGATCTCTTACAAATCTGTGCAAGCATGGGCATTATTGAAAGGTATTGACTCCTTCATCGCCGTGCACTTTATCCTTAAATATTAAGAAGGGACGGAGTATTAAATGTATTAAATTAAATATTTAAATTGGAATCGATACTATTCCTTTTCGTGTATATATCACTTCCCAGAACAAATCTCAAGAGTCACGACATCTTAATGTTATTGCTCATCTCCATGTTGATCCAATCACGCGGCTGCCTCACCATCCATCTCGCCGAGTCCCTCCCACTGCGGGCCGGTCCTCGATGCCGACAATGTCATGTGAGATGGATCGCTTCCACCAACAGGCCGCCTTCCTCTCGAGGGGGAGGGTGCATTCTGCCCTGGCCCGAACCTAATGTCGCCCTCTCCCCGGGCGGACGGCCTGGAGGCGCAGAGTATCACCGTCGTCTACTCTCCTTCTCTGTTCTCACCAACGACACCGCCGCCTCCCTGCAATCCCACGCACATGAAACGGCCTGCATGCCGCAGCTCAACGCCATGCAAGATTCAGGAGGTCGTCTGTTCCGACTCGGCACGCTCCACAAACACCGTCCCCAAGGATTGATCCGCAGAACCTGTGCTGGAAAATATACCATCACTTTTTGTAGGTTAAACATTTTTTTATCGTCTCGACTCTGTAGCTTGAATTTCCTGGTTATTTAATACAACTGCTTTCAACAAATTTTGGGTTGCACATAAAACAATTTGCATCTTTACTCCACCTTAGAGCACCGCCATTACAGATAGTATATCCTCGAATCGTTGGAACTAAGTTATCCACAGACGGTTGCAGATAAAATATCTTGCCTTCTAAGATTTATGTTCAACTCACATGGACGACGGGGGCGACCAAGGTGGGGCGACGGCGATGGCCGTGGCCAACAGGACGGTACGAGCGGGAGGAGCTCGCTGTGGAGCAAGAATGGCGGCGGGGATGTACCGAGGAGCTGGTCACTGATACCGCGCGCTCACGGAGAGAACTGACATTGGCTCCAGGGCCTCCTCTCTAGGGGATTTAGAAATTGGGAGAGATATGGATATATGGGAGAGTCTCGGGGGGAAGGGGGGTCACATGAACAAAAGCTAAGAGGAGAGAGTTAGGAATGATGCTACGACATAGGAGAAATCTGTTTGTGTGCTCTCACCAACTCGCTCTACCTGATGGTGCTGCTCTGCTGGATGGCTGGACGGACGAGGGCTCCTGGTTATCGGCCGTCGGAAGCACCTTTTCTTTGATGTCATGGTCCCTACCACCACCTTAAAACTAATTGCATGAATGGATAAGCTGGCGGTCGCTATCCCGCTCGGGGCGCGCTGAACAATACCTTGGAGGATGATGAAGGTACCCACTCAAAACTCCATGATCAGCGGACGGCGAAGAAAATGATGTACTGTACATTATTTAAGTTGTTTTGTTAGGTTTCCTATAGACTAATTTCGTTAACTGTGGTATCTCTCATGTCTACACCATTTGTAGGGCTGAACAGTAACTTTTTGTTTTACTTTATAATCCATGTGGAAAAGAGCCACACAATTATTTTGCTGGTCTACATGCACATGGCAAACTGGAATTGTGCTTATTTTAACAACTTTATCCCGTCAATGTCTGATAATTAATTTCATGCTTTCATCACACTCACGCGTCCTGAGGGCAACTTAGCGGGCCAAAATACTCGAAGGGGGAGTGCATAGAGGAGGAATTGGGCGCGCTGGAGTTAGAGACAAGGAGGATGCGTCATGGACAAACCTACAAATTTCCTAGCGATGAAATGGGTATGTAACTTTTAGATTCCAGTGATGAAGATCAAGAGCAAGCCCTGGCACTTCAAGTAAACCAAATATAGATTTTCTTTTCATTTCTATATCCTCCATGTCAGCAATTGTTTTGCTACGTAGATCATATATATATATGTGCCTGACAAGAAATTGAGAGACCGTAGCAACGCACGGGCATTCAACTAGTCATCTCAGTATCCGTATGCAATTTTATATTGATGTATTAGTTGATGGATATTTTGGCAGATATTATCCAGATATAAAAGTAAAATACGGTATATCTTTGAATACAAATAGGTATAAGTAAAACCATATTTTTTGTGTGTCCCTTTACTACCACATGTATCCATGATTGTATCCGTCAACTATCCAATCGAATTCGTTTTCATCTTCCGTAAGCCTCCGGTCGGTCGGAAATAATCCGTTTCATTTTCACCCCAATAGATGCCCTTCCATCGCAGGAATCTTCTTCGGCGGGGCTTACGTGGTTCCACCCACAAAGCCGTACAGGTCGTAGTTGTACAAGGCAGGGAGAGATTGAGCCCTCCAAAGTACTAGGTAGTTATCCTGGTCGAGCTTGATTGTGATCGTGGTGCCAAGCACTAGCGAGATATTGATCGGAGCTGAGGTAGAGGAAGATGTGTTTGACGGAGCCATCGATGATCAAAGTGCGAGAGGCTCCGATACCATGTAAAACAACATAGATTGAATTGTGCCGTGCCTCTCAAGGAGGCGGCGATAGCTCTTAGATATACGGATTGCATGTTGTAGTTGTACAAGGCAGGGAGAGCTTGAGCCCTCCAAAGTACTAGGTAGTTATCCTGGTCGAGCATGATTGTGATCGTGGTGCCAAGCACTTGCGAGATATTGATCGGAGGCTAGGGTACAGGAAGATGTGTTAGACGGAGCCATCGATGATCAAGGTGCGAGAGGCTCCGGTATCATGTAAAACAACATAGATTGAATTGTGCCGTGCCTCTCAAGGGGACGGTGATAGCTCTTAGATATACGGATTACATGTTGTTAGGATTTACACTGACCTAACTAACTAGAGAGCTATCTAGATACAAGTTGGTTAGCTGAGGTAAGGATCGTGCTCCGCTCCTAACCGACTCCGTTTAACAAGCTCTTGTTTCTTGGATGAGCAGGATTGCTGATGACAGTTAACAATTATCAAATACTTTAGCATGTCCTTTTAACAAACAGTGATAATTAGGTTGAGTAATCACTAATCAATCATTGCCAGCTTACTTCGAATTGAAGCTGATACAATATAGTGATGTAAAAACGTGTACATGAACTTCACATAGATACAAGACAAGCTAATTATTATCTGCTGGACGAATCACGCAGCTAGGCCGGTTCACTCTGCTGACGCGGTTTTGTGCTTGGTCAGCGTTTGCTCTTTTCTTGGTCAAACCTTTCCCCTCGACCACCAGTTTACTAGATGTCAAACTCAGTTAGCATGTTTGCCTTCATTAAGGTGCTGCTACGGAAGAAGTGCATCAATTTTATTAAAAAAAAGTATTGTGCATCAACTTGATGCAGACGCCAGGGTTTCAATCTTATTTTCGAAAAAGAAAAATATAAACTTCAAACTTCAAACTTGAAAATTGGTTGTTTTCTTTTGGCCAACAACCAAATTTTTTCTATTAAATTCCCCTACTTGTTCTGATAATAACAATGTATTGTTCCGTAGTGAGTTGTTATTTTTGTTCTACTAGCAGTTTCAAATGTTTGTCTACTGGCAAATGGATCTGATACTTTTGTTCCATAAAAAAACTGAGAATTTTTCCATCATACTTATATTAATTGGACGATTGAAATTAATAATTTCTGAAGGTACTTTTCCTTATAGAGATGCCATTGAGATTTTTTGCAGGCGATATGTTTGTAGACTGATAATATGTTTCGAAAGCGCAGTAGGCTCATCAAGAATGCCATGTATATGTAACCTTCTCCCCAACCAATGCTAAAAAAATGTTAATAATGTAATTGGAAGATTTTTTCCCCCATCATTTAACTCGCAGCTGAAGCTATACTTTCACAGTAGTGGTGCGCTGCTGACCTTTACTAAGGTTTAGCTAATTTGTTTTCTTATATATTTTTATATAGTTCAAATAAATGTTTAAATCTGAAAATTGTTTAAATTTGAAAATTTTATTAATCTAAAAAAATCAAATTTAAATTCGTTCAGATTTTGAAATGTTCATATCTAAAATTTTCAAATCCAAAAAATGTTCAAATTTAAATTCGTTCAAATCTAAAAAATGTTCATATTTAAAAAAGTTCAAATCTAAAAATGTTCGAGTCTGAAAAATGTTCGAATTTAAATAATGTTTAGATCGAAAAAACGAATCTAAAAATGTTCAAATTTAAAAATGGTCAAAGTTCGAAAAGGTTCAAAAATTGAAAATGATCGGATTTGAAAGGTTCAAAAGGTGAAAATCCAAATTTGAAAAAGTTCAGGTTTGGAAAAAAAGTTAAAAAAAATTGATAGAAAAATCAGAAACCACCGACAACCAGAAGAAAAAAACAAAAAACAAACAAGAGAAAACCGCCTAAAGGGAAGGAAAACTAGGAATAAAACACACTCCCTCTCTAAATGGGCCGACACAGAAATGACTGCCCTTGTGCGGAGCGTCGTATCCCTCCGGCTATAAGAGGAGAATATGAATTATCGCGCGGAAACAGAACCTAACGTTGGGTCGCGGGGAGTCGGGGATTTCGGCCGCGCGTGTTGTGACTGGGAGGAGACGTCGGCAGGATTTGGCCCGCACCGCCGCATGGAATGGATGGCCGCACGACTCCAAAGCGGGCCGGATTGGACGTGTTGTTTTGTTCCCCATCGAAAAGAAGTAGCGCGTGATGAGTGCAGAGCACACCGTTGGGCAACCCCAAGAGGAAGGTATGATGATCACAGTGACAAGTTTTCCCTCAGTAAGAACCAAGGTTGAATCGATCAGTTGGAGAAAGAATTGACTTTTGAAGATGTTGCTAGCTAACTTTTGGCAGGACACACTATCAACGTCAGCAACAATGTGAAACCTGCACATAACACAACCAAAATATTTTGCCCCTACTTATAGTGAGGTTGTCAATCTCACCGGTTTTGCTGAAAACAAAGGATTAACCGTATAGTGTGGAAAGAGATGTTTGTTTGCAGTGGAATTAAAGAGAACAGTGATTGCAGTAAGTAAACAAAACAGGTGTTTGCAGTAGATGATTTTATCAGTGTAAAAGAAAGGATCGGGATCCACAGTTTACTAGAGGTGTCTCTCCATAAAGATAAATAACATGCTGGGTGAACAACAGCTGGGCAATTGACAGAATAAAGACCATACATGACAAGATGATTACTATAAGATTCATCTGGGCATTACAACATAATACATAGACCGTAATCCAACTACGTCTATGACTTATAATCCACCTTCCAGTTAGCGTCCGCATCCCTTTCAGTATTAAGTTGCAAACAACCGATTATCGCACTAATTAAGCAAAGTGTGTAAAGTAAACAATAGAATTATACTTAGAGAAATCATTGTTGATTTCTCCCTAGTAGCAACAACACATCTACAACTTTAGAAGTTATTGTCACTCTTCAAGAATAGTAGAGGCATGAACCTACTATCGAGCATAAATACTCTCTCTTGGAGTCACAATCACATACTTCACCAAAGCATCTACTAGCAATGGAGAGCATGCAAGATCACAAATAACATATGACAAGTATATAATCAATCTCAACCATAGTATTCAATATTCATCGGATCCCAGCAAACACAACATGTAGCATTACATAAAGATGATCTTGATCATGATAGGCAGCTCACAAGATCTAAACATGAAGCATGAATTGGAGAAGACAACCTTCTAGCTACTACTATGGACCTGTAGTCCAGAGATGAACTAATCACGCATCACTTCGGAGGCGGGTATGGCGATGTAGAGGCATCCGGTGATGATCTCCCTCTCCGGAAGGGTGCCGGGAAGAAGCTTCAGAACCCTCCCGAGATAGGGTCGACGACGGCGGCCGCGACATAACTTTTCGTGGATTGAGGCTCGGATATTTAGATTTTTCTTGCACAGGTGAATAAATAGGCGGAAGGGTGAGGTCAGTGGGTGCCCGAGGGGCCACACCACCCCTAGGCGCGGCCAGGGCCTGGGCCGCGCCTAGGCCGCGTGGGTGCCTCGTGACGCCTCTTCATCTCTCCTCTGGACTCCTTCTTTGTTACAGTAAAATAAGAACTTCGGTTTTTGTTTCGTCCAATTTTGAGAATATTTGCTGTACAACTTTTCTGAAATAAAAAATAGCAGAAAACATGGAACTGATGGTGTGGCATCTTGTCAATAGGTTAGTTCCGAAAAATGTATAAAAGTGCAACGAACTGTAAACAAAACATATAGAAATTGGTGTAAAACAATCATGAAACATCAAACATTATATACAACGTATCAGCGCGCTGCGCGGCCAAGTAATTCTATTTCACGTCTTAAGCGTGAGATAATCGGTCCAGCATGATCTTTAAACTAGGCCAGGCCTATTTTCACTGTCTGTACCTCCGGTTTCCAAATATCAAACTGAAATCAAATCGAACAAAAATCAAAACTGGACAAAACATTCAAACTAAAAAATGTTCAAAAGTAAAAAATTCAATATACGAAAAAGTTTACATTTGAAATTTTTCACAATTAAAAATGTTCAAATTTTGAAAAAGTTCAACACACATTAAATATAAAAGTTCAAAATCTGTAAAAGTTAAAACTGAAAGATGTTCAGAATTGAAAACTGTTCAAAAGTAAAAAAAAATCAAAATTAAAAAATGTTCATAGAAAATAAAATTAAAAATGACTGGATAAAAATAAAATTACCACCAGAACAAAACAAAAAAATAAAAACAGAAAACCCGGAGCAGAAATCATAGTGTAGAAGAAAAGGCACGTACAGTAAAACCGGATAAAAACTCTCAACTTGAAACCAGCGCGGACCAACGGAAATAAGTAGCACGCACGATGCGAAATACAAAGCTCTTACAAGTTCTTACCAGAAGTTCGTCAAGCAAAATACAAAGCTCTTACAAGTTCTTACCAAACAGGAGGAAGGTGATACGGCAACCAACAAGAATCTGTTGCGGTCAGAAACCCACCGGCGAGCAACGACGGGCAACACAGGAGAGCCGGGAGCAACTTAGGGCTGCGGCTGGCCCTGGTCCCTCCGAGCGACGGCCCGCAAAGACTCCGGCACGCACGTCCGATGCTGGTGCAAGGGCGTGCCACCTGACCTATACCTGGTCAGGAAGGTGATGGAGATGCCTCGCTTAGTTTCCTGCATGGCATACACGTAAACATTAAATGCGAGCCTCGATCGGCTCTCAGGTTGTCCTGTGAATCGGCTCAAGGAGCCGATCCACCCATGATTCGTACGAGGTGCACGAACATATGGTGGTCCTGCTTGATCAAGATAAAGCTAAAACGATCTACGACGATTTAGGGTTTTCACCGCATAATCGGAACATCCTACTCGTGATTGGGCCTCGCGGCCACGCACGGTGATCGTAAGCTGATCCTAGACAGGGCCTAAAAACCAACACGAGGTTGATCCCCGGAACGTCCTGTCTAGGGCTAGCAAACTACACCCTACGCGTCGCTGGATCCTCCAACCCTTTGTAAGGCCTAACTATGCAGATGTTAAACTAATCCTTGAAGAACAAGGAGCAACCATAACGGATCGGATCTACTAAATAATGATCAAGCGGGGTGCCGCCCCTACACCTAAGATAGGTGTAAGGGCACACCTAAGATAGGTGTAAGGGCGGCTAGATGTCTAAGGGTTGCACTACGACAGCATATGATACGAAGAACAATGCTAACCCTAACACATCTAAGATAACTACGTTACTCGCCATCAAAAAGGCTTCAGTACGAGCAACGCATGAACGACGAATAAACTTGTACTGCCGATCTAGGCAGCATGATGCTTACCCGAAAGAAACCCTCGAGACAAGGGAGTTGGCGATGCGCCTAGATTGATTTGTGGTGAACGTGATTGTTGTTTATTTCATAAACCCTAGATACATATTTATAGTCCGTAGACTTTCTAACGTGGGAATAATCCCCACCGTGCACGCGACAAACTCTAACTAACCGATACGTATCCTACTATATTACAGATACACGGGCAAACTAGCCCAAACTTTGCGTAACAGGCCGATTCACGTATTTCTTCTATGTATATTCTTCAAGTCCATCTTGATCGCGGCCCACCTCTGACTCGGTCAAATTCTGGTGATAACACATGCCCCCCTGGTTTTGGAATTGATAATTCCAAAATCACTCTGCTTTTTCTTCGTCGGCTCATGTCGTGTCAGAGCAGAACCGTCGCAGTATCCTTCATCATGATGCCTTGTCTTCTCAATTTCTCTGCAAAATTTGATAGCTTTAACATCACTTCCTCGGAAACTGCAATGGCATTGAATCTCCACTAGGCTCCTCGGCTCTTTCCTGTAAAGCCGCTCCTTTGAATTAATAAGAATTGTTCTTCCAATTTAACTTTCAGTTAATCCAATTTCAAGCCTTCCGCTCGCCATACCAAGACCGATAGCAACGTATCGGATTTTTTTTTTAGACGCCCATGAAGCCGGACTCAGATACCGATTAGACCGTCAGTCAAGCACTTCTCAAATTCAGACTGTGATTTGATATCTGACCATAATATTCCGCAATCCTACAGCCGATGGCTGTTCATCGGCTGTTTTGAGAATCCAGTCTCCTTCATTTTCTTGCAGTAACAGGACGGTCCAAACCTTGTAGATGACGACAGCTTCCCTTTCAGGCTCCTCTCCGTAGCTCTAGCAGTCTGCTTCTGCAACGACTCACCGCTTTCGGAGAAGGTTATGGTGCAGGGTCAGCCGATGCAACTCCAATCGGCTCTACAAACAAAGTGTCTATCAAATCAGCTGCCCCCCGAGCCTCAGTCAAAGTGAGAACGGTGGCGAGGATACACAGTTCAGTCCAAGGGTCCTGAACTCAGGCAAATTGAGACAGCCACCATGCAGAAGTCCTAATCATGTCTACGAACGTAGCTGGGAAAATAGCCAACTTGTAGACGCATCGGAGCCGATCACCCTTCTTCCTTTGAAAGCTGATATTGCAGATGAAGTACCAATGGCTTAAAGAGCAAAGGGTTGCCTTGTGCCAAAGCTGACGTTTCTGCCAGTACTGCTGAACTGTCGCAAATGGTTGGAAGTCCTCGAAGAGAAGGTTCAGGTACCCAAAATCGGCTCATTGCCTCGAGGAAGCAGAAGGTATCACAACTGGACTGAAAACCGACCTGGTCGAAATCCGTGTCTTGAACACGCAGCCGGTAGATCTTGTGTAAATGTACTAGAGTCGATGGCTGTGCATCGGCTTTGTTTCTTAGTTCTAAAGTCGATGTCCGTGCATCGGCTATATATGGTGATGCTGATTTTTTTTTACTGGCCGATTTTTCTATCGGCCTCCAACATTTCACTGCACACATGTTCATCTGCACATGTTCATCTGATTAGGTGCCCCCCGAGCCGAATCTGTCAGGTAACTGCAGATATCGGCTCTGTAGTTAGTCAAGGCACTGTATTTGCACGTCGGCTCCGGTAGGACCAATGTTGACTTTTCCTAACTCATCAGCCGACGTAAAACCGCTGCCCAGGAGATCGACGTTGAACACAAGCAGAACATGTGGTGAGGATAATTTTGGCCGATTGCTGGAATCGGCCTCCATATTGAATCGCTCAATGAAGGTTTTGTAATGTTCCTTCATAGATCTTTGGGGCCGATCCCAAGGATCGGCCTCGCCACGTTTGCTCATCGGTTTGTTCTTGCTACACGGTCAGGCCAGTGGATAAGACCAGCCTAACCCTGCCCGTCGTCACGTCGATGCGCTCGCAGTCGTCCAAATTGATACCTGAGAGTGGCTCTTGGCCTGCTGTTTCCCAAGCGTTCATGCCAGCCGTTGAAATCTCGGCTGAGTCATCGGCCTGGACGACCTCTACCTCATCTCCATCCCACTGTATTACGCATTGGTGCATCGTGGAGGGAATGCAACAGTTGGCGTGGATCCAATCTCTTCCTAGCAGAACAGCATAGGTGCTCTTGCTATCGACGATGAAGAACGTCGTAGGGATGGTTTTCCTTCCTACGGTCAGATCCACGTTCAGAACACCTTGGGCGTCAGACGCTTGGCCGTTGAAATCGCTCAATGTCACGTTGGTCTTGATCAGATCCGAGCTAGAGCGTCCCAACCGACGTAGCATAGAGTATGGCATAATGTTGACTGCCGCTCCGGTGTCCACCAGCATCTTATTGACAGGCCTCCCATCGATATAACCTCGCAAGTACAGGGCCTTCAGATGTCTATAGCTTCTTTCTCGTGGCTTCTCAAAGATAACCGGCCGTGGGCCGCAGTCAAGTTGTGCCACAGGTGCCTCGTCTAATCCTGGAGCACTGAACTCCGTAGGAAGGATGAACACCATGTTTGTGCCAGCCGATGTTTCATCATCGGCTTTCCTTTGCTTGGGGCGCCACTCCATTTTTTGTGGTCGACCCTCTTCATCCAGGGTTCGCCGAATTTTCGTGGCCAGATCAGGCCGCGCCTTCCTTAGCGTGTGCAGGTATAACCTTTCGGCTTCCTCCAAGCCGCGCAATCGCTGAACCCTACGCTTTTGGGAACGGCTGAGTCCATCAGGGCACCACCTTGGCCGGTGGTACCTGTCTTCTTCTTCTTCTTCTTCATCGTCTTCCAAATCCTCGAGATCTTCCACCCGAGGGGACTCAGCGTGTTTGCTTCGAGGTGGGAGAGGCCCTAGACGTTTGAACACGGACACGTTAGCTGCATCCTTCCTCTTCTGTCTACATTCTCGCGATTTGCCGATTGTAGGCAATCGGCTCATTCCTGAATCCCAGCAGTGTCTGAAGAAGGGGCAGTCCCAGTGCCTATCCTCGTCGTCTTGCTTCCTCGATTCTTCCTTAGCACGGCGCTCGTACTCCTCCTCATCGCGATCATGCCGACGATGTCTCCTGGCGTCCCTAGCCAGACGGTCTCTATCATCATCGTCGCTGGATCGTCGGCGTTGGCTATATTGACTCACGTACTTGTTGAGGAGGTGATCGGAGAGAGGTCGCTGATATCTTACATTCCTCACTTCTCCCTCTGTGATGTAGCGCTTGCCATCGTGCCGGAGCCGATCGCGTGGAGCGGCCTCCTCTGTGTCCTTGCTACGAGAGCAGCTGCCCTCGTCTCCATCCTTGCCAGAGTGGTGTCCAGGTCCTACCATGTTGATGTTGAACGAGAATCCTGGCTGGCAACCTTCAGGGTAAGTGCATTACACCATGTTAACGGCGGGGAAGGGGTGGGTGTAGACCTTCATGGCGTACTGGTTGAAAATCAGACGTCCTTGTTCTATCGCCATTTGGATCTGCTGACGCCACACCCTGCAGTCGTTGGTGGCATGGGAGAACGAGTTATGCCATTTGCAGTATTGCTTTCCGTTCAGCTCCTGTACCGTGGGGATTTTGAGGCCTTCGGGTAACTTCAACAGCTTCTCCTTGAGTAAGAGGTCAAAGATTTGCTCAGTTTTAGTCACGTCAAAATCAAACCCTCTGGGCGGACCTGGTGGCTTAACCCATTTGCAGGACACGGGGGTTGCCCCCCGAGTCCATTCAGCCACTGCTATTTCTTGATCTCCCGCAGAGCCTTCGTCTTCATCTGCCTCAACCAGGACTACCGCACGCTTGAATTTGTCCTGGTACAAGTCCGGGTGGCGCTGTTCATATACCGATAGTTTCTGAACCATGTGCGCCAGTGAAGGGTAGTCTGCTTGGGAGGCCATGTCCTTGATTGGTGATGCAAGGCCCACCACTGCCAACTCGACTGCTTCCTTTTCAGTCACACGAGCCGAATAACATCGGTTCCTTAGATTTCTGAAGCGCTGGACGTATTCTGCCACGGTTTCTCCACGCTTCTGACGTATTTGAGCTAGATCGGCAAGGCCAGACTCGGAAGCCTCTGAGTGATACTGCATGTGGAATTGTTCTTCCAACTGCTTCCAAGTCCGGATCGAGTCTGGTGGCAACGAAGTGTACCACCCAAAAGCCGATCATGTGAGGGACTGTGCAAAGAACCTCACACGTAGCTCATCTGCTGCTGAGATCGTGCCCAGCTGTGCCAAATATCGGCTCACATGCTCGATGGAGCTGGAACCATCTGATCCATTGAATTTGGAGAAATCGGGGAGCCGATATTTGGGTGGTAGCGGGATCAACTCGTACTCGTCGGGGTACGGCTTGGAATAGCCGATTGTCCTACTTTTCGGCACCATGCCGAACTGGTCTCTCAGTATGGTACTGATTTGATCCGCGGTGCTGGCTGCAGGAGTCGAACTCTGAAGATTCGCCGGAGTGGCATACTTAGCCAGCCATGCTTGCTTTTCCAGCTCTGAGCCAACTGCAGGAGCTGAGCTCTGGAGGTTTGTCGGAGTGGGCATATTTAGCTAGCCACGTCTGCTTCTCAAGATCTGTTGCTGACGTTCCTCCCTGCTTTTCCGAAGTCCCCTCTTGTTGCGGCCTGGTTTGTGAGCGCCCGCTACGCAGCCGCACGTATGTGCACGTGTATCCGTGAGGGATCTCCTTAGGCGCCTCGTGCAAGAACTGGTAGTCACTAGGGTCACCACCGATCTTGTAGACGACGAATGCCGGTGAATTCGGCACTTCTGGTGCTGCCAACGCGAATGGCAGCGGTGGACGGGACTGGAGTGGCATCTCTCCTTGGTATGTCCCGAGAGCTGGTCCTGACGGAGAGTATTGGTGCCTCATGATCTCCTGGATCACCCGAAGAGCGACACGCTCCAAAGTGTTCACCAGGTTCTCAGAGTGGCGGTGCAGCGAGTGAGCCACCATGTAGTTAATCTCCTGACGCAGAGACCTGGTGCGTTCTTCTGACGGGGCGGACAGGTCTATTCCATCGAGCGCACCTTCAGGCGAGAACCCTTTCCACCTGATGCCTTGTGAACGGGTTCTGTGAAAAGAGCCGATGAGGTCGGCTTCGAGGATCGCTTTGACCTCGTCATACTTCTTCTTGAGCTCCTCGGTCAGATCCTCGTACGTGACTGGGGTGCCATCCGCCATCTCAGATGTAGATGGCGATGTGGTTGATGTCGAAGATTGTCCCACCGAGCGTGCCAGAATGTGTTGCGGTCAGAAACCCACCGGCGAGCAACGACGGGCAACACAGGAGAGCCGGGAGCAACTTAGGGCTGCGGCTGGCCCTGGTCCCTCCGAGCGACGGCCCGCAAAGACTCTGGCACGCACGTCCGATGCTGGTGCAAGGGCGTGCCACCTGACCTATACCTGGTCAGGAAGGTGATGGAGATGCCTCGCTTAGTTTCCTGCATGGCATACACGTAAACATTAAATGCGAGCCTCGATCGGCTCTCAGGTTGTCCAGTGAATCGGCTCAAGGAGCCGATCCACCCATGATTCGTACGAGGTGCACGAACATATGGTGGTCCTGCTTGATCAAGATAAAGCTAAAACGATCTACGACGATTTAGTGTTTTCACCGCATAATCGGAACATCCTACTCGTGATTGGGCCTCGCGGCCACGCACGGAGATCGTAAGCCGATCCTAGACAGGGCCTAAAAACCAACACGAGGTTGATCCCCGGAACGTCCTGTCTAGGGCTAGCAAACTACACCCTACGCGTCGCTGGATCCTCCAACCCTTTGTAAGGCCTAACTATGCAGATGTTAAACTAATCCTTGAAGAACAAGGAGCAACCATAACGGATCGGATCTACTAAATAATGATCAAGCGGGGTGCCGCCCCTACACCTAAGATAGGTGTAAGGGCGGCTAGATGTCTAAGGGTTGCACTACGACAACATATGATACGAAGAACAATGCTAACCCTAACACATCTAAGATAACTACGTTGCTCGCCATCAAAAAGGCTTCAGTGCGAGCAACGCATGAACGACGAATAAACTTGTACTGCCTAAATCGCAAGATGCGATCTAGGCAGCATGATGCTTACCCGGAAGAAACCCTCGAGACAAGGGAGTTGGCGATGCGCCTAGATTGATTTGTGGTGAACGTGATTGTTGTTTATTTCATAAACCCTAGATACATATTTATAGTCCGTAGACTTTCTAACGTGGGAATAATCCCCACCGTGCACGAGACAAACTCTAACTAACCGATACGTATCCTACTATATTACAGATACACGGGCAAACTAGCCCAAACTTTGCGTAACAGGCCGATTCACGTATTTCTTCTATGTATATTCTTCAAGTCCATCTTGATCGCGGCCCACCTCTGACTCGGTCAAATTCTGGTGATAACAGAATCAGTGTATCCAAAGATTGCCAAAGCGATTACCAGGTATCGACACAATGCACGTAGAGAAATCTGTGGAGCTGTGGGAAGGCAAAGTATAGTGATATGGTGGCACAATAATCAAATCAGCGATGCAAATTGAGTAAACGCTCAATGAAGGTACTGTGCTGGTCCTAGCCTAGATCGTATTAGAGACGCGAGCCTAAATCACCAACGAGGTCACAACGCGGCACAAGATGCAAGGGGCAGCGAAACTGGCGCTGAAGGATAGAGACACCTAAGGTAAGGCGCCCAATTTTTTTTTTTGCTCAACCCTGGCGCTAAAGGGCAGCTATGGTCGGGCGACCAGAATTTTGTTTTTCGAATTTTTTTTCGGGGAATCTACCTTGGCGCTAGACCACAGAGGTCTCTATGGTCGGGCGACCAGAATTTTTTTTTTTTAGGATCTACCTTGGCGCATGATCATAGAGGTCTCTATGGTAGGGCGCCCAGGATTTTTTTTTTTAGGATCTACCGTGGCGCATGACCATAGAGGTCTCTATGGTAGGACGCCCAGAATTTTTTTTTTGCAGCTAGATTGCTATCAGGATTCCGATGGAAAACGCGAAATTGACCAAGAAAACGGATCTAAAACTCGAAAAAACTCAGAAACGAAGATCAAAAAAGATTCTACTATGATGGGAACCAAAGAGGCACAACAAGGAGTTGATGGCAGATGTGGCGGAAGTGTATGGTGGCAGTGATATGGCGAGGACTACAAGTGGAGATTGTGCGGCGACGACGTGACTACTATGACCAGAACTCGAAACTCTAACGACTCTAGACGCTAAGACCAGCACACGACACGACGATTGCAGACGAAGACTCAAAAAGCAAAAACTGAAAAGATCATGCAATGGCTTGGCAGGGGCTATGGGACGGATGATCTAATCTAACTTCTTTTTGTGGGGCTTTTTTTGGGTTATAGGTAAAAACAAATCTACACTAGGAAAACTGTAAATCTCACCGAGCAACCTAAAATCTGATACCACTTGATAGGGCAAAGGTGGCCGATCTTTCGATGAGATGGGGATAATTCGATTTGTTGGTGGAGTTCGTGCTTGACGATCCGACTACACGTGCAAAGCTCATGCGCCAATGCAATCGCTAGGACAATCTCCGGGAGTTACTGATCTTGCGGGAGCACAATCAGCCTGACCAGCAAGGGTCTTAATTCCTACCTGAAATCGAGAACAAGTAAGAACTAAAGATGCAATCAGAATATTGCAGATAGAGATGAAAGCTTGATTAATAATGGTGGGATTCTGAATAGTCGGTCTTGTTCTGGGCGTTGGCCTCAAAAGAAGTACACGTAGTTGTAGCAATTGGCTAACTTTTAATCTAATCAAAATCCAAGTTCTAATGACGGCTACAGAGGGATATATATGGGGGAAGTGAAGGGATTTTCGTCCAACCAGCTAGGGTTGGCCAAAAACACCCCCAAATGGGCCTTCCTCCACTTATATGGCCTCTTAAAATCCCCTAAAATACCTAATCCGAAAATACATGGGTCTGGCCCATTAAATAAGGTGACGCAGCACCAAAAATAACTCTTTAGACGAATTTTATGATGGAGTAACTTGTATAATTCATCCAAGCATCGTTGCTTCACTATGATGGCTTCAATGTTCTGAAATCCTCGCTTGCAACGCCATCCTGAATCCTTACAGGTCTGCTGCCATCTCCATGCACGTTCCTAATCCAATGATTGGCGTCCATGCTAGATCCATTCCTAAATAATATAAATACATTTGATTTAGGCAGCATCATATTCTCATATATATTAGGAAGGATTCCTAGTAACGAATGTACCTGAGATGTGGTTGTATGAGTATTGGTTGTATCTATCATAGAGATGTCCTCATCATCCTCCCCTTCTTGAATTGAAGTCGTCCTCGACGTAGTCTCATCTTTTTCACCAAGATATTTCTTCAAATCGGAGGTTGTGATGTCCTCATCATTTTCTCCCTAGTAGCAACAACACATCTACAACTTTAGAAGTTATTGTCACTCTTCCAGAATACTAGAGGCATGAACCTACTATCGAGCATAAATACTCTCTCTTGGAGTCACAATCACATACTTGACCAAAGCATCTACTAGCAATGGAGAGCATGCAAGATCACAAATAACATATGACAAGTATATAATCAATCTCAACCATAGTATTCATTATTCATTAGATCCCAGCAAACATAACATGTATCATTACATAAAGATGATCTTGATCATGATAGGCAGCTCACAAGATCTAAACATGAAGCATGAATTGGATAAGACAACTTTCTAGCTACTGCTATGCACCTGTAGTCCAGAGATAAACTACTCACGCATCACTTCGGAGGCGGACATGGCGATGTAGAGGCATCCGGTGATGATCTCCCTCTCCGGCAGGGTGCCGGGAAGAAGCTTCAGAACCCTCCCGAGTTAGGGTCGACGACGGCGGCCGCGACAGAACTTTTCATGGATGGAGGCTTGGATATTTAGATTTTTCTCGAACATGTGAATAAATAGGCGGAAGGGCGAGGTCGGTGGGTGCCGAGGGGCCACACCACCCCTAGGCGCGGCCAGGGCCTGGGCCACGCCTAGGCCGTGTGGGTGCCTCGTGACGCCTCTTCATCTCTCCTCTGGACTCCTTCTTCGTTACAGTAAAATACGAACTTCGGCTTTTGTTTCGTCCAATTTCGAGAATATTTGCTGTACAACTTTTCTGAAATACAAAATAGCAGAAAACAAGGAACTGATCCTGTGGCATCTTGTCAATAGGTTAGTTCCGGAAAATGTATAAAAGTGCAACGAACTGTAAACAAAACATATAGAAATTGGTGTAAAACAAGCATGACACATAAAAAAGTATAGATACGTTTGCAACGTATCAGCGTGCTACGCGGCCAAGTACTTCTATTTCACGTCTTAAGCGCGAGATAATCGGTCCAGCATGATCTTTAAACTAGGCCAGGCCTATTTATCCGTCGTTGGCTTTTCCATGTGGGTGACTCGTGTATCGCTGTCTGTAGCTTCGGTTTCCAAATTTCCAAACTGAAATCAAATTGAACAAAAATCAAAACTGGACAAAACATTCAAACTAAAAAATGTTCAAAGTAAAAAATTCAAAATACGAAAAAGTTTACATTTGAAAAATTTCACAATTAAAAATGTTCAAAGTTTTAAAAAGTTCAACACACATTAAATATAAAAAGTTCAAAATCTATAAAAATTAAAATTGAAAGATGTTCAGAATTGAAAACTGTTCAAAAGTAAAAAAAAAATCAAAATTTTAAAATGTTCATAGAAAATAAAATTAAAAAAATGACTGGAAAAAATAAAATTACCACCAGAACAAAACAAAAAATAAAAACAAAAAACCCGAAGGAGAAATCATAGTGTAGAAGAAAAGGCACGTACAGTAAAACCGGATAAAAACTCTCAACTTGAAACCAGCGCGGACCAACGGAAATAAGTAGCACGCACGATGCGAAAATAAAAATGGGCCTGGCCCAACACATATCGCTTCAGGCGGGAGCGATCCTAACGCCCGCATAAGCGGTGAATAGGATTTGCCCCCTGACCGTGAGAAATCACGATTCCCATCGATCCCCATTCTCAACGGAATCACTCCGCTCGCCGCCGGCGCCGCCACGCCGTCGCCTGCCGCCATGCTCCGCCTGCGAAGCTGCATCCTCACCCGTCTCCTCTACTCTCCCTCCTGCGCGAGTCCCATCACCCCTCTCCACCGACTGCTCTCAGCGGCAGCGGCTGCGGCCGACCCAAGCCCAGCGTTCGCCGTCGAGCAGTACCTCGTCGACACCTGCGGCCTCACCCGGCCCCAAGCCCTCAAGGCCTCCGCCAAGCTCGCCCACCTCAAGTCCCCCTCCAAGCCCGACGCCATGCTCGCCTTCCTCGCGGACCTCGGCCTCTCCAGCGCCGACGTCGCCGCCGCCGTCGCAGGGGACCCGCAGTTGCTCTGCGCCGACGTGGACAAGACCCTGGCCCCCGTCGTCGCCGGGCTCACCGGCCACGGCCTCTCGCGCACCGAGGTCGCGCGCCTCGTCTCGCTCGGCCGCACCATCTTCCGCTGCAGATCCATCGTCTCCAACCTCCCATACTACCTATCGCTCTTCGGATCCTACGAGAACCTCCTCAAGTTACTCAAGAAGAGCCCCGAACTCCTCGGATGCAGCCTGGAGAAGGTGGTCAAGCCCAACGTCGCGTTCCTGCGGGAGTGCGGGTTAGGAGACTGCATCCTGTCCAAGGTGCACCTCCCGACGCAGCGCATACTTTCCACCAACCCAGAGCGCCTCCCTGCAATGGTGGCGTGCGCCGAAGGCCTCGGCGTACCCCGTGGATCTCCGATGTTCAGGCACGTGCTATACGCCGTGGCAATGATCGGCGAGGATAAAGTCACTGCCAAGGTGGATTACTTGAAGAGAACTTTCAGGTGGTCAGATGCTGAGGTGGGTGTTGTTGCTTGTAAGACTCCGCAGCTGCTGTCCAGGTCCAAGGACACGCTGCAGCGCTTGTCCGAGTTCTTTATCTCTGAGCTGGGTTTGGAACCCGCGGACATTGCTCATCGTTCAGTAGCGCTCACGTATAGCCTGGACAGCCGCCTCAAGCCCCGGTACTACACTGTAAAGTTTCTCGAGATAAATGGGTTGGTCAAGAGCTTCCCGAGCTACTATACGATTTTCCACCTGACCGACAAGGTATTCGTGGAGAGGTACATATGCCCTCACAAGGAAGCTGCTCCCCACCTATATGAAGACTATGTCGCCGCTTGCAAAGGGGAAGTATCCACTAGATTCTTATCTGCTTGAACCAAGACCCTGACATGGAAATGTGGAACTTTTTGTGGCACTACAAAGTTTTCACTCCTTGGAGTAATCTGGTTAGTCTTGTTTCAGTGTTGTTCACCCAATTAGACGCTGCTTATCCTCTATTCTATGTATGTTACATGCTAGTTTGGTCATTGCTAAGTGCTAATGCCTCATGAAAATGATAATTTGATTCCTGGAACCCGATGTGTTGTCATTCAGTAGAGAAGAAATCATTGCCTGCAACGATGTGAAAAAAATACATCATATACATATTTATGTCTCTCACTTTTATGTAAGATCATGGAGATAACATGTGTGGGTGGACCAATTTTCTATCAAAACCAGGAAGCATTAATCAGAAAGCGAAAGAACTGCGCCGTTTTCCACTAAAATATCAGTATGGTCTCCTTTCATACCCAATGTTGTTTTGCTGTTCCGTTTTCATTCTGCCATATTTTTGCCCCATCGTATGGCACTTCTAAATGGCAGTTCAATCTTGAATAATTAGATTGTTCTTTTGCGTATATTTGCCTTTTGGTTTCTTTCCTAAATCCATTAGGCTTGTAGCTGGCCTTCCTGCAAGGAAAACTTTCAGATTTGATAAAGTAACGTACTAAAGCATGATTAACAAATGAGTCTAAATCACTGACATCTATCATTTATCGTGAGAACTAAGAAAATGGAGATGGAATGAATTAGTTTTATCATATTTCTTCTAATAATTGGTTGCATATGTGATATTATATCTGTTCAACAAACCTACAACTACAGGTATATTTTGGCGAAAAATGCTGAGAAACTGTAGGTAAAAAAATCAATTTTATGAAGCTTCAAAGATATCTGCCTTAACTCATGCCGAAGCTGTTTGATACTTCAAAGATATTTGCCTTAACTCAAGTCGAAGTTGTTTGATACTTCAAAGTCATGAAATAACAAGCATGTGTTTTTTCAAACCATAATTTAAATTTGCAATTTGTGAACTAGATTTTTGTTCTGCTGTTTTCTCATGCTCTGGTTTTGAAACTTCATTGGGATTTTATTTTTGCCAGAAAAACTTCAATGAGGCTTATGGCCACACTGGATAGAAGGTACAATCTTATCCATATTTTTACGTGTCTCAGTTCTTCAGAACCAGACTTAGTTTCTCAACATATTCCTTTATCACACCCCATCTGTATGACATTAGCTCTTGTGTTTTCAGAACATTGGTCCTGGGCTTAACTAGTTCTATTGACAAATCACTTTCTTATCTTAAAATACATCAGTCATTACTGGAGCTTAAGAGTTCCAGATGATTAAGATATGGCAAAGTCCTTCATGGGATTGAAGGGGAAAATGCAACACATGTGGTTCCTTCTATAAGCTAAGCTGGGTTTCTGGAATAATTTTTCTTTAGGTATTTCTCTACATTTTCTTTATATTGTGTTTATCTATCCATGATGGCTCATCTGTATTGATCATCTTCATGGAGCAAATTTCCTTTGGCTAAGAAAATTGTAGAGACATGTGTTGATTCTGCAAACATTAGTTGCCGAGTAGCTTTCAGCAGCGATTTAGCTTTATTTGCGCCTAAAAGCTCGTCAACTACATGCTGCAGCATCATGTCCAAATTCTGTCTATGCAATGCTTATTTCCTTCTCTCATTTTTGTATTACTCGCTGATTGCTATGGCACCCTTAATAAAGTTGCTTACGCCGATGTGATTCCATTTCAAAGTGGTCACGAATTTTCCGATGCTTTTTCGTATGCAGAGAGCAACACACATAGTAGTATTTTGGTCTTACCATGAGGTGCATCTATAATATCCATTCATTTTGGTTGCTTGCATTTTTTGAAGGTTATCTGTATCTCATATGGAATTTAGACATAAAATGAGGACACCATTTCGTTTTTGGTTATCTTTATTCGAAAGGGATAGTTCTTCTGTTATAGCTTCCATTGGCTCCTCTTTAATTCATATGTATGTAGCTTGCTTTATGTGCCATTATTTGACCGATTTGTAAAGTTGAATGTAGTACTCTATGCTAATATTTCGGCTATTATTCTGCAAATGATAGTACCATTTATCCTTTTATAAGTGTTATGTTGTTTGTTTCAGATCGTCATTCCGTCTATTGATCATCCATTAATTTGCAGTTAAGTCGTCTTTGCGGCGACCCAGCCCAGCAAATCATCTACATTGTTTGTCACCATGTCATTTACTTGAAAAGATACTTGATGAAAACTACACATGTGCCTCCTGGTGCTTTCTCTTGCATAATTTGGTTAGCTTCTCTGAATGGTGTTCACAGAACACCGCACGCAACAACAGATTGCATTGGCTTGCGTTGTATCTGCCGAAGTCCCAGAATGCAATCATCCATCGTTGCTCGTAGACTCTGGTTTGGTATTACTTGCACCGTCCGATGAAACAGGACAGGCTGGCCCCGTCGAAAAAGAAAAATCCAGTGTCATATATAATGCACGTCACAGTAGGGAACATATCACTGAATAATATTACTCCCTCCGATCCATATTAACTGTCGCAAATATAGATTAAAAAAAAACTGTCGCAAATATAGATGTATCTGGACACATTTTTGTTCTAGATACATCCATATTAGTGACAAATAATATGAATCGGAGGGAGTATTAATTCCTCAAAAAATATAGTACTATTAGTTCCTATATATATGTGAGGATATAAATAATAAACTAGTGCATGTTTGAAGCAGCTGGATACCTGCAGCCGGTTCAGTAGGAAGGAAGGTTACACTGCTGGCTGCTGAGTTGTTAGACTGGTCAGATATTAAGTTTCTTCCAATGGATCTGTTGGACGGTTTAACTGTTGTAAACAAATAAATTTGGCCCCAAACTAAAGGAAACTGTAGGTTCAAGTTTTACTGTGTAGTTCTTGACAGCAATCTGTTCTGTCCATTCCTTGGTGGGTTTTTGCTTTGGTACTAGAAGGACCCGGTGCGCATTGCTGCACCCGTTATTTCCTATCATCGCCATAATATATATTAGATTGCATGTATGGTCCAAGTAGAAATGCACTAATAAGTATACATATAGAAGTTATAAGGTACTCCATATTTATAATGATTCTGTAAACCAGGTACATTTACCACCACATTCCTCTATCATAGTCAATTCATATTTTTCTAAATGTACACATAATAAGATTATTGACAAAATTAAGACTACACCTACCCTGTGAAGAGGAAGAGAAATACTCCGCTTTGCGAGGGAAGCTAGCTTGCGCAAGCTCCCTAGTAATACTGAATACATAGTCTTTGAATTCGTTTACCAACAAACTGTTTCAGTACAGTACGTGTGACCAAATTGGTTGTCAAAAGAACCACTGTCCAGAATATCCCCACTAACTTCCGAGGAGATTGACCCCGTAGTCATAAAATGCATGGTAGCATGAATGGTACAGAAGAATCAGTTACAAACACTTGTAGTAAAACTTTGTACAATATTATGACTCTCGCACCAAATGACGTGAATTAACACTATTTTTGTTTCAGTACGATATAAGGATTCTCTTTTTCGATAAAGACGATATAAGTATTCTTAAGCGTCAAAGATTTTTAAAATATAAACTGATGTAAAGAGGAGAGTCAATTGACAAATCCTTTGTTCACAGAAACTTCAAAGTCAGAGGCTCGAAATTAGCATTGCCCACAAGCTGGACGGAATGACTTATTACTTGCCTTCTTAAGTTAAAGAATTCCGAGTGTCCATATTTTCATCCAGCACCTCCTTCCCATCAGTAATCTGCATGGACACGGCACAATGCCATGGTCTCAGTTACAGTTCATAACAACCGTTATAACTTTTCATGAAAACAAGACCTTGAAAGAAGATCAGCCAGTTAGGAAGGCGAGAAATACCTTGAAGATGCAAGTGTCACGGCATCCTTGAAACTGCAGTTCATCAGCTTTCCCTACACAATACACACAGGACCATGTGCAAAATCTAGTTGTGGACAACTAATTTGCAATATTCTCTATTAATCTGACTATTAGTATGATATGACCACTAAGGGCATGTTCAACGCGGAGCACTATGTCAGGCGCCTTTTTTTTGAAAAGGGAAAAACCCGGCTTCTGCATCGTGGTAATGCACACAGCCTTTTATTGAGAAACAGTAATCTTTGTTCAGAACGGGATTTAATCCTAGCATCTGCTACAGGAGACCGTGGCTACAACGATCGGACTCCAGTTTCAGGCGCTTGTTAATCCAACTGCCTCGTCCGTTTTCCTGCCGCAAGACAAAAGGCAAGGAAGCGCCTCACGCAGACTTTTGTGTCGACGCTGGAAACTAAGCGCCTGTCAACCAGGATCGGATGAAGCAACTGCCAATCGACCGGGAACAAATTCCTAGCGCCTCTAGATAAGCGTCTCTATTGTACATGCCCTAATAAGAAAACCCGCCCACTATTACTAAAAAAAAGCCTGCCCTGGCGCCTTCGCTAGATGGACAGTAAGTGACTTCTATTCGCACCGGACCGTCGAGTTGAATTTTGCGTAGTAATACGTACATTACAGAGCACATGTTAAGCAGAGAAATGTGATGGCCTACCAAAGGCATGCCACCCATATTGCTACATATACATGGTTGAGTTGACAAAACCTTAAAACCACAACACATGCATCTGACAGGTCCAGCTACAATCCGCTGAAGCACAACTCATTATAGAAAATTATATATAGTAGTGGACCAAGAAATGAACACGAAATGAATGAGACCATATGACAAGATCTATGATATGTAACTGGTTATGAGGTGTGACAGGGAACGATGGCACACTCCAAGCATCTAGTAGTTCAGGTACAAGGTCAATGTAACATGACGAACGTAGCAAAACATGTCGTAAAGAACCTGAAGATCAAAAGCCCCAAAAAGAGACTACCAGATCACACAAAAGAAGGGTCCACCTCAACCAGGCACATTTCAACCAGTGAAAAGGGAAAATTTTAATATGATAGCAACACGGCGGCACCCTATGTGCAATCCCAATCATGAAACCCATTTTTGCAATCCCCATTCCTCTGAGCCCTACAGACCCCATCATACGAACAAATGTACAATCAAACTTTAAAGAAAACAAAATCAACCACAAGCAATTGACACAACCCCCAGCTAACACAAATATTTCCCCCAAATCCAAATCAAAGTAACCATTCCCTTTACCATTAATATAGCTGCATAGAATCTTATAGAGTACAAAATTATTGAGATGAATTGCAAGAAAAATAAGAATAAACCACATTAGAAAATTTAATACCATGGAGTAAGCTCCTAGGAAGAAAATAAAAGACATATACTGAAACTGCAATATTGAAGTTCAGCTTTAAAAATATTTGCATATACATTCTATATGATATGATTAAAAGAGATCTTACTTCCTGACACATTAGATTAGAGCATCTCCAACAGGAGCGCTAAATTTTGGCGCTGTAAAAGCGTTTTACAGCGCGCTCTATCCATGTTTTGTGCGTGAGGGCATATTCACCTAGCTCTAAACCTTGGAGCTGTAAAAATCTGTACCTGTTTCTGCGCGCGACGGATACAGCGCGCTCTTTCCGGCGCGGTAGATATAGTGCACGACATAGCGCTTTTGCCCCAAGCTGTATTTTACAGCGCGGGATAGAGCGCCTGTTGGAGCATAATTTTACGCCCGCGCGCTAAACCAGCCGCTTTTTTGGATACAGCGCGGGATAGAGCTCCTGTTGGAGATGCTCTTAGATGGGCGAGAAATCCTGCACGCGACACTCCAACCTGACGGAGAATTATCCTCCAGTGTGGTCCATTTTGCAATTCGAATTTCTTAACTATGTTGGACGACTTGAAATTGATTGGGGTGGCTAACTTAACCTTGGATAAATGTAGATAATAAACATAGTTTTAATAAGAGCGTTTGAAATTTTCCTAATTAATCTTTTGGTACAAAACAAAGCATTAGAATTCCATACAAATATAAAGGTATAGGCCGAATGTAGCTACAGAAACGACAACAACAACAACAACATTAGCAGATAGCATTTTAGACGCAATAGAAGCGTGCATTGTGGTCATCATGATTGTGGTACCGCATTAGATATGTGTGAAGCTATAAGAAGCGTTTTTCTTTCGACCTTGTTGCAGTGACAATGCAAAAGGCATTGGAATAATTTTGCCTAACTATTTATGTGTCATTGTTTCTGTATATTATTTTCAGTAGCCATAACTTTGCCCTTATTTTTTCTCTTTGCAGCAAACAAAAATCAGAATATTATGCTACAGAAGCTACACCATCATATCCCTATTTTCTTAACACATCCATAAACACAACGAATGTACTGAGAGAATTAGTGGGCATAGTCGACGAAGAGGTGGTACAGAGGGGGAAAAAGGAAGCAACATAGGCTGCGCAAGAACACGGTGACCTGAAGCCATGATACAGTGTTCAGAATCTGAGTTCTGAAGAATAAAAAGTAAGTCCAAGGAACACCTATTCAGAGCATGTCACTTCACACTCCCGATATAGGGCAATTGGGAGTTGGGGCGTATAAACAACATAGTTTTGAAGTCTTGAAGTTATACAGTTTTTGAAGTTTTGACCCATGATTTTTACTGAATCCAAAAGGGAGTAGAGCCACATATGTATGCACTTAGTACTTACATACTCCTGGCCTGATAATTAATTTCTCTTCGGCTCTATGTCATCTCATGCCCATTCTTCAATACAATCCGAGCCATGCATTTATATGTTGTCTTATGTTGATTTGAGGATCCGCGGATTACGTTAATCTTGAATTCACCCTTAGACACCTGTTTCGCGAAGGTTGAACTATCACTACCACTGCTTCCATTAAGATAAGATAATTCATCTGAAAATAGAAATGTCAATGCCTACTTAATCATACAAACAAAATTCCAACAGAAGGGTCCATATGAGTGTTGCAACAGTTAGAAAATGCTAGGACCGGCCTAGCCTGATTAAGCAGAAAATCTATATACATATATCACAGATGGACACAATAAACCACATACTGATGAAAGCTGAAACTGGACTAATTATTTACTTCAGACATCATGTAGTAAATGGACCATATAAGGCAGCGAAAATACAGAATAGGGAAGTCTGGAGTTTTTTTCGGTGATGAAGAATGCTCCTTTTCTATCCATTGCTGAAGCCGAACATCACCCAGCAATCTAGAACCGGAGCTGTTGCAATAAGAAAAAAGCTCCGAGGGAGACGAATCTGGATGGGAGTATGTCGGCAGGGGTCGGGGAAGAGCCCCGAGCCGTTCCAACCATTGCCGACAAAGCTCTCAATGGAGGCGTACATGCCGCGCTTATCCTCATACATCGGCGCCTCCTCCGCCTTTGCCGAGCCCTCATCGGCGACCCCATCCGCCGTGCAGCCGTGGAGGAGGTGTAGCGCCAAGAACAGCAACGAAGAGAATCAGGAGATGCCCCATTACCACAAACAAAGGAGCAGAGGCGGCCCAGGTTGTCGGGGCGTAGTGCAGGGGCGAGCCACCGCTGCCAACGGCTAGCTCGTTTCGCAGCGCCGACGCCCGCGGCTAGGATTTTCCGCGAGGTACATGCTGGGGCGTAACGCAGGGCGGCCGAAATCAGCAGTGGAGATTTGGACTAACTCATGATGGACTTGGACGCGGCGGAGGCGGTTTTGGCCGTAGAACTGAGATTGAAGAGCCGAAGAGGAAGAGGATGAGGAGAGAGTCGTGTGAGAGAGAAATTGAGAGCTAGACACCCAGTTCACGCTAATTGGTCAAGCAACCAACTCTAACTAAAGACGCACACGAAGCAACCACCGACTCCTAGATCGACCAGCAACCAAACACTAACCGTTGCATGTAGGCCCAGCGATAGCGACCCCTAAATTCACCACAGGGACGTAGAACCCTGGGAGCTTAGTGCTCTTAGAAGAGACTAACTCATGATGGACGCGGCGGAGACGGTTTTGGCCGTAGAACTGAGATTGAAGAGCCGAAGAGGAAGAGGATGAGGAGAGAGTCGTGTGAGACAGAAATTGAGAGCTAGACACCCAGTTCACGCATAATTGGTCAAGCAACCGACTCTAACCAAAGACGCACACGAAGCAACCACCGACTCCTAGATCGACCAGCAACCAAACACTAACCGTTGCATGTAGGTCCAGCAATAGCGACCCCTAAATTCACCACAGGGACGCAGAACCCTGGGAGCTTAGTGCTCTTAGAAGATGAGTGACATCTTCCCCAGGTGTCGTCTAAAGCTACCTCAACGGGAAGATGTTCATTTTATATCTTCTGAATTGCAGAATAGGGAAGGAAATGAACTGAAGAGGTAGTGGAAGCTTGGTCATGAGCTGCAAACTGAAGATTTGGATTCTGCTTTGGGTCTGGTTGAGCACTAGAAACAAGTTCAAGGCATAAGGAATTGGGGAAGGCCCATTGATTTTTGACAGCCGTTAGGTATCAATGCATCCCGAAATTATGAACACTATGCAGATAGATCACGTTGCTGCTCGCTGGTAATTTTGCCGGAATCACTAGTTAAATACTACCTCTGTCCATAAAATGCCGTCGCAAGTTCGTCTAAATTTAGGTGTATTTAGAAACTTTTTAGTGCATAGATATACCAAATTTAGACAAATCTTCGGCATCCTTTTATGGATGAAAGGAGTGGTATCCATACACATCTCCGCTCGCGTGCCCCTCGTGTGTGCCCCTAGGGCGCCGGAGCCCATCGCGCCGCCCCCCCACACCATTCACCTACGCCTCTTGTCGCCGCTGTCATCGGCCCTCGCAGCGGTGGAAGTGGGCCCGGTCAACGAAGGAGGCCTGGGTGTGGTGGTCTGCCGGAGATAGTTGTTGGGGCGGAGACGGCTGACGAGTTGACGAGCAACGGCTAGGTCGGTGCCCCTAGCCGGGGTGGTGGCGGAGGCCCCCTTGGCGGCACTTGACCGGCGGTGAGGTTTGGGCTGTGGGTCGGCTTTGGACGAACCCTAGATCTTTATCTGGGTGGCTGATACATCTCCAACGTATCTATAATTTCTGATGTTCCATGCTTGTTTTATGACAATACCTACATGTTTTGTTCACACTTTATATCGTTTTGATGCGTTTTCCGGAACTAACCTATTGACGAGATGCCGAAGTGCCAGTTCCTGTTTTCTGCTGTTTTTGGTTTCAGAAATCCTAGTAAGGAACTATTCTCGGAATTGGACGAAATAAACGCCCAGCATCTTATAATTCCACGAAGCTTCCAGAACACCCAAGAGCCACCAGAGGAGAGCCACAGGGGGCCCACACGTGTGGGCAGCGCGGCCAAGGAGCCAGGCGCGCCGTCCTACTGTGTGGTGGTCCCGTCAGCCTTCCGACTCCGCCTCTTCGCCTATTTAAAGGTCCCTGACCTAAATCTTCGAGAGGCATAAGCCACGGTACGAGAAACCTTCCAGAGCCGCCGCCATCGCGAAGCCAAGATCTGGGGGACAGGAGTCTCTGTTCCGGCACGCCGCCGGGATGGGGAAGTGCCCCCGGAAGGCATCTCCATCGACACCACCGCCATATTCATCACCGCTGCTGTCTCCCATGAGGAGGGAGTAGTTCTCCATCGAGGCTAAGGGCTGTACCGGTAGCTATGTGGTTAATCTCTCTCCTATGTACTTCAATACAATGATCTCATGAGCTGCCTTACATGATTGAGATTCATATGAGCTTTGTATCACTATTAATCTATGTGCTACTCTAGTGATGTTACTAAAGTATTCTATTCCTCCTCCATGATGTAATGGTGACAGTGTGTGCATCATTTAGTACTTGGCGTAGTTTATGATTGTGATCTTTTGTAGATTATGAAGTTAACTATTACTATGATGGTATTGATGTGATCTATTCCTCCTTTCATAGTATGATGGTGACAGTGTGCATGCTATGTTAGTACTTGGTATAATTGTGTTGATCTATCATGCACTCTAAGGTTATTTAAACATGAATATCGAATGTTGTGGAGCTTGTTAACTCCGACATTGAGGTGCTCTTGTAGCCCTATACAATTAGTGGTGTTCATCATCCAACAAGAGCGTGTAGAGTGGTTTTATTATGTGATCAATGTTGAGAGTGTCCACTAGTGAAAGTATGATCCCTAGGCCTTGTTCCCAAATACTGCAATCATCGCTTGTTTACTGTTCTACTGCATCTGTACTGCCTGCAATATTCCCACCATCAACCACACACCAATTGTAGCAGCAAGCTATTTTCTGGTGTCGTTACTACTGCTCAAATTCATTCATACCACTTGTATTTCACTATCTCTTCGCCGAACTAGTGCACCTATACATCTGACAAGTGTATTAGGTGTGTTGGGGACACAAGAGACTTCTTGCATTGTGACCGCAGGGTTGCTTGAGAGGGATATCTTTGACCTCTTCCTCCCTGAGTTCGATAAACCTTGGGTGATCCACTTAAGGGAAAACTTGCTGCTGTTCTACAAACCTCTGCTCTTGGAGGCCCAACATTGTCTACAGGAAAAGAAGCGTGAGTAGACATCAAGCTATTTTCTGGCGCCATTGCTGGGGAACGAAACGCTTCACCACGGGTATTTCCTCCCTCGTCAACAACGCGCCAGTAGTAGACAGTCAAGTATTTTCTGGCGCCGTTGCCGGGGAGGAAAGGTAAAAGGCACTCACACTCCGGTCCCAGGTAACTAAGTTATTTTCTGGCTCCGTTGTAAGTGCTCGAAGCTATTTCCTTTAGATCCTGCAATTGCATCTTTTTGTTTCTTGTTTTTATTTCACTAGTTAGGCATAATGGAAAGCAACATGGAGCTTTTTAATCTATTTCCTGAGTTAAGACATGGATGGTTTGATGCTAAAATTAAAAAACCCCATGGAACATATTAGTATGAACGCTTTGAACACCATTGTTGCTAATGATATGGAAAATTCTAAGCTTGGGGAAGCTGGTTTTGATGAGCATGATATTTTTAGTCCCCCAAGCATTGAGGAGAAAATTTTCTTTGATGATACTTTGCCTCCTATTTATGATGATTATAATGATAGTGGTCTTTTGGTGCCACCTACTATGGAGAGTAAATTTTATGATGATTATACTATGCCTCCTACACTTGATGAGAATAATAATGATAACTACTTTGTTGAATTTGCTCTCACTATTACTAATAAAATTGACTATGCTTATGTTGGGAGTAGTAATTATTTTATGCATGAGACTCACGATAAGAATGTTTCACTTGATAGATATATTGTTGAGTTTGTTCATGATGCTACTGGATATTATTATGAGAGAGGAAAATATGGGTGTAGAAATTTTCATGTTACTAAAACATCTCTCTTTTTGCTGAAAATCTTGAAGCTGCACTTGCTTTATCTTTCTATGCTAGTTGCATTATGCTTCATGAATTTGTTTATTTACAAGATTCCTTTTCATAGGAAGTGGGTTAGACTTAAATGTGTTTTGAATTTGCTTTTTGATGCTCTCTTTTGCTTCAACTCTTATTTCTTGGGAGTGCATCATTAAAATTACTGAGCCCATCTTAATGGCTATAAAGAAAGCACTTCTTGGGAGATAACTCATGTGTTATTTTGCTAGAGTACTTTTGTTTTATATTTGTGTCTTGGAAGTTGTTACTACTGTAGCAACCTCTCCTTATCTTACTTTGTTGCATTGCTGTGCCAAGTAAAGTCTTTGATAGTAAGGTTCATACTAGATTTGGATTACTGCGCAGAAACAAATTTCTTGCTGTCACGAATTTGGGTTGAATTCTCTGTAGGTAACTCAGAAAATTCTGCCAATTTACGTGAGTGATCCTCAGATATGTACGCAACTTTCATTCAATTTTAGCATTTTCATTTGAGCAAGTCTGGTGCCTCGTAAAAATTCATCTTTACGGACTGTTCTATTTTGACAGATTCTGCCTTTTATTTCGCATTGCCTCTTTTGCTATGTTGGATGGATTTCTTTGTTACATTAACTTTCAGAAGCTTTGTGCAATGTCCAGAAGTGTTAAGAATGATTATGTCACCTCTGAACATGTGAATTTTTATTATGCACTAACCCTCTAATGAGTTGTTTTGAGTTTGGTGTGGAGGAAGTTTTCAAGGATCAAGAGAGGAGGATTGATGGGGATGCGCCCAAGGGGGCCCATCACCCGGCTCACTCGCCAGTTGAGAAGAGCGCAGGACAGCCCCAGTCGGCGGGCGACTGGGTCATGCGCCCTAGCGACTGAAGCCCGGAGCGACTGAAGCCCGGAGCGACTGGATCTACAGAAGGCCCATGAAGCGTAGCGGCCCAAATAGCCTTATACCTGTAAACCCTAACTGGCTGCCTATATAAAGCCACCAGGGGCACCCCTTAGAGGGGGCATCTCATCATACATGTAATCTCAGATTAGATACAATCTCCCTCCCCCGCCTCCGGCGGCTACCACAAAGCAAGTCGCCTAACGCTGGCGACACTATGATCATAGTAGATTTCTAGCAGGACGTAGCGATCCTCCACCGAGGGGACGTGAACCTGGGTACATCGTGTGCCAATCTCGTTCCCGGAATCTCCAACGCCGCCTTGCTCTACACCTCTCATGTGCTACCCCGTAGCATCTGCCGTGGTCAAAACCTCGACAGTGGCGCCCACCGTGGGGCATGCGGTGCTTGGAGTGGTGATCCGGGCGAGACCCATCCTCGTCTCCGATGGCGGCCGGATCGCATCTGGCCGATCCATTTTCTTTAGCTGATTCCGTGGTCAGCGACTTCGCGGCGGCGTGGCTGATCCTGTCGCGTCCGAGTCGCCACCAAGATTCAAGATCGGAAAAGCCACGACATCGCCTTGAATCCTGATCGGCGCATCGGAACGGCTGGAGCTACGCGCGGGTTGCTCTCGTGCGATCGGTGTGCAGGCTTCTACTCGGAGCTGTGCGCGCGTGAAAAGAATCCAACCTGCATCCCAAGAGTTCTGCCAGGCCGGTCAAAGACTTAAGGAATTGATGAGCACGGCAGATCTTTTTTTTTTTTCTATACAATCCCATCTTCTTCTCTCTCCCATTAATTGTCGCATCAGTTATTACTGTATCAGATCTAATACTTTGCATGTTGCCTCTTCGTGTGCATGCACTACCTAAAGAATTTGTTGACAGAGTTCAACCCAACGCGGTTCCTTTCTTCGCTGACAAAAGCCGGTATGGAGAGCCGGATCGATCGAAAGCTGTTTCCGCGTAAAGCAGCAGCAGGCGTCCCACACCACGGGATCAAGACCCAAAATCCAGCAGGAAAACTCTATACGGACATAGATTGGTTTTCTCTGTCTAATTTATTTCCTTCTCTTTACTAATAATTGCTCTCTCAATTTACTATCTTACCCGTTTCTAATTCTTCGTGGTGCGTGCATGTCTATTTGGTTTACAATGGAGCCCCGAAGAAACAAATCGATCATGGAAGGCGTGCCGACTCGGCTGTTTGGATACATGCCATGACGCGGGGCTGCTCGCCGACGACGCGTCTAGCGCGAACTCGCCAGCCCGGATCCGCCATCGCGCACTCGCCCGTCGCCTACCATGGACTCGTCGCCACCTACTCGTCGTCACGATCATCCATGTCTCCGCCACGGCCGACATGCGCGCAACCACGCGCAGCCCCGCCAGGAAAGAAAAGAGGCATGTAAATAGCCTGGCGACTAGATAAGAACAAGAAAAAAAAAAGCAGCTAGATTGCGTCTGCCTCTCCGAGATGATCAGCAGAGATGATCAGCAGCGCCCCCGACGCGCACACGCGTTGCTTGATCCGCCGCATCTTCCGATGCATGAATTCCTTCAGGATTGCTGCCCCATGGCGTGAGGAAATTCTCCGCTCATTCATATGAAAGCAGCAATTCTCGATGAAACAGCCAGGAAAAAAGGGAGCGCACATGATCGACGCATTGATTGGTTTCTTTTATTCAATCTATATTCTCCTTGTTGTGTTCTACCTTTAACTATTTTATTAAGCCTTAATCTAATCCGGCATACGTGGTTTCTTATGTGCATGCCACGGAAGAATTTATCCACGGAGACGAGGCGATCCGGCGATTGTCCTATGCTTGCCGCGCACTCGCCTAGCGCGGACACGCCCAGTGCAGATCCGCCCGCCGCCGACTCGCCGAGTGCGGATTCGCCAGCGCGGACCGCCGACACGCACTCGCCCGCCGTGTCGTCACCATCGGCTCGCAACGCTCGGCGCTGCCAGAGTTTAACAGCTAAGTTCATTTACATATTCGTATATGATGTACAAGTTTAAAACATATCTACATATTGGTTCAATCTACAAAGTCGATCACGCAGTCGCATACAATTCTCTTACGGACTACATAACCATAATTGGGATCGGTTTCGGTTTTGTCTGATGTTTATTCGCGTCCGTCGAAGTAGTGAGGCTGGGTACCAAAAAGCCAACTTTGTCCCCGGATTCAACGGCTGGCATCGCGTCCCTGTTACCCGGCAAGCGTTTGATGCTGGAGGTCTGCCTACTCATGAAAAGATACGCATAAACCTTTCATACTGCTGACCGGTCATTTAACAATGCGTGTTATTAATCCACAAGTCTCATGTCTTTACAAGTGTTTATTATATTTCATAAATACACCTTATTGCAGTTGTACTTGTTTCTCTTTATTCATGTAATCACTTGATCGTTGGTCGGCAATAGCCTGTTGTTTCACGACAGGAGCTGCAGCAGAAGGTTGATCCTCTTGGCATCATACGGATCATGTCCCAAGAAAATTAAGCCCACGTGATCTTGTTCAGCAAGGAAGAGAAAGTTGAGTTGGCTAGATCGTGTGCATGCAAGCCATCGACCCGATGTAGCAATGAACCGGCCTTTCATGCATTGCATAGGGGCGGTGATGATGGATCTGACATCCGTCTACTTTCTCAATTTCAGTAATTATTTTGTTAAATAATTAATTTATTCATACTGATCTTTTGCGTGATGCTATCAATACGCATGTACTCGCCCAGCGCGGACTCATCGGCGAACCAGCCGTCGCGTACTTACCCGCCATGGACTCGCCTCGCCACGTCGCCGCAGCACCACCTACTCGCCAGGCTCAGGGCCTCGTTCGTCGTGGATTCGTCGCCGCCGCGACACGGGCTGGTGTCTTTCTCGCCACTCGCCACGCTCGGAGACTCGGCGCGCTCCGGACAGCGTCGCCCGCCGGTCGCCCGAGCTCGCCACTCGCCACGCTCGGGGACTCGGCGCGCTCCAGACAGCGTCGCCCGCTGGTCGCCCGAGCTCTTCACTCGTCACGCTCGGGAACTCGACGCGCTCCAGACAGCGCCGCCCGCCGTTCGCCCGAGCTCGCCACTTGCCACGCTCGGGGACTCGGCGCGCTCCAGACAGCGCCGCTCGCCGGACGCCCGAGCTCGCCATCTGCAACGCTCGGGGACTCGGCGCGCTCCGCACAGCGCCGCTCGCCGGTCGCCCGAGCTCGCCATCCGCCACGCTCGGGGACTCGACGCGCTCCGAACAGCGCCGATCGCTGATCGCCCGAGCTCGCCACTTGCCTCGCTCGGGGACTCGGCGCGCTACAGACAGCGCTACTCGCCAGTCGCCCGACCTCGCCGCTCGCCACAACACAACTTTGTCCACAGCGTCGACCCTGTGTCCGCTGCGTCGACTGCGCCACAGCGCGCCTCAGTCCGCCGCGTTGAGCATGACTCCGCCGCGCCGACTTCGCCCGTAGCGACCGCTTCCACAGCGTCGACCCCGTGTCCGCTATGCCGACCGCGCCACAGCGCGCCCCAGTCCGCCGCGTAGACCATGTCCGCCGCGTCGACCTCGCCAACTCCGAGTCGCCAAAGAGAGCTCTGCGTCATGCTGCGCACCTCACCACTGGGTGTCCTCTTCCTTCGGGATGAAATTTCAATTGCCGTCATCAACCTTTGGCAGAGAAGCCCGAACTGGCTAAGTAGTGCGAGCTCCGGCTCGACCACTACGACGCCAGGGGAAGGACCTCCATTGGAGTCGCACGCTCAACTGGCCTTACGGGCCAAGATGACCGGCTCGGCTCTGCCTCCGGGCACCCATGTCCCTCTCTACCTTGGACAGAGCGACCTGAAAAGCTAAGTACTGCGCTAGCGAGGTAGCCACAGCGGCCCAACGCGTCCAGGAAAAACGCCGAGTACGGAGCCCTCCTTGGGGTCGCTAAGCGACTGGCCTCCCGGGCCACGAGATGCGACTCGCCTCCGCAATCATCAGGCAAACAAATCGCCCTCCTCTACCTTAGGCAGGTGACTTGAACGGCTAAGTACTTCGACTAGGGACCCCGCAAAACGGACCCGCGGCTCGCCAAGGAAAACACGCCAAATCAAGAACCCCTTTGGAGTCGCCACGCGACTGGCCCCACGGGCCACGACGAGAGGCACGCTATAAAAAACAGCGTCAAATAAACGCCACCCATGAGGCTGCTACTCGCGCTATATGACTACGTACTACGACTGGGGACGCCCAGCTCAGCAAGGAAAACAGTCAAGCGGTAGCCTTCATCGGGATCGCCTAAGCGACTGGGGAACACAGCGACATGCATAAAGCTACTTAGTCGCCACAGCGACATTGCTCATTACATTTCTACAAATTCAACGCCCTAACACTGGCCCATACAAAACAATTGTTTTATTTTCTTTCCGCAGAAACAGCACCCGGCGGTGGCGACCTACTCGCCATCCTTGCCATCAACATCGCTTGCACCTTCGCCACGCTCGGGACCGGCCGGACGATCGTCTCCGTGGACTCACCAGTCGCCAGCCTCCATGGCTCGCCACTCGCTAGCCTCCGCGGCTCGCCACTCGCCATGCTCGAGGGACTCGGCGCGCTACAGACAACGCTACTCGCCGATCGCCCGACCTCTTCATCGCCACGCTCGGGGACTCGCCGGTCGCCAGTCTCCCGGACTCGTCATCACCGGTCTCCCGGGCTCGTCATCGCCACGCTCGGAGACTCGCCGGACGCCAGTCTCCCGGGCTCGTCATCGCCACGGTCGGGGACTCGCCGGTCGTCAGTCTCCCGGGCTCATCATCGCCGGTCGTCAGTCTCCCGGGCTCATCATCATCGGCCTCCGCAGCTCGCCATCGCCACGCTCGGGGATTCACCAGTCGCTGCTCTCCGAGATTCGCTCTCGCCGCACTCGCGGACTCATTTCGCTTGGGTGACACGCCGAGATATCAAGGAGAATAAGACTCAAGCCGCCTCCATCGAAGCCGACTCGAGCCTCGGGGACTACACCCACTGGATACACTGAGCGTCGTTCCAGCGGCTTGACATCTCGTTGTGTTCTATCTTCATCAACAGCTCATCGTGCATTGCGACCCCAAGGTGCACCAGACACGTCACACGTACTGCCGCCCGTCTATATCAACCACTTCACCGACATCGTCGATCGTCACACAAAATTCAAGCACGAGGCTCGACGTCAAGAATGCCCCGTTCGCTGTTGCAGAGACAATTCATCGTTGTTTAACTGCCGGCATCTGAAGCCAACTCGAGTGCCCCACTAGTACTCACGTGAATCAGCCAATCAAGCTTGCTAGTCGCATGGATTTTAACGGCCAGACCGTCAGTTACATGCATGAGAAGAATTCTATACTAGTCAAGACAGCTCCTGCAGACTGGTTCGATTACAACATCTTGTCGCAATGTTCAGACTTCATCTCCGCTGCGGCCGGTCTACTTCAACATCTGTCCGTCTCTACCGCTGCATCAACAATCTCTCCTACGACTACATCATACATCATTGCAGAGAAATGCACATGCTGGAGGGCTCAACACCAGCATCGCTCGTCTACGCGTCTCCATGCCAGGAGTACCAAGGCACGTAGCAGTCCAAGTGATATAAGGTTTAAGCAAAGTGCGCTGCACGCATGATTGGACAACTTAGCTCGGGAGCTTCTCTGGTTCTGATGCTCCAAAACATGAAGACCACACTAGCTCAATGATCAGCGGTCAGTTACGGCATCAAGTCCGGAAGACGCTGCTACTCCATCGTCGTGAATTCGTTCCACTGACGATGATCGGCCAACTTCATCTTTGCGACTCCGTCGATATCGCATCGAGTACACCAGCACCGTCTAACATGGCTTGGTTGCATCACCGTCAATTTGGCGACTTCACCGACTTCTTCACCTACAATAACACTGCTCCGACAACTACAGTCTACTTCAGCACCTGCACTCCATCGACGCCGACTGGCTCTCACCGATCAAGTTCACGCCGATCAAGCTCTCACCGATCGTTTCGCCGATCGTTCCACGCTGATCGCTCTCGCCGACTGGCCCTCGCCGACTGGTTCACGCCGACTGGCTCTCGCCGACTGGCTCTCGCCGATTGGCCTACGCCGACTGGCTCGTTTCGACTGCCTCATGTTTCACGATTGTTTCCTCTGTTTCAGGAGCCCATCGCCGATTCACCTCGACCCATCGCCAAGCCTCTTCGCGCCCTGCCTCAAGCCCGCGCCGAATCCACGACGCGCTCGGGGACTACTGATGGGGATGCGCCCAAGGGGGCCCATCACCCGGCTCACTCGCCAGTTGAGAAGAGCGCAGGACAGCCCCAGTCGGCGGGCGACTGGGTCATGCGCCCTAGCGATCAAGCCCGAGCGATCGAAGCCCGGAGCGACTGGATCTACAGAAGGCCCATGAAGCGTAGCGGCCCAAATAGCCTTATACCTGTAAACCCTAACTGGCTGCCTATATAAAGCCACCAGGGGCACCCCTTAGAGGGGGCATCTCATCATACATGTAATCTCAGATTAGATACAATCTCCCTCCCCCGCCTCCGGCGGCTACCACAAAGCAAGTCGCCTAACGCTGGCGACACTATGATCATAGTAGATTTCTAGCAGGACGTAGCGATCCTCCACCGAGGGGACGTGAACCTGGGTACATCGTGTGCCAATCTCGTTCCCGGAATCTCCAACGCCGCCTTGCTCTACACCTCTCATGTGCTACCCCGTAGCATCTGCCGTGGTCAAAACCTCGACAAGGATGATACAATATGATCAAGGAGAGTGAAAGCTCTAAGCTTGGGGATGCCCCCGTGGTTCATCCCTGCATATTTCAAGAAGACTCAAGCGTTTAAGCTTGGGGATGCCCAAGGCATCCCCTTCTTCATCAACAATTTATCAGGTCACTTCTCTTGAAACTATATTTTTATTCGGTCACATCTTATGTACTTTACTTGGAGCGTCTGTGTGCTTTTATTTTCGTTTTGTTATTTTCATTCTATGAATAAATGCTTGTGTGGGAGAGAGACACGCTCCGCTGGTTCATATGAACACATGTGTTCTTAGCTTTTAATGTTCATGGCGAAGGTTGATACTGCTTCGTTAATTGTTACATGGTTGGAAACGGAAAATTCTACATGTGGTAATTGGTATGATGTCTTGAATAACTTGATACTTGGCAATTGTTGTGCTCATGTTTAAGCTCTTGCATCATATACTTTGCACCTATTGGTGAATAAATACATAGAGCTTGCTAAAATTTGGTTTGCATGATTGGTCTCTCAAAAGTCTAGATATTTTCTAGTAAGGGTTTGAGCAACAAGGAAGACGGTGTAGAGTCTTATAATGCTTGCAATATGTTTTTATGTGAGTTTTGCTATACCGATTCATACTTGTGTTTGCTTCAAATAACCTTGCTAGCCCAAGCCTTGTATTGAGAGGGAATACTTCTCGTGCATCCAAATCCTTGAGCCAAATAACTATGCCATTTGTGTCCACCATACCTACCTACTACATGGTATTTCTCCGCCATTCCAAAGTAAATTGCTTGAGTGCTACCTTTAAACAATTCAAAATTTATCATCTCTGATTTGTGTCAGTGTTTTATAGCTCATGAGGAAGTATGTGGTGTTTATATTTCAATCTTGTTGGGCAACTTTCACCAATGGACTAGTGGCTTCATCCGCTTATCCAATAATTTTGCAAAAAGAGCTGGCAATGGGATTCCCAGTCTCAAATTAATTAACCTTCACAATTTTACAAAAATAGACACTCCTCCATGGTATGTGATTGTTGGACGGCACCCGAGGATTCGGTTAGCCATGGCTTGAGAAAGCAAAGGTGGGGAGGAGTGTCATCTAAATAAAACTAAAATAAAAAGGCACTCCTTCATTCTATGAGATTGTTGGCAGGCACCCGAGGATTTGGTTAGCCATGGTTTGTGAAAGCAAGGTTGGAAGGAGTGCCACCCAAAAATAAAAATGTTTCATGGGAGCCGCTCTTTGAAGGTTTGTCTGGCAAGGGGGTTAGAGTGCCCATTACCATTCGTTGACAACAACAAACACCTCTCAAAACTTTACTTTTATGCTCTCTTTATGTTTTCAAAACAAAAGCTCTAGCACAAATATAGCAATCGATGCTTCCCTCTTCGAAGGGCCTTTCTTCTACTTTTACGTTGAGTCAGTTTACCCATTTCCTTCCACCTTAGAAGCAAACACTTGTGTTAACTGTGCATTGATTCTCACATACTTGCATATTTGCATTCATCATATTACTCTGTATTGACAACTATCCATGAGACATACATGTTACAAGTTGAAAGCAACCGCTGAAACTTAATCTTCCTTTGTGTTGCTTCAATGCCTTTATTTAGAATCTATTGCTTTATGAGTTAACTCTTATGCAAGACTTATTGATGCTTGTCTTGAAAGTACTATCCATGAAAAGTCTTTGCTATATGATTCAGTTGTTTAATCACTGTCTTTACCATTGCTTTGAATCGCTGCATTCATCTCATATGCTTTACAATAGTATGATTAAGATCATGTTGGTAGCATGTCACTTCAGAAATTATCTTTGTTATCGTTTACCTACTCGAGGACGAGTAGGAACTAAGCTTGGGGATGCTGATACGTCTCCAACGTATCTATAATTTTGATGTTCCATGCTTGTTTTATGACAATACCTACATGTTTTGTTCACACTTTATATCGTTTTGATGCGTTTTCCGGAACTAACCTATTGACGAGATGCCGAAGTGCCAGTTCCTGTTTTCTGCTGTTTTTGGTTTCAGAAATCCTAGTAAGGAAATATTCTCGAAATTGGACGAAATCAACGCCCAGCATCTTATAATTCCACGAAGCTTCCAGAACACCCGAGAGCCACCAGAGGAGAGCCACAGGGGGCCCACACGTGTGGGCGGCGCGGCCAAGGAGCCAGGCGCGCCGCCCTACTGTGTGGTGGCCCCGTCATCCTTCCGACTCTGCCTCTTCGCCTATTTAAAGGTCCCTGACCTAAATCTTCGAGAGGAATAAGCCACGGTACGAAAAACCTTCCAGAGCCGCCGCCATCGCGAAGCCAAGATCTGGGGGACAGGAGTCTCTGTTCCGGCACGCCGCCGGGACGGGGAAGTGCCCCTGGAAGGCATCTCTATCGACACCACCGCCATCTTCATCACCGCTGCTGTCTCCCATGAGGAGGGAGTAGTTCTCCATCGAGGCTAAGGGCTGTACCGGTAGCTATGTGGTTAATCTCTCTCCTATGTACTTCAATACAATGATCTCATGAGCTGCCTTACATGATTGAGATTCATATGAGCTTTGTATCACTATTAATCTATGTGCTACTCTAGTGATGTTATTAAAGTATTCTATTCCTCCTCCATGATGTAATGGTGACAGTGTGTGCATCATGTAGTACTTGGCGTAGTTTATGATTGTGATCTCTTGTAGATTATGAAGTTAACTATTACTATGATGGTATTGATGTGATCTATTCCTCCTTTCATAGTATGATGGTGACAGTGTGCATGCTATGTTAGTACTTGGTATAATTACGTTGATCTATCATGCACTCTAAGGTTATTTAAACATGAATATCGAATGTTGTGGAGCTTGTTAACTCCGGCATTGAGGTGCTCTTGTAGCCCTACACAATTAGTGGTGTTCATCATCCAACAAGAGAGTGTAGAGTGGTTTTATTATGTGATCAATGTTGAGAGTGTCCATTAGTGAAAGTATGATCCCTAGGCCTTGTTCCCAAATACTGCAATCATCGCTTGTTTATCGTTTCTACCGCATCTCAGTATCGCTTCGCAATATTCCCACCATCAACCACACGCCAGTTGTAGCAGCAAGCTATTTTCTGGTGTCGTTACTACTGCTCAAATTCAGTCATACCACTTGTATTTCACTATCTCTTCGCCGAATGATACGTCTCCAACGTATCTATAATTTCTGATGTTCCATGCTTGTTTTATGACATTACCTACATGTTTTGCTCGCACTTTATAATGATTTCATGTATTTTCCGGAACTAACCTATTAACAAGATGCCACAGTGCAAGTTCCTGTTTTCTGCTGTTTTTGGTTCCAGAAAGGCTGTTCGGGCAATATTCTCGGACTTGGACGAAATCAACGCCAAACATCTTATTTTTCCCGGAAGCATCCAGAACACCGAAGGAGAGTCGGAGGGGAGCCAGGGGGCCCACCTCACAGGGCGGCGCGGCCAAGGGGGGGCCGCGCCGGCCTATTGTGTGGGCCCCCCAGAAACCCTTTTGCGCCGCCTCTTCGCCTATTTAACCCCTCGCGACCTAAATCCTCGATACCTTTGATGAAACTCCAGAAAGACTCCAGGGGCACCGCCGCCATCGCGAAACTCCAATTCGGGGGACAGAAGTCTCTGTTCCGGCACCCTGCCGGGACGGGGAAGTGCCCCCGGAAGCCATCTCCATCAACGCCATCGCCTCCATCATGCTCCGTGAGTAGTTCCCCCATGGACTACGGGTTCTAGCAGTAGCTAGTTGGTATTCTCTCCTCTATGTACTTCAATACAATGATCTCATGAGCTGCCTTACATGATTGAGATCCATCTGATGTAATCGGTGTTGTGTTTGTTGGGATCCGATGGATGATACATTATGATTAGTCTATCTATAAAGTTTGTGAAGTTATTGTTGCTGCAATCTTGTTATGCTTAATGCTTGTCACTAGGGCCCGAGTGGCATGATCTTAGATTTAAGCTCTATAATTATTGCTTAGATTGTATCTACAAGTTGTATGCACATGTCTATGTCCGGAACCAAAGGCCCCAAATTGACAGAAATTGGGACAACTGGAGGGGAAGGCGTAGGTATGAGGATCACATGTTTTCACCAAGTGTTAATGCTTTGCTCCGGTGCTCTATTAAAAGGAGTACCTTAATATCCAGTAGATTCCCTAGAGGCCCGGCTGCCACCGGCTGGTAGGACAAAAGATGTTGTGCAAGTTTCTCATTGCGAGCACGTACGACTATATATGGAAAACATGCCTACATGATTAATAATCTTGATGTTCTTTCTTAATGCTATTTCAATCCTATCAATTGCCCAACTGTAATTTGTTCACCCAACACTTGTCACTTGTTATTGGAGAGTTACCACTAGTGTAGATCGCTGGGAACCCCGGTCCATCTCTCATCATCATATACTCATTCTATATGTCATTGGAAGTAGTATCAACTATTTTCTGGTGCCATTGCCTCGGTGTTACTGTTGCTGCTGCTGTGTTACTGTTACTATTGCTCTCATATTACTGCTACTTTCACATCACCCCTGTTGCTAGTGCTTTTCCAGGTGCAGCTGAATTGACAACTCAGTTGTTAAGGCTTATAAGTATTCTTTACCTCCCCTTATGTCGAATCAATAAATTTGGGTTTTACTTCCCTCGAAGACTGTTGCGATCCCCTATACTTGTGGGTTATCACCGAACTAGTGCACCTATACATCTGACAAGTGTATTAGGTGTGTTGGGGACACAAGAGACTTCTTGCATTGTGATCGCAGGGTTGCTTGAGAGGGATATCTTTGACCTCTTCCTCCCTGAGTTCGATAAACCTTGGGTGATCCACTTAAGGGAAAACTTGCTGTTGTTCTACAAACCTCTGCTCTTGGAGGCCCAACACTGTCTACAGGAAAAGAAGCGTGAGTAGACATCAGTGGCTCTCTATGATGTCTGTCCATCTTCATACTGTGAGACGGTCGGTTCCAGTGGTGGATTGACCCTACTCTTTTGTCTCCTTGCGTGTTGCCAACCATGACTGTCGGTTGGGCTTGAGGAGGTAGATCCAGCAGGTGGTGTGAGGGATGCTGGCTCGGCATGAATAAAGGTGGAGGTCCTTGGATTTCTCTCTCACCATGATGTAGAACTGGCAATCGTCTGTCGTCATTGATCTTGGATGGACTGTCGAGTTCCAAAAGGCTCCACCGACAAATTCCAAATGGACGACATGCTTGGAGTTTGCCGAAGCGGTTGGTGTTTCAGTCGAGCACAACCGTGTTCTTTTCTAACTGATTGGTTTCAGAGGTGGGAGTTGCGAAGTCAGATAGTGGCATGGAAACCGAGATCTGAGGACTAACAATGGAGGTTTGAATCCTGGTGGTGTCGAGATTCTGGCTTGATGACTCGTGACTTGGAGCTGCGGAATTGGCAAGTGGGAGCAACAACATAGAAGGAATTTAGTGTCTAAACTTGCAGTGTGAAAACCCAAGGTCGTTATTAATTGGTTGTGCCTAGAATGATCTTGCTGAAATCATTGTTTTGTGACTGCAGACTTTTTTTGGGGTGAAAACCTATGGTTATTGATCAAGACGATGACGACGCTTTTGCATTTGTTTCCTTCCTAAAGGCGTCTCTTTTGGAGTTGATGAATTCCTAGTGCTGTTATGGTGGTGTTTGGTCTGCTATTACAAGAAATTGGTCACTTTAGCCGGTGTAATTTTTTTTGGCTATGTAATTGATATCTTCACCATGTTAATATCTTCCATTTATCGAAAAAATAGATGGCAGGGGTATTTCTGAGACAAAAGAGCCACAAGTTAAATGAAAATAACAACGGCTGCGTGTTTCGGCCCAGCTAGCTCATGGACCATGTTCAAGGTCGATGGTTGATACGTCTCCGACGTATCGATAATTTTTTATGTTCCATGCCACATTATTGATGATATCTACATGTTTTATGCATACTTTATGTCATATTTATGCATTTTCCGGCACTAACCTATTAACGAGATGCCGAAGAGCCAGTTGCTGTTTTCTGTTGTTTTTGGTTTCAGAAATCCTAGTAAGGAAATATTCTCGAAATTGGACGAAATCAACGCCCAGGGGCCTATTTTCACACGAAGCTTCCAGAAGACCGAAGATGATACGAAGTGGGGCCACGAGGTGGCCAGACGCTAGGGCGGCGCGGCCTGGCCCTTGGCCGCGCCGACCTAGTGTGTGGGCCCCCTGTCAGGCCCCCTGACCTATCTCCTCCGCCTACTTATAGCCTTCGTCGCGAAACCCCCAGTACCGAGAGCCACGATACGGAAAACCTTCCAGAGATGCCGCCGCCGCCAATCCCATCTCGGGGGATTCAGGAGATCGCCTCCGGCACCCTGCCGGAGAGGGGAATCATCTCCCGGAGGACTCTTCACCGCCATGGTCGCCTCCGGAGTGATGAGTGAGTAGTTCACCCCTGGACTATGGGTCCATAGCAGTAGCTAGATGGTTGTCTTCTCCTTATGTGCTTCATTGTCGGGTCTTGTGAGCTGCCTAACATGATCAAGATCATCTATCTGTAATGCTATATGTTGTGTTTGTTGGGATCCGATGGATAGAGAATACTATGTTATGTTGATTATCAATCTATTACCTATGTGTTGTTTATGATCGTGCATGCTCTCCGTTATTAGTAGAGGCTCTGGCCAAGTTTTTACTCTTAACTCCAAGAGGGAGTATTTATGCTCGATAGTGGGTTCATGCCTCCATTAAATCTGGGACAGTGACAGAAAGTTCTAAGGTTGTGGATGTGCTGTTGCCACTAGGGATAAAACATTGATGCTATGTCCGAGGATGTAGTTATTGATTACATTACGCACCATACTTAATGCAATTGTCTGTTGTTTGCAACTTAATACTGGAAGGGGTTCGGATGATAACCTGAAGGTGGACTTTTTAGGCATAGATGGCATGCTGGATAGTGGTCTATGTACTTTGTCGTAATGCCCAATTAAATCTCACAATACTCATCATATCATGTATGTGCATTGTCATGCCCTCTCTATTTGTCAATTGCCCAACTGTAATTTGTTCACCCAACATGCTATTTATCTTATGGGAGAGACACCACTAGTGAACTGTGGACCCCGGTCCATTCTTTTACATCGATACAATCTACTGCAATACTTGTTCTACTGTTTTCTGCAAACAATCATCATCCACACTATACATCTAATCCTTTGTTACAGCAAGCCGGTGAGATTGACAACCTCACTGTTTCGTTGGGGCAAAGTACTTTGGTTGTGTTGTGCAGGTTCCATGTTGGCGCCGAAATCCCTGGTGTTGCGCCGCACTACATCTCGCCGCCATCAACCTTCAACGTGCTTCTTGGCTCCTACTGGTTCGATAAACCTTGGTTTCATACTGAGGGAAAACTTGCCGCTGTACGCATCACACCTTCCTCTTGGGGTTCCCAACGGTCGCGTGCTGTACGCGTATCAAGACTGTTTTCTGGCGCCGTTGCCGGGGAGATCAAGACACGCTGCAAGGGGAGTCTCCACATTCCAATCTCTTTACTTTGTTTTTGTCTTGCTTTATTTTATTTACTACTTTGTTTGCTGCATTATATCAAAATACAAAAAAAAAATAGTTGCTAGCTTTACTTTACTTGCTATCTTGTTTGCTATATCAAAAACACAAAAACAATTAGTTACTTACATTTGCTTTCCTTATTTCATCATGTTTCCTCCTAAGTTTATTCTTAAAGATGTACCGGTAGGCCGAGGGTCTATCCTTGGGAAAGATAATATAGAAGATTTTTTCACTCATATTAGTACGGTTGAAGATTTTGAAGATAGACAAAGGTACACTAATAAAGTTAATTATGAGGGGGATATGAAAACATCAATACCTTGCAAGCTCTTGGGAATGTGCGAGGCACTAGAAAAGAATTTTGATTGGATTGTTCCTGAAGATTTGTTTGATGAAAGTAGCAAGCCTAAGGGTAATGAAAAGGGAGCCTCTGAAACTTACATAGATAAGATACAATGCATAGTTGAGAAAACTCCAAACCCCGCTGTAGATGCATCACCTCTTGATAATACTTGATACCCACTTTCTGCGCCTAGCTGAAAGGCGTTAAAGAAAAGTGCTTATGGGAGACAACCCATGTTTTACTACAGTACCTTTATTTTATATTTGAGTCTTGGAAGTTGTTACTACTGTAGCAACCTCTCCTTATCTTAGTTTTGTGCATTGTTGTGCCAAGTAAAGTCGTTGATAGTAAGGTTCATACTAGATTTGGATCACTGCGCAGAAACAGATTTCTTTGCTGTCACGAATCTGGGTCTAATTCTCTGTAGGTAACTCAGAAAATTATGCCAATTTACGTGACTGATCCTCAGATATGTACGCAACTTTCATTCAATTTGAGAATTTTCATTTGAGCAAGTCTGGTGCCTCAATAAAATTCGTCTTTACGAACTGTTCTGTTTTGACAGATTCTGCCTTTTATTTCGCATTGCCTGTTTTGCTATGCTTGATGGATTTTTCGATTCCATTGACTTTCAGTAGCTTTGTGCAATGTCCAGAAGTGTAAAGAATGATTATGTCACCTCTGAACATGTAAATTTTAATTGTGCACTAACCCTCTAATGAGTTGTTTTGAGTTTGGTGTGGAGGAAGTTTTCAAGGATCAAGAGAGGGAGATGATACAACTTGATCAAGGAGAGTGAAAGCTCTAAGCTTGGGGATGCCCCGGTGGTTCACCCCTGCATATATCAAGAATACTCAAGCGTCTAAGCTTGGGGATGCCCAAGGCATCCCCTTCTTCATCGACAACATTATCAGGTTCCTCTAGTGAAACTATATTTTTATTTCATCACATCTTATGTACTTTGCTTGGAGCGTCTATTTGTTTTTGTTTTTGTTTTGTTTGAATAAAATGGATCCTAGCATTCATTGTGTGGGAGAGAGACACGCTCCGCTGTTGCATATGGACAAGTATGTCCTTAGGCTTTACTCATAGTATTCATGGCGAAGGTTGAATCTACTTCGTTAAATTGTTATATGGTTGGAATTGGAAAATGCTACATGTAGTAATTGCTAAAATGTCTTGGATAATGTGATACTTGGCAATTGTTGTGCTCATGTTTAAGCTCTTGCATCATATACTTTGCACCTATTAATGAAGAAATACATAGAGCTTGCTAAAATTTGGTTTGCATAATTGGTCTCTCTAAGGTCTAGACAATTTCTAGTATTGAGTTTAAACAACAAGGAAGACGGTGTAGAGTCTTATAATGTTTACAATATGTATTTTATGTGAGTTTTGCTGCACCGGTTCATCCTTGTGTTTGTTTCAAATAGCCTTGCTAGCCTAAACCTTGTATCGAGAGGGAATACTTCTCATGCATCCAAAATCCTTGAGCCAACCACTATGCCATTTGTGTCCACCATACCTACCTACTACATGGTATTTCTCCGCCATTCCAAAGTAAATTTCTTGAGTGCTACCTTTAAAATTTCTATCCTCTACCTTTGCAATATATAGCTCATGGGATAAATAGCCTAAAAAACTATTGTGGTATTGAATATGTACTTATGCACTTTATCTCTTATTAAGTTGCTTGTTGTGCGATAACCATGTTCCTGGGGACGCCATCAACTACTTTTTGTTGAATATCATGTGAGTTGCTATGCATGTTCGTCTTGTCTGAATTAAGGGAGATTTACCGCTAGAATGGTTAGAGCATGCATAATGTTAGAGAAGAACATCGGGCCGCTAACTAAAGCCATGATCCATGGTGGAAGTTTCAGTTTTGGAAAAATATCCTCAATCTCATATGAGAAAATTAATAATTGTTGAATGCTTAAGCATAAAAGAGGAGTCCATTATCTGTTGTCTATGTTGTCCCGGTATGGATGTCTAAGTTGAGAATAATCAATAGCGAGAAATCCAATGCGAGCTTTCTCCTTAGACCTTTGTACAGGCGGCATAGAGGTACCCCTTTGTGACACTTGGTTAAAACATATGCATTGCAATGATAATCCAGGTAATCCGAGCTAATTAGGACAAGGTGCGGGCACTATTAGTATACTATGCATGAGGCTTGCAACTTGTAGGATATAATTTACATAACACATATGCTTTAAATTGTTTCTTGTTTTCAAAACCAAAGCTCTAGCACAAATATAGCAATCGATGCTTTCCTCTTTGAAGGACCTTTCTTTTACTTTTATGTTGAGTCAGTTCACCTATTTCTCTCCATCTCAAGAAGCAAACACTTGTGTGAACTGTGCATTGATTCCTACATACTTGCATATTGCACTTGTTATATTACTTTTGCATTGACAATTATCCATGAGATGTACATGTTACAAGTTGAAAGCAACCGCTGAAACTTAATCTTCCTTTGTGTTGCTTTAATACCTTTACTTTGAATTATTGCTTTATGAGTTAACTCTTATGCAAGACTTATTGGTGCTTGTCTTGAAGTACTATTCATGAAAAGTCTTTCCTTTATGATTCATTTGTTTACTCATGTCATTTACATTGTTTTGATCGCTGCATTCATTACATATGCTTACAATAGTATGATCAAGGTTATGATGGCATGTCACTCCAGAAATTATCTTTGTTATCGTTTACCTGCTCGGGACGAGCAGAAACTAAGCTTGGGGATGCTGATACGTCTCCGACGTATCGATAATTTCTTATGTTCCATGCCACATTATTGATGATATCTACATGTTTTAAGCATACTTTATGCCATATTTATGCATTTTCCGGTACTAACCTATTAACGAGATGCCGAAGAGCCAGTTGTTGTTTTCTGCTGTTTTTGGTTTCAGAAATCCTAGTAAGGAAATATTCTCGGAATTGGACGAAATCAACGCCCAGGGGCCTATTTTCACACGAAGCTTCCAGAAGACCGAAGATGATACGAAGTGGGGCCACGAGGTGGCCAGACGCTAGGGCGGCGCGGCCTGGCCCTTGGCCGCGCCGACCTAGTGTGTGGGCCCCCTGTCAGGCCCCCTGACCTATCTCCTCCGCCTACTTATAGCCTTCATCGCGAAACCCCCAGTACCGAGAGCCACGATACGGAAAACCTTCCAGAGACGCCGCCGCCGCCAATCCCATCTCGGGGGATTCAGGAGATCGCCTCCGGCACCCTGCCGGAGAGGGGAATCATCTCCCGGAGGACTCTTCACCGCCATGGTCGCCTCCGGAGTGATGAGTGAGTAGTTCACCCCTGGACTATGGGTCAATAGCAGTAGCTAGATGGTTGTCTTCTCCTTATGTGCTTCATTGTCGGGTCTTGTGAGCTGCCTAACATGATCAAGATCATCTATCTGTAATGCTATATTTTGTGTTTGTTGGGATCCGATGGATAGAGAATACTATGTTATGTTGATTATCAATCTATTACCTATGTGTTGTTTATGATCTTGCATGCTCTCCGTTATTAGTAGAGGCTCTGGCCAAGTTTTTACTCTTAACTCCAAGAGGGAGTATTTATGCTCGATAGTGGGTTCATGCCTCCATTAAATCTGGGACAGTGACAGAAAGTTCTAAGGTTGTGGATGTGCTGTTGCCACTAGGGATAAAACATTGATGCTATGTCCGAGGATGTAGTTATTGATTACATTACGCACCATACTTAATGCAATTGTCTGTTGTTTGCAACTTAATACTGGAAGGGGTTCGGACGATAACCTGAAGGTGGACTTTTTAGGCATAGATGCATGCTGGATAGCGGTCTATGTACTTTGTCGTAATGCCCAATTAAATCTCACAATACTCATCATATCATGTATGTGCATTGTCATGCCCTCTCTATTTGTCAATTGCCCAACTGTAATTTGTTCACCCAACATGCTATTTATCTTATGGGAGAGACACCACTAGTGAACTGTGGACCCCGGTCCATTCTTTTACATCGATACAATCTACTGCAATACTTGTTCTACTGTTTTCTGCAAACAATCATCATCCACACTATACATCTAATCCTTTGTTATAGCAAGCCGGTGAGATTGACAACCTCACAGTTTCGTTGGGGCAAAGTACTTTGGTTGTGTTGTGCAGGTTCCACGTTGGCGCCGGAATCCCTGGTGTTGCGCCGCACTACATCTCGCCGCCATCAACCTTCAACGTGCTTCTTGGCTCCTACTGGTTCGATAAACCTTGGTTTCATACTGAGGGAAAACTTGCCGCTGTACGCATCACACCTTCCTCTTGGGGTTCCCAACGGTCGCGTGCTGTACGCGTATCAATGGTGCCGTGTGATTTCACGATGGCGGCCCATCTCTACGCATCCCTATACAGAACTCGATTCCCATCGATCTTCTTCCTCAACGGAAAGCACTCTGCACGTCGCCGCCGCCTCGTCGGCTGCCGCCATGGTCGGCCTGCGGGGCTGCTTACTTACCCATATCCTCTCTTCTTCCTCCGCCACCTATCCCATATCCCCTCTCCACCGACTGCTCTCAGCAGCTGCGGCTGACCCAAGCCCAGCGTTCGCCGTCGAGCAGTACCTCGTCGACATCTGCGGCCTCACCCAGCCCAAAGCCCTCAAGGCCTCCGCCAAGCTCTCCCACCTCAAGCCCCCCTCCAAGCCCGATGCCGTGCTCGCATTCCTCGCCGGCATCGGCCTCTCCAGTGCCGACGTCACCGCCGCAGTAGCAGCGGACCCGCAGCTGCTCTGTGACAAGGTATTAACTTGTCAATGCCTACGGGTTGTAGACTAGGGTTTAGTTAGAAGTAGAGGGCAAGTAGATCTCGAAGGTTTCAGCCGAAAAGTACTCGACGATATGAAAATTAGGGTTTGTGAGACAATGAATCGATGCTTTCTTTGTCCCTCGGCCCCCCCTTATATAGGAGGTGTAGCCGAGGGATTCTTGATGTACAAGTTACAGAGTTCGGGAAGGTTTCCAACTCCTCCCGGAATATTACAAGTGTTTCCTCCTAATACAACTCTAGCTTTCCTTAACTAGCAAGTTGGGCTTCTAGATTCTTCTTATCCTTCGGGTCGTGGGCCTTCAGTAAACCCTGGGTACTATCTTCGGCAGGCCCATTGGGGATGCCTATGTCAGTAGCCCCCGAGATTTTGCTTGAATCATAGAGTCAGGGAAAATCTCGACCGTTATATTTACTCGATAACTTTGAACTTCTCCATATTTCTTTGCATATGAATTTCTATATTGTACAGGGATAATGGTAGTTGGGGCTAGTTCATCTGACGGATCAGGTACTAGTTAACTGCTCTAGTGTCAATCCGCAAAAACCTACTTCAAGATCACGTCCCTGGACATGATCTCGGGATACTGGTGTAAACTTCGACAGGTGCCGCTTAAGGTCTTACCATTCTGTCGAGTCCCAGTCATATTTATCGGGTACCTAACGCGTCCGTTAGGATTTTTCTTCGTATCTGTTGATACGGATAAAAGTAGCAAACCGACGTCAGAGACGGCGCCACGCCACACAGAACGGATCTGGGGTCTTACCTTCGCAAAGTTTTGAGGCATTCAGAAACTGTTCGCAACTTTGGCGTTCTGAGAATATATTGTCGAGTGCTTATTCAGCTGTTGGAGTAGCACATTTTATTGAGTCAACGGATGACTTATATTGCTCTCCCGATGGGAGTATATGTAGAGTTACTTATAACTCAAAATATACTATCTTTATTTTTTTATAATTCCATCGGGTACGCGAACAGCGTTCCCGATGGGAGTAGCCCCCGAGGCTACAGCCAAGGACTTGTGCTTGGGTGTAGGCTCCACACTTTATGCTGCTATATTTTCATTCTCTCTCGATATTTTCAAATCTCTCGGGTGCGCGAACAGCGCTCCCAATGGGAGTAGCCCCCGAGGCTATGAGCAAATATTTATATTTGATCATAGGCTCACGCCATTTCTATTTTGCCTTTTCTCGAATTTTCATTTTTCCAAAGTAGCCCCCGAGCATTTGATCAAAATTTTTGTATTTGATCAAAAGCTCTCCAAATAGTCCATCATCCTCTGTTGTCGCTTTTTTTATTTATATGAAACTGCTTAGTCGAAAACTTCCTCTTGTTAATGTGACATCAATGATGACGATAGCCACGACCACTCTTCCCGGAAAACGCGAGAAGTTCTCTGTCACTGCCTTGCGGGCCCAGAAACTCCATCAATTTGACACGTCGTGCAAGTGGAGGACACACATTCTCCGCTTTTCCTGGCGCACGCACTGTAACGCGTGCAGGGTGAAATTACTTTTTTACCCCTGTTCCACGTGTGCATAATCTGCCTCACACTTTTTCCATCCAACGGTACGCCGCTTCGCCGCACCTCTATTTAAGGACTCCATCTTCTTCCTTTAGCACTTTCGCTCGTGCCGCTCCTCTGCTCTCCTCTGCAAAAAATCCCCTCTTGCGCCCCATAACTCCTTGAGCTCAAGCATTCTCACGCTGTACTCCTGCGCCATTGTTGATGCCACCGCGCAGACTGACCAGACACAGCACCCCTGAATCAAAGATGGCTTCCACAGATCTGTGGAGCGCTGAGTGGGAGAGATCCAAAATCTCTGCCCAAGACATCAACCTGCTAAAGAAACTGGGGATCAGCAAGAAGCCAAAGGCGCTATGCTTCCCCAGCGAAGAGAGCTACCCAACCCCTCCAATGGAGTATCGGGTTAGTTTCGTCGATCATCTTATCCGTGGCCTCTCTGCCCCCATCCACAATTTTCTGCGGGGGTTGCTTTTCGTTTACGGGTTGCAACTGCATCATCTCACTCCCAACTCTATCCTCCATATTTCCATCTTCATCACTCTGTGCGAATCCTTCCTCGGCGTCCAGCCTAACTGGGCGTTGTGGAAGCGTATCTTTTTTTGTCGCCGTAATGGCTCTCCCAATGTCGCCTATAACATAGGCGGCGTTGTTATCTGCGTTCGCCCTGATGTCGAGTACTTCGATGTCAAATTCCCTGACTCAGTTCAAGGGTGGCGCAAAAAATGGCTGTATATCCACGAGGAAAATTATGGGTCTGTCGAAGACAACATTCCTCCTTTTGACGGTGAAGAGAAAATCTTTCGCCACCGCTCCTGGGATGCAGAGGCTACCGACGAAGAGAAATTGGCGACGGAAGCACTGATGACTCGCATCCATGAACTTCAAAGTACCCGCGGCAAAGAATTGTCGGGTATTCAGATCACAGCATACTTCCTTAGGATCAGAGTGCAGCCTCTACAAGCTCGCAAAAATCCCCTCTGGAAGTATACTAGCGACAATGATGTGGATCGCCTGTCGGTGGATTTGCCGGTCAAGGACTTAGAAAAACTTTTCCGGAAAATTTCCTCCCTCAGCAAAAAAGATGCTGTCCCCTCTTCTTGTCGGGTAAAACCATACAGCGCCACCAATGCGCTTCCCAAGGTAACTTTTGTCGACTCTCTATTTTTGTTTGACATCCTTTGCATAATTCCTTTATTGACATCCCTCTTTGCTTTGTACAGAACCATCCAGATATTGTCTCTCTTCCTCCCCTTCCTGAAGGTGGGGAAGTCGAAGAACGAGCCGTTGTCACTGATGACAACCAGGGTGCTCCTTGCCCTGAGAGTGAACCCGCAGGTTCTCGAAAATCTGCGGGATCCTCTGAAAAGGAGGCTGACTCCGAGGCTACCACATCGGCACACTCTCCTCCTCCTGCTGTTTCTCCAAGGAACAAGAGGAAAAGGACTGATGTCGAAGATTCCGGCACCTCCAAAGCCGAAGAAACTGCTCCTTCACGTCGGAAAGCAGCTTTCGATCCATACCTTGACGCCCTCGTCAGTTCGTAAGTTACTCCTTGGCTCTCGCTATTTTGATTCTTAAAGACTTTTGTCTGTCTTGCTTCTTATGCTGTCGCCCTCGTCAGCTCCTGGTCCTCTTTTTCTTCTGGTGCTTCTTTGAGAGTCGTCGAAGTTTTTCCCTCCTTCTCTTTCTTCTGCACCTTCTTTCGTTTGGTGGATCTCTCGGTTATCTCTTCCCAAAACACACCTAGAGGAATTGCGAGGCATTGTGATCCGATGTTTCACTACAAGAAAAGTTGCCATGGCCGACGAAGTTGAAGTCGCGCCGTGGTTGCTGGTGTACCATGGCCGACGATTTTGGGTCTGTCCGTTCTGCATGTCAAAACATTTTTTTTCTCGTTTTTGAGGCCACCTAGCCCGACGAAACCGGCCAAAATGTTGCGTATGGTGGCCCGGGACGTGGTGCATCTCGAATTCTCGGGTTCGCCGGCCGAGTCAACGCAAATCCGCACCGCCGAGGGATGTAGGGCCCAGATGGCAGCCTCTCTGGCATTGTTTTTTTTTCTCGATCGCACCATCTCGTTCAACGCTCTCCGATCGAGCCGTTTACGATGCAGGATCATGGGTCCCGCATGTCATCCTCTATGAACCAAAATTCTTTCTATTCTTGGATTTTTTTGACCCCCTGATTTCTGGCTACTTCCTTTTTCTTTTGATCCCTTGCCGCCTTGGAAACGTTGACACCGCTGCTGCTAATTGGGACCCGCATGTCATCCTCTATGAGCAATCAACTTTCTTTTCTTGGAGTTTTTTTTGGCACCTCAAATTTGGTCACTTGCCTTTTTCTTTCGATCCCCTGCCGCCTCTCAAACGGTGATACCGCTGCTGCTAAATGGGACCCGCATGTCATCCTCTATGTACTATAAAACTTTCTTTTCTTGGATTTTTTTTGGCACCTCATATTTGGTCACTTGCCTTTTTCTTTCGATCCCCTGCCGCCTCTCAAACGGTGATACCGCTGCTGCTAAATGGGACCCGCATGTTATCCTCTATGTACTATAAAACTTTCTTTTCTTGGATTTTTTTGGCACCTCATATTTGGTCACTTGCCTTTTTCTTTCGATCCCGTGCAGCCTCTCAAACGGTGATACCGCTGCTGCTAAATGGGACCCGCATGTCATCCTCTATGTACAATCAAGTTTCTTTTCTTGAATTATTTTTGGCTCCTGATATTTGGTCACTTGCATTTTTCTTTCGATCTCATGCCACGTTGAGGACCCTGCAGGCTCATGGGACCCGCATGTCATCCTCTATGTACGTACAATAAAATTTCTTTTCTTGGATTCTTTTTGGCTCCTGATATTTGGTCACTTGCCTTTTTCTTTCGATCTCGTGCAGCCTCTCAAACGGTGATACCGCTGCTGCTAAATGGGACCCGCATGTCATCCTCTATGTACACTCAAGTTTCTTTTCTTGAATTATTTTTGGCTCCTGATATTTGGTCACTTGCATTTTTCTTTCGATCTCATGCCACGTTTGAAACGCTGAGGAACCTGCTGGCTCATGGGACCCGCATGTCATCCTCTATGTGCTATAAAAGTTTATTTTCTTGGGTTTTTTTTCACCCTCTGATTTTTGTCTATCTCCTTTTTCTTTTGATCCCCTGCCGCCTTGGAAACGTTGAGTAAGCTGCTGACTCATGGGACCCGCATGTCATCCTCTATGTACAATCAACTTTCTTTTTCTTTTGATCTCAAGCCGCATTTGAAACGTTGAGACCGCTGCTGCTAATTGGGACCCGCATGTCATCCTCTATGTACAATAAAGTTTTTTTCTTGGATTATCTTTGGCTCCTAATATTTTGTCACTTGCCTTTTTCTTTCGATCTCATGCCGCCTTTGAAACATTGAGTAAGCTGCTGGCTCATGGGTCCCGCATGTCATCCTCTACGAACAATAAAAGTTTCCTTTCTTGGTGTTATTTTGACCCCTAATTTCTTGCTATTTGCCTATTTCTTTTGATCTCCTGCCCCCTTTGAAACGATGACGACGCAGCTGGCAGGTCGGTCCCACATGTCATCCTCTGTGAACAATAAAAGTTTTCTTTGATGGATTTATTTTGAACCCCTAATTAATTTCGGGATATTTCCTTTTTTCCTTTGATCCCCTGCCGCCTTGGAATCGTTGAGGATGCTGCTGCCTCATGGGTCCCGCATGTCATCCTCTCAGAACGGTAAATGTTTCTTTTCTTGGATTTTGTTGACCAAACGATTTTTGGCTTATTTTTTCTTTCGATCTCCTGCAGCCTTTAAAACGTTCAGGGCGCTGCTGGCTCACGGGTCCCACATGTCAACCTCTATGAACAATAAACGCTGAGGATGCTGCTGCCTCATGGGTCCCGCATGTCATCCTCTCAGAACGAAAATGTTTCTTTTCTTGTATTTTTTACCAACAGATTTTTGGTTTATTTTTTCTTTCCATCCCCTGCCGCCTTTAAAACGTTGACGACGCTGCTGGCTCATGGGTCCCCGATGTCAGCCTCCCCGTACAAGAAACATGTGATATCTTGATTATTTTGCAGACAATAAACATTGTATTTCGCTCTGAGCTATTGCAAATGGATAAATTAAATCTTTATTTTTACATAAACAAACTTATATGTTGAATCTCCTTGTTTTGTGTTTTTGCGAAGCATAGGACTTTCCTGTTTTTTTAGAAAAATCCGAACTTTCCTGTTTTGGAGTGGGCTGAAATTGTACGAGTCAAAAGGCCCAGCAGGATAGTTCGAAGGCCTAGATGTCCAGATGCAGCCCAATTGAAATCTTTCTTTTCTTGGATTTTTTTCATCCCCTGATTTCTGGCTACTTCATTTTTCTTTTGGTGCTGTGCCGCCTTGGAAATGTTGAGACCGCTGCTGCAAAATGGGACCCGCATGTCATCCTCTATGTACAATAAAATTTCTTTTCTTGGATTATTTTTGGCTCCTGATATTTGGTCACTTGACTTTTTCTTTCAATCTCATGCCGACTTTGAAACGTTGAGGAAGCTGCTGGCTCATGGGTCCCGCATGTCATCCTCTATGAACAATAAAAGTTTCCTTTGTTGGATTTATTTTTTACCCCTAATTTCTGGTTATTTGCCTTTTTCTTTTGATCCCCTGCCCCCTTTGAAACCATGACGACGCAGCTGGCAGGTCGGTCCCACATGTCATCCTCTATGAACAATAAAGGTTTCCTTTGATAGATTTATTTTTACCCTAATTAATTTCTGGCTATTTCCTATTTTTATTTTGATCTCCTGCCGCCTTGGAATAGTTGAGGATGCTGCTGCCTCATGGGTCCCGCATGTCATCCTCTCAGAAAGGTAAAAGTTTCATTTCTTGGATTTTGTTTACCAACTGATTTTTGGCTTTTTTTTTGTTTCGATCTCCTGCCGCCTTTAAAACGTTGACGACGCTGCTGGCTCATGGGTCCCCAATGTCAGCCTCCCCGTACTGCAAATCCTCTTTCTGCAAAGGTTGTATTTCTAGCTAGATAGCTAAGGTGGATTCGAATGCCGTGGTTCTGCAGCTCAGGTAAGCCTTCTTGCACTGATTAATGGAACTAGTGTATAGCAAGGTCAAGACATGTGGCTTGGTGTAATGAATCTATTTGAATCATGTTGTGGATTCAATCTGATAGTTCTCTAACAGGTCAGCCAAAATAGAAATTAAGTTTTTTTCTAAAACGGAAATGCAAATTAAGATGAACACAAACATTAGTTATCATAATAGCTGATCATACATACATACTTGCTAAGAGCAAAAGCTTGCCAGAGTTTTACCACCCATACAATTAATTAGCAGTTCAGATAAGATAACCTTATATAAGTATAACTACAAATGCATTTGCTAAGGTCTCATGGGACAATAGAACTAGACAACCGCAAACTTGATGACCAGCATGTCACAGTGGCATCGAAAGATCTTGACCTTCAACTTTGATCCAATGCAAAGTTTGGCACCGTCAATGAACTTTTTCCACCTGGAAGTAACAGCCAAGCGGCCATCTCTGTGGACCGACGGAGTACCGTCCCTCCACGGTGAGACCTTCACTCTCCATGACGAGGGAAATCTTGCCCCTTCGGCCAGCATTGAGATCCTTGGCGATACTTTTAGGCAATTTCTGATTCAAAGCAAGAGATACCAACAAAAATTAGTCAATGGCACCAATGCACTGAAGACTGAACCATGTGAGACTTTGAGCAGAGAAGACATCAAGATAAGAGCAGTTATGTCGTCATATACTCACGAACATAGCCTTCTGGGATGCGTCCCCGGTCACCACACGGGTGGCCACAAAGAATGAGCTGAGACCTCGGTGATCTGGCCGGGGCAGGTGTGAGCCTGGGCTGGTACACGAGCTGGTGCCGATGCAGGAGACTGCTGGGCAGGTGCAATAAACGGTGCCTCAAGAGGAACCGGTGCTGATGCAGAGACTGTTGGGCAGGTGCAGAACGGTGCAGCTAGAGGAACCAAGTGTCGATGCAGGAGCCTCGGGCAGGTGTAGTATATGGGGCCTCTACAGAACCAATGCCGATGTAGGGGCCTGCTGGGTAGATGCAATAAACGGTGCTGAGTACAGAACCGGTGCTGATGCAGAGAGTGGGAAGCCGGTGCCGGTGCCGGTGTGGGTGCCCTTTGTGACATCCGCTCCTGTTCCATCGGGGATCTGCAGCTTTGATCATGTTAAACCCAGAAGCTAGAACAGAGGGAATGGTTTAGAACAACTGCTCGAGAATGCAGTAATCAAAGGATATGAGTACAAAAAAGTTACATATTATATATTTGGAAGTGTCTCCAACTACGTAAGCGCTACGTATATCTGCCCGTTTGAGTTTCTGATGCTCAGCTCGTCGCCCTTCTTCAGACCGTAGTAAAAAGCAAACTTTCTCCAATCATGTCCATACAAATATGTGATGGCCTGCGTCTTGTAGACATACACCTCATAGACCGTGTAGGTGTTCATCAATTTGCCATTGCCATGCATAGTGAAAGATCCTTCATGCGGACACATCTGGTTAATCATTGGACGAAGTTCACAAGGTACAGTCTGCAGGTGAAAATTGATACTAATGTAAGAAGCAGGAAGACTAAAAACAAGACTTTACTATATGCCAATTCATGCTAAACCACTGAGAATACATACCTGTAACTCTGTGAAGGAGTTATTAGAAAGGTAGATAGAGCCATAGGAGGTGTTATATGCGGGGTATGTACATGGGCCCGCCATATTCCCGCAAGCTCGGCATCGGGATGGTGAAGGAAACATGGGAGGTACTACTGGTGCGTAGCGCTGAATGTAAGTGGAAGAATTAGGTTGTGTAAAGTGCATAGTTCAGAGCAATGCAAATGTTGACAAGCGAGTGCATAACACTATGTTACAAACTGAACAGTCAAAATTTAGTGTATGATGAATATAAGCATGCTAATTTGGCGTTTCTGAATTCCAAGAAGCAGTAGACAGAGCCGGTGATAATATCATAAATAAATCATGGCATGTATATGTGGCTTAAGAAAATATACCCGGACCCTTGGATGGTTACGGCCCAGCTGGTCCTTGGACTTGAGCTTATATAAGCATCCAGAAGGTGGGGCTGACAGTAACTTGGTGGCAGCCTCTGCAGATGCCTCATCAGCAGCAGTTGCAATCCTTTTGACCAATGAAGGCTTAGCAGTTTCAGTCTGCATATGAAAATTGATGAGCAACAGACATCAGCAGTGATATATAAAATGAATCTATGAGACACTGATGCATATAGTGCTGGATGTAAGTGGAAGAATAGGGTTGTGTGTGTTTCTGAACTATTGGTAAGCATAATTAGACAAAGCCGGCAATAAACAGACAAATCAAATCATGTATGAGGATTAAGAAAATATACCTGCTTAAAAAGGATACCACCCAGCTGGCCCGTGGCCTTGTGCTTGAGGAGGTTTTCAGAAGATGGTGGCGGCACCATCATCATCACAGCAGCCTCATCAGCATCATTTTTTATCCATTTGAGTAGAGGCACAGAAGCTTCATCCTGCATATGAATAGCAACAGAACTCATCATTGATATTTAATAAATCTATGAGATGGACTGATGCAAAAAGTGCGGGATGTAAGTGGAAGAATAGGGTTGTGCATAGACAACAGTTGACAACAATGCAAATGATTACAAAAGAAGCCAACGGAACTCAAGAGTTTATATACTGGATGAGACAGACTGAAAAGTGAAAAATTAGTGTATGATGATTGTAAGCAAACGCAGTGTTTCTGAACTTTTGGTAAGCATTAGGCAAAGCCAACAGTAATTAAATAGATAATAATAAAATCATGTATGTGGATTAAGAAAATATACCAGATTCATTAAAAGGTCACCACCCGCTGGCCCATGGCCTTGTGCTTGTAGAGGTTTTCGGATGATGGCGCCGGCACCATCGTCCTCACAGCAGCCTCATCAGCCTCATTTTGCATCCACTTGAGTAAAGGCGCAGCAGTTTCAGCCTGCATAAGAATGGGAACAGATCTCAGCAGTGATATTGAATGACTCTGAGACAGACTGATGCATATAGTGCTGGATGTAAGTGGAAGGGTATGGCTGTGTATGGACAACAGTTCACAACAATGCAAGGGTGTGTTCGGTTCTGAAACAGCGTGGAATGGAATGGAATGGTTCCATTTCAGAGGAATGGAATGGTTACATTTTTTTCGGTTGGGAAAAATGGAGAGCGGAACAGATCAAGGTTAAACTAATCATTTGCCTCAAAATTGTAATTAGCAATTGCAAATGACATTTAATCTCAAAATCGTAATTAACAGCGCCTAATGGTGCTCTTTTAATCTAAAAATCGTAATTAACATCATTTTTTGTTGGGTTAGGGGAACTGGAGAGTAGATGAACATTACTGTATGATGATTGTAAGCAAACGAATTTGGTGTTTCTAAACTTTTGGCTTCGAGATCTTATGGGCTTAAACTATAGCCTACCCCAACTTGTTTGGGACTGAAAGGCTTGGTTGTTGTCGTTGCCTAATCGATGGTACCTCGGAGGAGGGATCCTCACGAGGGGGAGAAGAAGTAGGGGCCATAGGGCGGAGAGCACACGGGACGGTGGTACGCGAGTTACCCAGCTTCGGAACACCTGCACGATGACAGGGCCTACTGCTGCTTGTCTGGAATTATCTGGGCGCTTTCGCGTTGTTACAATGAGTTGTGGTTGTGCCTCTAGGGCTCCCGGGATCCGGCTTATAAAGGCGCACGGATCTAGGGTTTACATGGAGAGTCCTAGCCGGATTACAGATAGCCTAGCTACGGTACAATATCTTGCCGTGCACGTCACGGATCCGCCTTCCATACACGTCGTCCTGGATCCGGGTCCCTCATGGGCCTCCATGGATCCGGGTTACTCCTACGTCGGTACGGATCCGGCTTACTGATCCTGGGCCGGACTTCTTCCTTCATGATCAACAGCAACTGGGCCGCCCGATGGGCCACATGCCTCATCACCGTCTGTGGGCCACCCGGGCTTGCCGGATCTAGGCATTGTCGATGGTACACCCATGAAGTATACCCACAACAGTAGCCCCCAGAGTTCTCCGAGTTTCACCTGCAGTTTCCGCCTTGCTGGTCCATCATGATCTCCGGCAAACGTTGGTAACGCGGAGAAACTTGAAGAGCTCCAACTTTGCATTTTCTTCTTTTTCCCAACTTATAGCCGGAAAATGCTCCCATCCCGCGGGACTTCATCCATCGACGTTCCAAAGAACATTTCCGGGTTACTCCCTGCTCGAACGAGAGCCAACTTATCCTTACGGAATTACCCGGAATCTTAAAAGACTCAAACGGTTCCGAAAATCCTTCATCTTCAGATCATACTTAACAATGGAAGTTCCACATTTCCCGCGCACAACTTCCTCATTTCCCGCGCTAAATTTTCGCAGATGCAAACCTTCAGCCGGAATTTTCGGGAGTGCATGGTTAAGTTACCTCCACGTCGTTTTACCGCAGTTGACCTAAACACGTGTCATCCATCCAACGGCGTGACCGTTCAGTTTCCACCGTCGGATCCGGATCCCGAATCTCCGCGTGTGGCCTATAAATACCCCGCGGCCCGGTAAAAATCCTTTCTTTCACCCCTTCTCACCACCTCGTCTTCCTCCTCGTGCCGCGCCGCCCGCCAGATCTCGATTTCGGCGAGCTTCGCCACGGTGAGCTTCGCGCGCCGCCAAACCAAGGCTCCCCTCGCGCCAAGATTCCCACGTTTGAATGAGAAATTCGCTCCGCCGCCGATTCGTGGTCACGCGGGACGATTTCCTTCAAGTTCGGCGACCTCATCTTCGCCGGAGCTCCGTCGAGCCACCGCGCCATTAGCGGTAAGTACGCCGGCCTTGTAGAAGACAACCTAGTGTAGAAGATAGACTTAGTGATCCGGGTACTCAAATACTTTGTATGGGTGCAGCCGGAAGCATGCCACTCGAAACGTCGCATTGTACTGGTAGCTCTCCGAGTAGCCCGGATCCCAACCAAATAGAACCCATATGCCCGGATCCCATATCATTCCTGCCACCATATGTTTCCGACATCAGACTAGCTCAACCTTTTTCCGCATCTTCCAGCACCGCTCCAGGCCGGATCCCTTCCCTTCAAGAGCTCCAGGAAGAACTCGAGGGACAAGCTCGGATGGCAGCAAAGGTGCAGGAGGCGGAAAACAAGAGGGCGTCCAAGGCCCGGATCCGCGAAGGAGAACGGGGTCAATGGTGGCCTTGCGCAACTACCGACGTGGAGCTTAGAGAGCTCCAGAACGAGGGCATGATCTCCACACATTGGAGCTTCACCCGTGATTCCGACGTCCCCAAGCCAGAGGCCGGAGAAATTGTTATGACCAAGGCTTGGGTAGAACGCGGACTTTCACTTCCCTGTTTGGAATTTTTTCTCTCCATCCTCAACACCTACGGGCTCCAGCCCCACAACATCTGCCCAAATTCATACCTTCTCTTGTCCAACTTCGTGACTCTCTGCGAAGGGCACCTTGGGATCCGGCCAGACGTGAAGTTATGGCAGTTCTTTTTCCGGGTGAAGAAGGAAACCAAGGACAAAGCAATGGTGAACTGCGGAAGCATGACGTTTATGCTCCGCCCTAACCGTATGTATCCTCCCCACGATTCGCACGAATCCATCCGGTACTGGAACGCCGGATGGTTCTATGAGAAGAACACTTCAGTTCCGGAAGTCCACGAAGGCCTGCCCCAGTTCGTCAACGAACCTCCGGAAGAACTTGCAAGCTGGAGCTTCGTCCCTTCACTCGCCCTGACTCCGATCTTGGAGAAGGCTGCTCGGAGAATCTCCTGGCTAGTCCACGACGGACTGACCGGAGCCCAGCTCACACTTAGCTGGTTCTCCCGGAGAATCCAGCCTCTTCGCTACAACGCGCGCCTGATGTGCGCTTATACCGGGGCGGACGATCTTCTCCGGGTTACCCGCCACGATCTTCCGGCCGACTCTCTGAAGAGAAGGTTCAAGACGCTGGTAAAGATTCCGAGGGGCCAATAGGTCCCGGAACTGTTCAAGGACATTTACACGAACGACCAATGTCCTCCGGTAAGCTTTGTTCTTTCCGTTGCTTCAAACTTCACAAGTTTTTTGATGTTAAACTCTAACTCTTGTTCATTTTCCTTCCAGCTCAACACTTTGGCGGAGGAAAACTTCCGCACCATTATTCGCGTCCCCGTCACCGGCGACACGGCGGAGGAGGCTCCGGAAGACGACGAAGAGGAAGAGGAACAGGCACCCCGCAAGGCGGCCCCTCGACCTACAAAGCGTCCCCGCGCCAAGGCTTCCGGCTCTGAAGCCGGAGCTAGCGGCGAGGCCTTCGCCAAGAAACCGAAGACGACAAAACCACCTCCGCTAGACTCAAGGAAAGCGGAGCGTGCGCGTCTAAGGATGCTCTCAACGGCTGGCCAGGGCACGCGCCCCATCATTCCCGGCGCCCCGTAAGTTTCCGAACATGATGCAACTTTATCTTGGCGAAATTATCTCTTGTCTAAACCCTTTCACTTGTTTGCAGGAATCCGAAAACCGCTGCCACGCGGACCACCAGCCAGGAGCCCATCACGAAGTATATGAAAAAATCTCCGGCTGTTGGTCCCTCTACTCCAGTTCCACCAAGCGCCTCCCACCCAACTCCTCAACCGTCGCCCCCTCAAGCTGATCCATCTCCCCCACCTGCCGCAAACACTCCACCGGAAATAATTCCGGTTAGCAGCGGGCATGCGGGCGGAGAAGATCCTAAGGCCAAGGGCCCTGCCCAAGAGGATGCGGAAACACAAGGCCAAGGAGAGGCTGAAGTCACTTCTTCCGAGAAGGCTGGAGAGGGCGCTGGCGACATGGTCGTTTTTCCGAAGAACTTTGGAGATCCGGCTGACACCACTTCCACCCCCAAGGCGTATGCCACTAAGTTTTTCAACAAGCTGTCTGAGGCGGAGAAGTGGGAACTTGAACAAGACCTGCTCAACGCCATGCTGAACAACGCCTGGGGGAAGCCTGATTTCAGGACATCGGAAATCCAGGACTTCAAGAAAACGTCGCGCTCTTTCGACCAGCTCATCTGCAAGCAAAAGGTACTCCCCGAGTAGCCCCCAAGCATGTAGGCGGAAACTCAAATAATAGTTAGCGCTTAGATGCTTAGAGAAAAATTACTTCCGAGAAAGTTTTTAGAATGGACCAAAGAGCCCCCAAGCATTATGGTGGAAAAGTTCCGGCAATGATGCTTTGAAAGAAACCACCGCTACAAAGTGGAATTTTTACTCCTGCACTGTTTAAATTTTACAGGAACACAGGCGCTGCACTACGAGCTGCACAAGAACATTGCCCTGCAGCGCCGCGTTACTCTGAGTCAGGCGGAAAATATCCGGACTCTGAAGGATGAGAATGCGGAACTGACCAAGCAACTGGCGGACGCCCAAGGTTGGTTTCCGCCTTCTTCGTCACTAGTCATATTCCGACTTAGAACTTTGTTGTTAACTTATGTTTATTATAGGCGCATCCTCCTCCCTTGCCACAGCTTCGTCTGAACTTGAGAACCTGCGCTCCTCGTACCAAGAGTTGGAGACGAAACTAAAGGAGGCGGAACTTAAGAGGGAGCAGGCCGAAAAGCAGCTCGCGGAGAAAAACTCCGAGCATATCAGGGAAAAGGGTGAGCTGTTGCTGAAGAAAAATGCTGATAGCGAAACCATCAAGAGGCAGCAGAAAGAGCTCAATGGACTCCGGAAGTATATGGAGACTGCGGAGCAGCACTGGGACTTGCTCAATGAGAACATCTTGGGTATGATATCGGAACCTCGTCAAGATGTTTGCTCCGATTTTTTACTTTGCGCTCAAATTGCATGCTTATATCCTGATTATCTTATGCAGAGCCACTTGGTTATCCGGAGCAGCGCCGGAATTTATTCCCACGGGATGACCTTCTTCAACTTGCAGGCGATGACTGCAAAGATCTCATCTCCGCCTCCCGCAAGATATGTTATAACTTATCCATCAAGAGGAGCCGCACTTGCAACGTCCGGAAGCTTGTTGGAAAGATGGACATTCTTCCGGAGCTGGTGACGGATCTACAAGCATCGTCAGCCCGAGGCGCAGCTGCAATGGCCTTGACCATGTGCCTAGCACATACTCCGGGTCTTGATCTTGATGAAGTGACCACGGGCGTTCCTCCGGATGCGGATGTCGGCGCGCTGCTGGATGCAGTGAGCGGCTACGACACCCGTATCGCGCGCAGGATCCGGCACGAGGAATTCTACGACAAGGTCGTCCTCCCTGCGGACGAGCCCCTAGAAGCGGAACTTCAAAAGGAACTCGACGCCAAGGCGCGACCTGCGGAATCCGGAACCCAGTTTACCTGGACCAGCTCCAAGGATGCTCCCCAAGAAGAACCCAAGACCAGCACTGCAGCTTCTGAAGAAAAAGAAAGTGATGAAGACGTGTCTTCTCCGGCCGAAGGCGCCAAGGAACAGGATCCAGAGGGCAAGACTTCTCCGGCTAAGGGGGAATGAAAACTTTTATTCCTGCGGGAAAGACAAATGCATCATTTTGGCCCCAGCGAGGGTTTGTAATAAGACTTTAAATTCTTAAGTAGCTAGGAACAAAACGATTATGCATGGGGCGGAAACACTTATCCTGCTATCCTTTAATATCATGTGCATGTTTCGTTTTATGTCGGAAAGCAAGTGCTGACTTCATTGTTTTCCGGCTCACTCGCTTGACCTTCCGCGAGCCGGAAGACCTTAGCCGGAAACGCTCGCCAGCGGCGACGAAGCCTAATGGCAATCCGTCCATAACCGCGGAAACAAGCCCCCAGGCATAGGTGCCGGAAATCGCTACTAGGAATCCACGAGCTCGCAACAGATAACAACTTAATCAGAAAACTTAAGCTTACATCCTAAAGGACGGTTTTGGAAAATCACAACTTTCATACACGCCTAGGCGGAAATATCCAGCTCTGCGGTTTTAGTCGGAAAAAACATACACGATCTAAAATGAACAAGTAAAGGAGGTAAAAGACTCAAAGAGTGAACCATAAGCTTTATTTCATTGATCATGTATAACTATTACAGAGTTTATAACTCGGAAAATATATGCTAAGTGTAGAAAGGACGTAGCTGTGCGATGTTCCAAGGGCGATCTGTTTCATCGTAGATATCATCCGGATCCTCACGCTTGCGTTTCCGGTGCCAGTTAGCAGGTCTATCCCTCAGCTCACCGAAATCAACAAGGTAATACGACCCGTTATGAAGCACTTTGCTAACGACAAAGGGTCCTTCCCATGGAGATTGCAGCTTATGGTCTTTCACCTGTCGAAGGCGGAGGACCAGGTCTCCTGCCATAAAGGATCGTTTCCGAACTCGACGACTGTGATAGCGTCGGAGCTTCTGCTGGTAGATGGCGGAGCACTGGTCAGCTAAGTTCCGAGCTTCCTCGATCAGGTCCACAGATAGCTGTCTGGCCTCGTCAGCTGTTTCTTCATTGTAGGCGGAAACTCACGGTGAGTCGTGGATGATGTCGGAAGGAAGCACGGCTTCGGATCCGTATACCAGGAAAAATGGGGTAAACCCTGTTGATCTGTTAGGGGTAGTTCGTAAACTCCACAGAACAGCTTCCAACTCGTCAGCCCAAGCTCCGGCTGCTCGTCGCAGCGGTTCTTCAAGGCGCGGCTTAATTCCTGATAATATTAGACCGTTAGCCCTTTCAACCTGACCGTTAGATTGTGGATGAGCCACAGATGCAAGGTCCAGTCGGATCCCCATTGTGTCACAATAATCCCTTAACTCTCCTTGAGCGAAGTTTGTGCCATTATCTGTGATTATGCTGTGTGGGATGCCGAATCTCATCACGAGGCTGCAGACGAATTTTAGTGCCGTAGCACCATCGGCTTTTCTCACTGGCTTAGCCTCGATCCATTTGCTGAACTTGTCAACAGCGACCAGGAGGTATTCAAAACCGCCAGGAGATGATCTCTTTAACTTACCAACCATATCGAGCCCCCAGACCGCAAATGGCCAGGTGATAGGTATGGTCTTCAGCTCTTGGGCTGGAGCGTTTGGTTGAGTAGCGTAATACTGACAACCTCGGCAGGTCTTGACTATTTTATCAGCGTCTTCTTTAGCTGTAAGCCAATAGAAACCTAACTGAAAAGCTTTTGCAACGAGTGATCTGGGAGCGGCGTGATGCCCGCAATCCCCTGCATGGATCTCTCTGAGGATTTCAATGCCATCTTGATTGGAGACGCATTTGAGAAATACCCCTGCTGCACTTCGTTTGTAGAGCTGTCCATCAACTATTGTGTAGGTTCTTGCTCGTCTGACGATCTGTCGTGCGAGGACCTCGTCCTCTGGCAACTTCTGATCGATGAGGTAGTCCAGGAAAGGCTGTGTCCAAGCCGGAATGATAGCCATCACTTCCCTAGCCGGAGACACTGCCACCTCTGGGTTTTCCGGGTTAGCGCCCTTAACTGAGGGTATCCGGAGATGCTCCAGGAAAATGCCAGGCGGAATTTGTTTCCTGCCGGATCCGAGCTTGGATAGCATGTCTGCCGCTGTGTTATCGTCTCTCCTGACGTACTTGACTTCGTATCCGAGGAAGCACTTGGCGATCTCGTCAACTTCGTCTCTGTAGGCCGCCATGACGGAATTTCTGGCGTTCCAGGTTCCGGCTACTTGTTGTGCCACCAGGTCGGAATCTCCACAGCATATGATGTGCTTGATCCCAATTTCCTTAGCGATGCGCAGACCGTGTAGTAGAGCCTCATATTCCGCCATGTTGTTAGTAGCTTCGAAGTGGATCTGCAGAACATACTGCAGTTCTTCTCCGGTAGGGGACTTCAGGTGACTCGGCTCCCGAGCCTTGATGCTGCTTGGATCCATCGAAGTGCATGACCCATGTTTCGGTTCCGGCTCCAGACTTGCATCCGGAGCTTCGTCCAATCTGCGACGAAATCTGCCAAGACTTGGGATTTAACCGCAGTCCTGGGCTTGTAAGCGATGTCGAAGGCGGATAGTTCAATGCCCCATTTAGCCGTACGTCCTGTTGCGTCAGCGTTGTTGAGAATTGTTGACAGCGGAGCCTTGCTCACGACTGTTACTGGATGCTCTTGGAAGTAGTGTCTCAGCTTCCGGCTGCCTAGGAATACTCCATAGGCTAGCTTCAAAGTGAGGGTATCTTTGCTTTGACTCCGTCAGCACCTCGCTAATATAGTAGACAGGTCTTTGGACGTCATATTCATGACCTTCTTCCTTTCGCTCCACCACGATGACGAGGCTGATGACTTTGTTGGTAGCTGCCAGATAAAGGAGCATTGGCTCTGACTCTGCTGGAGCTGCCAAGATAGGTGGGGAGGTAAGTATTTCCTTCAACCCTCGAAGAGCTGCGTCAGCTGCGTCGTCCTGCATAAATTTGTCGGCTTTTCTTCAGCAGCTTGTACAGAGGTAGTGCCTTCTCGCCAAGACGGCTAACAAACCTACTGATTGCTGCAACACAACCAGTTAGTCGTTGCACATCTTTGAGACAAGTTGGCCTTTTGATGCACAGGATTGCCTTGATCTTTTCCGGGTTAACTTCAATGCCTCTGTGAGAGACTATGAAGCCAAGGAGTTTTCCGGCTGGCACGCCAAAGACGCACTTCAGCGGATTCAACATCATCTTGTACCTGCGGAGGTTGTCGAAGGTTTCTGTGAGGTCGCTGATCAAGTCGGATCCTTTCCGGGTCATGACCGCGATGTCGTCGACGTAAGCGTGCACGTTCCGGCCAATTTGGTCCTTCAGGCACCGCTGCATCGTACGTTGGTAAGTAGCACCTGCATTTTTCAAACCAAAGGGCATAGTAACATAGCAGTAAGTACCGAACGGGGTAATGAATGAAGTCGCCTTTTGGTCGGATTCCTTCATCCGGATCTGATGATACCCGGAATACGCATCAAGAAAACACAGAAGTTCCGCCCCCGCCGTCGAATCAATGACTTGGTCAATGCGCGGCAAGGGGAACGGATCCTTCGGGCAATGTTTGTTCAAGCCAGAGTAATCGATGCACATTCTTAGTATTTCAGTGTTCTTTTTGGGTACAAGGACGGGATTCGCGACCCAATCGGTGTGGATAACTTCTATTACAAAACCTGCTTCTAGTAACTTTGCTAGTTCCATTCCTATGGCGCGGCGCTTCTTATCTCCAAAGCGTCGCATAGCTTGCTTCACTAGTTTGGCCCCCGGATTTATGTTGAGGTAGTGCTCGGCGAGTTCCCTAGGTACTCCAGACATGTCAGAAGGTTGCCATGCGAAGATATCCATGTTAGCGCGGAGGAACTCGACGAGCGCGCTTTCCTATTTGGGGTCCATGTTGGCTCCGACTGAAACCTGCTTGGAAGAGTCACCTGGGATGAGGTCATGCTTCTTGGTTTCTATCGCAGGCTTGAAGGAGGTTTTCTGCTCGGAGATCTGCTTCTTGGTGGTCTGCATCTCAGTCGGATCCACCGCGGCTCTGTAGCCTTTCAACTCTTCTCCGGATATCACAGACTCTGCGAAGGCGGCTTCGCCTAACTCGCACTCATGAGCCTTTTTGTAGTCTCCGGATACGGTAATCATACCTTTAGGACCCGGAATCTTGAGCGTGTTGTAGATGTAGCACGCTCTTGCGTGGAACTTGTGGTAGGTGGGCCTGCCGAAGATGACGTGGTAGGAGCTCTTGAAGGGCACAACTTCAAACGTGATCTTCTCTTCGCGGAAATTATGAACATCGCCAAAGGCCACGGGAAGTGTGATGCTGCCGAGGGAGTTCGCCTTCTTACCCGGAACCACACCATGAAACTCAGTGGTGCTGTGTTTGAGCTGTTCCTTGGTGAGGTTCATCCGCTCTAGAGTCTCCAGGTACATGATGTTCAAGCTGGCTCCGCCATCCATGAGGCACTTGGAGAAGTCATACCCGTCTATGCGGGGACTTACAACCAAGGCGTAGCATTCCATTGGCACAATTGAGTGGTGATCCATCCGATCAAATGAGCACGGGATTTACGACCACCTGACGAACTGCGGCACAGACGGAACTATGGCGATCAGGATCCGTTTAGCTGACGTGGAGGCGCGTACTGTTGGGGTTCCGAGGAAAGTGTGGTAAGCCCCCACGCTCTTTTTGTCGAATGGATTAGATTTACCTGCGGCTCCTGCCTTGGGATCCGGCGAGTTATCATCCTCATCCATCGCCTCGGAACTATCGTCCTCTTTGTCCTTATTCTTGCCCTTTCCACCTTTGCCACGTGGGCGGTGCTTCCGGGCGCGCTTGTACCCTGCCTCCGGGTCGTTCTTTAGATCATTGACCCATTTGCAGTTGCGGTTGGTGTGAGTGGACTTCCCTGTAACCGGATCCAGATGGGCCAGGCAGGGCATGTCTCTGTACTCCTCGTAGGTTTGCGGAGCGCGGGATCCGCCAGCAGTGACCTCGGAGGTATGCTGCTGACCCCGGCCGGCTCCGCCTCCACGTCCGCGTCCTCTTCCGCCTCCTGGACCTCCGCGTTGAAACGCCATGGCGACCATCTCGGATCCGCCACTCTTCTGGTCATCAGGGTTCTTGCGCTTATGGCTGCTGTTGCTACCGTTGTCACGGTTCTTCTTTTGCTGATGCAAGGGGATTGCTGTGGCTGCGAGATCACCGCCTGCGTCGTCATCGGCGGCAGTGTGATCGCTGGCGATGGTGATCATGTCGTCCAACGTCAGTTGATTTGCATTGACCATGCAAGTTAGCTTGTGCCGTAGCAATCCTCCTCACTGCAAGCCCCCAATGAAGGCGTGCATTGCCGTGCGGTTGTCGACGTTCTCGCACTCGTTTCTGCATGCCAACCATCGGGTGAGGAAATTCCTCGATGTTTCGCCCTTCTTCTGGATACATGCCTGCAGGTCGCTTGTTGTGGCAGGTCTCTTGTAGGTGCCCCTGAAGTGTTTCTCGAAAGCGTTCTTCAGGTCGAACCAGCAAAAGATGGAATTCTTCTCGAGGTCGCTGAGCCAGATCCGGGCTGGACCTACAAGGTACAACTGAAGCATGCGGCAGGCGATGTTAGGGGTTCCTCCGGCGAAGGTTACAGCATTGTAGTAATCCTCAATCCAGGTATCCGGCCTTTCGGTGCCGTCATAATGCTTCAGGTTTCCGGGTAGCTTGAGGTTCATCCTTGGCTTTGGTTCCTCTCGAATCATCCTGCCAAAGCACTTCGGACCAATGTAGTCGGTTCTGTACTCGTTAAGGCGATCCCGCGCGTCGCGCGAGCCGTGGCGAGGAGACTTTGAGCGAGAGCGAGATCTCCGGCCATTGCCTCCGCCTCCACCTCCGCCGCCACCGCTAGGTGGTGGTGAGGGAGACCTGCGAGGTGGGCGGTCTGACTTCTTGCTTCCGCCATCTGAATCTCCTCGGCCTTCCTGGTGCTGGCTCCGGCTCCTGTGGCTGCCTTCGCCCTGGCGTTGGCTGCCCTGGTCGTTCCGGTGCGGTTCCGGGTCACGGCTCCGGCGAGGCTCTGGGTCATGGCTCCGACGAGGTTCTGGATCGCGGTTCCGGCGAGGTTCTGGACCACGGTCCTCATTCCGACTCCTTCTGGGCTCGGGCTCATGAACATTGTTTTGGTTCCGGCGAGGTTCTGGCGAGCGCTCCCTGTTTCTGTTTCTTGGCAGCACGTTGTCGCGGATAACAATCCCACCATGCCCTGGGGGCCTGGTGTTTCCGGCTGGACTACGGCGGCGAGGGGGTCGCGGGTAACCGTTGGGCGGAGGAGAGGGGTTGCGGTATTTGTCTCGTCCAGAGTACATTGCATCCTTTCCCTTTCTTGGATCTGACGGTGGCGTCTTTGATGGTACGGGGATCGGATTTGGGTGTTCCCTGGCTTTCCTTCTTCGCTCCGAGGATCCGGTGTGTGATTCATCGTCGGGATGCCGATCAGCGCGGGCGTCCTTCTGCACGGTAGATACACAGTTATCCGGATTGGATTCCAACCTGCGCGAAGTATCCGCCTTGCTTTGCTGCTGCATTGCTGAAGCGACAAGTGTGCGGAGATAGTTGATATCAACCTCTTCATCCTTCTTCTTCAGCAATTCCGCAGCTTTTTGCATGTTGTCCTTTGGGGTTTCCAGCGGCTGGTGATCTGCGGGCGTGTTGAAGGGTATCCTGCGAGGCGGAATTGCTTCTCTAACAATTCGATCGGCCTCCGCCTGCGCATAGATCATCTTTACCTCCCACTCAGCCCTCATGCTCTTGACCTGCTCGAGTGTGGCAGCAATCTCGCGGTCCTGTCTGTCGAAGTTTTCCGCCCAGGCTGCATGATCTGCCCTCCCTACCTTTAACGCAGCTTCGGTATCGGCGAGCTTCTTGGCTGTGGCCAGCATTTCCTTTCTGGTGGTCTCTAAAGCCTCCAGATCTGCGGCGTCGCCCGGGGTTATAGGTGTGTTAAGAACTGCTCGCGCGGCCACCTCCTCTGCTGACAGGATTTCCTCCGAGGAAGAATCCCTTTGGGGTCGCACCCGAGACATTGGAGATCCTTGTTGGGATGGTTGGGGGTCAGATTGGCTGGCTTGGTCTCCAGATCCAGTTTGTCCCAGCGCTGCTACCGTTGCGAGAACCTACTTAGGCTGGGCGGAGTCGACTTCAGGCTGATCGCCGAAACCGTACTCCCCTAGCTTGCGGACGAAGTCATCAGATTCCATGGAGGGGGTATCTCCGGAAATTGGGCTCAGATTGCCCAAAATCGACTCTTCAACCGGAGCTTCGCTTTCTCCGACAGGCTGAGCCTGATCCGGATCTGCGCCGTTTTCCGGTGCCTCTACCTGCTCAGGACCAGCTCCGTCTTCTTGAGGGGCGGTTCCGGCGGTATGGGCCAAGAAGTGTACGAAGTGGCACCTCTGCTTTTCTAACACCTGGGAGACCCAGGCGGATCTGCATTGGTCTTCCACCTTTGTTTCCTGCTCAGGGGCGGATTGGGTGGGCTTTGAAATTTCTAGATCCAAGGCGGAATCTTCCTTGGGAAGCTCCTGCATCTCAGATCGGATCTTCGCGACAGCGTCCAGCTCTGCGGCGGTCGCGTCTGCGTTACTTACCAGTGGGTTTCCGTCGGAATCGACGGTTTCCCCGATGAAGATGTGAATGCCGCCAATTGGGACGATGGAGAGCTTGACGGGGTTTGTCCTAGCCGGAATCCAGCACTCATCCGGAGGGACGATCGGCAGATTCCCGGCGTAAAGGACGCGCCCCACAGCGATGGTGTCGTCGTAGCTTCCCATGGCGGAACCCTCCCGGTTCCGGCCTCCAGACGCCACAGGCCCCACGGTGGGCGCCAACTGTCGTTGCCTAATCGATGGTACCTCGGAGGAGGGATCCTCACGAGGGGGAGAAGAAGTAGGGGCCATAGGGCGGAGAGCACACGGGACGGTGGTACGCGAGTTACCCAGCTTCGGAACACTTGCACGATGACAGGGCCTACTGCTGCTTGTCTGGAATTATCTGGGCGCTTTCGCGTTGTTACAATGAGTTGTGGTTGTGCCTCTAGGGCTCCCGGGATCCGGCTTATAAAGGCGCACGGATCTAGGGTTTACATGGAGAGTCCTAGCCGGATTACAGATAGCCTAGCTATGGTACAATATCTTGCCGTGCACGTCACGGATCCGCCTTCCATACACGTCGTCCTGGATCCGGGTCCCTCATGGGCCTCCATGGATCCGGGTTACTCCTACGTCGGTACGGATCCGGCTTACTGATCCTGGGCCGGACTTCTTCCTTCATGATCAACAGCAACTGGGCCGCCCGATGGGCCACATGCCTCATCACCGTCTGTGGGCCACCCGGGCTTGCCGGATCTAGGCACTGTCGATGGTACACCCATGAAGTATACCCACAACAGTTGTTGTTGTTGTAAACTTTTGGCAAGCATTAGAAAAAACCGACAATAAACAGACAAATATCAAGGCATGTTTTGTGGATTAAGAAAATATACCATATTCATTAAAAGATCACCACCCAGCGAGCGCGTGGCCTTGTGCTTGTAGAGGCATTTAGAAGATGGGGGCGGCATCAACATACTGGCAGCCTGATCAGCCGCAGTTTTGATCTTCCTTTTGAGTAAAGGCCCTAAAGTTTCAGTCTGCATATGAATAGCAAAACAAAAGGCAGACCTCAGCAGTGATATTGAATTACTGTATGAGATAGACTGATGCATATAGTGGATGCTCTTAGCCTTTTGCACCATGAACACTAGCTATGGACAGACAAAAAAACTACTCCAGTTGACTCAGCTTTGTCTAGATACCTCCATCCCAAAGCTTAAGGCTTATTTATTTTTGAGAAATCAAAACAAGTAAAGTTTGACCAAAATTTTAGAACATTCTATCAACAAATATAATATTGTGTAGATACCGTAGGAAAATATATTTCACAACCTATTTAATGATATTAATTTTGTATTTTGCATGTTAATGATTTTTGGTAAAAGCTTAGTCAAACATGGTATAGTTTGACTTTCTAAAAATAATATAATCCCTAAGCTTTGGGATGGAGGTAGTAGTATCTAGAGCTAAAAACACATCTAGATACATCCGTATCTACAGATAGTTGAGTCAATTAATTTGGATCTGAGGGAGTATCAGATTCAGACTACATCATGGTAAGTTGGTTAAAAAAATTACCCCTCGGCGGTCCCCGCCCAGCTCGCGATGGCATTTCGCTTCTTGTATCTGCAGATCGGGCCTTGCTCCTGCATCATGTGGTGCGCTATTCTCGTTCCCCATAGCCTCGGCCACGGAACCTGGAGGTACCAACCTGATACAGAGAATATAGAGCATGGTGTCACAGAGGCTTTATGCACAAACAGCTGAAGACATGTGCTACTTTAAGCATCTTCCAGAACAGGAACAGATTGAGGATGCAGACAGACAGAGTGGATAAGCAAACGGAGTACCTGCTTTGCGGGGCTGGGGATGCAGCTCAGGCTCAGCCAACTGCCCACATGCGTGGTGGCCTTACGCTCCATTGCCCCCCACCACCACCGAGGTATTTCCTTTCCTGTACAAGCTGACAAAAGATACATTGAGGATCTGCAGAAACTACAAAGGTTGCAAATGTCGACAAATAAAGGAAGAACACCCCAATCCAAGCAAAGGTAGCCCCCGCCCCCACCCCCATCAATCCCTCCCAGCGCGAGGGTGACCAGAAAGGCACCCCTTCGCCCAGAATAGGAAATAGTAGATGCGCAAGATATCGAGGTGAGGAAAAAAGAACCGATCTCGAGAAAGGAAAGAGCATTACTAGTACTACCTAATCCGCTTGGTCTAGATGCAGCTTGCCCCTCCAAGCTGGATGCCTGGACGGTGGAGGCGAAAGGAGGGGATCGAGCTAGCGGCTTGCATCCGTCGGCTGTCGGCACTCGATCGGGAGAGACAAAGGGGGCTACATAAAGGGGAGGGGTAACATATTTTATTACACAGTGAACTTACTGATGTGACTAGTCATTACATGTCTCACTGAAACTGGGGCCCATAGTGTGGCACCCCAAATTCACTTGAACCTGCACGGCGGGACGCATTGGCGCGTCAAGAAAACCCCCGAATTGTAGCGGGGAAATGAAACATTTCACAAAAATTCGAAATTCAAGTACACTGCCACGCGCCAAGCACGCGGGCTGTTCCTTCCTCTTCCTCGGTTCCTCCTCCCCTATTCGAAAAAACCCCAAATCCCAAGCTCAAACAACAACAAAAAAAACCAAATCCCCTGGCCGCCATGCATGTCCTCGTTAACCCGCTGGAGATCGTTCCCGGACGAGGCGGACCCCCCGCCCTGAGATCCCGAGTTCGTCCGTTCCGTCCACCTCGAGGCACTGCGTGCTGTCTCGCAGCGGCGGCTTGAGGGCGCTGCAGAGGAAGTTCCGCCGGAAAGTGCTCATGGCAACCGTGCAAGCTCACCGGCGTGCTGTATCCCGAGAGGAACTGGTCAAAGCTTTGCTATTCGCAAAAAAAAAGCGGGCCAAGATCTGGTCAAAGCTTCGTCGATGGCTTGCCGCGAGAGGCTTGGAGTCCAGAGTCAATAAAAAAGCTTCTGGAGGACTTGGGCGGTTTACACCGATTCATATTAACTGACTCAAGTTTGTTAGTCTAGTTAACAAATGCATCTAGATACATCCATATCTAGACAAAATTGAGTCAATTAATATGAATCAGAGGGGAGTGCCTGAAAGTGTTTCATGCTACCAATTAATGCGCTGGCAGGACTGGCTGTAGAAGTAATTGTGCTACTACTCATACGATGAACTGATTGTGTGGGTGTCAAATTTTGCAATGCGATCATCCACTGAATGCTTAATTATAGTTCTAGCGCCAAAGGCGTACAAATCATAACAAAGATAGTACATACTACAGCACCAGAACATAAGAGTACGAATCATAAAGTAGCTCAACATTTTGCATTAGGGCTAGGTGGTCCTGAGACTACCGGGACGCCCCTGATGATCTCCGGGCGTGCATCCGCTTCAACGCAAAGCTGTGTACTCGGTCCACGGCCTCCTTCTGTAGGCTGGATAATCTCAGGTGCAGGACCTTCGTCTATGAAAGGCTCGTCATCAGTACCATCCACAGGTGCATCAGGGCTGGGTGGTCTTGAGACTACCCGGACGCCACTGATGATCTCTGGGCGTGCATCCACTTCAACGCAAAGCTGTGTACTCGGTCCACGGCCTCCTTCTGTAGGCTGGATAATCTCAGGTGCAGGACCTTCGTCTATGAAAGGCCCGTCATCAGTACCATCCACAGGTGCATCAAACTGAGATTCATCTTCAAATCTCCCATCAAACTGAGAGACCTCTTCAACTCTATGCTTCTGCAATTAGTACATCAACAGATTAGACAAACATCTAAGGGATGCAACCTGAACAAATGCCGTTTTACATATTTACCTTCTCATCTGGCACAGCACATGTCCCAGAGCTGAAACCCGGTTCCTGAAGCAAGCGCTTTTTCTCTCCTTCCCGTCCATCCATCTGCAACAAGTTAAATTTGAGTACAGAACTTGCACAACAATGCAAACTATTGATCGAAACAGCGGCAGCATCAATATAAATAATTAACTACATATGCCAGCACACATACAGTGTGAGCAAGATCTGCTTCTCCCGCTGAAGGATCATTATGTGGTTCACCATGATAAACCCACCTAACATATGTGCGGTCCATCCCAAAAATGTGTAAATGATCTTCCACTACATGGTGAGGCCTCTTCTCACCATTCATACATGTGCAGCGCGGGCAATACACGTCCAGGTCATGACCTTCATGAGCTCTAATAAACCCCATAAAGGGTAGAACACCATTTATATATGAAGGGGAACATAAGTGTCCATGCAGTATCCAAGTTTTGTCCATCTGTTTAATTATGAGATACAATGGTTGGTGATTAATTTAAGGCGAAGTAGGAAATGTATATCCATCGAGTACAAAACTATACTAGTACATGATTATGCATTTCAGCAATCATGTCGAGTACAAAACAAAAAATGCCCATCGACATTTTAGCAAACAGATCGTGTACAAATCTCTGCCATGGCATTTCAGCAAATTAACGGATTGAGTGCAGAACTGACTCTATATGCCCACGCAAATGAACAAATTGATCGAGGACAAATCGAGCGGAAAACTATAAAGTGCCAATTAGTTCGAGCATACTGATGATTTTTTTTAGCAGCATCAAGAAAATATAAATCGTTAGGCCGTCTTGCCCGATGCATGATTGAGCTAGAGATAGCAACCCTACCGTGTATCAACTTGACCGCCGGTGCGTCTCGAGAAGAACGACGGGGAGGGGAAGCTTCTTCTTCGCACGGACGGGACGGGGAGAGGAAGCTCTTCGCACGGACGGGGATAAGTTGTGTAGCGGTGGGTGGGGGGTCATGCGGCCGGGCCGCCCGGTAGGTGGTGTTTAATGGAGTTGCGTGTGTAATTTGCCGTGCACAAGTTTGAGGAATAGGCGGTTCCCTTTGCCGCGCGCACAATTCAAACTATCCCGCCCATGTAGTTTAAATTTGCCCTATTTTCGTTAAATCGACATAAAGTCATGTGAGTGGGTGGAAATTAGCAAAGTTGCTTGAAAAATAGTAAAACTCTGGAATTATCCTTTAAATATGCTCTACTTCCTGTGAAAATCGGGGTGTGGACTGTGGAGGCATGTTGAGCTGTTTTATTTGTACCTTCTTCATTAAAACTCCCATTTTATGCACTTTGGATGGAAAGAAATCATTTGTACATAAATTTTGACAACGCCATTTGCAAACATTAATTGTTTTACATGCCAAGATGCACCCATCCACCAAATATGGGGCAAAAGTTTATCACAATCTAGATATATATGTATAATTAGTGAGGGACCCCTTTTGATTTTGTGCAATTTCCACTAATTAGCTAGAGAGAAGGGGTCAGTTAATTAGGCCATGTTAGGGGCTATGTGTTTTAGATTAGGGTTGTGTGGATTCCAATACAACTTCTATATTTGTGTGCTATGATTAATCAAAACTAGACCGATCGACTGCGCACACATTATTAGAGGCACATGCCTTTGCACACAAAGTGCATGTGTGTGTTGTTGGCCACCAACGAGAGAGCGGCGAGAGAGCGATTGAAATCTCCAAATTAAACACATATATAAGCATACATGGTTAGGCCATGCATGCATATTTATTATATATATTGTGAGGCAAATAAATTAAAGTACATGTGTATATATATATAAGTGTGTTTCTGTTGTCGTCAGAAACCCACCGGCGGGCAGCGACGGGCAACACAGTAGAGCCGGGAACAACTTAGGGCTGCGGCTGGCCCTGGTCCCTCCGAGCGACGGCCCGCAAAGCCTCTGGTACGCACGTCCGATGCTGGTGCAAGGGCGTGCCACCTGACCTATACCTGGTCAGGAAGGTGATGGAGATGCCTCGCTTAGTTTCCTGCATGGCATACACGTAAACATTAAATACGAGCCTCGATCGGCTCTCAGGATATCCTGTGAATCGGCTCAAAGAGCCGATCCACCCATGATTCGTACGAGGTGCACGAATATGGGGTGGTCCTGCTTGATCAAGATAAAGCTAAAGCGATCTACGATGATTTAGGGTTTTCACCGCATAATCGGAACATCCTACTCACGATTGGGCCTCGCGGCCACGCACGGTGATCGTAAGCCGATCCTAGATAGGGCCTAAAAACCAACACGAGGTTGATCCCCGGAACATCCTGTCTAGGACTAGCAAACGACACCCTACGTGCCGCTGGATCCTCCAACCCTTTGTAAGGCCTAACTATTGCAGATATTAAACTAATCCTTGAAGAAACAAGGAGCAACCGTAACGGATCGGATCTACTAAATAATGATCAAGCGGGGTGCCGCCCCTACACCTAAGATAGGTGTAAGGGCGGCTAGATATGCAAGGGTTGCACTACGACAGCATATAATACGAAGAACTATGCTAACCCTAACACATCTATGATAACTACGTTACTCGCCATCAAAAAGGCTTCAGTACGAGCAACGCATGAACAACATAAAGCTTGTGCTGCCTAGATCGCAAGATGCGATCTAGGCAGCATGATGCTTACCGGTAGAAACCCTCGAGACGAAGGAGTTGGCGATGCGCCGAGATTGATTTGTGGTTGAACGTTGGTTGTTGTTTATTCCATAAACCCTAGATACATATTTATAGTCCAGGGGACTTTCTAATTTAGACGTGCACCTAAACGTGCATGGGTTAAACTCTATCTTTTAATCTAAGATGCGATCTACTATATTACAGATACAAGGGCAAACTAGCCCAAACGTTGCGCATAAGGCCGATTCATGTATTTCTTCCGTATATAATCTTTAAGCCCATCTTGATCGCGGCCCACCTCTGACTTGGTCAAATTCTGGCGATAACACATGCCCCCCTGGTTTTGGAATTGATAATTCCAAAATCACTCTGTTTTTCTTCGTCGGGTCATGTCATGGCAGAGCAGAACCGTCGCAGCATTCTTCATCATGATGCTCTGCCTTCTCAACTATTCCGCGTGATTTGACCGCTGTCTTTGGGCACCGCCTCCTCGGAAACTGCTGTGGCATTGAATTTCTACTATAGCCCCTTTATTTAACCGCTCTGAGCAGTTTGCCACTTCATCCCTTTGCTCTGTTCTGGCCACCGGCACCCAAAAAACCCCCAATCTCCCATAGCCATGTCTTCCTCTTCTTCCTCCTCCACCTCGTCGGTCTTCTCTGACTCTTCCTCATCTCGCGAGCCGATGCCGGAGTGGGGCTCGTTGGCGGCGCACGACATTCTCGCCCCAACGACGTGAGACAAGGAGGAACACGATTCCTCCATCTGGTCTGAGGATGACAAATCCCTGACCGACGGAGAGGGCGACCTTCAATTCCTCGTCGAAGGGGAAGAGGAGGCGGAGAGCGAGGACGACCGCTTCTCCTGGGACGATTTCACCTCCTCCGAGGAAGAGGCGGAGGAGGACGACGACGACTCCCTTGAAGGCTACCCACCAGCGAAGCGCCTCCGCACCTGGTGGGACGATGACAGCGATGACGATGATGAGGAAGATGAGGCTCCCGTAGAAGGCTACGGAAGCTCCGATGAGGAGCCTATCAGCAGCTGCGCCGGAGGCAGCGACGACGAGGGCAGCAACGGCCCCTAGATTAGGGATCAGTAGTAGTAGTTGGCTTTTGCCCTCTTCTTCCCTGAGCAATCGGCTCTTTCTTTGTAAGAAATCCCTCTATTAATGAAGAAAATATTCCTCAATTAATTTCGCTTCCTTGTCAACTTTGCCGATCGTCGAATGGAGTCGCCGTACAGAGAGCCGATAGCAGGACATCGGCTCGCATTGTGATCTGAGGCCAAGCTGTTGCCTAAACATGCGGTCCAACATGCCTCAATAGGCCTAATTCTCGTCCAAACCATCAGATTGAACTCCTCAGCAACCCCCTAGGAGATTCGTCTCACACATCATGATTTCTGGTCTGAACCGATTCCGTTAACTTGCTAATTTGAGCTTATTCCTCTAGAGTCGATATCAGCGTATCGGCTTTGTTATTCTGAAGTCGATGTCCGCATCGGCTGTATGTCATAATTTTTTTTTACTGGCCGATTTTTTCTATCGGCTCCCAATGTTTCACTGCACACAGGTTCATCTGCACCTGTTCATCTGATTAGATGCCCCCCGAGCCGAATCTGCCAGGTGACTGCAGATATCGGCTTTGTGGTTAGCCAAGGCACTGTATTTGCACGTCGGCTCCGCTAGGATTCGTGTTGACTCTCATCCGCCGACGTGACCGCTGCCCAATAGATCAATGTTGAACGTAAGCAGAACCTGTGGTGAAGATAATTTTGGCCGATTGCTGAAAATCGGCCTCCATATTGATCGAAACGCTCAATGAAGGTCTTGTAATTTTCCTTCATAGATTTTTTGGGGCCGATCACAAGGATCAGCCTCGCCACGTTTGCTCATTGGTTTGCTCCAGTTACATGGTCAGGCCGGTGGATAAGACCAGCCTAACCCTGCCCTTCGTCACGTCGATGCGCTCGCAGTCATCCAAATTGATACCTGAGAGTGGCTCTTGGCCTGCTATTTCCCAAGCATTCGTGTCAGCCGTTGAAATTTCGGCTGAGTCATCGGCCTGGACGACCTCTACTTCATCTCCATCCCACTGTATTATGCATTGGTGCATCGTGGAGGGAATGTAGCAGTTGGCGTGGATCCAATCTCTTCCTAGCAGAACAGCATAGGTGCTCTTGCTATCGACGATGAAGAACGTCGTAGGGATAGTTTTCCTTCCTACGGTCAGATCCACGTTCAGAACACCTTGTGCGTCAGACGCTTGGCCGTTGAAATCGCTCAATGTCACGTTGGTCTTGATCAGATCTGAGCTAGAGCGTCCCAACCTCCGTAGCATAGAGTATGGCATAATGTTGACTGCCGCTCCGGTGTCCACCAGCATCTTATTGACAGGCCTCCCATCGATATAACCTCGCAAGTACAAGGCCTTCAGATGTCTGTAGCTTCTTTCTCGTGGCTTCTCAAAGATAACCGGCCGTGGGCCGCAGTCAAGTTGTGCCACAGGTGCCTCGTCTAATCCTGGAGCACTGAACTCCGAAGGAAGGATGAACACCATGTTTGTGCCAGCCGATGTTTCATCATCGGCTTTCCTTTGCCTGGGGCGCCACTCCATTTTCCGTGGTCGACCCTCTTCATCCAGGGTTCGCTGAATTTTTGCGGCCAGATCAGGCCGCGCCTTCCTTAACGTGTGCAGGTATAACCTTTCGGCTTCCTCCAAACCACGCAGTCGCTGAACCCTACGCTTTTGGGAACGGCTAAGTCCATCAGGGCACCACCTTGGCCGGTGGTACCTGTCTTCTTCTTCTTCTCCCTCGTCTTCCAAATCCTCGAGATCTTCCAACCGAGGGGACTCAGCGCGTTTGCTTCGAGGCGGGAGAGGCCCTAAGCGTTGGAACACGGACACGTTGGCTGCCTCCTTCTTCTTCTGGTTGCATTCTGGGCAATTGCCGATTGTAGGCAATCGGCTCATTCCTGAATCCCAGCAGTGTCTGAAGAAGGGACAGTCCCAGTGCCTGTCCTCGTCGTCTCGCTCCCTTGACTTTTCCTTGGCACGGCGCTCGTACTCCTCCTCATTGCGATCATGCCGACGATGTCTTCTGGCTTCTCTAGCCAGACGATCTCTTTCATCATCATCGCTGGATCGTCGGCGTTGGTCATACTGACTCACATACTTGTTGAGGAGGTGATCAGAGAGGGGTCGCTGATATCTTATGTTCTTCACTTCTCCCTCTGTGACGTAGCGCTTGCCATCGTGACGGAGCCGATCGCGTGGAGCGGCTTCCTCTGTATCCTTGCTACGAGAGCAGCTGCCCTCGTCTCCATCCTTGCCAGCGTGGTGTCCAAGTCCTACCATGTTGATGCTGAACGAGGATCCTGGCTGGCAAACTTCAGGATAAGTGCACTCCACCATGTTAACGGCGGGGAAGGGTGGGTGTCGACCTTCATGGCGTACTGGTTGAAAATCAGACGTCCTTGTTCTATCGCCATTTGGATCTGCTGACGCCACACCCTCTAGTCGTTGGTGGCATGGGAGAGCGAATTATGCCATTTGCAGTATGGCTTTCCGTTCAGCTCCTGTGCCGTGGGGAATTTGAGACCTTCGGGTATCTTCAACTGCTTCTCCTTGAGTAAGAGGTCGAAGATTTGCTCAGTTTTGGTCACGTCAAAATCAAACCCCCTGGGCGGGCCTGGTGGCTTTACCCATTTGCAGGAAACGGGGGTTGCCCCCCCGAGTCCATTCAGCCACTGCTACCTCTTGATCTCCCGCAGAACCTTCGTCTTCATCTGCCTCGACCAGGACTACTGCACGCTTGAATTTGTCCTGGTACAAGTCTGGATGGCGCTGTTCATATGCTGACAGTTTCTGAACCATGTGCGCCAGTGAAGGGTAGTCTGCTTGGGAGGCCATGTCCTTGAGTGGCGCTGCAAGGCCCGCCACTGCCAACTCGACTGCTTCCTTTTCAATCACACGAACCGAATAACATCGGTTCCTAAGATTCCTGAAGCGCTGGATGTATTCTGCCACAGTTTCTCCACGCTTCTGACGGATTTGTGCCAGATCGGCAAGGCCAGACTCGGAAGCTTCTGAGTGAAACTGCATGTGGAACTGTTCTTCCAACTGCTTCCAAGTCCGGATCGAGTCCGGTGGCAACGAGGTGTACCAACCGAAAGCCGATCCCGTGAGGGACTGTGCGAAGAACCTCACGCGTAGTGGATCCGACACTGAGGCCGTTCCTAGTTGTGCCAAATATCGGCTCACATGCTCGATGGAGCTGGAACCATCTGATCCGCTGAATTTGGAGAAATCAGGGAGCCGATATTTGGGTGGTAGCGGGACCAACTCGTATTCATCGGGGTACGGCTTGGAATAGCCGATTGTCCTCCTTTTCGGCACCATGCCGAACTGGTCCCGCAGGATCGTGCTGATCTGATCCACCGTGCTAGCTGTAGGAGTCGAACTCTGAAGATTTGCCGGGGTGGCGTACTTAGCCAGCCATGCTTGCTTTTCCAGCTCTGAGCCAACTGCAGAAGCTGGGCTCTGGAGGTTCGTCGGAGTGGCGTATTTAGTTAGCCACGTCTGCTTCTCAAGATCTGTCGCTGACGCTCCTCCTGTTTTCCCAGAAGTCCCTGATGTTGCGGCCTGGTTTGTGAGCGCCCAGCTACCGCAGTCTGGCACATATGTGCACATGTACCCGTGAGGGATCTCCTTAGGCGCCTCCTGCAAGAACTGGCAGTCACTAGGGTCACCACCGATCTTGCAGACGACGAATGCCGGTGAGTTCGGCACTTCTGGTGCTGCCGACGCAAATGGCAGCGGTGGACGGGACTGGAGTGGCAACTCTCCTTGATGTGTCCCGAGAGCTGGTCCTGACGGCGAGTACTGGTGCCTCATGATCTCCTGGATCACCCGAAGAGCGACACACTCCAAAGTGTTCACCAGGTTCTCGGAGTGGCGGTGTAGCGAGTGAGCCACCATGTAGTTGATCTCCTGCCGCAGGGACCTGGTGCGTTCTTCTGACGGGGCAGAGAGGTCTATCCCATCGAGCGCACCGTCAGGCGAGAACCCCTTCCACCTGATGCCATGTGAACGGGTTCTGTGAAAAGAGCCGATGAGATCGGCCTCGAGGATAGCTTTGACCTCGTCATACTTCTTCTTGAGCTCGTCGGTCAGATCCTCGTACGTGACTGGTGTGCCGTCCGCCATCTCAGATGTAGATGGCGATGTGGTTGCTGAAGACGATTGTCCCACCGGGCGTGCCAGAATGTGTTGTCGTCAGAAACCCACCGGCGGACAGCGACGGGCAACACAGTAGAGCCGGGAACAACTTAGGGCTGCGGCTGGCCCTGGTCCCTCCGAGCGACGGCCCGCAAAGCCTCTGGTACGCACGTCCGATGCTGGTGCAAGGGCGTGCCACCTGACCTATACCTGGTCAGGAAGGTGATGGAGATGCCTCGCTTAGTTTCCTGCATGGCATACACGTAAACATTAAATACGAGCCTCGATCGGCTCTCAGGATATCCTGTGAATCGGCTCAAAGAGCCGATCCACCCATGATTCGTACGAGGTGCACGAATATATGGTGGTCCTGCTTGATCAAGATAAAGCTAAAGCGATCTACGACGATTTAGGGTTTTCACCGCATAATCGGAACATCCTACTCACGATTGGGCCTCGCGGCCACGCACGGTGATCGTAAGCCGATCCTAGATAGGGCCTAAAAACCAACACGAGGTTGATCCCCGGAACATCCTGTCTAGGACTAGCAAACGACACCCTACGTGCCGCTGGATCCTCCAACCCTTTGTAAGGCCTAACTATTGCAGATATTAAACTAATCCTTGAAGAAACAAGGAGCAACCGTAACGGATCGGATCTACTAAATAATGATCAAGCGGGGTGCCGCCCCTACACCTAAGATAGGTGTAAGGGCGGCTAGATATGCAAGGGTTGCACTACGACAGCATATGATACGAAGAACTATGCTAACCCTAACACATCTATGATAACTACGTTGCTCGCCATCAAAAAGGCTTCAGTACGAGCAACGCATGAACAACATAAAGGATGCGATCTAGGCAGCATGATGCTTACCGGTAGAAACCCTCGAGACGAAGGAGTTGGCGATGCGCCGAGATTGATTTGTGGTTGAACGTTGGTTGTTGTTTATTCCATAAACCCTAGGTACATATTTATAGTCCAGGGGACTTTCTAATTTAGACGTGCACCTAAACGTGCACGGGTTAAACTCTATCTTTTAATCTAAGATGCGATCTACTATATTACAGATACAAGGGCAAACTAGCCCAAACGTTGCGCATAAGGTCGATTCATGTATTTCTTCCGTATATAATCTTTAAGCCCATCTTGATCGCGGCTCACCTCTGACTTGGTCAAATTCTGGTGATAACAGTTTCTTGGCCACCAACGATATATAGATCGAGAGAGAGAGATTGAAATATATATCCCGAAGAATATCTTCAAACATGTATTGAAATATATGCACGAATGATATGCAAGGTATGCCATGCGCACATGCACACTAATTATATATATTATGAGACAACTTAATCAAATGTGTTTTCATTGGAGATCGAGAACTTGTCAAAAATCAAGTTAATTAATTTATCAGCGCTAATTAGTTAATTGGTCGCCTACTTGATGAGCAATTAAGTGTCATTGGCCTATATATATGTAGGGTTTAATTAGGGTTTAGGGTTAGCTAGCTAGGGTTTTAGGGTTAGGGTTTACGGTCTAGGGTCTAGGGTTTAGGGTCTAGGGTTTAGGGTGTAGTGTTTAGGGTGTTTAGGGTGTACATTTAGGGTTTATGGTCTAGGGTTTAGGGTCTAGTGTTTAGGGTGTTTAGGGTGTACATTTAGGGTATAATTAGGGATTAGGGATTAGGGTTTTAGGGTTTAAGGTTTAGGGATCAACGATCGAGTGCACACACACATTATTAGAGGCACCCGCGCCTTTGCGCATAAAGTGCATGCGTATATATATAAGTGTGTTTCTTGGCCACCAACGATATATAGATCGAGATAACAGAGAGATTTAAATATATATATATATCCCCAAGAATATGTTCAAAAATATATTGAAATATATGCACGAATCAAGTTAATTAATTTATCAGCGCTAATTAGTTGGTCGCCTGCTTGATGCGCAATTAAGTGTCGTTGGCCTATATATGTAGGGTTTAGGGTTAGCTAGGGGTTAAGGTTAGGGTTAGGGTTTAGGGTTTAGGGTTTAGTGTTTAGGGTTTAGGGTTTAGGGCTTTAGGGTTTAGGGTTTAGTGTTTAGGGTGTTTAGGGGGTGTATGTTTAGGGTATAATTAGGGATTAGGGATTAGGGTTTTAGGGTTTAAGGTTTAGGGATCATCGATCGAGTGCACACACACATTATTAGAGAGGCACCCGCGCCTTTGCGCACAAAGTGCATGCGTATATATAAGTGTGTTTTTTGGCCACCAACGATATATATATAGATCGAGAGAGAAAGAGATTGAACTATATATGTTTATCCCCAAGAATATGTTCAGATATATATTGAAATATATGCACGAATGATATGTGCAAGGTATGCCATGCGCTCATGCACACTAATTATATATATATTATGAGGCAACTTAATCAAATGTGTTTTCATTCGAGAGAACTTATCAAGATTCAAGTTAATTAATTTATCAGCGCTAATTAGTTGGTCGCTTGCTTGATGTGCAATTAAGTGTCGTTGGCCTGTATATATATATGTAGGGTTTAATTAGGGTTTAGGGTTTAGGATTAGCTAGCTAGGGTTTTAGGGTTAGGGTTAGGGTTAAGGTTAATTAATTAGGGTTTAGGGTCTAGGGTTTAGGGTTTAGGGTTTAGGGTTTAGGGTTTGGGCTTTGGGGTTTAGTGTTTAGGGTTTAGGGTCTAGGGTTAGGGTTTAGGGTTTAGGGTTTAGGGTGTAGGGTTTAGGGTTTAGGGTTTAGGGTTTAGTGTTTATGGTGTTAATTTAGGGTGTACGTTTAGGGTATAATTAGGGATTAGGGTTTTAGGGTTTAAGGTTTAGGGATCATCGATCGAGTGCACACACACATTATTAGAGAGGCACCCGCGCCTTTGCGCATATAGTGCATGCATATATATATAAGTGTGTTTTTTGGCCACCAACGATATATATATAGATCGAGAGAGAAAGATTGAAATATATATTTATCCCAAAGAAATATGTTCAGATATATATTGAAATATATGCACAAATGATATGTGCAAGGTACGTATGCCATGCGCGCATGCACACTAATTGTATATATATTATGAGGCAACTTAATCAAATGTGTTTTCATTCGAGAGAACTTGTCAAGATTCAAGTTAATTAATTTATCGTAGCTAGCTAATTAGTTGGTCGCCTGCTTGAGGCGCAATTAATTAAGTGTCGTTGGCCTATATATATATATATGTAGGGTTTAATTAGGGTTTAGGGTTTAGGATTAGCTAGCTAGGGTTTTAGGGTTAGGGTTAAGGTTAATTAATTAGGGTTTAGGGCCTAGGGTTTAGGGTTTAGCAGGGTTTGGGGTTGGGGTTTAGGGTTAGGGTTTAGGGTTTAGGGTTTAGGGTGTAGTGTTTAGGGTTTAGGGTTTAGTGTTTAGGGTGTTAATTTAGGGTGTACATTTAGGGTATAATTAGGGATTAGGGATTAGGGTTTTAGGGTTTAAGGTTTAGGGATCATCGATCGAGTGCACACACACATTATTAGAGGCACCCGCGCCTTTGCGCATAAAGTGCATGCGTATATATAAGTGTGTTTTTTGGCCACCAACGATATATTTATAGATCGAGAGAGAAAGATTGAAATATATATATTTATCCCCAAGAATATGTTCAGATATATATTGAAATATATGCACAAATGATATGTGCAAGGTATGCCATGCGCGCATGCACACTAATTGTATATATATTATGAGGCAACTTAAACCAATGTGTTTTCATTCGAGAGAACTTGTCAAGATTCAAGTTAATTAATTTAGCAGCGCTAATTAGTTGGCCGCCTGCTTGATGCGCAATTTAGTGTCGTTGGCCTATATATATGTAGGGTTTAATTAGGGTTTAGGATTTAGGATTAGCTAGCTAGGGTTTTGGGGGTAGGGTTAGGGTTAAGGTTAATTAATTAGGGTTTAGGGTTTAGGGTTTAGGGTTTAGGGTTTAGGGTTTGGGGTTTGGGGTTTGGGGTTTAGGGTTTAGGGTCTAGGGTTTAGGGTTTAGTGTTTAGGGTGTTTAGGGTGTACGTTTAAGGTATAATTAGGGATCATGGATTAGGGTTTTAGGGTTTAAGGTTTAGGGATCATCGATCGAGCTAGTGCACAGACATATTATTAGAGGCACCCGCGCCTTTGCGCATAAAGTGCATGCGTATATATATAATAAGTGTGTTTCTTGGCCACCAACGATATATATAGATCGAGAGAGAGATTGAAATATATATATATCCCCAAGAATATGTTCAGATATATATTGAGATATATATATGCACGAATGATATGTCCATGGTATGCCATGCGCGCATGCACACTAATTGTATATATATTATGAGGCAACTTAATCAAATATGTTTTCATTCGAGAGAACTTGTCAAGATTCAAGTTAATTAATTTAGCAGCGCTAATTAGTTGGTCGCCTGCTTGATGCGCAATTTAGTGTCGTTGGCCTATATATATGTAGGGTTTAATTAGGGTTTAGGGTTTAGGATTAGCTAGCTAGGGTTTTAGGGTTAGGGTTAGGGTTAAGGTTAATTAATTAGGGTTTAGGGTCTAGGGTTTAGGGTTTAGGGTTTGGGGTTCGGGGTTTAGTGTTTAATTAGGGTTTGGGGTCTAGGGTTAGGGTTTAGGGTTTAGGGTGTAGTGTTTAGGGTTTAGGGTCTAGGGTTTAGGGTTTAGTGTTTAGGGTCTTTAGGGTGTACGTTTAGGGTATAATTAGGGATTAGGGTTTTAGGGTTTAAGGTTTAAGGATCATCGATCGAGTGCACACACACATTATTAGAGGCACCCGCGCCTTTGCGCACAAAGTGCATGCGTATATATAAGTGTGTCTTTTGGCCACCAACGATATATATATAGATCGAGAGAGAAAGATTGAAATATATATATTTATCCCCAAGAATATGTTCAGATATATATTGAAATATATGCACAAATGATATGTGCAAGGTATGCCATGCGCGCATGCACACTAATTGTATATATATTATGAGGCAACTTAATCAAATGTGTTTTCATTCGAGAGAACTTGTCAAGATTCAAGTTAATTAATTTAGCAGCGCTAATTAGTTGGTCGCCTGCTTGATGCGCAATTTAGTGTCGTTGGCCTATATATATGTAGGGTTTAATTAGGGTTTAGGATTTAGGATTAGCTAGCTAGGGTTTTAGGGGTAGGGTTAGGGTTAAGGTTAATTAATTAGGGTTTAGGGTTTAGGGTTTAGGGTTTAGGGTTTGGGGTTCGGGGTTTGAGGTTTAGGGTTTAGGGTCTAGGGTTTAGGGTTTAGTGTTTAGGGTGTACGTTTAAGGTATAATTAGGGATCATGGATTAGGGTTTTAGGGTTTAAGGTTTAGGGATCATCGATCGAGCTAGTGCACAGACACATTATTAGAGGCACCCGCGCCTTTGCGCATAAAGTGCATGCGTATATATATAATAAGTGTGTTTCTTGGCCACCAACGATATATATAGATCGAGAGAGAGATTGAAATATATATATATATATATCCCCAAGAATATGTTCAGATATATATTGAGATATATATATGCATGAATGATATGTCCATGGTATGCCATGCACGCATGCACACTAATTGTATATATATTATGAGGCAACTTAATCAAATGTGTTTTCATTCGAGAGAACTTGTCAAGATTCAAGTTAATTAATTTATCAGCGCTAATTATTTGGTCGCTTGCTTGATGCGCAATTAAGTGTCGTTGGCCTATATATATATGTAGTGTTTAATTAGGGTTTAGGTTTTAGGGTTAGCTAGCTAGGGTTTTAGGGTTAGGGTTAGGGTTAATTAGGGTTTAGGGTCTAGGGTTTAGGGTTTAGGGTTTAGTACGTGTTTAGGGTTTAGGGTCTAGGGTTAGGGTTTAGGGTTTAGTGTTTAGGGTTTAGGGTTTAAGGTCTAGGGTTTAGGGTTTAGTGTTTAGAGTGTTTAGGGTGTACGGTTAGGGTATAATTAGGGATTAGGGTTTTAGGGTTTAAGGTTTAGGGATCATCGATCGAGTGCACACACACATTAATTATTAGAGGCACCCACGGCTTTGCGCATAAAGTGCATGTGTATATATATATAAGTAAGTTTCTTGGCCACCAAAGATATATAGATCTAGAGAGAGATTGAAATATATTTAGGGTTTATGGTTTAGGGTTTAGGGTTCAGGGTCAAGGGTTGGGGTTTAGGGTTTAGGGTCTAGTGTTTAGGGGGTATATGGAGTTTAGGGTTTAGGGTTTAGTGTTTAGGGTGTTTAGGGTGTACGTTTAAGGTATAATTAGGGATCATGGATTACGGTTTTAGGGTTTAAGGTTTAGGGATCATCGATTGAGCTAGTGCACAGACACATTATTAGAGGCACCCGCGCCTTTGCGCATAAAGTGCATGCGTATATATATAATAAGTGTGTTTCTTGGCCACCAACGATATATATAGATCGAGAGAGAGATTGAAATATATATATATATCCCCAAGAATATGTTCAGATATATGTTGAGATATATATATGCATGAATGATATGTCCATGGTATGCCATGCGCGCATGCACACTAATTGTATATATATTATGAGGCAACTTAATCAAATGTGTTTTCATTCGAGAGAACTTGTCAAGATTCAAGTTAATTAATTTATCAGCGCTAATTATTTGGTCGCCTGCTTGATGCGCAATTAAGTGTCGTTGGCCTATATATATGTAGTGTTTAATTAGGGTTTAGGTTTTAGGGTTAGCTAGCTAGGGTTTTAGGGTTAGGGTTAGGGTTAATTAGGGTTTAGGGTCTAGGGTTTAGGGTTTAGGGTTTAGTACGTGTTTAGGGTTTAGGGTCTAGGGTTAGGGTTTAGGGTTTAGGGTTTAGGGTTTAAGGTCTTGGGTTTAGGGTTTAGTGTTTAGGGTGTTTAGGGTGTACTGTTAGGGTATAATTAGGGATTAGGGTTTTAGGGTTTAAGGTTTAGGGATCATCGATCGAGTGCACACACACATTAATTATTAGAGGCACCCACGCCTTTGCGCATAAAGTGCATGCGTATATATATATATAAGTAAGTTTCTTGGCCACCAAAGATATATAGATCTAGAGAGAGATTGAAATATATTTAGGGTTTATGGTTTAGGGTTTAGGGTTCAGGGTCAAGGGTTGGGGTTTAGGGTTTAGGGTCTAGTGTTTAGGGTTTAGGGTATATGGAGTAGTGTTTAGGGTTTAGGGTCTAGGGTTTAGTGTTTAGGGTGTTTAGGGTGTATGTTTAGGGTATAATTAGGGATTATGGTTTTAGGGTTTAAGGTTTAGGGATCATCGATCGAGTGCACACACACATTCACTACTAGGGAAAGCATTATAGCAGCACTCCTTACCGCCGGCGAGTACGGTTTGAAAATGCCGGCGGTAAGACCTTCCAGGGTGGCCTAACCCTACCGCCGGCGAGCTGAACGCAAGGCGCCGGGGGTGAGGGCTTTACCGCCGGCGAACACGAAAATGAAAATGCCGGGGGTAATGAGTGGCTCGGCGGGCCACCCAGCCTGCCCTTACCGCCGGCGTTTTATGCCCAAATCGCCGGGGGTAGCGGGCTGTACCGCCGGCGAACCCGAGAATACAAATGCCGGGGGTAACAAGTGGCTGGGTGGGCCACCCATCCTGCACTTACCGCCGGCGTTTGTGGGCCGTAGGTGCCGGCGGTAATGGGCCCTACCGCTGGCAAACGCGCATGTTGGCGCCGGCGGTAACCTAGGCTTGGCCATTTAATTAGCCCGACCAGCCACCTACCACCACCCTCACACACTCATATGTGATGGAAAATCAACCCAAGCACTTGTTATCTCATTCCCCCACCCATTTTAGCTATTTCAACCAACAAAATATGATGTATTTGAGCAAATCATGCACTACCTAGCCCCTCTAGCATGATTTGCATGATCTAGATCTAGATCTATCTCCTCCCACCACCTTTTCCACTAGATCTAGCTATTTCTAGATCTCTAGATCTCTCGAGCATAAAAGTCGATGTGTGGCGTCTCTCCGGTGCTTTTGGACGTCGCGTCAACTAATAGGTATATAGCTAATGAGTGGAATGTTCATGAGTTGGTGAAAAGTCACGGTTATGTCACTAGTGATGGCAAAAGACGCGGTTCCATATATGTAAATGCATTGTTTTGCATTTGTTGACGTGTGCAGGAACATTGAGTTGCCAATGTTTTGCCGGAATGTTGATTAACTTCCGTTCCGGCGAATTTTTGGAACTCCAGCATGACAATATTTAGCAAAGGTCATGCCGAATTTTTTCGTGAAAACCAAGGCGGCGGTTGTAATCAATTATCTTGTCATGTAGGCGACGATGGTCATCAAGATGAGGGAAAGCATCGTGGATAGATACGTGGAACGCGCGACGGCCGACATGTATCAAAAAAAGCGAAAGGATATAATGTGTCCTTGTCGAAGATGCAAGCTAGGGTCGTTGTTCGACCCCTTTTCAGGCATAGTGAATGAGCACCTGCTCAGGTATAGTTTCATGGAGGGGCATACTCAGTGGATGAGTGATGATGGAGATGATGATATCGAAGGTGATGATGATGGAGATGATGATGGTGGAGATGATGATAACGAAGGTGATGAAGAGGATGCCCCATACGGCAATGGAGACGAGGTTGAAGAGGATGGCGCACACGTTGATGGTGATCAAGAAGGCCGGGAAGAACATGCGGCCGACGAGGACATGAGTAGAATTACCCCGCTAACCGCGGCCATGCAGGACCGTCATGTTCAAGAACTTCTTCTCAGCAACACATCGACCGACCCCAAAATCGCTGGTAGACGGAAGGCTAAGCTGGATCAACTCGAGGTAGACTCGAGAACTCCGTTGTACGACGCAGCTCGTGGGACGGAGGAGAGCCGTCTGAGATACGCTCTCGATATTATGGAGATGAAGGCAAAGCACAAATGGACGGACACAAGCGTGGACGAACTCTTCGGATACTTGAAGATCCACTTTCCTAAAGATAAAACGTGTGCCGGTAGCCTAAAGGAGGCCAAGAAAATCGTGTGCCCTCTCGATTTACCGCACCAGAAATACCACGCATGCATCAGTGACTGCGTAATATATCGGAACGAGCATGCCAATCTCGATACATGCCCACAGTGTGGAGAATCTCGATACAAGAGAGGGACAAGAAAATCTCCTCGAAAAGTTGTGTGGTACTTCCCGCTCACGCCCCGTCTGCAGCGGTACTTCGTGGACCCTAAGGAAGCCGAGCTCATGCGCTGGCACGCGGAAAGAAAGGAGGTGGTGATGCGTGATGTAGAACGGGTTGAAAACCCAGTGCTAACACACCCTTCGGATGCAAGCCAGTGGAAAACATTAGACGATGAGTATTACGAAGAATTCGGGAAAGAACCAAGGAACATCAGGTTGGGTGCGAGCACCGACAGACTCAATCCGTTTGGGAACCAAAGCAGCAAGCACAACACCTGGCCCGTGTTTGTATGGATGTACAACCTCCCACCATGGCTATGCCTGAAGAAGAAGTACATACACATGAGTATGCTAATCCAAGGGCCGACGCAGCCAGGGAGCGATATCAACCTGTATCTGGAGCTATTGAAGGAGGAGCTAGTCACTCTGTGGGAGGAAGGGATAGAAACTTGGGACGCCTACGGACAAGAAACTTTCCGTATGAAAGCCGCACTGTTGACGACGGTGCAGGACTATCTTGGATACGGATATATCGCGTGCCAGGTGTGCCACGGACACAAGGCATGTGTGAGGTGCATGGAAAAGACGCCGTTTTTACAGCTGGGTAAGGATCCCGGGTCTTCAAAAACCGTCTACATGAGGCATCGAATGTGGCTTCCCAAGAATGACCCGTGGAGGAAGCGTGGAGACCTGTTCAATGGGAAGGATGAGGTCGAGGGACCTCCACCTAGGCGAAGCGGCGAAGAGATAGATACTCTGTTGAAAAATTGGAAAGACTGCCCTCCGGTAGGTAAGATAAAGATCCAGAAGCGGAAGAAAGGAGACAAGAGAAAGAAAAAGGAACCCGGGCCGCGCTTGGGGGTATGGAAAAGGAGGTCCGTGTTTTGGGACTTGCCGTACTGGAAGATCCTCGGTACGCCTCATAGCCTTGATGTCATGCATATCACGAAGAACGTGTGCGAGAGCTTGCTTGGCACTGTGCTCAACATGCCGGAGAGGACCAAAGACGGGTCGAAAGCAAGACACGACCTGATGGCCCTTGATATCAGAAAAGAGCTTCATTTCTCGCAGGTTGACCAGGAAACTGAGGAGGAGGAGATGGATGGTCGCAAACGCAAAAGGGTGGCCAAGCAGCGCGAAACTCCTCGCCCCTCCTGCTTCACTCTAAATCCCGATGAGCTCGAACAATTCTTCAAGTGCCTCCTAGAAGTCAAATTTCCCATAGGCTACGCGGGGCTGATACGCAGATGACTGGACCCGACGAAAAAAATCTTCAGCGGGATGAAGTCTCATGACTGTCATGTCATGATGATGCAGATACTTCCGGTTGCTATCTGAGGGATAATGGAACCACACGTTCGTGCGACGCTGACTGACCTGTGTAACGTCTTCGACGTCATCACTCAAAAGTCGATAACCGTCAAGAAACTCGGGAGGCTACAGGAAGAGATCGTCACCATCCTATGCGAGATGGAGATGTACTTCCCGCCCGCATTCTTTGACATCATGGTCCATCTGCTGGTGCATATAGTGGACGATATCGAGGATCTCGGGCTCGCGTTCCTTCACAACATGATGGCGTTAGAAAGAATGAACGGCTTCATCAAAGGATACGTTCGTCACAGGGCACATCCGGATGGAAGCATCATCCAGGGCTTTCTCACCGAGGAGTGCATCTCTTTCGGCAAGAATTATTTAAACGAGGACGACCCACGTCCGGTTGGATTGCCCGCCAACAAGCACCTCGGCAGATTCGAGGGAGTAGGCCACGACGCTGGCAAGAGGGAACTCGACGCGGATCAAGATGATAGGAGAACAGACTTCAACAGGGCCCACTTAGTAGCACTACAGCACATGAACGAGGTAGAGCCTTGGGTGGATCAGCACATAAACATGATCAAGAGCAGGGCTGACAAGCCGATGACGGAAGAAGAGGTATTTAGAGCGCACAACTCCTCTTTCGCGAGCTGGTTCAAAGACCAGATTGATGCCAATCCCCCACCAATGGCAAGCGACGTAGACAAAATGATATTGGCCTTGTCTTATGGGCCCGCCCCCAACCTCATGACTTATCAGAAATACGACATCAACGGTTACACATTCTCCACAGAGGAGAGAGACAAAAGAAGCGACTATCAGAACTCGGGTGTGACGATGGAATCGTACACGGGTGAAGAGAAGAAAAGGTACTACGGAAGGATCGAGAAAATCTGGGAGCTCGACTACGTCGGAGAGAAGCTACCGATGTTTCGTGTCAGATGGGCTACGGACGTCACAAAAGAAGATGCTTATGTCACCACCATGCGACTGCCCCCCAAATCCAAGACCAAGAACCCCACCGCGCAAATGAGCCTTGGGTATTGGCTAAGCACGTCGAGCAATGCTTCTTCATAACTGACCCGTCAAGGCCCAGCCGTGTTGTCGTAAGGAGAGGAAAAAGGGCCCTCGTTGGATTGGATGGAGTTGCCGATGAGCAAGACTTCGACGGCCTCGTCGGAGACCCAATGATGGAAGAACCCGATGAAGACGATAGAACCTACACACTAAGAACAAGAAGGACGACGCTACCTAGGTCAAGTGTTCCTCCGTACACAAGGAGTCGCGACGATACCGGTGGGGTCACAAGGACCAAGCGGAAGGGACTTTGAAGTCATTTGTGTATTTATAATAATTATCTCTCGAACAACCATTTGTTCTTCTCAAGTGTATCCTAAATTTATGTCTTGGTTTTTTATCGGATCTCGCCGAAAGGACTTTGAAGTCATTCAAGAATTAAAATCATAAATTGAATCCTTGCAATTTAATTATCCTTCAAGTATATCCTAAAAATGACTAGAAACAACAAAAGAGGTCTAGGAAAGGGATAAAAAAATGGGTGGCTTTTTTGCGCCCTGTGGGATTCGAACTCCTGATGCTGCAGCTATGCCCAAGTGAGTGCAACCACTCTGTTACTGATTCGTTTCTGAATAACAATATGGTTTACAGAACAAAGTGTATGGCGCGCCCTGTGAAAAAAAATATAGTTACCCCCGGCGAATTAGACACTTTCGCCGGTGATAGCTGAACTTGGGCCCACCTGTAAGTGACAGAAACCTTACCGCCGGCGTTTTCACGAATTCGCCGGGGGTAAGTCGACTAGGACTTAGCCAAAAATCCCCCCGCCCCGTCGTCCCCAAATCCCCCCTTCGATTTGCCGCCGCTGCCTCCCCCCAAATCCCCCACCGCCGCCTCCTCCGTCGCCGTCGCCTCCTTCAGGCTGCTGCTGCGGCTCCCCACCCTCAGGCTGCTGCGGCTCCCACAACCCTCCCGCCGGCGCCGCCCTCGCTGGCCACCCGCACCAGGCCGCCCTCCTCCGCCCAACCCTCCCGTGCTCGCGCCGCCCTCGTCCGCCCAACCCTCCTCGACGCGGACGCCGCACTGACGCTGCCCTTCCTCGACGCGGACGCCGCCCTTCCTCGACGCGGACGCCGCCACGGAGCCCGACCGAAGCCCTAGCCGGAAATCTTCCCCTTTCCCGCCTCCAACGATAGTCGGGAGAAGGTAAACCATCCCCTTTCTCGCCTAGCACTACTCGTTTCAATGCTTGGGTTGAATCCGTGTGCCGATTGATGCTATATGGATATCTCTGTTGCAAACATATGGAGTGATGTTTGCCTAGTCTCACTTGCATTGGTCATATCCTCTGATTCAAGCATGTACCCATACAGAGGGCTAGCTCCCTGTTCCGTTTAGTTTTACTGTTAATCAACCTATGTGGAACAGAGAGCTCTACTGAGTTAATTTTAGTGATTGTGTCCATCTATGATCACATTTGATCTGTAATTGCTTGGGCTTTTAGTATTGATACCATTAGCATTAAGTAATTTGGTAGAGAATCATCAGAATGAATACTTTGGCTTTTATTTAGCAGAATGAATACTAAGATCAAACAAGTTCTTATTCGTGATCACAACATACATCTTGCTTTTATTTAGCAGAACAAAGCTACATAATGCAGCATTTGCCAATCAAGTGCATTTCTAAGTATTAATGCCCTAAACTACAAAAGGAGTAGTATTTGCAGTGCCACTTATAATGCTGATTGTTCTAGATACCTACATGTACCTGTAGCTCATCTCTGAAACATTACAGTGACAGTAGCTTTGTTAAAATACAGAGATTTTGAATCCTATTTCAAATCTGGACATGTGACATATATTTTAAAACAAGTGTTATTTGGAATATACTTTACAGTGACATATACTTTACTGGCTGTAGCATTTAGGATGTTTATTTGGAATCAATATTCATATGTCTCATTTCTATATGTGGAGACTAAGTGTTGAATTTTACATGTGGAATCAATATTCATACTCTACAGAGACTAAGAATGAATGTGAAATGGCATTGACGTGGGCATAACCCTTCGGGTACTCGACATTGCCATACCCGGTGCAAACTATGAAGTTGGACCAACACGAGGACTCGACAAGCTGGACCTGCACGCGCCTCAACTTGGACTACAAGGAAAGAAGACCCCAATATGAATCCTACTAGGACTCTTGTAAACCCTAGTTTGGCTGATATATAAAGCCAGGCAGGGGCACCCCTTAGGGACACGCATAATCAGAAACATAATCATAGAGGTGACACGCCTAGAAACCGCAACCCGCGGATTAGAACTAGACTAGATCCAACAACTCCGCCTATGGCGGCCCCCTGTACACCTATATTCATATACTGGATTGCTAGCAGGACGTAGCGATCCTCCACCGCGGGGACGTGAACCTGGGTACGTCGTGTACCGTCTCGCTCCCGGAACTTCCGTCGTCGCCTTTCTCTAAAACCCAAGTCCCTCATGGTGGGCATTGCCGAGGAACCGCCTCGTCAATTGGCGCCGTCTGTGGGAAACGCGACGACTGGATTTTGTCATCTGGGCGGGATCCATCAAGTTCATCATCAACAGCCAGATCACGTCTAACGGATTCATCGGATTCTTCATATGAACATCAAGCACTTCAATCAGCACAACAACATCCGTACGTACAGCTGCAGATCGCGGCAAAAGCATTGGATTCAACTCAACGCACTGGCAACATCGCTTTCTCAGCACGGCTGCTGGACATGAGCGAGTTTGTCTTCACATCGTGTAGTGTTGGTCGGCACCTGGCAGAGTGGAGGCGCGCTCCATCACATCTTAAAAGAAAACAGCGATCAGACAGGTTTTCTGGAAGCAACTTCATCATCAGCATCGTTAAGAAGATTGAAGAATTAGAAAATATCAGATCTAATCTCCCGCACGGTGGCTGCGGCAACTGTTCAGAAAAAAGACGTGAATCAATCACGTGGAAAAAGCAATCTACTGCTTGGATGTGGACCGAATTTCAAGGAAACACAGAGCTGCTCTTCACGAGAGGCATTGCATGAATAACTTTTCAAGTGGAGACCGGACGTACTAGTCGGCTGTAGATTAATTAAGCTAGAGCACACTTTGGAAAGAAATCAGCAAAAAACAGGATATCAAGACTGCCGGCGAGCTAGGGAAAAAGAAGTTCTGGAGGCTACGCGCGTGCATCCGTGAGACGCACCGGCGAGACCCCAATACGAATCGCTCAACGTAGTCTCACGGTCAACCAAATCTTTCGGCTGCTTGGTTGGTGTATCTTCGTTGGCCTCCACGATCATCAGACATGCAACGGTTCGCGAACCTTGGCAGTGCAGCGACACAACGGAGTACTCGATAGCGACTTAGCGACCGCAATGCAGCTGAAAAAAATCCGACCCGGTTGCCGGCCAGGCGCCGCTCATCATCCGACGCAAGGATTATCAGATTGAAAAGCTTCGATTACTCTGCTCGGACGATCGCGCCAACCATCGTGCACTCTTCTTACTCGGGGGCTCGCCTGCCGCGGACCCGACATTACGGACCCGATATATTCGGATGCTCACCCGCAGCGGATCGGTTATGTCAACCGCGTCCTCGTCATCGACCACGTTTGCCTGGCGCCCGCATGGACTATCTTGGATGGCGGGATTATTTCGGCTGCGCCCACCGCATGAATTATCTTGGATGGCGCAATTATTTCGGCTGCGCCCACCGCATGAATTATCTTGGATGGCGGGATTATTTCGGCTGCGCCCGCCGGCATGAATTATCTTGGATGGCGCAATTATTTCGGCTGCGCCCACCGCACGGACTATCTTTGGCCATGCAACTACTTCGACTGCGCCTGCAGAACTAATGTTCCTCTTTCTTTCGCCACACCCGATGATCGGGGAAGCGCCATTACATCATTACTTCTGGAGCGCTGGAATTACTCGGGGGCTCGCCTGTCTAGGACCCAATAGTACGGATTCAACTTCTCCGGGGCTCGCCTGCTGCGGACCCGACGTTACGGGCCCGATATATTCGGGTGCTCACCCGTTCTCTTCATCGACTACTTCTGGACAACGCGGCTATTTCGGCTACGCCCGTTGCATGAATTATCTTGAATGGCGCAATTACTTCAGCTGCGCCCGTTACATGGACTATTACTCCCATCGGGAGCGCCGGTTCGCTGGAACCCGAGAAGACATGAAGACTATTACTCCCATCGGGAGCACCGGTTCGCTGGAACCCGAGAAGACATGAAGACTATTACTCCCATCGGGAGCGCCGGTCCACTGGAACCCGAGAAGACATGAAGACTATTACTCCCATCGGGAGCGTCGGTTCGCTGGAACCCGAAAGGATATGAAGACTCAAGTTTTGAAGAATTGCAGTAATTCGGGACACCCGAACTGCATCGTCAGGAACCTTGTTCGTATATTACAACGAACCTCGGGGCTCACGGTCCCTTGAAGATTCAACTGTGCTCACAGTCCCTTGAAGATTCGACTGTGCTGACAGTCCCTTGAAGATTCGAATGTGCTCATGGTCCCTTGAAGATTCGACTGTGCTCACGGTCCCTTGAAGATTCGACTGTGCTCACGGTCCCTTGAAGATTCGACTGTGCTCACGGTCCCTTGAAGATTCGACTGTGCTCACGGTCCCTTGAAGATTTGACTATGCTCACGGTCCCCTGAAGATTATTTCGAGGACCTTGCTCTTGTCCTTTGCTATAGATGCCTCAAAGAGTGCCGCAGATAGAAAGGATAATGAAAAAGCCTCTGAAATTACGAGTGCTATGATGCAAAATCAACGAAGACCTTGCTATTGTCCCTTGCTATAGATGCCTCAAAGAGTGCCGCAAATAGGAAGGATCATGAAGCAACAAAGACCTTGCTCTTTTTCTTTGCTATAGATGCCTCGAAGGGTGCCGCAAATAGCAAGGATCATGAAGCAACGGGGACCTTTCTCTTTTCCTTTGCTATAGATGCCTCAAAGAGTGCCGCAGATAGCAAGGATCATGAAACACGTACGAAAACGACCCACGGTCAAGACTTACAATCGGTTGAAAGCAAAGTTGCGCATACAACAGGTTTAGCAAAACCTGCAACACGAGCTGATCACTCATAATGATTTGCTGACCAACTAGTATACATACATTTAACGGGCAATTAAGATTTGCTCCTTCAAAATTTGCCAACGGCATTAACACGGTAAAAGTACATATACATGTATCTACCGAACAAAAGGTCTCGACTACGCAATCCAAACACTTGGATGAAGTAGCCAAAATACCTATTTCGACTTGAGTTTATTCACGGTTGCAAGCATCAGTGCCCAGACTCGGGGGCTACTTCCATCGGGAGCGCTGGACGCGCACCCGATAAAAATCATCGGCTCCTCCCGGGTATCATCTGAATTATCGGCTCCTCCCGGGTATCATCTGAATTATCGGCTCCTCCTGGGCCATCACCCCAATCATCGGCTCCTCTGGGCTATCATCAGAATCATCGGCTCCTATGGGCTATCATCTGAATCATCGGCTTCTATGGGCCATCATCCAAATCATCGGCTCCTATGGGCCATCATCCAAATCATCGGCTCCTCTGGGCCATCATCCAAATCATCGGCTCCTCTGGGCCATCATCCAAATCATCAACTCCTCTATCGATGACATCATCAGAGTCATCAGCATCATGTTCTCGGAACTCGAGGACGTATACGGTATTTGACTTAGCATTTTTTACACCCTATACATAACTATTTCATATTTATCTACAGGCTCGGGGGCTACTCCCATCGGGAGCGCAGTCGCGCACCCGATAAAAAATATGGCAACCTCGCCAACAAAGAAGAATAAAGTTGAAGACATCAGCATCAACAATCAAGATCTTCGAGTAGTACAACTTGAGTCTATGCGTGGCTGCAAGCACCCGCCCATAGACTCGGGGGCTACTCCCATCGGGAGCGCTTCGCGCACCCGACAGAAAGCAACTTTGACTCAACGTCAAGCACAAGAATTCGACAGATGATCAAGACATTCGGCGAAGACAACTTTAGTCCCTGCCCGAAGCTTCACTTCGGCCAGACACTCGGGGGCTACTGACGTGGGCATAACCCTTCGGGTACTCGACATTGCCATACCCGGTGCAAACTATGAAGTTGGACCAACACGAGGACTCGACAAGCTGGACCTGCACGCGCCTCAACTTGGACTACAAGGAAAGAAGACCCCAATATGAATCCTACTAGGACTCTTGTAAACCCTAGTTTGGCTGATATATAAAGCCAGGCAGGGGCACCCCTTAGGGACATGCATAATCAGAAACATAATCATAGAGGCGACACGCCTAGAAACCGCAACCCGCGGATTAGAACTAGACTAGATCCAACAACTCCGCCTATGGCGGCCCCCTGTACACCTATATTCATATACTGGATTGCTAGCAGGACGTAGCGATCCTCCACCGCGGGGACGTGAACCTGGGTACGTCGTGTACCGCCTCGCTCCCGGAACTTCCGTCGTCGCCTTTCTCTAAAACCCAAGCCCCTCATGGTGGGCATTGCCGAGGAACCGCCTCGTCAGGCATAGCTGTGAAATAAGCTGGGTGCATATGCTATTTGGATATGCTGTGAAATGGCATGAGCTGTTTGCAAATGCTGTGAACTGACCTGTTTGCATATGCTGTGAAATGGCATATAAATGGTGTAAAATGAGCTGATTGTATCCTATGCATCTCTATGCTGTGAAATCTCTCTGCATGTACACATTGAGTGTCCATGTTTCACCGGAATGTCGATTAACTTCCGTTCCGATGAATTTCGGGCACTCCGGCATGACCATTTTTAGCAAAGGTCATGCCAAATTTTCGCCGTGGATTTCCACCTAGTAGTGTTCAGATGGATTAGAATAGCAAGTCAATCAATCTAAGCTAGTAATTAAATTCAACACAGAATGAATAGCAGGTCATGTTGTTTCCATTAGTTCTAGATTCATTCATACTAGGCTTGGATTAGAATACTGATGGAGTTGTTCCCTACATTCCTGTAGCACTGCATTTCAACATCACTGCTCCCTATATTCCTGTTTCTTCTATCTTTGTTTTGCTCTCAGTACAATCTTAACACCCATGCTTGGATTCAGTTAACACCCAGGCTTGAATTCAGTTATAGTTTGTAGACTTATTTTTGAGGATGATGAAACTGAAACAAATGCAACTCTTGATCCTACTGTATGCTAGTTTGTTATAGTTTGTAGACTTATTTTTGAGGATGATGCAACCCTTGATGCTACTGTTTAATTGAGTAGTTCATTACTCATCATTATTGTGACAGTACTTTTGATGCTACTGTATACTAGTTTGTAGCTAGCGATGTCGTCTTCTGCAGACCCCAACGAAGACGTTGACGGGTCTTCTCAGCGGAAGTTGGATGAGCACTACAGGCTCATGGTCTCGGATCAGCTGGAGGAACTTCCAGGCAGCGATGACGGGTCCTCGGAGGAGGGGGATGATGAGATGGACAACGATGGTGAGGATGAGAGGGCCGCTGCCGACGAGACCACCGACAGTGGCGTTGCCGGGGGTAGCTCGGATACTACTACCGAGGCCAAGCGGAAATGGAAGCAGCGGCGCCCAAACAGGGTCGGCACCACTCGCGACATAATCACCGCGGTGGACGCCAAGACCAGTCTTCCTACTGAGCCCAAGCATGTGGCGAAGGGGTACGGCCTCCAACTGGGAGCAATCCTTCGGGACGTCGTCGACGTCAACGAGACGAAACTCCGAACCAAGAAGAAGCAGCATCTGCAGGCCCAACTCCTTGCGCGGCTGCACGCACGGTATGAGTTCCCTGTGGAATACAGGAACGAGGATCCCGAGGATAACATCGTGAATAAACGAGCCCTCTCTAAGTTCACCAAGAACCTCAGCGGTTATAAAACCATGCTGAGGGGGATGCTTGGTGACAATGAGACTTGGACAGAGATCCAGCGCCACTTCCCATGGATGACGCTGGATCAGTATAATAAATTCTTGGAAAACGAGGAGCTCGAGTACACCAAACAACAATCGGCCTAGGGGAAGGAGCTGGCGGATAAGAACATCGGTCATCACCATCTCGGTTGCCGTGGCTTTGAAGGCAAGCAGCCGGTATGGGACAAGGAGGACCAGGCCTACATAAACGCTGGCCTCGAGCCCCCTTTTGCCAAGTACAAAGACCCACTCTTCAGGGCATATCTCAGGTCCCGATACCATAGAGAAATGGGTGGGAAACGTGTCACGAAACCTGATGTGGTGGTGGGAGTTGAGTTGGTCACCGACGCGAAGGTGAAGGCACTTGAGAATGCAGTGGTAAGCAATTTACCAGCCTATTAATTTGATAGTGCTCACCAAGTCCATTACATTCTAAATTGTTCATGTTACTTATGGCAGTTGAAGGAACAAGCAGCCGCCGAATCAGCTGGCTCCTCGACCCAGACGTCGACGGGCAAAGTCCCGTGGGACACGCCTTTTATCAGGGGTCTGAACACCGTGAAGGAATGGCCGCCGTTGGACAAGCCCCACCGTGTCCCCGATGCCGGAGGAGGTCGCAAGCTTGTCGACTATGGCTTGGACATGCCCGCAAGCACTAAGGAGTCGCGGTAGGCGCAGAAGGACCGGGAGCACGAGGCTCTTCTGAAAAAGGTGGCCGACTTGGAAACAACCATGGAGCAACGCGTCAGTGCCGCGGTTGCTAGCAAGGTTGATGACGCGGTGGCCACCAGGGTCAATGAAATCATCCCTGATCTTGTGCTGTCGATGAAGAATTACTTCGCCGGTGGCCAAAAGGGACCGATGCCGGTGATCAGCCTAGGCGCCAGCAACTCCGACAACCGGCCTCCAACTATACACGCTCAATGCACACCCAACTTGGTATGCGCTAGAGAGGATTCGGCGGCCATGGGGGGCGCCAGTAGCCCCTCAGTCACGTGCACGCCTGGCCTCGGTCCTTCGACGCGAGCCGAGCTCGACGCCCTCACGGTAATTAATTTAGCCTCTCAAGCCTCTACAAATTAGATACTTTTTCATCGCCCCTCTCTGACCTACGTACACATGTTTTCACAGGAGGACGTGACTCCTTGCACCTTCCTACTGAATGTGGATAACAAGTTGAAGGATGTAGCGAGCGGCAGTGTCCTCCTGCCAAAAAATCGGACGTTCCACTGCGCCAGGATGGATGATAGCATGAGCCGGGTTCGCGTGAACCGGTCGTTACCGGGATGCCAAGACCTCCATCCTCCTTATCAACCCCCGGAAACGGAAACCCCGCTCACTCTCGGGGACCTCAAGAATCACATCCTTCTATGGCCGAAAGCCCTAATTCGGCTGAACACCGCCGCCTCAGGTTCGGAGGCAAGCTATGGCATGGTCACTCCTCAGGATGCGACGGCTGCCCCGAGTCCTCCACCGGCTGGTGGTCCTTTTGAGCCCGATAGCCAGCCCGACAGTCAGCCCGAGAGTCAGCACGGCAACGCGTTGGACATCGATCAAGCTCCAATCGATACGTTCATCGCTGAGATGGAGGGCGACGGGGTTTCTCCTTACAAGCCACCCACCGATCGTACGCTAAAGAAGAAGTTGTTCCTTTCACAAGAAACTCCCGAGCAGGAAGACACTACCTCCTTCACCGCTCCACCCCGAGTTGGGCTTACCCCGAGGACACTCCTTGGTGCGACCACGGAGGGTATGAAACAAAACGCCACCCCCAGTTGCAGTAAGAAGAAGATCAGGAAGCGGAAGAAGTCCGGAGATGTTGCCGCAAGCAAGAAAGTGATTAATGACAAGTTGCTGACCCCGTGGAGGAAGATGCATCACCTAGGCCAGCCTATGCTGCCGGCACACATTGTCCAGCAGGTGACGCCGGATATGAGGAGCTTGCATGATGCTGTTCTAATGAAGGAGGACCTACTTCTTCGAGATAGAAATCCCTCGTACCCGGTTTTGACGGCCAAGGTGCCCACTGGCTATGGCTTTGTCACCACATACCCTGCGGACTTGATGTTCATTCGATATGAAGACATCTTCAGGCTCTTGAACATGCAACAGCTCGATCGAAACTTGGTCCGCCTCCTATCGCTCAGCATGGCGCACGATATCGCCATGGAGAACACAGCGGACATCGCTATCATGGACCCCTTCTACATGACTCCAACTGTCGTCCAGAACGAACAAGCGTTTCTAGCGAAGTACATCAAGGATTTCTTGGTGTTAAACAAGGATAAGAAATGCTTTGCCATACCATATTTCCGCGAGTAAGTATTTGGTTACTAGAGTACCCTCTATTACATTCTTTCATGAATTTCCTTCATAGTTGATCGAGTATGATGGTTTATTTCCATTTTGTGCAGATTCAAGTACTGCACCCTCCTCCTCTTTCACCCGTATCATTCACATGTCAGTTACCTCGACTCCGGGCTTGATCTGGACAAGGACTTCACCGACCTTAAGTCTACACTTGATAAAGCCCTCAGCGGCTTCATAGCCGAGGTTGGCATCGACAAAATCAGGCATGAGAAGAAAGTTAAAGGTTGCTATGTGTGCAAGCACATAACCAAGTTCCCATGCCTCAAGCAATCGGCGCATGACAATGGGATGGAGGCCTGGTTTGCCATCCTACAGATGAGGTCGATTGTAAGGTCTCAGAACGATCTCTTGTTGCCATCCAGTCTTCAGCGGATGTTCGTGAACATGGCGGACACCACCGATGAAAACGTGAGAGCCGAGTTCCGTGCCATCCAGCGGACCATTTGCACAATACTCTGGAGGGATGTATGCGGTAATGGTGGCTTGTTCCACTATGGTCCCGCACTTTCTAAGGCCGAGATAGAAGGCCGATTAGAAGATGGATGTGACGACAGAACATTCAACACGCTCGAGGGCATCCGTCCCTTCCCGCCGAAGCCGACTTGACTAAAAAACTATTGTCCTTTGCAAATGTTAGTCATAAAATTACTTAAGTAATTTCCATGCTTTTTCTTTGCACTAGTACTCTATGTTATATCTCTCTCTACTAATGTACTAACAACTTTCATTTATTTTTCCTGTGTTTGCATAGATGACGTACTATGTCGTCTACCACGGCAGGGTTCCTGGAGTCTACGAGGACTGGGAAGACTGTAGGAGGCAGGTCCACCATTTCAGCGGCAACAGTTACAAGGGGTACACCACTTTGGAGGAGGCGGAAGCTCGATATGCCAACTTTCGAGCGGGACAGAGGAGGGAGATGTGGAGGACCCCTTTCATCGTGATGACGCTTGCCGCCACCGCCTCTATAGTTTACTATGTCATTGTTGTTTAGCTAGGTCGTCGACTGGACTTGTATGTATTTGTGTAATATGTGCTACTTTGAGTCGTGATGTTTGAACCATATGGTCGACACTTGTGTTATTGATGCATGCATGCATGTTATGGACATTTCGGGACTTTCTAATGATGTTTATCATTGCTAGTGATGTGTATCTTGCTAATGATGTATATCTTGCTGTCATTCTGGTATTTGCCTGTATATTCTGTGTATATGCTATGAATTATGGTGTATATGCTGTGTAATTCGAGTTTTTATTTTTATTTTTGCTCCTGTTAATATTACCACCGGCGAAATTCAACATGTATTCGGTAAGCGCCAGCAGTAAGACAACTTACCCCTGGCGATTTGAATAAAACGCCGGCGGTAACGGCCCTTACCACCGGCGAAATCAGTAGGCGCCGGTGGAAACACTTACCCCTGGCGATTTGCATAAAACGCCGGCGGTAACGGCCACTTACCACCGGCGAATTAGAAGGCGCCGGCGATGAGGCATTACCACCGGCGAGGTGATTGCCGACGAATGCAAAGGCGCCGGCGGTAAGCCCATCCAGGTCGCCGGCGGTAAGGGTGTTTGTAGTAGTGATTATTAGAGGCACCCACGCCTTTGCGCATAAAGTGCATGCGTATATATATAAGTGTGTTTCTTGTCCACCAACGATATATAGATCGAGAGATAGAGATTGAAATCCCCAAGAATATGTTCAAATATACGCATACACATGAATTATTAGAGGCACCCGCGCCTTTGCGCATAAAGTGCATGCATATGTGTGTTGTTCTGGCCACCAACGATAGATCGAGAGAGATAGATAGATTGAAATCCCCAAGAATTAGAGGACCCCTTGCACAAGTGTTGGCCATCTATATATAATATGAATCCCAATAATGTCATACATGATAGGGCATATGTGTGAAGCAATTTTTTTTCGAGAACTTGTAAAGATTCAAATTTATCAGTGCTAATGGAAACTAGTGCACATTAGAGGACCCCCTCTTACACGTGTTGGCCATCTATGTATAGTTTGAATCCAAATAATGTTCATACATGATAGGCTATATGTGAATCAATTTTTTCTTCCAAGAACTTGTCAAGATTCAAATTTATCGGCGCTAATGGAAACTAGTGCGCACTAGACGAGCCCCTTGCGCAAGTGCTGGCCCATTACATATAGTTTAAAACTCAAGAATGTTCATACATGATAGGCCATATGTGCAAAGGAATTTTTTTCCCGTGAACTTGTCAAAAGTCAAGTTTATCGGTGCAAATGGAAACTAGTCCAAAAAATTACATAGAGGTCCAAGAGAACTAGACAATAACTAATAGGACCTGCAACTTTACAAAAAGGACCCCAAAACATATAGAAGAAAATCAATCGAGTCCTTCTGGACCGCACATCAGATCTCTGCTCCGCATCCTTTCCAGCAACTCCGTCGCCGGGGACGCACCACTTGGGACGGTGTCGCCGGTAGTCGCCAGGACGAAGGAGAAGAAGGACCTCAGCAACGGCACATTGGCTCTGAGAAGGGCCGCTGAAAGGCCAAGATGTTCACGGGCAAGACGGATGACGCCGTCGTATGCCCCGAGCTTGTGAACGTTAGCAGCTTGACTTTCCCATTGACCAGATCTGAAGCACTGACCAAAGCAAGCCTCACCGTTAGCGCCATCACCTTGATGGCACCAGATCGGGGTTTGGCCGGCAAGATCCGCCAGATTCACCGTAGGCCAGATCTGAAGCCGATGACGAGATCCCCGACTCCATTGTGCCATTCTGCTCATGGGAAACACTGGATCTAACCTTACAACAACATGAACTCCCTCGGATCCAAATTAACTGACTCAACTTTGCTTATCTAAATATGGATGTATCCACACATGTTTTTACTCGAGATACATACACGTCTAAGGAAAGTTGAATCAATTAATTTAGTTCGGAGGGTGTACGATATACAGAGAGAAGTCGGCCTCGTCTCCGGCTGGCGAGGCTGCCGGAGAGAAGGGGGAGAGGAGCCAGGGGAGTGGGAGAGACTCGAGAGAGAAAGAGAAGAGGAAGAAATGAGAGCTCCCTGGGGAAGAACATTATTTTGTGTCGTTCTGCTCGTAGCTTGAAACTGAAAATTTCGGCCGCGCGCCAAATCATCCCGCCGCATCCATTAGAAAATCCCGTGACCAGTTTTACCCTTTTAACCCTGGTCCGGAAGCTACAACCCACCGACCATGGAGGGCTCATTCGGTAACAATGAAATATCTTGCCTAGATCCCGAACCCTCCCCACAGGCCCACACCCACCCACCAACCATTCGCCCCATTAGCTCAAAAATACTCTCACACGCCAAAGCTCTGACTCTCTACAAGATTAGATCTGCTTCGCCGCCGGCATACTCCTCCACGGTGTAGCCTTGATCGTGTTGGCTGTCCACCCACCTGATCCGCTCCCCGCCGCCCTCGCCACCGACGGATCTGCTTCACCGCCGACCTCGCCACCGACGGATCTGCTTCACCGCCGACCTCATCCACAGCGTAGCAATCAACGCCTTTCCTGTCGACGCACCGGATCCTCTCCAACGGAACCGTGTCTACTTCACCGCCCCCTCCACGTAAGCCGATCTATTCCACCGACTACCTCGGTGCAGCGGCTGTATCAACTTCACCGAATCCCTTGCCGACCAACTAGATCCGCTTCACTAACGCCCGCTTCTATCGAAACAGGTCGACTCATCGTCTCCCGCGTTCGCCGCCACTGGAATGCAAGTTGCCGCCCCCGTCCACCCCGCCGCAGCTTGGTTAGTACGCTGGCCCGTTAGATCGCGGTGTTTCTTTAGCCATGTTTTGTGTACTTATTTGCAGATTTCATATGCCATTAAATTTCTTGATGTGTTACTTCGCATGAAGTTCGTTTAAATATTGTACAGTACCAAAGCATTATCCGGTCGCTACCATCCTGTTCATTCTACTGACACCTGTGTGCATCCACATATTTATAGGGGACCCATTCATTTGCTGCCAACTGTTTTTGTACTGCATGTTATTCCTTTTGTAGTCATGCTATGGGCATTTCCAATCTGGTTGTTCTTATACCACGTCATTAGCTCACCGCTAGCCGCTAGCTGTTTTCTCGTGTCTGCTATTCTTTTACTGCTTTTATAATCATGCTATGTGCATTTCCAATCTGCTTGCTCTTATACCTCGTCTTTAGCTTATAGCTATTTTTTTCCATGAATGCTCCTGTCGCACAGCTTGTATAGTTATTGCTGCGTGCATGTCTGGTCTTTGTATTATCGTAGACTAACTTGTCAATGTTATTTTTCCTAGGGATTGATCATGCGAACCACTTATTAGAATATCCAACATTAACAACGGGGACGCTAGGGAAGGTTGGAATCTGAGTTCTTGGTTGGTAACTTTGGCAGTTTACTTCCGTTATTATCTATAACCTATATGCATTGTTCCTTATGCAAGAGATAAACACTTGGAACCCTGCCATAGCAATGCCATCCATGCCTTACTATGTTTCTGCCTATTTGATATGCTTGTCTTGGAGCAACTGCGAAGGTGATTTGAACCTGACATTTGGTCATTCTTAATGCCAGTTTACTTTATGTGGAAAACCTTGGCATTACCCTACTCTAAATCTGAATGTCTGAAATTCGTATCTCATGCAAAGCAACATCTAGTTGGTTTTAATCTGATATCTGGTAAATATTGGCTTATTCATTTGGCAGCTCAAGTTTTTTGTTATTTGAAACCAGCTAACTTGGTCTTAAATGTGATATCTAAACACAGATTAAGGACAATGGAGCAGGAGGATTAGCATTTCACTTGATGGCTGAACCTAAAATGACAGGCATGTCGACCACGACTAGTGCACGCAAGAGAAGGACCTGCAGCGAGCCAAGATGTTCTCGCTACATCTTTGTTATCTGATCTCTACATTGCGTAATACATGTTTGAATAGTTAATTGTTGTAACTATTTTTGCAATATTACCAGAATGCAGTTTTAATGAAGCAGTCATCATTAGAAGATAGTCGCCAAAGCGACCCTGTGCAACATTATGATGTAAGTCTGCTTTGTACAAGTTCCATACATTGTCTTATTTATGCAACTTGTTATTATCTTATATCTACATTGCATAATAAATGTTTGAGTAGTTCACTGTTGTAACTATGTTTGCAATATTACTAGAATGCAGTTGTAATGAAGAAGTCCTTAATAGAAGATAGAGCGCAAAAAAGGTTCCGGCGTGAGCCTATGCAACGATATAATGTAAGTCTGCGCTTAGTACTTGTGACTATCTCATATCGACAATGTTTAATACATGTTTGCATAGTTCATCGTTTAACTCTTTTTGCATTATTATCAGAATGCAATTCTGATGAAGCAATCTTCATTAGAAGAGAGGCCCACAAAAAGTTCTGATCTTTGTTCTGATGCATCCTCTCATAGCCGTCAACCTAGACCATTTTTTCATCAAACAATGAACATCTCAAGGCTGTACTTTATAAAAGACATGGTATTGCTGCTTTAAGGTCTATAGCTGATATGTTGACCAAGAGTACACAAGATTCAATCAAGGTGATTGCCAAATGTCAACATGTTATTGATGATGCTAATATAAGTCCTCAATGATTCTATGTAATTTTTTTTTATTTGGGCACATTAATTGTCTTGTAATTTTCCTAGTTATTTTATTTGTGTATGTAATTGTGTGTATCATTGATATCAGATTTTAGGCTCATGTAATTTAATGCAAGTTGACTAGTCAAACAACCAAGGCCCTATAACAGATTGGGCTGGCCCATTAACAATAGTGTGGGACCCACTTTCATTTTGGGCCGGCTCACTTACTTACTGGGCCGGCCCGTTAACAGGAAAGTGGGACCCACCTGTGCTTTTGGCCCGGCCCACTGTCTTGTTGGGCCGGCCCACTTGCTACATGACGGACCCCACATACTAAATGGGCCGGCCCTTTAAGAGGAAAGTGGGACCCACCTGCGTTTTTGACCCGGCCCACTAGCTTGTTGGGCCGGCCCACTTGCTATATGGTGGACCCCACATACTAAATGGGCCGGCCCTTTAACTGGAAAGTGGGACCCACCTGTGCTTTTGGCCCGGCACACTAGCTTGTTGGGCCGGCCCACTTGCTATATGGTGGACCCCACATACTAAATGGGCCGGCCCTTTAACTGGAAAGTGGGACCCACCTGTGTTTTTGGCCCGGCCCACTATCTTGTTGGGCCGGCCCACTTGCTATATGGTGGACCCCACATACTAAATGGGCTGGCCCATTAACAGGAAAGTGGGATCCACCTGTTGTCGTGGATGTGACCACGGCAGATGCTACAGGGGGTAACACTTCGTTGATGCGAGGGGAAGGGAACATCGCCATCTACGGGTCGAGGTGCAAGAGACGCAAGGGTTTTACCCAGGTTCAGCCCCTCCGGAGAGTAAAAGGCCTACGTCCTGCTAGATCTTTATTGCTCAGTGGAGAATTACAATGGGGGGGCTCAGTCGGCGGCTACGCCAAGAGCTTACAAGGGGAGATTGGATCTCAAATAAGGTGTCCTCTAGGGTTTAAGCTCGGGGGTTTATATAGGCACCCCCGATCTAGGGTTTCATGGAGATAACTCCGAATCGTATCAGTTGCTACTAATCCGGGATCCGCTAACCCTCTTGCAAGTAATCTTCTTATCCAGTCGCGTAGACCACCTCCTTGGAATCACGGCCCAGTCGCCTTAGGGCCCAGTCGCTTGGGCGACTGGCGGTCCGTCTGGGCCTCCGTCTTCACGGCGAGTGGGACTGGCGACCCACCCCCTATGGGCATATCCCCATCAGTAGTCCCCGAGCGCGGTGGTGATGAAGCGCGGATCTAGAGCGAGTCTTGGAGAGGCACAGTGATGGATCAAGGTGAATCGCCACCGGGCTCCCGAAGATAAAGTTGCGGGTTCGGTGCCAGTCTCCAATCGCGTAACTTGGTCGATCGATCGGCGTATGACGATCGGTGTTAGCCGATCGTGGTCGACGATCGGCGTTAGCCAATCGTCGTTGGCCAGTCGGCGCGCATTCACCACAGAGACAAGTGGAGGAGCCAACGGCTAGATTTCACGTTGACTGAGGCATGAACCGTTTGCATGTTGTTGACCGTTGGGCCTGACGTGACCGCTAACGGCTAGTTTAACGGCTATTCAGCCAGAGCCGGCGCAGATCTTGACCGTTGATTGCGGGGCAGCGATTCCGGGATGAATTAACGAACGGATTTCATCCTTAATCTGGGCGAGTGCGGGCGGTATAAAGGGTTGCCCCTGGGATTAGGGTTCACCACTCCTCCGCACTCTTCTCTCATCTTCTCCTCATCTCATCCTCATTCCAAGCTCCACACGCATCCATGGCGGCGAAAGGCTGGGGCAAGTCGAAGGTCACGCGGGAGTCTCTCCTCCCGTACGTCGCCTCCGGGGTCATCCCGGAGTTCAAGCAAGAGCGGTGGCGAGTTCCGCCGGCGAACGAGGTGGAACCCCTCCCGCGGCCCGGGGAGTTCGTGATCTTCCTGAGCTTCCTCGACCGCGGGTTCGCCCTCCCCACCTCCGATTTCCTCCGGCAGTTGTTAGCCTTTTACAACATCAAGGTCTCCGACCTCGGGCCGCACAGCGTCCAACAGATTTTGCTGTTCGTGGCGCTGTGCGAGTGCTACTTGGGCTGTGCGCCCTATTTCCCACTGTGGGTATCAATCTTCCACGGGCGGGCGACTCGGGCCAGCAAGAGCAGCGAGGCGCTCATCCCGAACGGCGGAATCACCTTTCAGGTGAAGTCCGGGGAAAGCTTCATTGACATGGCGCTCCCCAAGAAGGCGCAATCGCAGTGGCGCCGCTTCTGGTTCTACGCCAAGGAGTACACTCCCCCCGGCGAGGTCTGCACTCCTCAGTTCAGCCCCGAGCCCAGCATCCCGCGACGCCTCAACGTCCGGTCGCTGCCGCGCGAGCAGGAGGAGGTGGTGAAGGAGATGCGCCAGGCGATCCAGGCGCTGAAGGATAGTGGCCTGACGGTGGTCAATATGTATAACTGCTGGCTTGGCCGGCGGTTGATCCCCCTGCGGTGCCGAGCTCACCCCATGTGGGAATACCGGGGGCAAAACGACTGCACCCGGTCGACGGCGACTGAGTGGGACGAGAACGAGTATCGGAAGGCGCTCGCCAAGATCACCACGGCCATCTTTACCTCCTTCGAGGACGGCCTGCAGCCCTATTCCGAAGATACCCCGGCGCCTCAGGTAATGCTTTGTACGGCGACTCCGCACGGCTTGGCCGCGTTTCTTCTCTTCTGACTTGTTTCCTTGATTCGAATGTAGCGCTGGCAGAAGATCGCTGACCACCTTCCCCCCCTCGCCGGGAAGGAGCCTCCGGAAATGACCGAAGGCGAAGAAGAAGAGGTCGACGACGAGGAGGAGCGCACCGAGTCGGACTCCGAGGCGCGGGACTTCATCAGACTCCCGCGTGGGTCGAAGAGGGGTGCCGGGTCCTCGTCCCAGGGCGCGGTTGAAGAGGAGGCGACCTCTCGCCCGGAGGGCGAGGCGGAGCCTTCCAAGGAAGGGGCCGAGCCGCTATCGAAGCGACTGCGCCCCACTCTCTTGGAAGGTTCCATGAGGCTTCAGCGCCCCTTGAAGGACGCGATCGATGTGGGAGCTCGGGCCGGTCCAGGCGTAAAAGCAATCCCCACGGTGAGGTAAGTGCTCCTCATCAAACTTGTTCTCTTTGTGGCGGAATTGGGTGTCGACTCACCTTGCTCCCCTGTAGGTCCAAGAAGAAGACCTTGGCGAAACCAGCCACGACTGGGGCGGCGGCCACAAGGGCGGCTGAGGCGAAGAAGAAAGCCGCAGAGAAGAAAGCGGCGCCTTCCGACCTCGGGGGCGCGGGGTCGGCTCCGGAAGAGCCCGTTACCGCGAGCCAGGCTGAGAAGGTGGGCGCCAGCCGCGCCAAGCCCACCGCCGAAGTCTTCCCCCTGCCCAGCATGGTTCGCAGGGGCACGGCGAGCGCAGCGGCGGGACCGGACGCCGTTCCACCCGTGGTGGAGGAGGAGTCGGCAGGCGTCGGGTCGACCGAGGGCCGGAAGGTGCCCGAGGTCGAAGAAAACATTGTCGAGGAGGGCGGCCTCTCGGAGCCGCTGAAGGAGCGCCGGACCAAGGCTGCTAGGGACCGAGCCCCACCAAGCGACGCCGACACGCGGACGGGCGAGGTGCCGTCGACTGAAGCGGTGATGCAGGCGGGGGAAGCGGCCGAGTCGCGACATCCACCGCCCTCTACCTTGACCTTCACTGAGCTCCACACGGCGCTTGGTGAAGCACACATGGTGAGTATCTCTGTATTCGCAGTCCAGTCACCCCCAGTCCCCGAGGGTCGACTTGGTCTGAAAGGGCGAGTCGAGTCTCCTTTTGTCTGTCTGGACTTCTTTTATCGCCCTTGACATTGTTTTTGGATTTTTGCAGGCGGAGGTTAAGCGATTGACCGCACTCGTGGAGGAGGCGGCGCAAAAGAATCGGAAGCTCATTGCTCTAGGCAGTAAGTCATGCCCCTCGCCTTCCTCTCTCGGTAGAGCTGGCTTTGATGATACTTCTCTTCTTACCGCCCTCTTTTTTTGTAGCAGAGGCGCAGGCAAAGGCTCTTGCCGAGGCTCGGGAAGGATTTGTCAAGGAATCCTTCTACCGCGAAGCCGAGTTCCGGGCGCAACAGGCCGAAGAGTCCCGGAAAAGGGCGAAGGCGGAGGTGGCGGAATTGACGAAGGTCTTGGAGCAGAAGGGTCGGGAACTGGAGGATGTCATCGCTGAGTACAAGGCGAAGCTGGAGGCCGCGACTGATGCGCGGGATTCCGCGCGTGGGGCTGCCGCGTCTCTGCGGGAGGAGGTTGCGGCCTTGAAGCAGCAGCACGCCAAGGAGTTGGCTGCGGAAAAGGAGGCGTCCGAAGGCATCGTCCTGGCGGTGCAGGCCGAGAAGACCAACTTCGAGGCTTTCATCCGAGAGATGTCGCGGCAGATTCTTGGTAAGTTCCTGTCTTTGTGCTTGTTGTTTTACTTGCCGGGGCTTCGAGTCCCCGAGCGTGGCGTCTCGGCTTCGGGGGCCAGTCCCCGGGCATGGCGAGTCGGCTTCGGGGGCCAGTCCCCGGGCATGGCGAGTCGACTTCGGGGGCCAGTCCCCGAGCATGGCGAGTCGGCTTCGGGTGCCAGTCCCCGAGCATGGCGAGTCGGCTTCGGGGGCCAGTCCCCGAGCATGGCGAGTCGGCTTCGGGGGCCAGTTCCCGAGCATGGCGAGTCGGCTTCGGGGGCCGGTTCTTATTTTTCTCTTCCTTGTGTTGTTTGGTTGTAGGTACGTGCGACTTCGTGGAGACGGCGACTCCGCGGGAATGCCTGTCGACTGCCACCGCGCGTATCATTGCCTGTGCGGGGGAGATACTGGCTGCGCTCCAGTACCTGAGTCCGCGGGAGGTGATTCCGCGGGACACGCCGTCCGTCTTCAGGGCCGTGTCCAATATTCCGGCCGTCGTTGACTGGCTTCGCCGCTCCTCCTGCCGTGTTGGCATTACCATGGCTCTGAGCATGGTGCTGGCGCACTACTCCGAGGGGTTCGACGTGGAGGAGGTCACCGCTGGCTTCCCCTCGGAGACCGGCGAGTTCAACGTTGCCGAAGTGCTGCGCTTGATGGATGCGGTGCGTCCCTTTGCCGACCGGGTACTGGCGACTGCGGACTTGGAGACTCACATCTCCAGCCAAGCGGCGCCTGGGGACGCGGAGAAGGAGCCAGGCCCGGTGGACTACCCTGCGGAGCGCCTCTTCCATGCCGCGGCCACCGGCTCCTTGTCTACATACCCGGTCGTTCTGTACACGCCGAAGTTTCATCACGGCGATGATGGCGCCGAACCTGTCGTAGAAGGGGCTCCGGGGCCGTCCTCGTAGGTTTCTAAGTCCCTGTGTAAGAAGTAACTTGAATTCCCGCGAGCGGGTGTCAGTTGTAAATAAAGCGGTAATTTTTGCTTAACTATAATTCGGTGGTTGCTTTTGAATTTATGTTATTGTGGCGGCGATGCTTTGGAGTTGGTTCCGACTATCCATGGCCTTCAGGCCAGTCGCCTTGCGACCCCGATGAAGGCTATCGACTTGACTGTTTTCCTTTTCGAGCTGGGCGTCCCCAGTCGCAGTACGTAGTCGTTATAGTACGAATAGCAGCCTCATGGGTGGAGTAGCGGTAGGTTGTAGTTTGCGTTGTTTAATATGTAGCGCGCCACTCGTCGTGGCTCGGTGAGCCAGTCGCTAGGCGACTCCAAAGGGGGTCATTGCGGGCGTATTTTCCTTGGCGAGCCGCGGGTCCATTTTGCGGGGTCCCTAGTCGAAGTATTTAGCCGCGCAATTCGCCAGCCTAAGGTAGAGGAGGGCATTGGTGTGCTGTATAGCGTAGCACAAGACGGTCGCCGTGGCCCGTGGGGCTGGCCGAGCGTGCGGCCCTGCTGTGGGTTCCAGTCGCCGTTTTCACCTGACGGCGTAAGGGGTGGTGGGTGATCGGACCTGGTGTTGCGTCCAGTCACACCGCCATGCCCTTGTTAGCCCGGCTACTTGGCCGATCGTGGACTTCACTCTTCCAGCAGCGGCGACCGAAGGTCTCTCAGTACCGAGTCGCTTGTCACGGCGACTGGGCCGGTATGTACCGGGATGAGAGATGGAGTTATTTATCGGGTGAAGGAGAGGCAGTCGGAGTTGGAGATCAATGCGGTCGGCGATTTTTATTAACTTCTGAATTTGCGGGCTACATTTTGTCTTTAGGTGTAAAACCGCCGGAGGAGGTTCACGTTCCAGGGGCGCTCCACCTCTCTGGTGAGCGGTTCGCCTTTGTCGTCCTTGCGGACGTCTGTGAGGTAGTAGGAGTCGTTGCCGAGTACGCGGCTGACGGCGAATGGTCCTTCCCAGGGCGGGGACAGCTTGTGCATGCCTTTCTTGTCTTGGATTAGCCGGAGTACGAGGTCTCCGACTTGGAAGGAGCGACTCCGAACGCGACGACTGTGGTAGCGTCGGAGATCCTGCTGGTAGATGGCGGTCCTGGAGAGTGCGAGGTCTCTGGCCTCGTCAAGGAGGTCGACGTCGTCTTGGCGAGCTCGCTCGTTGTCTTCTTCGGCGTAGTTGGCGACCAGAGGCGAATCGTAGGCGATGTCCGTGGGCATAACGGCCTCGGCGCCATACACCAGGAAAAAAGGCGTGAAGCCAGTCGACCTGTTTGGTGTTGTGCGGATGCCCCACAGTACCGAAGAGAGCTCTTCTGCCCAGCAACCAGCTGCGCGTTCCAGGGGCACGACCAGGCGCAGTTTGAGTCCGTGAAGGATGCTCTGATTTGCTCTTTCTGCTTGGCCGTTCGACTCGGGGTGGGCGACTGAGGCGAGGTCGAGTCGGATACCCTTCTCTTCACAGAAGTCAGCCATCTCCCCTTTGGCGAAGTTGGTGCCATTGTCGGTTATGATGCTGTGAGGGTAGCCATATCGATAGATAAGCTCGCGTAGGAACTTTGTGGCTGTCTTCCCATCGCACTTCTTTATGGGCTTTGCTTCTACCCATTTGGTGAACTTGTCCACCGCAACCAGGAGGTGAGTATATCCGCCGGGGGCCGTTTTGAATTTCCCCACCATGTCTATGCCCCAGACGGCGAAGGGCCAGGTGAGGGGAATGGTCTTCAATGCCGACCCTGGCATGTGCGACTGGCTTGCATACTTTTGGCACCCGGCGCACGAACGGATGAGCGCGACTGCATCTTCGTGGGCTGTTGGCCAGTAGAAGCTGTGACGAAAGGCCTTGGCGCCGATTGAACGCGCGCCTGCGTGGTGGCCGCAGTCCCCTGCGTGGATGTCGCGCAGAATGTTGCGCCCTTCTGCGGTAGCGACGCATCGTTGGAACACTCCCGAGACACTGCGCTTGTATAGTTCATTGTTGATGATGGTGAAGGACTTGCACCTGCGCACGATGGCCCGTGCTTTGGCTTCGTCCATTGGCAGTGTCTGGCGCTCGAGGTAGCTTATGTATGGCTCGGTCCAATCGATGCTGTCGGCGGCGAGTGCGACTAAGGTGGAGTCGGGAGCAGGTGGCTCGCCAATGTCCAGCTCGTGGGGTGCGCGCACCGAGGGGTGGCTGAGGATATCCAGGACGACGCCCGGAGGGGGTTGGAGTCGCTTGGACCCGATTCTGGCTAGCGCATCGGCTTCTTCATTCTTGCGCCTGTCGACCCATTCGACGACGTGGCCGGCGAAGCTAGCGCCGGCTTGGTCGACGGCGCGCTTGTATGCGATCATGTTGGCGTCGGTGGCGTCGCAGGTGCCGGAAGTCTGGCTGGCGACCAGGTCGGAATCGCCGAGGCAGCGCAGCCGTGTTGCGCCCATCTCTTTTGCAACTCGCATACCGTGTAGAAGCGCCTCGTACTCGGCCATGTTGTTGGTGCAGGGCTCGAATCTGAGTTGCAGGACGTACTTCACTGTGTCGCCCTTTGGTGATGTGAGGACGACTCCCGCGCCTGCCCCTTCGAGGTTTTTAGAACCGTCGAAGTGCAGTGTCCAGTGTTTAAGGTCCGCAGGGGAGCTTGGCTGCTGGGCCTCTTCCCAGTCGGCGAGGAAGTCGGCGAGTGCCTGAGATTTGATGGCATGGCGCGACTCGTAGGTGATGTTGTGGACGCCGAGCTCGACTGCCCACTTGGCGATCCGGCCAGTTGCGTCGCGGTTGCGGATGATGTCGGCGAGTGGCGTTGAGGCGACTACCTTGATGGGGTGCTCGTGGAAGTAAGGGGCCAGTCGCCTCTGGGCCCTGAGGACTGCGTACACCAGCTTTTGGTAGTGCGGGTACCGCTGCTTGGATTCGATTAGAGCTTCGCTGATGTAGTAGACCGGGCGTTGTACCAGTTGCTCCCTTCCCTCTTCCTTCCGTTCGACAACCATGACCGCGCTTATAGCGCGGTTCGACGCGGCAACGTATAGGAGCATAGTCTCTTTTGGCAGCGGGGCTGCGAGGATAGGGGCATTCGAAAGAGCGTGCTGGAGTTCTTCCAGGGCCTGCTGTGCCTCATCTGTCCACCTGAATGATTCCGACTTCTTGAGCAAGCGGTAGAGTGGCATGGCCTTGTCGCCGAGCCGGGGTATGAAGCGACTGAGGGCGGCGACTCGGCCGGTGAGTTTCTGCGCGTCGACTAGGCAGGTCGGCTGCTTGGTGCGCATGACCGCCAGTGTCTTCTCCGGGTTGGGCTCGATGCCTCGTTTGGAGACGACGTAGCCTAACAGTTGTCCGGACGGAACCCCGAAGGTGCACTTTAGAGGGTTGAGCTTGATCTTGTACCGCCGTAAGTTGGCGAATGTTTCGGCGAGGTCATTGATGAGGTCGGTCTGGTGAGTCGATTTGACCACCACGTCGTCGATGTAGACATGCACGTTGCGGCCGATCTGGCTTTCCAGGCAGCTGTTCATGCACCGCTGGTACGTTGCTCCGGCGTTCTTGAGGCCGAAGGTCATGGACGTGTAGCAGTAGGCGCCCAGGGGCGTGATGAATGCTGTCTTCTCTTGGTCTTCCTTGGCCATCTTTATTTGATTGTACCCGGAGTACGCATCAAGGAAGCATAGCGACTCGGACCCGGCGACCGCATCGATAATTTGGTCGATTCGTGGTAGGACGAATGGGTCCTTGGGGCATGCGCTGTTGAGGCTTGTGTAGTCGATACACATTCGCCACGTCTTGTTTTTCTTTAGCACCAGGACTGGGTTTGCCAGCCATTTTGGGTGTTTGATTTCGATGATGAAGCCGGCGGCGAGTAGCCGGTTTACTTCTTCGGCGATTGCGCGTCGCCGTTCTTCTCCTACAGGGCGCATTGCCTGCCTAACGGGTCGCGCGGAGGGATCGACGTGTAATTTGTGCTCAGCAAGTTCTCTCGGGACACCTGGCATGTCAGACGGTTTCCATGCAAAGATATCTCGATTCTCACGGAGGAACTTGATGAGCGCGCTTTCCTATTGGGCGGACAGGCCCGTCCCAATGGTAACTTGCTTACTTGGATCGTTTTCTACAAGATCTACTTGGCGAGTGCCTGTTGCAGGCTTGAAGGTTGCTGCGGACGAGTCGAGCTCGGTTGGCTTCTCCAGGATGGCGGGATCGTTGTGATCTACTGGGTACTTGGCGAGCTCGGCGGAGTTGTCTTGTTCGTCGGCGATGACGGCGTCGGCGAGCTTGGCGCTGACGTCCTCGCATTCCAGTGCCATCTCCGGATCGCCGTGGACGGTGATGACGCCTCGAGGCCCTGGCATCTTCATCATGTTGTATGCGTAGTGGGGGGTCGCCATGAAGCGGGCGAACGCCTGTCGGCCGAGTACGCAGTGGTAGGAGCTGCGGAAGTTCACCACCTCGAACGTTATCCGCTCGGTGCGGTAGTTCACGGGTGTGCCGAAGGTGACTGGCAATGTCACCTTGCCGATCGGGAAGGCCTTCCGCCCAGGGACGATGCCGTGGAACGTAACCTTGGTGTTCTCGAGGCGTGAGTCCGGTAAACCAAGCCGCTGGAAGGTTTCGTAGTACATAATGTTGATGGAGCTTCCCCCGTCCATCAGGGTTTTTGGCAGCCAGTAGTCGGCGACCTTGGGCCTGACGACTAGTGCCACTTGGTCGGGGTACTCGATGCGAGGAGCGTGATCTTCGCGGCTCCAGGTAATGCTTTGCTCGGACCAGTTAAGCCACCGGGGCACGTCGGACAGAATGACTGCATGTACCGCCACTGCCCTTGCGAGGACCTTCCTGTCCCGCCGGTCGCCGACCCCAGTGAAGGTGTGGAGCGAGCCGGCGCTGCGACCGAAGCCTTCTCCCTTGTGCTGGTCTTGGTCTTTGGCGCGGTCTTTGTGCTGGTTACCGCCGTCGTTTTCCTTGGCGCGGCGGGCCCTTTCTATCTGCTTCAGGGAGTAGCAATTTCCCGTCGTGTGATTGGCGGGTTTGCCCTCCTTGCTGTGATAGATGCATGGTGCATCTAGGAGGCTGCGGGCGTCGAAGTGCTTGGGCTGAGGCCGATCCTCCCGTGGTGCGCGAGTGTCGCGCCGGAACGATTTTGGCTCGCGCTGCTCGTAATCTGTGGTGGCGACCAGCTCGTTGTGTCCTCCCTCTCCGCGGCGCTTGCCGTTGTTAGACCGGCCGGCGAATCGGTAGTCGCCACGCCGGGGCTCCGTGTGCGCAGGGCGGCGATTGCGTCGCTGACCGTACTCGTCGTCCGAGTCGACTGTAGGGTCTTCGTCGGCGTAGCGGGTGGCGATGTCGAAGAGCTCGGAGATTGAGATATTATCCCTGCTGACGCGACGGAGCTTGGCGCTTAGTGGTTCGTACCGGCAGCAGCGTCGGAAGCAATAGATTGCCGTGTCCGTGCTGATGCCGCTGGAGGTCGTCCACATGTCCTGCCAGCGCTGCACCCACCGGCGGGTCGACTCGCGCGGGCCTTGGACGCAGCGATCCAGGTCTTCTATGGTTGTGGCACGGGTGTATGCGCTGGCGAAGTGCTGGATGAATGCGGCGCGGGCTTCTTCCCAGGAGTCAATGCTGTTGACGGTGAGGGTGTTGAACCAGTGGCGATTGACGCCGTCCATCATGAGAGGCAGGTAGCGTGCTGCGAGTAGCTCGGAGTGGCCCTGGATCCCCATTGCCATGGCGTACGAGTCGATCCAGACCGTAGGGTCGATATGTGTGTCGTACTTCTCGATGTCGCGGGGTCCTTTGAACCCCACAGGGTACGGCTCGCCTCTGATCATTGGCCCGAAGCAAGCGGGGCCGATTCGAGTGAACGCGCTCTGGCGCGGGGCTTCATCGGCGTGGCGGTCATTCAACCGATTACGCGCCCGCCATTCTTGGTCGTTGACGATGTGGGTTCGGGCGTCGACTGGCTGTCCATTGGCGGCGACCATCACCCGCGCGGGGCGCGGCTCGATTCGGTTGTTAGACGAGTGGGCCGCGCGCGGTGCTGGCGGCGGGCCGTTGTTGGCGTTGACAACTGCGCGGTTTGCCGCGTCCGACGACGCCGCGCGACTGGCGGATGTGCGCGAATAGAGTCGCCCTTGCGAATCGGCTGCGGCGTGCTGTTGCTCCAATGCCTTGGCGACCAAGGCCTTGGCATGCTGGACAAGGATTGCTCCATCTCCCGTTTCGGGGATTCTTGCGAGGACGGCCTGAGCAGCCGCAACGTTGTCGGCTGGAGACGAGTGCAACGGTAGGCCGTTGGCGTCAATTTCTGCCCGAGGAACTTCGGGTGGTGGCGGTGGGGGTGGCGGAGGTGCTCCGCGCGCCGCTCTATCGGCGGCAGCCCGACTTCCTTCCGGGATGTCAGGGTTTTGGATTCGGGCGACCCGGATTTCTCCGTCTGGGTCGTCGAAGTTAAGGCGCGCGCTGGGGAAGTCGTTTGCGCGAGCGCGCTCCATGCGCCGGCGGTTTCGCTGCTGACGATAGTGGGATACGGCTCTCACTTCATCTTGCTCGAGACGAAATTTCTGCCTTTCGGCGAGCTCCTTTTTCCTCTGCTCTTCGAGGGCCGCCCGGTGGGCCTCGATCTCTGTTGCGGTGGCGGTTGCAGGGAGGGGGGTGGTGAAGGCGTCGACTGGAAGCTCCTCCTCGCCCCCTGCCATGAAGACTGCGGTCGGGTAGCGGTAGCGTGGGGCCTCGACGGAGTCCGAGTCAGAGTCGCTGCCGAAGAGGGAGAGGATGGAGTCGTCCTCGAAGCCACCTTCGAAGTCGCTTGGGTGGGAGACCAAGGAGATAGAGTCCTTGGCCGACGCCGTGGCAACAGAGCGGGCAGTCGGGGACGCAGCGGTGGACCCGGCAACCGATGTTATAGCGATGATGTCGGTGAAGTCGGCGTCGATCGCGGCGATGACGGAGTCGATGGCTGGGACGGTGTCGGCGGAGTCGGCGGCTGGGACGGCGTCGGCGGAGTCGGCGGCTGTCGAGGCAACAGTGGAGTTGGCGGTCGGTGCCACGACCGCCGAATCGGCATCGTCTTCCAGGGCCGTCTCAGCCTCTGCGTATACCTCGCCGGTGACCGGGCGAGTAGCAGTGAGGAGCTGTCCCGGCGCGAAGGGGTCGTGCGACCGACCGGGGCGAGGCTCAGCGGGGTCGCTGACGCCGGCGAGCCCAACGAAGAGGTTGATGGAGCCGATCGGCACCATCCAGGCGTGCTTGAGAGGCGACGAGGCGGGCCGGTAGGTGCTTGGCTGGATGTGGAAGAAATTGCCGGTGGCGATCATCCTGCCAGAAGCAACCGGCCGCCGCACTGGCGAGTAGGGCCTCGCCGTAGCTCGGAGGCTTGATGTCCCATGCCCCACGGTGGGCGCCACTGTCGTGGATGTGACCACGGCAGATGCTACAGGGGGTAGCACTTTGTTGATGCGAGGGGAAGGGAACATCGCCATCTACGGGTCGAGGTGCAAGAGACGCAAGGGTTTTACCCAGGTTCAGCCCCTCCGGAGAGTAAAAGGCCTACGTCCTGCTAGATCTTTATTGCTCAGTGGAGAATTACAATGGGGGGGCTCAGTCGGCGGCTACGCCAAGAGCTTACAAGGGGAGATTGGATCTCAAATAAGGTGTCCTCTAGGGTTTAAGCTCGGGGGTTTATATAGGCACCCCCGATCTAGGGTTTCATGGAGATAACTCCGAATCGTATCAGTTGCTACTAATCCGGGATCCGCTAACCCTCTTGCAAGTAATCTTCTTATCCAGTCGCGTAGACCACCTCCTTGGAATCACGGCCCAGTCGCCTTAGGGCCCAGTCGCTTGGGCGACTGGCGGTCCGTCTGGGCCTCCGTCTTCACGGCGAGTGGGACTGGCGACCCACCCCCTATGGGCATATCCCCATCACCTGTGCTTTTGGCCCAGCCCACTGGCTTGGTGGGCCGGCCCATTTGATCTAATGTGGACCCCACGCACTAAATGGGCCGGCCCGATTAGCAGGAAAGTGGGACCCACGTGCTAATTGGGTCGGCCCAATAACTTCTTGGGCCGGCCCACTTGCTTTAAGGTGGACCCCACTTGGTAAATGGGCCGGCCCGATAACATGAAAGTGGGTCCCACATGTTTTGTGGGCCGGCCCTTTTGCCTGTTGACCGGTCAAACGAGTGCATTCGGCCCGGCCCACATGCTTAGTGGGCCGGCCCATTAATGTTTTGACCAGTCAACCTTAGAGGTTAGGCCCGGCCCACGTAACTAATGGACCAGCCCAGCTATATAGTTGACCGGTCAAACTAAGTCAGCTGGCCCGACCCGCAAACTTAATGGGCCGGCCCGCTTAAGACGTGGCAGGCCTCGTGTGGGCCTACCATCTACCACGGGGTTTCAGCGGTTAACGCCGTTAACTGCCAGTTAACGGCGTCTGCCACGTATCAGTTTGCATGACGTCAGCAGTCAACGGGCTCCCGGAAACACTTCTGCAACGGTCCGATTTTCCGTGGCGGAAGGGCACCCAAGCGCGACGGACCGGAAAAAACGTGGTAGGACTTTGCCTGACGCAGTTTCGACAACAGAACCCATATCGTCGGGTTAGGCCCATAGGCGACGAAAAACACCCCTTAGCGGACGATTTTGGGACGTTGCCTATCAGAACTTTTCTTGTAGTGTTTGCTAGAACATCGGCTTCATCGTTGCTCAGCCTACTGATGTGATTTACTTCGCATCCATCAAACAGCTTCTCGAGCTCGTTGTATACTTCCTTATATGCCATCATGCTGTCATTGACTGCATCACATTGGTTCATAACCTGCTGAGCTACTAATTGTGAGTCGCCAAAGATCTTTAATCGGGTTGCACCGCAATCTTTCGCCATCTTCATCCCGTGGATGAGAGCTTCGTATTCTGCTTCATTATTAGATGCGTTTGGGAATGTCATCCGCAGGACATACTTCAGTTTGTCGCCTTCGGGTGATATAAGTATCACGCCTGCACCAGCTCCTTCTACCCTTTTGGACCCGTCAAAGTTCATGGTCCAAGTTCTCGACAAATCTGGAGGTCCCGTGCTTTGCAGCTCCATCCACTCTGCGATGAAATCTGGCAGAATTTGCGACTTGATTGCCTTTCTTTTTTCATACGTGATGTCCCGAGGGGAAAGTTCTATTCCCCAAAGGGAGACACGCCCTGTAGCTTCTGGATTGTTCAGTATGTTTGATAGAGGTGCTTCATTGACCACTATTATCGTGTGTGCCGAAAAATAGTGGCGCAATTTTCTTGCTGTTGTAATCACTCCATATGATAACTTCTGGTACTGCGGGTACCGCTGTTTTGAAGGCGATAAGACTTCACTAATGAAATATACCGACCTTTGCACTCCATGGAGTTTTCCTTCTTCTTCTCTTTCGACGACTAACGCCGTGCTGACCACTTGAGGTGTGGCTGCGATATATAACAGGAGAGGTTCCTTCTCTTTCGGTGCCACCAAGATTGGTGGTGTCGAAATTGTGCGCTTTAGATCCTCGAAGGCTCGATCTGCCTCTTCGTTCCACTGGAATTTCTCTCCTTGCTTGATTAAAGCATAGAACGGTAACGCTTTTTCTCCCAGCCTGGCGACGAATCTGCTTAAAGCTGCGACTCACCCAGTTAACTACTGTATTTCTTTCAACTTTGTTGGCTTTCTCATTGTTACGATAGCTTGGATTTTTTCGGGATTTGCTTCAACCCCTCTTGCTGAAACTAGAAACCCAAGAAGTTCTCCTGCAGGAACGCCAAAGGAACACTTCGTCGGGTTCAACTTGAGGCAGAACTTGTCGAGGTTGTCGAAGGTTTCCTTCAGATCCTCGAATAACGCCGTCCCCTTTTTTGATGTTATGACGACATCGTCGATGTATACTTGTACGTTTTCCCCAACCTGTGTTGCTAAGCACTTCTGCATCATACTCTGGTATGTTGCTCCCGCGTTTTTCAGACCAAAAGGCATTGTTCTATAGCAAAACACGCCGTAAAGTGTGATGAACGCTGTTTTGACCTCATCTTCTTCTTTTAATCTGATCTGGTTATAACCAGAATATGCATCCAGGAAGGAAAGACGTTCACATCCTGCCGTGGAGTCGATAATTTGATCGATCCTCGGGAGGGGAAAGTGATCCTTTGGACAATGTTTATTGAGACACGTAAAATCGATGCACATGCGAAGGACTTTAGTGTTTTTCTTCGGCACCAACACTGGATTTGCTATCCATGTGGCCTCTGTGTGCAGCTCCTTGATAAAACCAGCTTCTCTTAGTCGATCGATTTCTGACAGCATAGCTTTGCGGTTTGGCTCCGAAAAACGGCGCAAAGGTTGTTTGATTGGTCTCGCTAATGGATCCAAGTTTAGGTGGTGCTCGGCAAGTTCCCTGGGTACTCCTGGCATGTCAGCTGGACACCATGCGAAGATTTTCCAGTGCTCACGGAGGAACTCGACGAGCGCGCTTTCCTATGCGAGGTCCATGTCTTTTGCAATGGACGTCGTCTTTTTCGGGTCTGTCGGGTGAATCTGCACCTCCTTAGAATTTTTCTCAGTGTTGAAAGTTGATTCTTTGTTTGGCCTTCCTACATCTGGCAGCACATCATAGTCAGTCGTGAGCCTTGACGCCATGTACTCTGCTTGCATCCCGAAGGTTTCTGAGAGTCGATGAAAATCCTTGTCACATTTATCGGCTAGCGCGAAGCTTCCTTTAACTGTGATTGGTCCCTTCGGTCCAGGCATCCTCCATAGCAAGTATGTGTAATGTGGGACCGCCATAAACCTAGCATATGCTGGGCGCCCCAACAAAGCGTGGTACTGTGATGGGAAATCCACAACTTCGGACTCCAATCTCTCTATCCTGTAATTTTCTCGGGTCCCAAACTGAACGTCGAGATTGATCTTCCCCAGCGGATAACTTGGCTTTTCTGGCGTAATTCCGTGGAAACGCGTATCAGTTGGCTTCAGATTTGCTAGAGATATATTCATCTTCCTTAATGTATCTGCATACATGAGGTTTAGACTGCTGCCTCCATCTATGAATACTCGAGATACGTCGAATCCCGCGATTACTGCTGGTAAGATAAGTGCTGACTGCCCTGGTCGAGGAACTTGCTGTGGATGATCCGCTATTGTGAAGCCAATATCTTGCCCTGACCAATTGAGGTACTCGACCGTTGGGGGAGGCATTTTTTCTGCCATGAACACCTGTCGTGAGATTACTTTCTGAGCTCTATTGGATGGCCTACCTTTCTGAATCATCGAGACCGCTCCATTGGAGTTGGGATCAACGTAAGGCGGTGGCGCTGGTGCTGCCGCTATTCTGAGCTGATGTCGATAATCGTCCGTAATTGCGGGAGGAGGTGGTAAGTGGATTTCACTCCTGGGCCCTTGCGGGTTCCTATTTGTCGTCTGAGCATTGGTGTGCCCTGCCCATCTTAGCATTGCTTGGAAATTTCGGCAATCCTTCTGCAGGTGTCCTGACTGTCTCTTTCCATTGTTGTCGAGATAAAAATGCATCTGGAACGGCCCGTTCATCATCTCCTCAGGGGACACGAAAGGTCTCTGGAATCTAGGTCCATTGTTTGGCCTGCTGTTTCGGGAATCATCTCTATTGTCGTCTCGCTGCTCGTTGCTCCTTTGATAATCATCTCTATTATTTCCTCCAGCACTTGCTCGAAATCCAGCCGAGATTTGGCCGGGTGCATCATAGTTTGGGTACTGCCGAGAAAACCGGCGTCTATTTTGATAGTTTCGGCCGCGGTCTTCCTCTGGTGACCTGTGCCGTTTATTGTGAATAGCATCCTCTCCATCTGCCCATCTATTTGCTATCTCCATTAATGCGGATACTGTTTTGGGTTGGTTCTCCCCAGGTCCTCGACAAAATCTCCTCGTCGGATTCCTGCGACAAATGCATCTATAGCTCTCTCGTCAGATATATTTTCTGCCGAGTTTTTGATAATATTCCACCTTTGGATGTACTTCCTCATTGATTCATCCGGCTTTTGTCGACATGCTCTCAGCTCCTCTAGTGATGCAGGTTTTTTGCAGGTAGACCGGAAATTCTTGACGAACACATCCTCGAAACTGTCCCAGCTGTCGATGGAACCTGGAGGAAGCTTCTTTATCCAAGATCTCGTGGCTCCACTCAGATGTACTTGGATGCTCTGCATGGCTGTTGCTCTGGTTCCTCCTATCAGCTTCACCGTCTCGAGATAATCAACTAGCCAATCCTCTGGGTCTTGCAGGCCGTCGAATTTTTTGAAGTTATTGGGCAGCTTGAACCCTGAGGGGACTCGAGTTTTTCGGACCCTCCTTGTGAAGCACGGCAACCCACACATATCCTCGTCATCTATCTCCGGGGAGTGCCGATGTTCCCTTCTATTTTGTCGTGCTCTGTCCACCCTTGCTTGCGCTGCTATGTCTCTTGCTCCACCTGTTCTTTCGGGAGCTGCTGCTGCTGCCGCAGGTCGTGGACTATTTTGCCTTGCTGAACCTTCGGGGGGTGTCGATGCAAACGCTGTTCCCATGGCCCCAACGCCTGCCATGGCCATGTTGTATAATACTTCCCTTGGGTCTCCAGGAGGTGGTCTAGACGCGAGGATAAAGGCTTGCGTCGCCATATACCCAGCTTCCGGTGTTTTGGGGATAATGTTTCCTCTCGTGTCTATTGGCATAAAAGACATGTCGAGGTTTTGAAGCAAGTGCTCTCTTTCGCCTTCAGGTATGTATTGCAGCCTTGATCTTGCTCTATTTCGAGCTTCTCTGTGGCTATCTCCCGAAGTTCCTGATTGTCGACTTAGTTCTGCCCTTCGCCTGCTTGATGCGGAGGCTGCCTCCCTTCTTCTATTCAGGGCTGCTGTCTGTTTTTCCAATTCCCTTGCAGCTCGCGCGAGTCTATATTGATACGCTTGCAACTCTTCTGGCGTGGCTATTGTGGCCATTGGTTCTGAACCATCCATAGCTCTCGCTGCTCTATCCCATGCTGCTTGTGGAAGTTGAACTCTAACACGTGGTGTAGGCCCGACATATTTATTGCCTAAACCTCGCCTTAGGTCAGAGGGATCGACATATGGATTTCCCAAATCGTCGAAAGCCTCGGACGTTTCCTCCTGATTGCGACTTGGCTCTTCAATGGCATAGATCTGATGATATTTTAAGTTCAAATCTTTGCTGGGTTTGGTGACACCATCATAAAGACTGGTGAAGACCTTGCCCACAGTGGTGGATTTGTCGATGAAGTTGAAGTTGTCGACGCTGCTCGAGTCATCGCTTATATAGGAGTCCGCAGATGACTCGAAGGACATGTCGCTGAAGATCTTGGTGAGCTTTTCGCTTGCCCTGGTGCTGATGAAGCGTGGCGATGAAGTCCCCTCTTCGTCTGACTCAATTGATGATGTAGAGTTCGAAGAATTGGAACCAACCGCCGATAATCCCGATGAGATCGGAATTTCGAGACGATACGCTCCCTCCTTCTCGACGCGGAAGTGGAACCTTCCAAACGTCATCTCCATAGGCTCCTCCAGATACGCATATGCATCCAAACGGGAGGGCGGGTGAGGAACAAAATCGACAGGTCCAGTTGCGATCTGTTTACCTCGATCCATCGCGTTGCTTGCTGTTGACGAAGTTGACGATCTTGAACGTGCCATCGAGATCAGATCCTTGACGCCTCTAATTCCCACAGACGGCGCCAATTGACAAGGTATTAACTTGTCAATGCCTACGGGTTGTAGACTAGGGTTTAGTTAGAAGTAGAGGGCAAGTAGATCTCGAAGGTTTCAGCCGAAAAGTACTCGACGATATGAAAATTAGGGTTTGTGAGACAATGAATCGATGCTTTCTTTGTCCCTCGGTCCCCCTTATATAGGAGGTGGAGCCGAGGGATTCTTGATGTACAAGTTACAGAGTTCGGGAAGGTTTCCAACTCCTCCCGGAATATTACAAGTGTTTCCTCCTAATACAACTCTAGCTTTCCTTAACTAGCAAGTTGGGCTTCTAGATTCTTCTTATCCTTCGGGTCGTGGGCCTTCAGTAAACCCTGGGTACTATCTTTGGCAGGCCCATTGGGGATGCCTATGTCACTCTGCGCCGACGTGGACAAGACCCTGGCCCCCGTCGTCGCCGGGCTCACCGGCCACGGCCCCCCTCGTGCCGAGGTCGCGCGCCTCGTCTCGCTCGGCCGCCCCATCTTCCGCAATAGATCCCTCCCATCCAACCTACCCTACTACCTATCCCTCTTCGGATCCTACGAGAACCTCCTTACGTTACTCAACCAGAGCCCCCATCTCCTCGGATACAGCCTGGAGAAGGTGGTCAAGCCCAATGTCGCATTCCTGCGGGAGTGCGGGCTAGGAGATTGCATTCTGTCTAAGGTGCACCGCTATACGGCACAGATACTTGGCGCCAAACCAGAGCGCCTCCCTGCAATGTTGGCATGCGCTCAAGGTCTCGGTGTACCCCGTGGATCTCCGATGTTCAAGCATGTGCTATACGCCGTGGCAATGGTCGGCGAGGATAAAATCGCTGCCAAAGTGGATTACTTGAAGGAAACTTTCGGGTGGTCGGATGCTGAGGTAGGTATTGTTGCTTGTAAGACTCCACAGCTGCTGCAGAGGTCTAAGGACACGCTGCGCCGCTTGTCCGAGTTCTTTATCTCTGAGCTGGGTTTGGAACCCACATACATTGCTCATCGGTACTACGCGGTAAAGTTTCTCAAGAAAAATGGATTCGTCAAGTGCTTCCCGAGCTACTATACAATTTTCCTGAGGACCGACAAGGTATTCGTGGAGAGGTACATATGCCCTCACATGGAAGCTGCTCCGCACCTCTATGAAGACTATGTTGCCGCTTGCAAAGGGGAAGTGTCCACTAGATTCTTATCTGCTTGAACCAAGACCCTGACATGGAAATGTGGAACTTTTTGTGGCACTACAAAGTTTTCACTCCTTGGAGTAATCTGGTTAGTCTTGTTTCAGTGTTGTTCGCCCAATTAGACGCTGCTTATCCTGTATTCTATGTATGTTACATGCTGGTTTGGTCATTGCTAAGTGCTAATGCATGATGAAAATGATAATTTGATGCATGAAACCTGATTTCCTGTTATTGTTGTTTTTATTGTCATTTAGCAGAGAAGAAATCATTGCATGCAATGTGTCAAAAAAAAAAGATACCCATGGCCATGAATATATTTGTGTCTCCCACTTTTATTTAAGATCATGGAGATAACATGTGTGGGTGGACCAGTTTTCTGTCACAACCATGATGCATTAAACACAAAGCGAAAGAACACTGGTGGAAAAACAGGCTTCGGGTGAGCCCCATAAGTCGCGATGCTGCAGGATCCGCGACAAATGGTACCTTTAGTCGCGGTTCGGGAGGAGAACCGCGACCAAAGGCCTGGGCCCAGGGCGCTCGGTGGCCAGCCGGTGCACGTGGGGGGTCTTTAGTCGCGGTTGGCCAGGCCAACCGCGACTAAAGGTGCCCGAAGGCCTTTAGTCGCGGTTGGCCAGGCCAACCGGGACTAAAGCCCCTCCCCTATATATACCCATCCAGCAGCCAACACTTAGCCATTTGGTGCCATTCTCTTCACAAGCTCACAAGTGGGTGTTAGGTTTGCTTTTGGTTCCTCTTATGCACATAAGGTGTTTGATGAAATGCCCCAAGAGCATGAAACAAACATGATATGAAGTGTTGGAGCCACACTTGAGCTTTCTCATTTATTTTTTCCTCCTCGATCGCGGTTAGCAACTTGAACCTTTGATGTGTCGTTGATAAAATGTGCATGTGTGTGTAGTTCATTGTTTAATTTATATTGTTTGTAGCTAGTTAGTTTAACAAATGCATGATGGTTAATTATATATTTTATATTATAATAATGCAGATGAATCGACAATGGATGTACGGTAACCGACTCTCCGGCGAGTTCAGTGCGGGTTTGAAAGATTTCCTCGTAGTGGCTAATGCGAACAAGCGGGAGGGTTTTGTTTTCTGTGCATGTGTTAAATGTAAGAATCGAAGGGTTACTCTTCCTCAAGAGATGTTCACATGCACCTGCTTCGGCACGGTTTCATGCCAAGCTATAATTGTTGGACCAAGCATGGAGAAAGAGGGGTTATAATGGAAGAAGATGAAGAAGGGGATGATTTCATCGATGAAAGCTATCTTGCTCATTTCGGTGATACTTTCATGGAGGATGCTGAAGGTGAAGGGGAAGGTGAAGGGGAAGGTGAAGAAGAGGCACGTGATGATCCCGTTGATGATCTTGGTCGGACCATTGCTGATGCACGGAGACGCTGCGAAACTGAAAAAGAGAGGGAGAATTTGGATCGCATGTTAGAGGATCACAGAAGGCGCTGTACTCCGGATGCGATGATGGTCTGAAAAAGCTGGGCTGCTGCTGGATTTGCTGAGATGGAAGGCACGGGCAGGTGTAGCTGACTCGGCATTTGAAAACTTGCTGAAAATGTTGAAGAATATGTTTCCAAAGAATAACGAGTTGCCCGCCACTACGTACGAAGCAAAGAAGGTTGTCCGCCCTCTAGGTTTAGAGGTTCGAAGATACATGCATGCATCAACGACCGCATCCTCTACCGCGGTGAATACGAGAATTTGAATGAATGCCCAAGATGCACCGCATTGCGTTATAAGATCGAGGCGATGACCCTGGTGACGATGTTGAGGGCCGGAAACCCAGGAAGAGGGTTCCCGCCAAGGTGATGTGGTATGCGCCAATCATACCACGTTTGAAACGTCTGTTCAGTAACAAAGAGCATGCCAAGTTGTTGCGATGGCACAAAGAGGACCGTAAGTCGGACGGGAGTTGAGACACCCCGCAGATGGAACGCAATGGAGAAAGATCGACAGAGAGTTCAAAGATTTTGCAGCTGACGCAAGGAACATAAGATTTGGTCTAAGTACGGATGGCATGAATCCTTTTGGCGAGCAGAGCTCCAGCCATAGTACCTGGCCCGTGACTCTATGCATCTACAACCTTCCTCCTTGGTTGTGCATGAAGCGGAAGTTCATTATGATGCCAAGTGCTCATCCAAGGTCCGAAGCAACCCGGCAACGACATCGATGTGTACCTAAGGCCATTAGTTGATGAACTTTTACAGCTGTGGGGCAGACCTGGTGTCCGTGTGTGGGATGAGCACAAAGAAGAGGAATTTGACCTACGAGCGTTGCTTTTCGTAACCATCAACGATTGGCCTGCTCTTAGTAACCTTTCGGGACTGTCAAATAAGGGATACAATGCATGCACGCACCGCTTACATGAGACTGAAAGTGTACATTTGCCAAATTGTAAGAAGAACGTGTACCTTGGGCATCGTCGATTTCTTCCGAAAGGTCATCCAAGAAGAAAGAAAGGCAAGCATTACAACGGCAAGGCAGATCACCGGCCGAAGCTGCGGAACACACTGGTGCTGAGGTATTTGATATGGTCAAGGGTTTGAAAGTCATCTTTGGAAAGGGTCCTGGCGGACAATCAGTTCCGAAGGGAGCCGACGGGCACGTAGCCATGTGGAAGAAGAAATCTATATTCGGGAGCTAGAATATTGGAAAGTCCTAGAAGTCCGCTTCGCAATCGACGTGATGCACGTTACGAAGAATATTTGCGTGAACATCCTAAGCTTCTTGGGCGTGTATGGGAAGTCAAATGATACAAAGGAAGCACGGCAGACCAAAGCAAAGTTTGAAAGACCCCGATGACCAGCATCCGGAACGGTTTCAAGGTCGTGCCAGCTACGCTCGACCAAAGAAGAGAAGGTCATCTTTTTTGAATGCCTGAGCGAGATGAAGGTCCCGTCAGGATTCTCGTCCAATATAAAGGGAATAATAAACATGGCGGAGAAAAAGTTCCAAAACCTGAAGTCTCACGATCGCCACGTGATTATGACGCAATTGCTTCCGATTGCTTTGAGGGGCTCCTGCCGGAAAATGTTCGAGTAGCCATTGTGAAGCTATGTGCATTCCTCAATGCAATCTCTCGTAAGGTAATCAATCCGGTAAGTTCTACCACGGTTACTGAACGATGTGATCCAATGTCTTGTCGGTTTCGAGTTGGTGTTCCCGCCATCCTTCTTCAATATTATGACGCACCTCCTGGTTCACCTAGTCGATGAGATTTCCATTCTCGGTCCTGTATTTCTACACAATATGTTCCCCTTCGAGAGGTTCATGGGAGTATTAAAGAAATATGTTCGTAACCGTGCTAGGCCAGAAGGAAGCATCGCCAAGGGCTATGGAAATGAGGAGGTAATTGAGTTTTGTGTTGACTTTGTTCCCGACCTTAAGCCGATTGGTCTTCCTCAATCGCGGCACGAGGGGAGACTAAGTGGAAAAGGCACGATCGGAAGGAAATCAATGATATGTATGGACGGCCATTCTCTCGATCAAGCACACCACACGCTCTGACCAATTCCAGCTTGGTGGCTCCGTACTTTGAGAAACACAAGAATATTTTACGCTCGGACAACCCTGGGAAGCCTGAATCCTGGATTAGGAAGGCCCACATGGAGACTTTCGGCAGTTGGTTGAGAAAACATTTAATGAGTGACAATAAGGTTGTAGATCAGCTGTACATGTTGGCCAAGACACCATCTTCGACTATAACGACTTTCCAAGGGTACGAGATAAATGGGAATACATTTTACACGATCGCCCAAGATAAAAAGAGCACCAACCAAAACAGTGGTGTCCGCTTTGATGCAGCAACCGAGAATGGGCAAAAGGTCACATATTATGGTTACATAGAGGAGATATGGGAACTTGACTATGGACCCTCCTTTAGGGTCCCTTTGTTCCGGTGCAAATGGTTCAAGCTAACAGGAGGTGGGGTAAAGGTGGACCAGCAATACGGAATGACAATGGTGGATTTCAACAATCTTGGTTATCTTGACGAACCATTCGTCCTAGCGAAAGATGTCGCTCAGGTTTTCTATGTGAAGGACATGAGTAGCAAACCGAGGAAACGGAAAGATAAGAAAACGATCAGTACATCGTTCGATGATCCAAAGCGCCACATTGTTCTTTCAGGGAAAAGAAACATCGTGGGAGTGGAGGACAAGACAGACATGTCAGAAGATTATAATATGTTTGCTGAAATTCCGCCCTTCAAAGTGAACACCGACCCAAGCATTAAGTTAAATGATGAGGATGCTCCATGGATACGGCACAATCGTAAGCAAGCGGGGACACAAGGGAAGAAATGATGTGTAATAATTTATTGTACCAAACTTTGTTGAATGAATCATGTGAATTATATTACCCGTGATGTGTTTGGTGTCCATTTTCGAATGATTCAATTGACTCGAGATAGCACTCGATGATACATGAAATTTGGAGTGACTAAGTCATACTCCGCATACATGAAATTTGGAGTGACTAAGTCATACTCCCGCATATAGGAAATTTGGAGTGTCTAAGTATTACTCTTACATACATGAATTTTTTAGTGATTTAGTCATTCTCCTGCCTAGGCGTTTAATATGCATACTCGTAGTCTTCATAGCCGCCGCCATTGTACCGGTAGTCGTCGCCTTCTAAGTTGCCGGCGTCGTCGTCGGCTGTCGGCCGTCGTCGGGGCGGCGCTCGTGGCTCGAATCGAGGGTAGCGCGGGCGGGGATATCGCCGGCCGTGATGTAGTCCATGACGCTCTGCGAGTCCGGCCGTACCACCATAGCCGACGGCCGGCCTCGTGGAAGTTTCCGGGAGGCGCACCGTCCTCCTCATACCTGGCGAGCGCCCTCTCACGCCGATTGATGAAGAAGGCGTCCCAAGTATGCTGGTTATCGGGATGCCGGCGGATTCATCCGCTGCTCCGGCGTGAGGTCGAGGTAGTAGTGGTTCGTGATGGCCGCCGGCGCGCAGTACCACGAGGGACGGGAGGGACCGGCACGCCGCCGGCGCTTAGGCTCCCGGCCGGCAGGGACGCGGTAGCCCGGAGGGCAAGGGTAGTTCGAGGCGCAAAGCTCCTCCACCTGCTGGTAGGTTAGAGTGGGTGCGGTGGAAGCCATGAGAGAGTGATGAGAGATTGTAGAGATGTGATGCTGGCCAAGCCGGGCTACCTATATGTAGTGACAAATGGCGGGAAAAATGGGAGCGGGAAGACAGAGGCGGGAAGAAAGAGGCGGGGAAAAAATTGGCGGGAAGAAATTGGCGGGAAAAAATTGGCGGGAAGAAAGAGGCCGGAAGAAATTGGCGGGAAACAATTGGCGGGAAGAAAGAGGCGGGAAGACAGGGAAGAAATGGCGGGAAGACGAGGAGGGAAGAGGGGGTCGGCGGAAAGAGGCGGGAAGAGGGGGCCAACGAACTTTTGAATTGAATTAGTTTTATTTTTATGAATTTTTGATAATTTGTATTTTTAAATTTTTGAATTGAATTAGTTTTATTTTTCTGAATTTTTTGATATATTATTTGTATTTTTAAGATTTTGAATTGAATTAGTTTTATTTTTATGAATTTTTTGATATATTATTTGTATTTTTAAGATTTTGAATTGAATTAGTTTTATTTTTATGAATTTTTTGATATATTATATGTATTTTAAACATTTTGAATTGAATTAGTTTTATTTTTCTTAGTTTTTTGATATATTATTTGTATTTTTAAGATTTTGAATTGCATTAGTTTTTTTTTCTGATTTTTTTGATATATTATTTGTATTTTTAAAATTTTGAATTGAATTAGTTTTATTTTTCTGATTTTTTTGATATATTATATGTATTATATGATTTTCAAAAAAGAAAAAAAATTTCAAAAAAGAGCTTTAGTCGCGGTTGGCCTGGCCAACCGTGACTAAAGGTCCTTGCGCGCGGGAAAATAAAAACCGGGCGAAAATACCTTTAGTCGCGGTTGGGGTCCCCAACATGCGACTAGCAGTACTTTAGTCGCGGTTGGCGACCCCAACCGCGACTAAAGGGGGGTCCCTATATATTCGCGCACGGCGAACCGCCGCGCCATTCTTCTTCCTCCGCCCGAACGGCCGCGCCAGTTCCCTTCTTCCTCCGCCCGTTCGTGTACTGAGACGATCTCTGCCGCGCGCCTCGACGACGCCGCCGACGCCTCCTCGACGCAGACGCCGCCGCGCGCCATCGACCGCCGCCACCCGCCGCAAGCACCATCGACCGCCGCCACCGCGCGCCATCGACCGCCGCCACCAGCTCGCCGTAGCCCCCGTAAGGATCCAAACCGCCCGCCGCCGCCCGCCGCGCCAGCGCCAGTGTCGCCGCGGCCGCCGCGCCGCGCACGTACCCCGGCGCGCCGCCGCGAGAGAGAGGCGCGGGCCCCGCGCGCGCCACCGCCAGAGAGGCGCGCCGCCGGCCGAAGAGAGGCGCGCCGGCCATAGAGGGCGCCGCGCGCGCATACCGGCCGGCCCGGCCAATTTTTTTTTTTCTTTTTTTTTAGTTTTAGTTTTTGTTAATTTCGAAATTAAAATTAACTAAAAATTGAGACTTATAATTTGAGACTTAAAAAACTACAAGAAGACATAAAATTTGAGACTTAAAAATTTTAGACTTAAAATTTTAGACTTAAAATTTGAGACTTAAAATTAACTAAATAATTAAGAGTTAAAATTTTGAGACTTAAAAAACTAAAAAGAAGACTTGTAATTTGAGACTTAAAATTTTGACTTTTTTTGACTTAATAATTTTGACTTAAAATCTTGACTTAATAAAAAGTACTAGATCAATCGGGGAGACGCAGTCCAGAAGTCCGTCCGGGGTAGCGAGCCACACACACGCAATAGGACGGCGTCCCACACACACGCACTAGGGCGCCGAGGACACATAACTTAACCACCGCGCGAGGTTATGTGTCCTCGGCACCGCCACCGCCCTTTCGCCACCGCCCTTTCACCACCGCCACCGCGCGCGTATATCGAGGGGGAGCGAGCCCCTCGTCGCCCCCTCGCATACGCCTCCCTCTCCCGTGACGCCGTCGTCTACCGCCCCGTCTCGCGCTCTTCCGCGACACCCTCTCCCAACCCCTTCCAGCTCGCCGGCCCCCTCCTTTTTGCCACCGCCCTTTTGCCACCGCCACCACCCCTTCTTCACTTAATTAATTTGTTTTGACTACATGTTTTCGGGATCGACATATGGCGGACGATAGAGCTGACCCGATTACGGACAACTATGATCCGGACGCTCGAAGACCATATGTTCGGCATCATAAAAGGCGATATTCCATATGTGCCGACCGGAGAAGAAGAAGATGATATCTCTTCTTATCTGAACCTTGAGTGTGAAGATGAAGGGCGCCGTCAGCAAGCAGATGATGCCGAAGAAACGTCGATAAACGACGATCTTCAATTGGAAGTAGCAACCACCTCCGGCGCCGAGGTATATATATATATATACATATTGAGCGTCTGGTGATACAACTAACTGATTTGAATAAATGTGTGTGTACTAACGCGCGCGACTCTCTTTCTTATTTTAGCCCTCGGCCGGATCGTCGAAAAAATCGAGTACGTCGTCAAAGCGTGGCGCAACCAAGACGATGAAAGCAGGAGAAACATGCACCATCGATGTTGTCGATGAAGCAACCGGCAGGCCGCTGGAGCCCAGCAAGAACGCCACCAAGTTTGTCAGCCAATGCGGAGCCGTTGTTAGAGACAACGTCTCGATCACCCGCCAGGAGTGGAATGAGCCAAAGAAGGCACGTGTTGGTTTCACTTTTGTCGATAAGAGAGAAAAAAAAGATTGCTTCAACAAGCTTATGGAACATTTCGTTCTACCTCCGGAATACCGCAAATACGATGAGGAGGGTAACAAGATTGCGGAAAACAAGGAGAGGCGCAAGCTAGTCAAACAGTTCGCTCTTTCTAGGATGGCCAACGCATTCCGGAAATACAAGCAAAATCTAGCCCATGACTTTGTCAACCAGGGCAAGACTCCGGATTTCATAGGACAATATGAGAAACTGCAACATGATTGGCCAGAATTTGTGAAGCAAAAGAAATCGGAGCAGTTCCTTGAACTATCGAGAAAAAATAAGGAAAATGCGGCCAAGAAGGAGTACAATCATAAAATGGGGCCGTGGAGGGTATCGCTTTTGGCAGCCTAAGTGGGAGAAGATGGAGAACGAGCTGAGGGCGCGAGAATCCGTCCGGGTACGGAGGGATGGGACCCAAGGGCCAAAAGCTGGTGGTACGGGCATGGGGGATCGCTGAACCCGGAGACAGGGGAGTGTGTTTATCGGGGCAAAATAATTACACCCACCCAAAAGCTTATTGAGGCAATGAGGAGGCTCAAGAGGGAGGATCAGGTTCAACGGAGAGAACGACGCCCGACAAAAGCCCTCGGGAATCCCTGAACACGGAGGACGTATACGAGGCATGGGGCCCATTCCGTGGAAAATAGGGTTCCCCCGGAACGATGACCCGTACGGTTACAGAAGCCGTAAGAGAAAGATGGATCGGGATGCAGATGTTGTGGCGAAGTTGGTAACTGAAATGGATGTGATGAAGAAAACCGTGAGTGTACTAGTCGCCGAAAGAGATGCAGCTCGGGCGCAGCATGCTGAAGATCATCCAATGGATCTCGGAAGCCAGCAGAGAAGAAGCAGCGTGGCTTCCACGGAGGCCTCACCGGCTGGTGCACCGACGATAGAAATTACTGCACCGGAGCCTCTGGTGGTCGAAATTACTGCACCGGAGCCTCCTCGCTACCCCGTGGACGATATAAAGGAGATGAAAGCATGTCATCTCGTATTATCCTATCGGGAACATGTCCATGAAGGTAGCCATCGGCGTGCTTTACCACCTGGAGCACTCCACCACAACAACCCCATTCAAGATGGCTATGCTCGTGTGACGGTGGAGGAGATAGTCCAACGGTTTGAGGACCTGGACATTGACATTGCTACACCTGAAGGGGTGAAAAGACTTGGAGATGTCAAGCGCCGATTCATTCTATGGCAGAAGAAATTTATCAAGTTTCCGGGCGAGGCGCCAACAAGTCCACCCCCGTACGGTGGTGGTGGTGGCGGTGGCGGTAACGATGTGATAGCGGTGGCGGTGGCGGTGACGGTGGCGGTGGCGGTGACGGTGGCGGTGGTGCTTCACCTAATACACCTCATTCACGTCAGCCCACGCCGCCGCCCCCGGTCCTCGTCCGGCGGGTGATCGACACCGGTACCGCCCCCAATCCACCTCCGGCGAAGAAGCGAAGCAGTCCTGGGTTATTAACCCGGACCCTTACGTACCTAAGAAAACAAAGGTACCGGAGGTATCATGAAGCCTCTCCCCACGAGGCCTTGGGAAAGTAGTGCCGAGGACGTCGAGGCGGGCGCGGCGGCTGATTTAGAGAAATGGAAGGCGAGCGTCAAGAGGAAAATAGAGGGCGAGCCCAAGCCGGTATATTCGACAAGGAAAAACGATGGGCTAAGTCATTTTTGAACACACCGTCCCAAGCCGCGAAGAATCTGCTCGACGACTATTTACGTGAACTTCGTAGGCAAGCACTCGCGTTCAAGAACAGGAAAGAGTTGGCGGAGAAGAAAGCCGTGAAGGACGAGGCCGAGTCAAAATTAGAAAGGGGGAAAGAAGTTGCCCAGCTCGGGGAACAAAGTAAACAATCGATCGCCCCGCTCATAGTGCAAGCCGCCGATCCGGATGCCCCCGATATCATAGCAGCTGCGGCACATGGATTGACGTAACGAGTGCCGAGAGAACAAGCGGCCGAGTTAGGTATCACTCTTCGTGCACTGCTAGGCCTTGATGAGGCGCCAATGAAGGACGTAGTATTTACATATGTGAAGAATGGCCCTCTCGTCGAGCCTGCGCGAGGAAGGGGATCTACCTCGACAAATGCTAGATCTGCTAAATTGGTACAAGGGTTACATAAAACATAAAAACGCCAAAGACTATATCTATGCGGAAGTTAGATATGAGCATCACTTCAAACATTACCGGGTACAAATTCCTCTGAGTGAATTGTTCCAGCTGTTCAATCTGCGCGACCTCGACAAATCTATCATCGGTTGCTACGTTACGTAAGTGATTTATTAATTTCTACCCCATCTCGTTCATTGCCTGCTTGTCCTAACTATCTTGTTGTGTACGCTATTATGCAGAATGAAGAAGCGGGAAATGCGAATAAGGAACATCCATGATGTTGGGTTCATTGACCCACACATCGTTAATTCACATGTGTTAGAACACCACCCCGCCGACGTGGAGGATGACACTGTGGCGGTTTATTAGAAAACAGCAACAGAAAAGTGATATTCTATTTCCTTACCATTTTGGGTGAGTGTTTCTGTCTTGAGCACATTCTCTTTTGTTTACTCCATGCATGGTATGTGGCTAATCGATGAGTTATGCATGATCGTGCATGTATCGTGTCCGCAGGTTCCACCGGATTCTTATGGTAATTAAAGTTCAGACCTCCTCAGTTCTCGTCCACGACTCTCTGAATATGGATCCGGCGCTTTGGGTCGACATGAGAAAAATGATGCAAAAGTAATTATTTTCATTCATTTGCGCTCTATATCGATCGGCCTATTTCGTTCATCATTTCCTAATATCAAGTAACTAATTAATAACTCTCTTGTTTATTTAATTTTCTTTGCCTCGTAGGGTTTGGAGACGGTTCGTAGATACCAAGGTCGGTGAATTCAAAAAAGAGCTACATTTTAAAATGGCGGTGCGGACGGCTGGGGATACTCAGCCACCGGGGACCAACCTATGTGGATACTATGTTTGTGAGAGGATCCGGAGATACTGCAATGAGCGGGACCAGACGTGTGAGAACAACATCCTGAGGAATAACCTCCGGAAGACGCTTAGTCCAGAAGCTCGCTTCCGACCACTTCAAGAGGAACTAGCTGGATGGTTGGCGAGGGAAGTCATCGATCCTAAAGGAGAACACTATTACGATGACGTAGAACTTTATATGCACCAGAATTTGTAACTAACTTGTTCAAAATTGTATATGGTCATCCGATATTGAATATATATTGTATATGGTCATCCGATATTGAATATATATTGTATATTCCTCTTGAATTCTTTTTGGTTCTAATTTCAAATTTGTTTGAAATTGTACATTCATATGCATGTATGTATACAGTACCGTAGAATATGTGAAACTCCTTCAAAATTAAAACCCAAAAGAAATAAAATAATACAAATTAAAAAGAAACCAGATTTAGGGGGAGGGGGGCTAAAACCCTAAACCCTGCGGAGGCCTTTAGTCGCGGTTGGCCTAAATATGTGAAACTCCTTCAGAATTAAAACCCAAAAGAAATAAAATAATACAAATTAAAAAGAAACCAGATTTAGGGGGAGGGGGGCTAAAACCCTAAACCCTGCGGAGGCCTTTAGTCGCGGCTGGCCAGAAGAACCGCGACTAAAGGTCCTCCGCCCTGGCGCTCGCCTGCGGCCCACGTGGACGGGCCTTTAGTCGCGGTTCGTAAGGAACCGCGACTAAAGGGGGGGGCCTTTAGTCGCGCAGCTTTGGTCGCGGTTGCGCCACCGCGACTAATGGCAGTTGCCAACCGCGACCAAAGCCCTTTTTTCCACCAGTGGAACTGCACTGTTTTACATTAAAATATCGGTATGTCTGCTTTGATACCAAATTTTATTTAGTTGTTCCTTTCCCATTTCATTATATTTTTGCCCCATCATATGTCAATACTAAATGGCAGTTCAATTTTCAATAATTAGATGATTCTTTTGCGTATATTTATTTTGCCTTTTGTTTTCTTTCCTCTGATTCTTAATGAAGGATTATCATTTTTCCTAAATTCATCGGGCTGTATCTGGCCTAGCTTCTACAAGGAAAACTTTCAGATTTGATGAAGTTAGTACGTACTAACGTATGATAAACAAACGAGTCTAAATCATTGAAATCTACCATTTATCGTTAGAACTAAGACGTGGAGATGGACTGGATTAGTTTTATAATATTTCTTCTATCATTGCTTGCATATGTGGTATTGGATCTGTTCAACAAACCTACAGGTATATTTTGGGAAAAAAACAGTCGAAAAACTGTAGGTTAAAAAATCAATTTGACGAAGCTTCAAAAAATATCTGCCTTAACTCCTGTCGAAGCTGTTTGATACTTCAGAGATATCTTCCTTAACTCATGTCGAAGTTGTTTGATACTTCGAAGTCATGAAATAAGCAGCATGTGTTTTGTCAAACCATTATTCATATTTGCAATTTGTGAACTAGATTTTTTTTCTGCTGTTTTCTCTTGTTCTCGTTTTAAAATTTATTGGGATTTATTTTTGCCTGCAAAACTTGAATGTGGCTTATGGCCACACTGGATAGAAGGTGCAATCTTGTACATTTTCTTATGTGCCTCAGTTCTGCAGTTGAGACTCTTTAGAGCCCGAGCTAGTTTGTCAACATGTCTTTTATCACACCCCATCTGTATGACATTAGACATTAGTGCTGGGTTTAACTAGTTCTACTGCAAAATCACTTTCTTATCTTAAAATACATCAGTTATTACTGGAGTTTGAGAGGCAGATGATCAATATATGGCAAAGTCTTTCATGGGATTGAAGGGGACAATGCAACACTTGCGGTTCCTTTTATAAGCAAAGCTGGGTTGCTGGAATAATTTTTCTTTAGATATTCCTCTACATTTTCTTTATATGGTGGTGGTCTATCCATGATGGCTCCTCTGCATTGATCTTCTTCATGGAGCAAATTTTCCTTTGGCTAAGAAAATTGTAGAGACATGTGTTCATTTTGCAAATTTCTTTAGGTTGCCAAGTAGCTTCTCAGCAACTGTTTAGCTTTATTTGTGCCTAAATGCTAGTCAACTGCAGCAACCATCATACATCGGAACCTGCATACATTGGTCATCGCTCGGTAATGCTCACTTATAGCCTGGAGAGCCGGCTCAGTCCCCGGTACTACTCTGTAATGTTTATCAAGAAAAATGGATTGTTTAAGTGCGATCTGAGCTACTTTACAATTTTCCAGCTGGCCGAGAAGATATTCGTTGAGAGGTACCCATGCCCTCACAAGGAAGCTGCTCCGCACCTTACTGAAGACTATGTTGCCGCTTGCAAAGGGGAAGTACCTACTAGATTCATATTTGTTTGAACCAAGAGCCTGACATGAAAATGTGTAACTGTTTATGGCGCAACAAAGTTTTCACTCCGTGTAGTAAGTTGGGGTTAGTCTTGTTTAAGTGTTGCTCGCACAATTAGATGTTGGTTATCCTCTATTGTTCGTTGCTAAGTGCTAATGAATGATGAAACTGATAATTTCATTCCTGAAGCCCAATGTGTGATTGTCATTCAGTAGAGATCAAATCATTGCCTGCAATATCTAAAGATAAGAAATCCATGAATGTTGTTGTGTTTACCACTTTCATTGAAGATCATGGAGATAACATGTGTGGGTGGACCAATTTTCTGTCAAAACCAGGATGCATTAGACATAAAGCTAAAGAACTGCACCGTTTTCCGTTAAAATATTTGTATGGTCTGCTTTCACTGGTGGAAAAAAGGGCTTTGGTCGCGGTTGGCAACTGCCATTAGTCGCGGTGGCGCAACCGCGACCAAAGCTGCGCGACTAAAGGCCCCCCCCTTTAGTCGCGGTTCCTTACGAACCGCGACTAAAGGCCCGTCCACGTGGGCCGCAGGCGAGCGCCAGGGCGGAGGACCTTTAGTCGCGGTTCTTCTGGCCAGCCGCGACTAAAGGCCTCCGCAGGGTTTAGGGTTTTAGCCCCCCTCCCCCTAAATCTGGTTTCTTTTTAATTTGTATTATTTTATTTCTTTTGGGTTTTAATTCTGAAGGAGTTTCACATATTTAGGCCAACCGCGACTAAAGGCCTCCGCAGGGTTTAGGGTTTTAGCCCCCCTCCCCCTAAATCTGGTTTCTTTTTAATTTGTATTATTTTATTTCTTTTGGGTTTTAATTTTGAAGGAGTTTCACATATTCTACGGTACTGTATACATACATGCATATGAATGTACAATTTCAAACAAATTTGAAATTAGAACCAAAAAGAATTCAAGAGGAATATACAATATATATTCAATATCGGATGACCATATACAATATATATTCAATATCGGATGACCATATACAATATATATTCAATATCGGATGACCATATACAATTTTGAACAAGTTAGTTACAAATTCTGGTGCATATAAAGTTCTACGTCATCGTAATAGTGTTCTCCTTTAGGATCGATGACTTCCCTCGCCAACCATCCAGCTAGTTCCTCTTGAAGTGGTCGGAAGCGAGCTTCTGGACTAAGCGTCTTCCGGAGGTTATTCCTCAGGATGTTGTTCTCACACGTCTGGTCCCGCTCATTGCAGTATCTCCGGATCCTCTCACAAACATAGTATCCACATAGGTTGGTCCCCGGTGGCTGAGTATCCCCAGTCGTCCGCACTGCCATTTTAAAATGTAGCTCTTTTTTGAATTCACCGACCTTGGTATCTACGAACCGTCTCCAAACCCTACGAGGCAAAGAAAATTAAATAAACAAGAGAGTTATTAATTAGTTACTTGATATTAGGAAATGATGAACGAAATAGGCCGATCGATATAGAGCGCAAATGAATGAAAATAATTACTTTTGCATCATTTTTCTCATGTCGCCCAAAGCGCCGGATCCATATTCGTAGAGTCGTGGACGAGAACCGAGGAGGTCTGAACTTTAATTACCATAAGAATCCGATTGGAACCTGCGGACACGATACATGCACAATCATGCATAACTCATCGATTAGCCACATACCATGCATGGAGTAAACAAAAGAGAATGTGCTCAAGACAGAAACACTCACCCAAAATGGTAAGGAAATAGAATATCACTTTTCTCGTTGCTGTTTTCTAATAAACCGCCACAGGTCATCCTCCACGTCGGCGGGGTGGTGTTCTAACACATGTGAATTAACGATGTGTGGGTCAATGAACCCAACATCATGGATGTTCCTTATTCGCATTTCCCGCTTCTTCATTCTGCATAATAGCGTACACAACAAGATAGTTAGGACAAGGTGCAGGCAATGAACGAGATGGGGTAGAAATTAATAAATCACTTACGGAACGTAGCAACTGATGATAGATTTGTCGAGGTCGCGCAGATTGAACAGCTGGAACAATTCACTCAGAGGAATTTGTACCCAGTAATGTTTGAAGTGATGCTCATATCTAACTTCCGCATAGATATAGTCTTTGGCGTTTTTATGTTTTATGTAACCCTTGTACCAATTTAGCAGACCTAGCATTTGTCGAGGTAGATCCCCTTCCTGCGCAGGCTCGACGAGAGGGCCATTCTTCACATATGTAAATACTACGTCCTTCATTGGCGCCTCATCAAGGCCGAGCGATTGCACGAAGAGTGATACCTAACTCGGCCGCTTGTTCTCTCGGCACTCGTTACGGTCAATCCATGTGCTGCCGCAGCTGCTATGATATCGGGGCATCCGGATCGGCGGCTTGCACTATGAGCGGGGCGATCGATTGTTTACTTTGTTCCCCGAGCTGGGCAACTTCTTTCCCCCTTTCTAATTTTGACTCGGCCTCGTCCTTCACGGCTTTCTTCTCCGCCAACTCTTTCCTGTTCTTGAACGCGAGTGCTTGCCTACGAAGTTCACGTAAATAGTCGTCAGGCAGATTCTTCGCGGCTTGGGACGGTGTGTTCAAAAATGACTTAGCCCACCGTTTCCTTGTCGAATATACCGGCTTGGGCTCGCCCTCTATTTTCCTCTTGACGCTCGCCTTCCATTTCTCTAAATCAGCAGCCGCGCCCGCCTCGACTTCCTCGGCACTACTTTCCCAAGGCCTCGTGGGGAGAGGCTTCAGTGATACCTCCGGTACCTTTGTTTTCTTAGGTACGTAAGGGTCCGGGTTAATAACCCAGGACTGCTTCTGCTTCTTCGCCGGAGGTGGATTGGGGCGGTACCGGTGTCCGATCACCCGCCGGACGAGGATCGGGGGCGGCGGCGTGGGCTGACGTGAATGAGGTGTATTAGGTGAAGCACCACCGCCACCGTCACCGCCACCGCCACCGTCACCGCCACCGCCACCGCCACCGTCACCGCCACCGCCACCACCACCACCGTACGGGGGTGGACTTGTTGGCGCCGCCCGGAAACTTGATAAATTTCTTACGCCATAGAATGAACTGGCGCTTGACATCTCCAAGTCTTTTCACCCCTTCAGGTGTAGCAATGTCAATGTCCAGGTCCTCAAACCGTTGGACTATCTCCTCCACCGTCACACGAGCATAGCCATCTTGAATGGGGTTGTTGTGGTGGAGTGCTCCAGTGGTAAAGCACTGCCGATGGCTACCTTCATGGACATGTTCCCGATAGGATAATACAGATGACATGCTTTCATCTCCTTTATATCGTCCACGGGGTAGCGAGGAGGCTCCGGTGCAGTAATTTCGACCACCGTAGGCTCCGGTGCAGTAATTTCTATCGTCGGTGCACCAGCCGGTGAGGCCTCCGTGGAAGCCACGCTGCTTCTTCTCCGCTGGCTTCCGAGATCCATTGGATGATCTTCAGCATGCTGCGCCCGAGCTGCATCTCTTTCTGCGACTAGTACACTCACGGTTTTCTTCATCACATCCATTTCAGCTTACCAACTTCGCCACAACATCCTGCATCCCGATCCATCTTTCTCTTACGGCTTCAGAACCGTACGGGTCATCGTTCCGGGGGAACCCTATTTTCCACGGAATGGGCCCCATGCCTCGTATACGTCCTCCGTGTTCGTGGATTCCCGAGGGCTTTTGTCGGGCGTCGTTCTCTCCGTTGAACCTGATCCTCCCCTCTTGAGCCTCCCTCATTGCCTCAATAAGCTTTTGGGTGGGTGTAATTATTTTGCCCGATAAACACACTCCCGTCTCCGGGTTCAGCGATCCCCCATGCCCGTACCACCAGCTTTTGGCCCTTGGGTCCCATCCCTCCGTACTGGACGGATTCCTCGCGCCCTCAGCTCGTTCTCCATCTTCTCCCACTTAGGCTGCCAAAAGCGATACCCTCCTGGCCCCATTTTATGATTGTACTCCTTCTTGGCCGCATTTTCCTTATTTTTCTCGATAGTTCAAGGAACTGCTCCGATTTCTTTTGCTTCACAAATTCTGGCCAATCATGTTGCGAGTTTCTCATATTGTCCTATGAAATCCGGAGTCTTGCCCTGGTTGACAAAGTCATGGGCTAGATTTTGCTTGTATTTCCGGAATGCGTTGGCCATCCTAGAAAGAGCGAACTGTTTGACTAGCTTGCGCCTCTCCTTGTTTTCCGCAATCTTGTTACCCTCCTCATCGTATTTGCGGTATTCCGGAGGTAGAACGAAATGTTCCATAAGCTTGTTGAAGCAATCTTTTTTTTCTCTTATCGACAAAAGTGAAACCAACACGTGCCTTCTTTGGCTCATTCCACTCTGGCGGGTGATCGAGACGTTGTCTCTAACAACGGCTCCGCATTGGCTGACAAACTTGGTGGCGTTCTTGCTGGGCTCCAGCGGCCTGCCGGTTGCTTCATCGACAACATCGATGGTGCATGTTTCTCCTGCTTTCATCGTCTTGGTTGCGCCACGCTTTGACGACGTACTCGATTTTTTCGACGATCCGGCCGAGGGCTAAAATAAGAAAGAGAGTCGCGCGCGTTAGTACACACACATTTATTCAAATCGATTAGTTGTATCACCGTACGCTCAATATGTATATATATATATATACCTCGGCGCCGGAGGTGGTTGCTACTTCCAATTGAAGATCGTCGTTTATCGACGTTTCTTCGGCATCATCTGCTTGCTGACGGCGCCCTTCATCTTCACACTCAAGGTTCAGATAAGAAGAGATATCATCTTCTTCTTCTCCGGTCGGCACATATGGAATATCGCCTTTTATGATGCCGAACATATGGTCTTCAGCGTCCGGATCATAGTTGTCCAGAATCGGGTCAGCTCTATCGTCCGCCATATGTCAGTCCTGAAAACATGTAGTCAAAACAAATTAATTAAGTGAAGAAGGGGTGGTGGCGGTGGCAAAAGGGCGGTGGCAAAAAGGAGGGGGCCGGCGAGCTGGAAGGGGTTGGGAGAGGGTGTCGCGGAAGAGCGCGAGACGGGGCGGTAGACGACGGCGTCACGGAGAGGGAGGCGTATGCGGAGGGGGCGACGAGGGGCTCGCTCCCCCCTCAGTATACGCGCGCGGTGGCGGTGGTGAAAGGGCGGTGGCGAAAGGGCGGTGGCGGTGCCGAGGACACATAACCCTCGCGCGGTGGTTAAGTTATGTGTCCTCGGCGCCCTAGTGCGTGTGTGTGGCACGCCGTCCTAATGCGTGTGTGTGGCGCGCGCCCCCGGCCGGCCTTCGGGCCTCCGTCTCCCCCCTAGATCTAGTACGTTTTATTAAGTCAAGATTTTAAGTCAAAATTATTAAGTCAAAAAAAGTCAAAATTTTAAGTCTCAAATTACAAGTCTTCTTTTTAGTTTTTTAAGTCTCAAAATTTTAACTCTTAATTATTTAGTTAATTTTAAGTCTCAAATTTTAAGTCTAAAATTTTAAGTCTAAAATTTTTAAGTCTCAAATTTTATGTCTTCTTGTAGTTTTTTAAGTCTCAAATTATAAGTCTCAATTTTTAGTTAATTTTAATTTCGAAATTAACAAAAACTAAAACTAAAAAAAAAAGAAAAAAAATTGGCCGGGCCGGCCGGTATGCGCCGCGCGCGCGGCGCCCCTACTGTGGCCGGCGCGCCTCTCTCTGGCCGGCGGCGCGCCTCTCTCTGGCGGTGGCGCGCGCGGGGGCCCGCGCCTCTCTCTCTCGGCGGCGCGCCGGGGTACGTGCGCGGCGGCGGCTGCGGCGACACGGCGCGGCGCGGGCGGGCGGCGGCGGGCGGTTTGGATCCTTACGGGGCTACGGCGAGCTGGTGGCGGCGGTCGATGGCGCGCGGTGGCGGCGGCGGTCGATGGTGCGCGGCGGGTGGCGGCGGTCGATGGCGCGCGGCGGCGTCTCGCGTCGAGGAGGCGTCGGCGGCGTCGTCGAGGCGCGCGGCAGAGATCGTCTCAGTACACGAACGGGCGGAGGAAGAAGGGAACTGGCGCGGCCGTTCGGGCGGAGGAAGAAGAATGGCGCGGCGGTTCGCCGTGCGCGAATATATAGGGACCCCCTTTAGTCGCGGTTGGGGTCGCCAACCGCGACTAGCAGGTACCTTTAGTCGCTGGGGACCCCAACCGCGACTAAAGGTATTTTCGCCTCGTTTTTATTTTCCCTCACAAGAAGGATTTTAGTCGCGGTTGGCCAGGCCAACCGCGACTAAAGCTCTTTTTGAAATTTTTTTCTTTTTTGAAAATCATATAATACATATAATATATCAAAAAAATCAGAAAAATAAAACTAATTCAATTCAAAATTTTAAAAATACAAATAATATATCAAAAAATCAGAAAAAAAAACTAATGCAATTCAAAATCTTAAAAATACAAATAATATATCAAAAAACTAAGAAAAATAAAACTAATTCAATTCAAAATGTTTAAAATACATATAATATATCAAAAAATTCATAAAAATAAAACTAATTCAATTCAAAATCTTAAAAATACAAATAATATATCAAAAAATTCATAAAAATAAAACTAATTCAATTCAAAATCTTAAAAATACAAATAATATATCAAAAAATTCAGAAAATAAAACTAATTCAATTCAAAAATTTAAAAATACAAATTATCAAAAATTCATAAAAATAAAACTAATTCAATTCAAAAGTTCGTTGGCCCCTCTTCCCGCCTCTTTCCGCCGACCCTCTTCCCTCCTCGTCTTCCCGCCATTTCTTCCCTGTCTTCCCGCCTCTTTCTTCCCGCCAATTGTTTCCCGCCAATTTCTTCCGCCTCTTTCTTCCCGCCAATTTTTTCCCGCCAATTTCTTCCCGCCAATTTTTTCCCGCCTCTTTCTTCCCGCCTCCGGTCTTCCCGCTCCCATTTTTCCCGCCATTTGTCACTACATATAGGTAGCCCGGCTTGGCCAGCATCACATCTCTACAATCTCTCATCACTCTCTCATGGCTTCCACCGCACCCACTCTAACCTACCAGCAGGTGGAGGAGCTTTGCGCCTCGAACTACCCTTGCCCTCCGGGCTACCGCGTCCTCGCCGGCCGGAGCCTAAGCGCCGGCGGCGTGCCGGTCCCTCCCGTCCCTCGTGGCACCGCGCGCCGGCGGCCATCACGAACCACTACTACCTCGACCTCACGCCGGAGCAGCGGATGAATCCCCGCTGGCATCCCGATAACCAGCATACTTGGGACGCCTTCTTCATCAATCGGCGTGAGAGGGCGCTCGCCAGGTATGAGGAGGGACGGTCCGCCTCCCGGAAACTTCCACGAGGCCGGCCGTCGGCTATGGTGGTACGGCCGGACTCTCGCAGAGCGTCATGGACTACATCACGGCCGGCGATATCCCCGCCCGCGCTACCCTCGATTCGAGCCACGAGCGCCGCCCGACGACAGCGACGACAAGCAGCGACGACGACGCCGGCAACTTAGAAGGCGACGACTACCAGTACAATGGCGGCGGCTATGAAGACTACGAGTATGCATATTATACGCCTAGGCAGGAGTATGACTAAATCACTCCAAATTTCATGTATGTAGGAGTATGACTTAGTCACTCCAAATTTCCTATATGCAGGAGTATGACTTAGTCACTCCAAATTTCATGTATGCAGGAGTATGACTTAGTCACTCCAAATTTCATGTATCATCGGTGCTATCTCGAGTCAATTGAATCATTCGAAAATGGACACCAAACACATCACGGGTAATATAATTCACATGATTCATTCAACAAAGTTTGGTACAATAAATTATTACACATCATTTCTTCCCTTGTGTCCCCGCTTGCTTACGATTGTGCCGTATCCATGGAGCATCCTCATCATTTAACTTAATGCTTGGGTCGGTGTTCACTTTGAAGGGCGGAATTTCAGCAAACATATTATAATCTTCTCGACATGTCCGTCTTGTCCTCCACTCCCACGATGTTTCTTTTCCCCGAAAGAACAATGTGGCGCTTTTGGATCATCGAACGATGTACCGATCGTTTTCTTATCTTTCCGTTTCCTCGGTTTGCTACTCATGTCCTTCACATAGAAAACCTGAGCGACATCTTTCGCTAGGACGAATGGTTCGTCAAGATAACCAAGATTGTTGAAATCCACCATTGTCATTCCGTATTGCTGGTCCACCTTTACCCCACCTCCTGTTAGCTTGAACCATTTGCACCGGAACAAAGGGACCCTAAAGGAGGGTCCATAGTCAAGTTCCCATATCTCCTCTATGTAACCATAATATGTGACCTTTTGCCCATTCTCGGTTGCTGCATCAAAGCGGACACCACTGTTTTGGTTGGTGCTCTTTTTATCTTGGGCGATCGTGTAAAATGTATTCCCATTTATCTCGTACCCTTGGAAAGTCGTTATAGTCGAAGATGGTGTCTTGGCCAACATGTACAGCTGATCTACAACCTTATTGTCACTCATTAAATGTTTTCTCAACCAACTGCCGAAAGTCTCCATGTGGGCCTTCCTAATCCAGGATTCAGGCTTCCTGTGGTTGTCCGAGCGTAAAATATTCTTGTGTTTCTCAAAGTACGGAGCCACCAAGCTGGAATTGGTCGTAACTGTGTGGTGTGCTTCACTGAGAATGGCCGTCCATACATATCATTGATTTCCTTCCGATCGTGCCTTTTCCACTTAGTCTCCCCTCGTGCCGCGATTGAGGAAGACCAATCGGCTTAAGGTCAGGAACAAAGTCAACACAAAACTCAATTACCTCCTCATTTCCATAGCCCTTGGCGATGCTTCCTTCTGGCCTAGCACGGTTACGAACATATTTCTTTAATACTCCCATGAACCTCTCGAAGGGGAACATATTGTGTAGAAATACAGGACCGAGAATGGAAATCTCATCGACTAGGTGAACCAGGAGGTGCGTCATAATATTGAAGAAGGATGGCGGGAACACCAACTCGAAACCGACAAGACATTGGATCACATCGTTCAGAATCGTGGTAGAACTTCTGGATTGATTACCTTCTCGAGAGATTGCATTGAGGAATGCACATAGCTTCACAATGGCTACTCGAACATTTTCCGGCAGAGCCCTCAAAGCAATCGGAAGCAATTGCGTCATAATCACGTGGCGTCGTGAGACTTCAGGGTTTGGAACTTTTTCACATCCAAGATTATTATTCCCTTTATATTGGACGAGAATCCTGACGCGACCTTCAAACAGCTCAGGCAATCAAAAAAGATGACCTTCTCTTCTTTGGTCGTAGCGTAGGCCGGCACGACCTTGAAACCGTTCCGGATGCTGGTCATCGTGTCTTTCAAACTTTGCTGGTCCCGCCGTGCTTCCTTTGTATCATTTGACTTCCCATACACGCCCAAGAAGCTTAGGATGTTCACGCAAATATTCTTCGTAACGTGCATCACGTCGATTGCAGAGCGGACTTCTAGGACTTTCCAATATTCTAGCTCCCAGAATATAGATTTCTTCTTCCACATGGCTACGTGCCCGTCAGCTCCTTCGAACCGATTGTCCGCCAGACCCTTTCCAAAGATGACTTTCAAACCCTTGACCATATCAAATACCTCAAGACCAAGTGTTCCGCAGGCTTCGGTCGGTGATCTGCCGTGCCGTTGTAAGGCTTGCCTTTCTTTCTTCCTGGATGACCTTTCGGAAGAAATCGACGATGCCCAAGGTACACGTTCTTCTTACAATTTGGCAAATGTACACTTTCAGTCTCATGTAAGCAGTGCGTGCATGCATTGTATCCCTTATTTGACAGTCCCGAAAGGTTACTAAGAGCAGGCCAATCGTTGATGGTTACGAAAAGCAACGCTCGTAGGTCAAATTCCTCTTCTTTGTGCTCATCCCACACACGGACACCAGGTCTGCCCCACAGCTGTAAAAGTTCATCAACTAATGGACTTAGGTACACATCGATGTCGTTGCCGGGTTGCTTCGGACCTTGGATGAGCACTGGCATCATAATGAACTTCCGCTTCATGCACAACCAAGGAGGAAGGTTGTAGATGCATAGAGTCACGGGCCAGGTACTATGGCTGGAGCTCGCTCGCCAAAAGGATTCATGCCATCCGTACTTAGACCAAATCTTATGTTCCTTGCGTCACTGCAAAATCTTTGAACTCTCTCGTCGATCTTTCTCCATTGCGTTCCATCTGCGGGGTGTCTCAACTCCCCGTCCGACTTACGGTCCTCTTTGTGCCATCGCAACAACTTGGCATGCTCTTTGTTCCCGAACAGACGTTTCAACCGTGGTATTATAGGAGCATACCACATCGCCTTGGCGGAAACCCTCTTCCTGGGTTTCTGGCCCTCAACATCGTCACCAGGGTCATCGCCTCTGATCTTATAACACAATGCAGTGCATACCGGGCATTCATTCAAATTCTCGTATTCACCGCGGTAGAGGATGCAGTCGTTGATGCATGCATGTATCTTCAGAACCTCTAAACCTAGAGGGCAGACAACCTTCTTTGCTTCGTACGTAGTGGCGGGCAACTCGTTATTCTTTGGAAACATATTCTTCAACATTTTCAGCAAGTTTTCAAATGCCGAGTCAGCTACACCTGCCTGTGCCTTCCATCTCAGCAAATCCAAGCAGTGCAGCCCAGCTTTTTCAGACCATCATCGCATCCGGGTACAGCGCCTTCCCGTGATCCTCTAACATGCGATCCAAATTCTCCCTCTCTTTTTCAGTTTCGCAGCGTCTCCGTGCATCAGCAATGGTCCGACCAAGATCATCAACGGGATCATCACGTGCCTCTTCTTCACCTTCCCCTTCACCTTCCCCTTCACCTTCAGCATCCTCCATGAAAGTATCACCGAAATGAGCAAGATAGCTTTCATCGATGAAATCATCCCCTTCTTCATCTTCTTCCATTATAACCCCTCTTTCTCCATGCTTGGTCCAACAATTATAGCTTGGCATGAAACCGTGCCGAAGCAGGTGCATGTGAACATCTCTTGAGGAAGAGTAACCCTTCTGATTCTTACATTTAACACATGGACAGATAACAAAACCCTCCTGCTTGTTCGCATTAGCCACTACGAGGAAATCTTTCAAACCCGCACTGAACTCGCCGGAGAGTCGGTTACCGTACATCCATTGTCGATTCATCTGCATTATTATAATATAAAATATATAATTAACCATCATGCATTTGTTAAACTAACTAGCTACAAACAATATAAATTAAACAATGAACTACACACACATGCACATTTTATCAACGACACATCAAAGGTTCAAGTTGCTAACCGCGATCGAGGAGGAAAAAATAAATGAGAAAGCTCAAGTGTGGCTCCAACACTTCATATCATGTTTGTTTCATGCTCTTGGGGCATTTCATCAAACACCTTATGTGCATAAGAGGAACCAAAAGCAAACCTAACACCCACTTGTGAGCTTGTGAAGAGAATGGCACCAAATGGCTAAGTGTTGGCTGCTGGATGGGTATATATAGGGGAGGGGCTTTAGTCCCGGTTGGCCTGGCCAACCGCGACTAAAGGCCTTCGGGCACCTTTAGTCGCGGTTGGCCTGGCCAACCGCGACTAAAGACCCCCCACGTGCACCGGCTGGCCACCGAGCGCCCTGGGCCCAGGCCTTTGGTCGCGGTTCTCCTCCCGAACCGCGACTAAAGGTACCATTTGTCGCGGATCCTGCAGCATCGCGACTTATGGGGCTCACCCGAAGCCTGTTTTTCCACCAGTGTTTCATACCAAATTTTATTTCGATGTTCTATTTCATTTTGTCATATTTTATGTCAATACTAAATGGCAGTTCTATTTTTAATAATTAGAATATTAGATTATGCTTTTGCGTATATTTATTTTTTTCCTTTTGGTTTCTTTCCCCTGGTTCTTTATCAAGGATTATCTTTGTTCCTAAATCCATTAAGCTGTAGCTGGCCTTACTTGTGCCAGGAAATTTTTCAGATTTGATAAGCAACCTACTAAAGCATGGTTAACAAACAAGACTAAACCACTGACATCAGTTCATCTCTCAAGATGGCTCCTCCGCTAGCTCCTCCCTCCCACCTATAGCCCCGCCGCCGCCGACGAGCCACCGCCGGTAGCCACCCACCCACCCCCTCCCCTACTCCCAGCCCAAGCCCAAGCCCCTTCCCCGGCGCCATGTCCTCTGGCGGCAGCTGCGACAGCCGCGACCCCCGCCGCCACGACCGCTGGCTCTCCGACGTAGGCTCCTCCGGCGGGAGCTCGCGCAGCTACAGCGAGGTGGCCGCCTCGCCGCCGCGCGCCGCGCGCCGCGCCCCCGCCGCCGTCGCCGCCGTCACCTCCCCCTCCGCTGGCGGCCGTCCCGACCGCATCTCGTCGCGCCCCAGCGGCAACCCGCATCAGCCCGCGCTCTGAGGTCCACCGCGCTCACACAGACGCGCCGCGCAGGGCTGACGCGGATGGCTGGCAACACCCACGACGCCGCCACCACCAACGTCGCCGCCCCCAGGGAGCCCGCGGATCCCCGCAGCAACGCCGCCGCAGCCCGTCCCCTGAGATCGAGGGAGGCCTCTCCTTCAGGTGCCTCGAGCCCGGGCATGCCGTCCGCGGCTGCACCAATGAAGTCCGGTGCCGCCGCTACCTCCTCTCTGGCCATGGGAGCAGGGACTGCACGCCGGAGCAGCGTGCCTTCGACCATGCACGGGCACGCCAACAGGCTCGGGACGCAGCTCCTCCCCAGCGCCGTCGCATCACCCGGGCCGTGACCCCTCCACCTCCGCCCCCACCGCACGCCCCCACCACGGCTGCACCGCCGCCGCCCCCTCCTGTTGCTGCTGCCGCAGCGACGACACGCACCGTTGATCCCCTGGGTCCAGTGCGCGTTCCTGCTGCGCCGCCACTGGCACGCGCCGTCGATTCTCCGAATCCGGTGCGAGTCATTGTTTCCCGCAGCACAGAGATGGATGAGGCAGAGCAGGTGCTGCGCCGCGCAATGGTCGCCTCCGTCACCGGAACCAGGCCGGCCGTCTCCGCCGCGCAGGTCGCGCATGTACTCCACGCCAGCTTCAACCTGCGACCAGGCGACTTCACCGTCCATCTTCACCACCCCGAGGACTTCCTCATTATCTTCGCCACGCAAGAGCTCAAAGACAGGCTTTCCGGTGATCACTTCATCGGCGACACGAGCTTCTCCCTCATCGTCCGCCCTTGGTGCAAACTTGCTCACGCCGGCAGCGCCAGGTTGGAACACCGTGTCGAGCTTCAGCTCCGTGGCATCCCCGCGCAGGCCTGGCAGGTTTCCACGGTAGAGTCCCTCCTTGGGCATGGATGCTGGGTGGAGCGCATCCACCCCGACACGCTTTCAAGATTAAACATGGCCTTATTCCAGCTCACTGCTCGGACCAGCGACGTCTCCGCCATCCGCCCGCGCGCCGTCCTCGAGATCGTCGAAACCGTCCCGGCGCGCACCACCTCTGAGCCGCCGTCCATAAGGACCCTAACCTACCCTGTGTCGATCGAGATCACGCACATCGAGCCCGCAGACTACGTTCCAGGTGCCGCCGCTGCTCCAACTGGGGACAATGAGGGAACCGGCGACGACAATGATGCCGGGGACGCTGATCGGACTGGACGGCGAGGCCCTCGCCGGCGATGCCGCAAGAGCCGCCGCCCGGATAGCAACGCCGAGCCTCCTGCGGGGCGCGCCGACGGCATGGCCCTAGACATTCCCACCTGGGCCATGGATGGTGTGCGGAGGCGTGCCGACGGTGTCGCTGTCGACGGCCGCTGGCCAGACCCGAGACCTGCCTCGCCGCCGCATCTGCACTTTGCCGCCGCTGGTGACCGTCCGTTGGCGCCATGGCCAGTCCAACGTGGGCCTCGCAGGCAACGTCATTCTCCTGCCCATGCCGAAAGAAGAAAGCGCTTTTGGCGCAAAAAGAGCCAACAGCTGGAGCCCGCCCCTGTTGCTGCAACAGAAACTGCAGCAGCCTCTGATCCGAGGCAGGTGGAATCACCTCCCGAGCCAGCTGGCGAGCACCCATTCGTTGCTTCCCCGACCACGCCGCTGGCGGACCCCACCTCCACGCCTCCTGCCATGCCCTGCAGCGGAGACCGCCTGGTCCTGCATGAGACCGAGTCGCCCGCCACTCCAAACCGCACGTTGTGTTCTGCGCTACAAGACGCTTCTGTCGAGCCCCAACCTGTCGTGCCCAACAGCTGCCAACCTCGGGATCCTCTCTCCCTTCACAGCGAGGTACCAGACATCCAGCTAGCAGGACCGACCATCGAAACGGATCTCCTGTCGGGGCAAAGGGCTGCTTCTCCTGCCGCTGCACCTGAGCATGATTTGGAGTCTTCTGCCGACCAGGACGAAGCACCTGCTCCCAGCCACGTGAGCCCTTCTATGGACGCTGCGCCGGCCCAGCCCAACCACCTGACGATCCTGCAGCGGCCCACGGCCCAATCCACCTTGCCTGAGCCCAGCACTGCACAAGACAACACACCAGCTCCCCATGCCGCTGATGATCGCGATCCCCTGCGCTCTGCACCAGGACGATTTGCATCGCCGCCAATCACGCTACGCCGAAGGAACCGCCACTCTGTTCCCTAGCCCTGCACCTTGGGTGACTTCCTTACGGGAGCCACCAAGGACCTGGACGCGGCGCTGCCCCCTCCTGGAAGAAAGACGTGACGACAGCCACTCAACTTCACGCCACGACGTGGACGATCAGCCATGAGAGCATCGACCGGTGCACCTCCGACGGTGCAGCGCAGGGCCCAAGTACAGGTCCTCCGTACCCTGGGCATCATCGGAGTCGATCAGGTCATTACCGCGGCAGAGATGGCAGCTTACGATCGTGTCTTCGCCGCACCGATCTCCCTCGCCTTCCTGACCGCCATTGCCGCGCTGGTCGATCGGCAGATCCCGGCCGGAACTGCTCAGGCGCCAATGGCTAGTGTCGAAGTCACCTGCGAGATTTGATCACCTCTGTCCACCCGACCGTCGATCTCTTCCCCTATGGATCACAGCCTAAGAATTGTAATCTCGAATGTTTGAGGTCTTAATGCCCGCGCTAGACGTCTAGCTGTCGAGTCGTTGGTCGATACCGCCGGGGCGTCCATTGTGTGTTTGCAGGAAAATAAGATGGCTTTGATCTATTCGTCCACTGTCCTCGAGGCCCTTGGCCCGGATTTTGATGATTACACCTACCTCCCTGCAATAGGTACCCGTGGAGGCATCCTCCTAGCGTGGAAGAGCAGGGTCGTGTCCATCACCGACCCATTGTTCACCACAAACGCGCTCACCGCCAAGGTAGCCATGGGATCAAACACGCCTTGGTGGCTAACAGTAGTCTATGGGCCGCAACAAAACGAGGACAAGATCAACTTCTTACAAGAGCTGTGCGATATCAGGGCTGACTGCCAGGGGCCTTGGATGTTATGCGGAGATTTCAATCTCATCTACCAAGCCGCCGATAAGAACAATACAAACCTTGACAGGCGCATGATGGGCAGATTTCGTCGACTTATCAATGATCTTTTGCTCAAAGAGATCTACGTCAATGGACGCCGATACACATGGTCTAACGAGCAGTCCCCGCCCACCCTGGTTCGCCTCGATCGCGTCCTCTGCACCACTGATTGGGAAGAAGCTCACGGGGAATGCCACCTGAGATGCTTGGCCTCCGTCATATCCGACCATAGTCCACTGCTGTTGGACTGTTGCCCCATGCCGGCAACACACAGACGCTTCCATTTTGAGGACTATTGGCTACGGCTCGAGGGCTTCCAGGACACGGTCATGGCGGCTTGGAACTCGGTCTGGGATGCAGACCCCTTCCAAAGGATGCTGCTTCGCCTACATGCAACGGCGCGCTCGCTCACGAGCTGGAGCTCGCGCTCGGTGGGCAACGTTAGGAGCAAGATGGCAATCTCACGTGAGCTCATCTCGCGTTTTGATAAAGCACAAGAGGGCAGAACCTTGACGGACCAAGAGCGCCAACTACACAAACAGCTCAAAGCTTCCTACCTTGGCCTGGCCTCCCTCGACCGCACCATTGCCCGCCAGCGCGCCCGCATTGCCAACCTCAAGGACGGTGACGCAAACACGTCCTTCTATCACCGCCAGTGCACTTACAGAAAGCAAAAGAACAGAATTTTCAGTATCACCACGGATGATCAAGTGCTAACTGACCATGTTGAGATGGCCGAGGCCGCGTACTTGCATTTTGATGCGCTTCTGGGCACGGCTGTTGCCAGGGAGCACACCCTAGACCTCCACCACCTCATAGAGGCCCAAGATCTGCAAGAGCTGGACATGCCTTTCAGCGCCGATGAGGTCTGGAATGCGGTAAAGAGGCTGCCTGCCCGGAAGGCGCCTGGCCCCGACGGTTTTACGGCAGAGTTTGTGCGCGCCTGCTAGGCCACTATCAAGGACGACTTCACCGCCATCTTCCAGCAGCTGTTTGAGCTGCGAGGCCGTGGTTTTAGCAAGCTAAACCAGGCTCTCCTCACCCTGCTGCCCAAGCGCGCAGATGCATGTCGCCTGTCGGACTACCGCCCCATAAGCCTCATTCACCTCGTGGCGAAGATCTTCGCCAAGGTCCTGTCACTCCGGCTGGCGCCCAGGCTCGGCAACCTCGTCAGCAATAACCAGAATGCGTTCATCTCCGGCCGCTCCCTGCATGACAACTTCGTGCTGGTGAGGCAATCCGCCAAGCTGCTGCAACACCTGGGTGCGCCACGGATCCTCCTGAAGCTTGACCTAGCAAAGGCATTCGATACCCTCTCCTGGGCATTCCTCCTTGAGGCCTTCTGGCAGTATGGCTTTGGCAGCAGATTCCTTGAATGGTTGTCCATCCTACTGTCGTCCGCAAGCACACGGGTGCTCCTCAACGGCGAGCCCGGGCCGCCGGTCTGGCATCGACGAGGGCTACGGCAGGGCGATCCCTTGTCACCACAGCTCTTTGTCCTTGCCATCGACGTACTGGGCAGGCTGTTCAAGCGAGCCGTCGAGCTGGGAATCATGCAGCAACTACACCCGAGGAAGATGATTCCCCCTATATCCCTCTACGTTGATGATGTCGTGCTTTTCTGCCACCCCCTTGACAGTGACATTGAAGCTGTCAAGGAAATTCTTGGTCTGTTTGGTCGCGTGTCGGGCCTCAACGTCAACTTTGCAAAGAGCTCGGCAAGCCTTATACGGTGCAGCAACGACGACGCCGCGCCACTGCTTGCGCAGCTCGGCTGTCCGATCGTCGAGTTGCCAATCACATACCTTGGCATCCCGCTCACGCTCAGAAGACCGACGGCTGCGCAACTGCAGCCAATCGTCGACAACATTGCCAGTCGCCTACCGACCTGGAAAGCTGGGCTCATGAGCAAGCATGGACGCCTCGCGATGGTCAAGTCCGTCCTCAACGCCATCCCCATTCACCAGCTACTCGCCTACGCCCCGCCGAAGAAAACACTGAAGCTGATAGATCAAACGCGGCTTCCTCTGGGCTGGGCGCGCCGCTGCCAATGGTGGGCACTGCCACGTCAACTGGAAGCGCGTCTACCGTCCTATCTCCTACGGGGGCCTCGGCGTGCAAGATATTGAGCGCGCTGGGCTCGCCTTGCGGCTGCGCTGGTTATGGCTCTCCCGCACTGACGATAGCCGTGCCTGGAGCGGCCTTGACCTCCAATTCTCGACGGTGGCTGTTCTTCGCCTCCACCATCATGTGCATCGGGAACGGGCATCGTGCGTTATTCTGGGAGGATCGATGGATCGCCGGCAAGTCAGTCAAGGAACTCGCACCGCGCCTGTACGCGTGCATCCCCAAGAGGCGTCGCAAAACCAGAACGGTTGTCGAAGGCTTGGCCGGGAACAGCTGAGCTACGGACATCCAGGGGCTGCTCGGCATCCACGAGATTGGGCAATACTTGGTGCTCTGGCGCATGATCCAAGGCACCACGCTCAGCACCCTGCCCGACCAGCTCCTTTGGAAGTGGACGGCCTCCGGCACCTACACGGCCAACTCATGCTACCTTGCAACCTTCCATGGATCTACGCCTTGTTGCTCCTGGAAGCTTATTTGGAAGTCATGGGCGCCGCCTAAGGTCAAGTTCTTCCACTGGCTTGCAAACCTTGATAGATGCTGGCCCGCGGAGCGCCTAGCACGACATGGTCTCCCTCACCATTCCAGATGCCTCCTCTGCGCCCGAATCCATGCGACACCTCATGCTCGAGTGCCCCTTCTCCCGGCAGGTCTGGCACGAGGTGCTTGCTTGGCTCCGGATGACTGCTAGGGCACCACATCACGAGCCCACCCTCATGGATTGGTGGCTCCGTGCTCGGCAAGAAACGCCAATGCCGCTGCGCAAAGGCTTGGCGTCGACGGCCTTACTCATCCCATGGATGATATGGAAACATCGGAACGCCAGCGTTTTTGATGGTGCCCAGCCATCCATGCCGATGCTGTTGCAGAACATCAAGGACGAACTCTGTACGAACTCTGTACATGGGCTAGAGCAGGCGCCCAGGGCCTACGGGTCGTTTTGCCACCAAGCTGGGATGTACACTGATTTTTCTGTTCCTTTAGCCTGTATTCTGCCTCCTAGGAGGATGTAAACAAACCCCTATCTTTTCAATGCAATGTCCTTTGCGTTTTCTCGAAAAAAAAGAATTAAGAATGAATTAGTCTTATCATATCTTTGCTATTCATTGCTTGCATGTGTGATATTGTATCTGAACCTACAATTATGTTTTGGCAAAAAAACTGCCGAGAAACTATAGGTTAAAAAATCAATTTGGCGAAGCTGCACATATTTGCCTTAACTCAAATCGAAATTTGATACTTCGATTGCTTGCATATGTGATACTGTATCTGTTCAACAAACCTACAATTATATCTTGCCAACCAAACTGCCGAGAAACTGTAAGTTCAAAATCAATTTGGCGAAGCAATTATTTGCCTTAACTCAAATCAAAATTTGATACTTAGAAGTCATGAATAAGCAGCGTGCGTTTTGTCAAACCAGATTTTATATTTGCACTTTGTGAACTAGATCTTTTTTCTGCTCTTTTCTCATGATCTGGTTTTTAAAAGTTATTAAGACTTTCTTTTGTTGGCAAAACATCAACAGGCTCAGGGCTATGATGGAAACTATCCATGTACCAAATCTTCTGTATCTTTGCTTGGAGGTAAAATTTTAAAAATGAGAAGCGCTTGCGCTTTGCTATGGTGTGGATGACAGTCATTTCTTCCTCGGTTGTAAGATGGCTTTTCATTGTTGGAGCTATCTCAACCGGTAATATGTCTGCTCTATATCTTTTGAAGCGTGGATCATGGAGTTGATTGAAGCGGCAACTGACGATCTGGGATCTGCTTGGGTCCGGTGGAGCACCAGAACAGTTCTGTATCAGTGCATTCAGAAATTATTAGCATGGCCCTTCATGCATTGCACAATGAAGCGGTCGCTGCCATACATACCCTGAGGGCTGCAGCCTAGCTGGGACAATAAAACCAGTGACGTCGTGAACTATGACCTGGTGAGGGACATCTTCATTTTTCAGAATCTTAGTTTTGTCACCCTTGTGTAATAGTGTAGCTGATAGATCAGATGGCTCGCCAGTGATTTGTCCATAGTAGCTAGTTAATGGAAGTATGATCGAACATTTACTGGGAACCGACACTGATGCAATCATGCAAGTTGTGTAGCATTAGCCACAGCGCACAACACATGGTTGAACATCTTGCTGTACTTGGGAGTTTATAGATGGAAACCTTTGAAGCATTACATGTCTATATGGAGTTTGATACGTTCAAACTGCTTGGTCGCATCATCAATGTGTTAAATGTAGATGGGCTGCAGCCCATGCAGTCTACAATTCCTGAAATCTCAAGACCTATTACGTTGGCAGCTTGGGACAGCCTTGAGGGACAAAGTTTATTCCCACATTGCTAGTTGGGAGATAGTTGGAGTGGTATATAAGGGCTGTTGTTCTAGTCATTCCAAGTGAGTGAGAATAGAAGGAGCCCTCGCGCACTCCTCCTCCGCCCGCCCCGCCTCGGCTCGGCACGGCACGCACGTCGCGTTTCGTGACTCGAGTTCGAGACACACTCAAGGAAGCCTAAATTTTTGCTTGGTGCACCAACTGTGTTCGGTACGTGTCGGCCTGCATGTGCATGCTCGCCGCGTGTCCCTGGCTTCTTACGCGTGTCAACGCGGTCGGGGTGGCTCTCCTCCCAGGCTATACAAGGAGACCGATCAGATCTGAAAAATAGTGCTCTTAGATCTCTCTCGTGAAGTTCCTTTTGCTGTGCTACTCTCTAGTCTTCCCCATCCCGGCGACTGCGTGCACAGCCGTCCGGGAGAGCAGGCCTCCGAAACCCCGTCCGTTGAGATCCTGCACCGGGAGACGGGCGATAAGGTTTTTGGGGAGCGTCTCGGCGCGACTGCTCGTTGTTGTTCGTCTTCTTCTTCGACGGTTCGGCTGCTTCATCGATAGATCCGACTACACCATGGGCGACATCAATAACTCCCATGGTGGTGGTGGTCCTGCTACTGGTGCGACCTTCCCGGTCGCAATGTACGTGCTTTTCCTCTCCTACCTTGCACTGCTACTTGTACCATGTTCAGATCTGATGCATGTGCTTAGTCTGATGTGTTTGGTTAAGTATGTTTGTGCATCTGTAATGTTGCTTTCGGTAATTAAACTCACACGGAAATTGCCTAATAATCCAACAATCCAAAAACCTTATTTGCTTAGGCAATTTTTACCGTCTGGTTTTGCTGCTGCGCTCAAACCGAGCCCGTTTACGGGTTCTCATTTCAAGAGATGGCAGAATAAAACCCTCTTGTGGCTCACTTCTATGGGCGTGCACCGAGTTGCGGAAGGTACTCCCAGAGGTCCGCTTACTCCTGATGAGGATAAAGCGTTCGGGGATGCCACCGTAATCTTTGTGGGTGCCGTCCTAAGTGTGTTTGGAGACAAGTTGGTTGATGCTTATCTGCACATTCGAAATGGGAAGGAACTGTGGGATGTACTGGACGCTAAGTTTGGTGCTGCCGATGCCGGAGGTGAACTGTATGCTATGGAGCAGTTCAATAACTACAAAATGGTTGAGAACCGATCTGTAGTAGAACAGGCTCATGAGATACAGATCATGGCAAAGGAACTCGAACTCCTCAAGTGTGTGCTACCGGATAAGTTTGTCGCGGGATGCATTGTCGCTAAGCTTCCCCCTTCATGGAGGAACTTTGCCACTTCCCTGAAACATCAGAGGCATGAGTTTTCTGTTGAGAATATCATGGGCTCTCTGGATGTTGAGGAGAAGGCTAGGGCAAAAGATAAACACACTGGAGGAACCGAGGGACGTTCGGCTGCAAATATGGTGTAGAAAAATGCCCACAAGTCCAAGGGAAAGAACAAGGGAGTCTCCCAGACTACCAACTTCAAGAAGAAGGGGAAAACAAAGAAGAAAGATCCTTGCTGGGTGTGTGGCGAGACAGGCCATTGGGCTAATCGCTGTCCACAACGCAAAGGAAAGAAATGTCAAGCTGGACAGAACTCAAATTCTGTTAGCATGGTCATTGGCAACACAGAGGAAGGAACTACAGGGTATGGTAATATGTTACCTACTGTTTTTTCGGTGTTTCAGCCCACAGAATGGTGGGTTGATACAGGTGCCAATGTTCATGTGTGTGCTGACATCTCCATGTTTACCTCTTATCAAGCCCGAGGTTCCTCAGTAATGATGGGGAATGGGTTACATGCTACTGTTTGTGGTGTTGGCACGGTAGATCTGAAGTTTACTCCGGGAAAGATCGTGCAACTGAGGAACGTGATGCATGTCCCTTCTATCAAGAAGAATCTCGTTAGTGGCTCCCGTCTTATGAAAGATGGGTTTAAGTTGGTGTTTGAGTCCAATAAAGTTGTACTGTCTAAGTATGGAACTTTTGTTGGAAAGAGATATGAATGTGAGGGAATGTTTCGCTTCTCTCTAGAAGACTTCTGTGATAATGTTGTGAACAATGTAAGCACTAGTGTTAATAAAACTAATGTTTGGCATTCACGACTTTGTCATGTTAATTTCGGTTGTATGACGCGGATTGCTGATATGAGTTTCATTCCGAAATTCACCTTTGTCAAAGGCTCTAAGTGCCATGCTTGTGTGCAAGCAAAGCAGCCTCGCAAGCCTCACAAGCCTGCGAAGGAAAGAAACTTGGCACCACTAGAGCTCATACATTCAGATCTATGTGAGATGAATGGTGAGTTGACAAAAGGTGGAAAGAAATATTTCATGACTTTGATTGATGATTCCACTAGGTACTGTTATGTGTATCTCCTGAAAACCAAAGATGAGGCTCTTGATTTCTTTAAAATCTATAAGGCTGAAGTTGAGAACCAACTTGAAAGAAAGATAAAAAGGGTTCGGTCCGATCATGGTGGAGAGTACTTTTCTAATGAATTCAATTTATTCTGTGCGGAACATGGTATAATCCATGAGAGGACGCCTCCCAATTCCCCACAATCCAATGGGATTGCGGAAAGGAAAAATCGTACTCTAACAGATTTGGTTAACGCCATGTTAGATGTTTCAGGTTTATCCAAGGAATGGTGGGGGGAGGCTATATTGACTTTGTGTCATGTCCTAAATCGTGCTCCAACCAAGAATAAAGAGATTACCCCTTATGAGGAATGGGAAAATAAAAGACCAACACTCTCCTATCTACGAACTTGGGGTTGTTTGGCTAAAGTGAATTTGCCAATCACCAAAAAGCGAAAGCTTGGACCAAAAACCGTGGATTGTGTCTTTCTTGGCTATGCTGCCCATAGCATTGCTTATAGATTTCTTGTGGTGAAATCTGGAGTGGACGACATGAATGTTGGCACCATCTTTGAATCAAGAGATGCTACATTCTTTGAGGACATATTCCCTATCAGAGATATGCATGGCATGTCTAGTTGGGAATCTGATCCAATACATGAAACTCCTATGGAGTCTGATGAGGAATCTGATGATGAGAGTTCAGATTCTGATGAAGATCACAATGAAACTCCCACAAGGAGTAAGAGACAAAGGACTGCAAAGTCTTTTGGTAATGATTTCATTGTGTATCTTGTGGATGATACTCCCACTACTATTTCAGAAGCTCTCGCATCTCCTCATGCAGACTACTGGAAGGAGACGGTTCAAAGTGAGATGGATTCCATCTTGGCTAATGGAACGTGGGAGTTATCTGAGTGTCCTTATGGGTGCAAACCTGTAGGATGTAAATGGGTATTTAAGAAGAAGCTTAGAGCTGATGGTACTATTGAGAAGTACAAAGCTCGGCTTGTAGCCAAAGGCTATACCCAAAAGGAAGGCGAAGATTTCTTCGACACTTACTCACCTGTGGCGAGATTGAACACCATTCAAGTACTACTATCATTGGCTGCCTCACACGGTCTTCTCGTTCATCAAATGGACGTTAAGACGGCTTTCCTAAATGGAGAGTTGGACGAGGAAATTTATATGGAACAGCCTGATGGTTTTGTACTAGAAGGTCAAGAAAGAAAGGTGTGTAAATTAAAGAAATCTTTGTATGGTCTAAAACAAGCACCCAAACAATGGCATGAGAAGTTTGAAAGAACTTTGACATCTGTGGGCTTTGTTGTCAATGAAGCCGACAAATGTATGTACTATCGCCATGGTGGGGGTGAGGGAGTTGTCCTACGTTTGTATGTGGATGACATACTAATTTTTGGGACAAGTCTCAAAGTGATTGAGGAGGTAAAAACCTTCTTATCTTATGCTGTGTTTGGATGCAGAGAATTGAGCTTGGAATTGAATTAGCCTCAAGATTCCAATTCCAAGATGGAAATGAATTAGCTTCCAATTTGAATTCTACCGTTTGGGTGCGCTTGGAATTTGATGTTAGAATCAATGGGTGTTGCCCAATTCCAAATGTTGTTTGGATGTACAATCTGTGGAATCCGTGGAATTTGATGAATTGTTGAGTTTGAACAATATAAATTTGCGTACATGTACACAAAATAACATACATATGTAATATATTTATAACTATTATTTTCCGCAATTAATGAAACATTAAAATAATCAAAATAAAGCAGAAAGTAGGATACGCATGGCACAAAGTAGTTTTCAAGTACCGAAAATATTACAACATGGATAATAATTGTGTCTCTAACAGGTAGCTTATGTCTCTTACACATCACAAACAGTTCATGAACAAGAAAGTAGATAGTAGGCTTTAAGAACAAGCACAGTTCATAACAAACATCAAGGTAGGGTCAACAGCCATGGCTTCTTTAATTCATCGGGGAGCGCCGTCAGTGCTTCGAATAAGCGCTCATTAACGATCAACTTCCCATAAGCTCGCAGCATGTCACAATTCTCCATTTGTAGCTTCTTTAGTGCATCTAGGATTTCAGTTGGAGGAGTCACCTTTGGCATAGGAAGTGGTTCGGTTGTTTTCAATGCATCATCGAAAGATGTCTTCATTTGTCCCATCATGCATAAGATAGCTTCGCCGGTGCGTTGCCTTTTCGGAGGTAGATCCGGAGAATCTTCAAGAACTATTGTTTCTTCTTCTTGAACAGACTCGGCGGCTGTCCTAGCACCAACACCAGTAGCATGGTCTTGTGAGTAAATAGCTTGAATAGCTTGCCAATTCATCACCACCTTGTTCCTGTAGCTAGATGCATCCTTGTTGGCCTACACAGTACACATGTATTAGAAATGATAGTCAAGTTGCAAAAGTAATCACAGAATTTTATTACAATGTTTAGTACCTCAACATAACGAGACCACACTTCATCACTTTCTACTTCCACCATGTTATTTTCCGAATCCCATCCAAAACCACTTTGAGCTAGCATCTTGCTAATGATCTCATAGTGCTTGTCAAATGTTTTAATTCTTCCTACTATTTTGTCTTTCGTAACGTCAACATTACATGTCTCCTTCACATGCTTAATACAAGCATTGTACATGATGACCCACAAGTATAGGGGGGTGTATCGTAGTATTTTCGATAAGTAAGAATGTCGATCCCAACGAGGAGCAGAAGGTGTTGACAAGCAGTTTCGATGAAGGATTCACTGTAAATGCTCACAGACAAGTATTCAGGGGGTTTTGATGTAACAGTTGAATAAAGTACGAGTAAGTAAAGTGCGAGAGTAACAATTGCAGCGAGTGGCCCAATCCTTTTTAGCACAAAGGACAAGCCGGTTTGTTTACTTATAATGACCAAACGTTCTCGAGGACACACGGGATTTTAGTCTAGTGCTTTCGCTACATACGGCTAAATAATCTTCATTGTTATGATAAGTGTTGTGTGGGTGAACCTATGCTAATGTACCGACCTTCCTAGGACTAATACATACTTGTGACTATACCCCTTGCAAGCATCTGCAACTACAAGAAAGTAATTAAGAATAAATCTAACCACAGCCTTAAACTCTGAGATCCTGCTATCCCTCCTGCATCGATATACCAACGGGGGTTTAGGTTTCTGTCACTCTGGCAACCCCGCAATTGGCAAACGAGTACAAGATGCATTCCCCTAGGCCCATAAATGGTGAAGTGTCATGTAGTCGACGTTCACATGACACCACTAGAAGAATAACACCACAACTTAAATATCATACCATTGAATATTACTCAACCATAGTTCACTACTAACATTTAGACTTCACCCATGTCCTCAAGAACTAAACGAACTACTCACGAGACATCATATGGAACATGATCATAGGTGATATGATGATGAATAACAATCTGAACATAAACTTGGTTCAATGGTTTCACTCAATAGCATCAACAACAAGTAGAGATCGATACCGGGAGAGTTTCCCCTATCAAACAATCAAGATCAAACCCAAATTGCTACGGCGGTGACGGTGTCCAGCGGTGGAGACGGCGGTGATGATGGTGGAGATGATGATGATGGTGATGGAGATGATGTCCAGCTCGATGACGGTGACGATGGCGTCGATTTCCCCCTCCGGGAGGGAATTTCCCCGGCGGATTCCTGCCCGCCGGAGAGCTCTTTTCTCTCTGGTGTCCTCCGCCCCGCAGAGGCAGCTGTAACTCTTCGCGAGGTACCCTCTGTGGCTTAGGTTTTCGGGACGAAGGGTTTCGCGAAGAAAAGGAGGCGAAAGGGGCTATGGGGCCCCCACACCACAAGGTGGCGCGGCCAGGCCATGGGCCGCGCCGCCCTATGGTCTGGGCCCACCTTGGGTCTAGCTGGCTCCTCCTTCTGGCTTCCTTCGTCATCTTGAAAAATATGATTTTTGGTATAATTTCCTTCCACAGTTGATCTTCCGAAATATTGCGTTCTGACGGTGCTTTTTCCAGCAGAATCCTGGCTCCGGTGCTTGATCCTCCAATAATGATGAAACATGCAAAATAGATGAAATAACATAAGTATTGTGTCCCAATATGAAATATATCAATGAATAACAGCAAATTATGATACAAAATAGTGATGCAAATTGGGCGTATCAACTCCCCCCAAGCTTAGACTTCGCTTGCCCCCAAGCGAAACTGAGCTCGGTAAACAGGACCACATGTTTATGGAGTGAAGAGTCGACAAATAAAATACGGACAAGAAGCATCATATTCATTCACACAAGACATTATAGTAAACAACTTCCTCATATAACTCAACTTGAAACAAGTATAAGGTAATCACAAATAAAGGTGCATAAGAAATCATAGTTGGTGATGGCGAACTTCGTTCTTGGTCAGAGAACAATTAACAGATTATATTTATCTCATTGAGCAGCGCTCTCATGTTAAAGTTTATATGGCACAACTTGCATACTCAAGCATAATAGTCTCCTCGTAATCATTGATAACTTGCAAAGTTATATTCATTCAGATAAAACTTGTACTAAACAAGGAAGAATAAAAGACATGATGAAGCAAATCACCATATAATGGTTTGATCACAACTACTCAAATGCTTGCTTGAGATGGAGGGAAATAGGTTTACTGACTCAACATAAAGTAAAAGACAGGCCCTTCGCAGAGGGAAGCAGGGATTAAATCATGTGCTAGAGCTTTTTCAGTTTTGAAATCATATAGAGATAATAAAAGTAACATTTTGAGAGGTGTTTGTTGTTGTCAACGACTGGTAGTGGGTACTCTAACCCCCTTGCCAGACAACCTTCAAAGAGCGGCTCCCATATTATTTTCATTTTATGTGGCACTCCTTCCAACCTTTCTTTCACAAACCATGGCTAACCGAATCCTCGGGTGCCTGCCAACAATCTCATACCATGAAGGAGTGCCTTTTTATTTTAGTTTTATTATGATGATGACACTCCCCCCAACCTTTGCTTACACAAGCCATGGCTAACCGAATCCTTCGGGTGCCGTCCATCAATCACATACCATGGAGGAGTGTCTATTTAGTTTAATTAATTTGGGACTGGGAATCCCATTGCCAGCTCTTTTTGCAAAATTATTGGATAAGCGGATGAAGCCACTAGTCCATTGGTGAAAGTTGCCCAACAAGATTGAAAGATAAAACACCACATACTTCCTCATGAGCTATAAAACATTGACACAAATAAGAGATACTAAGTTTTGAATTGTTTAAAGGTAGCACATGAAGTATTTACTTGGAATGGCGGAAAATACCATGTAGTAGGTAGGTATGGTGGACACAAATGACATAGGTTTGGGCTAAGGTTTGGATGCACGAGAAGTATTCCCTCTCAGTACAGGTCTTTGGCTAGCAAGGTTAATCAACAAGCATAAGAGTTGAGGGAAACAAACAAATATACATGTGATAGAAACAATCATGCATCTTCATTGTAAGCACAAACAAATTTAACCTCAGAATAATAAGCTATGAGCTAACAAGAAAGAAAGACAATGAAACAACTACATGTATTTCTCTTTTCTACTTAAACCTCAAAGTGTTGTTGCTATTGACCAATGCTAAGTTTGCCAAAACCAAATAGACTTATTCAATGCTCCCAAAGTGATACCAATACTAGTGACAAGATAAATCATATAATAGAGATTGCAAACTAAAATAAGATGTGCAAAATGTAAATGATAAGACTTCTCATTAATATTCCATAACGATAACTCACACCAAGGGATACATAGATAACCAACTAAAGGAGAGATACTTCCAAACTGCAACCCATCTTATATGATAACTTCCCTACTCATGATATGACACTACTTGACAATAAAAAGTAAAAGGTAGTGATGATGTGATACCGCGGCACTCCCCCAAGCTTGGAACAAACCAAGGGGATGCCAATACCGATGATGAATTACTCCTGCGGCGATGGTGGTGATGAACTCCCGTCATCAAACTTCCAAGGAAGAGGCTCTCCATCAAGAAACGACATCTTGGTCTCGGGAATCCTGAAACTAGCAGCACGGCTTATGTATTTAAACCTGTTTTCATACTCACAGCTCGATTCTCGAACGTCATAGAGTTGTGCTTGGAGCTTGTTGGTGGTGTCGTGAAGTGAGAGGATGTCGCCCCAAAGCTTTGCAGTTTCCTTCTCATGTTCAGCAATGAGTTCAGACACAATCCTGTGGAAGATATCCACCTCACGCTCAGCCATCTTCTTGTATTTGAAAACCTCTTGTTCTAGCTTCTCCATCCTGTCTTCCAAGCTTCCTTCTCCTTTAGGACCCTGGACATCCTTGATCTGCAGTTCTCCTTCAACGAGCAGCAACTCCTTGGGGTGCATCCTCAGCTCCTCCATGTACAAGTTGCCAACATCCTTGCCGGAGCTGTCCTTCGGAGTTTCCGACGAAGACATGATGGCTCTAGATCCGAAGCAAATCCTGGCAGAAATAGCTCGAAACAAAACACGTCGAGAAAACGATATACGGGCCTCCAGGGGTCCGGGGGATTATATAGCAAAAAAATTCACGACAAAAGGAAAGTACCAGATCGAACAAGAGTCGGAAAGGGGCGACGAGGCGGCCAAACCATAGGTCGGCGCGGGCCCAGGTCAGGCCGCGCCGGCCTATGGTGGCACGCCCTCTTGCGTCCTTTCCACTCCATTTCGAACTCGTAATTTTTCATATTTTCCAAAAACAGCAAAAATATTGTTCGGAAAGTAAATTGCGAACTTTTCATTACCAGTACTGTTACCTATTCAAAGTCGAGTTCTGGCGGACTGTCAATTTGTCCTTTAATGAAAGCCTCCGGTGTCTCCACTTGAATAATATCAACATCAACATTATAAGAATCACCTGAGATATAATGCTTGAGTCTTTGTCCATTCACCACTTGTGTGGCATTGCCTTGGAGAGAGCTAATTTTAATTGCTCCTGAACGATACACCTCCTCGACAACATATGGTCCTTCCCATTTCGAGAGTAATTTCCCTGCAAAGAATCTGAGACAAGACCGATACAATAGGACTTTATCCCCAATATTAAATTCTCTTTTAATAATCCTTCTATCATGCCATTTTTTAACTTTCTCTTTAAAGAGTTTAGCATTTTCATAAGCTTCACTTCTCCATTCATCTAGAGAACTCAATTGCAACAACCTCTTATTACCGGCAAGTTTAGGATCTTTATTTAATTCTCTAACAGCCCAATAAGCTTTGTGCTCTAGTTCTAAAGGTAAATGACAAGCTTTCCCATAAACCATTTTATAAGGTGACATTCCCATGGGATTTTTATAAGCAGTTCTATAAGCCCATAGTGCATCCTTCAATTTACTAGCTGTTGCGGTCAGAAACCCACCGGCGAGCAACGACGGGCAACACAGGAGAGCCGGGAGCAACTTAGGGCTGCGGCTGGCCCTGGTCCCTCCGAGCGACGGCCCGCAAAGACTCCGGCACGCACGTCCGATGCTGGTGCAAGGGCGTGCCACCTGACCTATACCTGGTCAGGAAGGTGATGGAGATGCCTCGCTTAGTTTCCTGCATGGCATACACGTAAACATTAAATACGAGCCTCGATCGGCTCTCAGGTTGTCCTGTGAATCGGCTCAAAGAGCCGATCCACCCATGATTCGCACGAGGTGTACGAATATATGGTGGTCCTGCTTGATCAAGATAAAGCTAAAACGATCTACGACGATTTAGGGTTTTCACCGCATAATTGGAACGTCCTACTCGTGATTGGGCCTCGCGGCCGCGCACGGTGATCGTAAGCCGATCCTAGACAGGGCCTAAAAACCAACACGAGGTTGATCCCCGGAACATCCTGTCTAGGGCTAGCAAACTACACCCTACGCGCCGCTGGATCCTCCAACCCTTTGTAAGGCCTAACTATGCAGATATTAAACTAATCCTTGAAGAACAAGGAGCAACCATAACGGATCGGATCTACTAAATAAAGATCAAGCGGGGTGCCGCCCCTACGCCTAAGATAGGCATAAGGGCGGCTAGATGTCTAAGGGTTGCACGACGATAGCATATGATACGAAGAACAATGCTAACCCTAACACATCTAAGATAACTACGTTGCTCGCCATCAAAAAGGCTTCAGTACGAGCAACGCATGAACGACGAATAAACTTATACTGCCTAGATCGCAAGATGCGATCTAGGCAGCATGATGCTTACCCGGAAGAAACCCTCGAGACAAGGGAGTTGGCGATGCGCCTAGATTGGTTTGTGGTGAACGTGATTGTTGTTTATTTCATAAACCCTAGATACATATTTATAGTCCGTAGACTTTCTAACGTGGGAATAATCCCAAGCGTGCACGAGCCAAATTCTAACTAACCGACACGTATCCTACTATATTACAGATACACGGGCAAACTAGCCCAAACTTTGCATATAAGGCCGATTCACGTATATTTTCCATGTATATTCTTCAAGCCCATCTTGATCGCGGCCCACCTCTGACTCGGTCAAATTCTGGTGATAACACATGCCCCCCTGGTTTTGGAATTGATAATTCCAAAATCACTCTGATTCTCTTCGTCGGGTCATGTCGTGGTAGAGCAGAACCGTCGCAGCACCCTTCATCATGATGCCCTGCCTTCTCAATTTCTCCGCGTGATTTGACCGTTGTTTTCTTTTCTTCTTTTTTGGGCACCGCCTCCTTGGAAACTGCTGTGGCATTGAATCTCTACTATATCCCCTTTATTTAACTGCTCTGAACAGTTCGCCACTTCATTCCCTTGCTCTGTTCTGTCCATCGGCACCCAAAAATCCTCCATCTCCCGTAGCCATGTCTTCTTCTTCTTCCTCCTCCGCCTCGTCGGATCTTTCTTCCCAGTCCTTTTCCTCTTCGTCCTCCTCCACCTCGTCAGTCTTCTCCGACTCTTCCTCATCTCGCGAGCCGACGCCGGAGTGGGGCTCGCTGGCGGCGCACGACATCCTCGCCGCATCGGAGTGGGACAAGGAGGAACACGATTCCTCCATCTGGTCCGAGGATGACAAATCCTTGACCGACGGAGAGGACGACCTTCAATTCCTCGTCGAGGGGGAGGAGGAGGCGGAGAGCGAGGATGACCGCTTCTCCTGGGACGATTTCACCTCCTCCGAAGAAGAGGCGGAGGAGGACGACGACGACTCCCTCGAAGGCTACCACCGGCGAAGCGCCTCCGCGCCTGGTGGGACGACGACAGCGATGACGATGAGGAGGAAGATGAGGCTCCCGTAGAAGGCTACGGGAGCTCCGATGAGGAGCCTATCAGCAGCTGCGCCGGCGGCAGCGACGACGACGACGAGGGCAGCAACGGCCCTTAGATTAGGGACTATTAGTAGTAGTCGGCTTTTGTTCTTTCTTCCCTGAGCAATCGGCTCTTTCTTTGTAAGAAATACCGCTATTAATGAAGAAAATATTCCTCAATTAATTTTGCTTTCTTGTCAATTTCACCGATCGTCGAACGAAGTCACTGTACAGAGAGCCGATGGCAGGGCATCGGCTTGCACTATAAACGCGATTTGAGGTCAAGCCGTTGCCTATTCACGCGGACCAACAGGTCTAACTCACATCCAAACCATCCTCCAACCTCAAAACGCGCAGACTGAACTCCTCAGCAACTCACTAGGAGATTCATCCCAAATATCATGATTTCTGGTCTGAACCGATTCCGTTAACCTGCTTAATTGAGCTTATTCCTCTAGAGTCGATAGCAATGTATCGGCTTTATTATTCTGAAGTCGATGCCCGTGCATCGGCTGTACTCGCATACTGTTGTCTCCGCATGTTTTCTCAAGTCGATGTCTGCGCATCGGCTATGATTGATTTTTTTTATTTTTTTTAACTAGCCGATTTAAAATCGGCCTCCATACCTCACTGCCCATCATCCCACATGCTTGGGAAATACTTCTTGAGGTGTTGACCATTGACGGCTACTGGGAACTTAACGCCGTCCAACTGCTCCAGCATGTATGCATTACCTTTCAAGGCCTGGACAACTTTGTACGGACCGTGCCAATTAGGAGACCATTTGCCATATGCTTTGTCCTTTCAAGGCCTGGACAACTTTGTACTGAAGCCTTTTTGACTCGTCATTTAAAATCGGCCTCCATACCTCACTGCCCATCATCCCACATGCTTGGGAAATACTTCTTGAGGTGTTGACCATTGACGGCTACTGGGAACTTAACGCCGTCCAACTGCTCCAGCATGTATGCATTACCTTTCAAGGCCTGGACAACTTTGTACGGACCGTGCCAATTAGGAGACCATTTGCCATATGCTTTGTCCTTGGTTCCTAATGGCTGAAAGGATCGTATGCCGCACCTAGAGGGGGGGTGAATAGGTGCTAACCAATTTTTAGTTCTTTTTCAATTTAGGCTTGACACAAAAGGTAAATTCTCTAGATATGCAACTAAGTGAATTTACCAATATGACAAGGCTAACAACTAGGCAAGATATATCTAAGCAATATAGAGATAGAATAGGATAGAGGTAACCGAGAGTGGAGCACGCGATGACACGGAGATGATTCCCGTAGTTCCCTTCCTTTGCAAGAAGGTACGTCTACGTTTGGAGGAGTGTGGTTGCTACGAAAGCCAAACCAACAGCCACGAAGGCTTCACTCAGATCTCCGGTGAGCAACGCCACGAAGGCCTAGCCCACTTCCACTAAGGGATTTCCTCGAGGCGGAAACCGGGCCTTTACAAGGTTCTTGGGGCACACATCCACAACCAAATTGGAGGCTCCCAAATCTGTAACAACACAACAAATCAACAAGCATACATCAACAACAACCACTAGGGATCCAAAGAGGAACACTAGCAAGGGGGCCCTCAAGCATAAGAGGGGGAAATGAAAAACGCTTCGGTGAGAATGTAGATCGGGGTCTTCTCCTTCGATTCTCCAAAGCACAAGGGGTTTGGGTGGTTGAGGGAGGAGATCCGATGGATTTGATGTTCTTGGTGGCTCAACAATGGTGTATGTCCTTTTTGGAGGGGGAATGAGCAACCCTAGCACATTGGAGAAGAAGGCTTTAAATAGTGGCTGCTGAAACAGCCGTTGCATCCGTTGGAGAGGGGTGGCCGGTAGTACCGGCCAGTTTGGGCCGGTACTACCGCTCCTAGGCGACGCGCGCCCGCCCATCAGGAGGAGGCCACGTGGCAGAGGGGCTCGGTCCGGGAGGGGGGGCCGGAGCCTCCGGCCGGGGTACCGGCCGGGGTACCGGCCGAGGTACCGCCGGGGCTCCAACCCCCCTGGAAGTGTACTGAGACGCCCCCCGCGCCACCGGTACCATTGGCGGTACCATGGCCGGAGCCTCCGGCCGTGGCCAGGCCGGCGGTACCGCCCAGGCCCCCGCTCCTTCTTCTCTTTGCTTTGCTTTTCTCTTCTTCTTCTTATTTCTTTCTTTCTTCTTTCTCTTCTCCTTCTCATTTCTTTCTTTCTTCTTTTCTTTCTTTTCTCTTCCGATATCTTGCATACTCTTTACTCTTTAAGCATCTAGAGAATGTAATAACCTACAAATCTTATAAACCGAAATGTTCATATATTATCATTGTCATCAACACCAAAACTACATATAAAATGAGATATGATCTTTCAATCTCCCCCTTTTTGGTTTCTTGATGACAATATAAGATTTGCAAAAGATGAGAGTATTTGAGCAGAGAAAATATAAGATTTGCATAAAAGGCTCCCCCTAGACATGTGCATCTAATAGAATTAACATTTGAATGAGAGGCACATAATCTAGGATCAAACTACTCAAGTAAATACGAATCACCAACAAGTGCAAAGATGCTTAGTAAGCAAATAAATTCATCATTAGTATAGAGAAGAGACAACCATATGTGAGTAAAGACAAGTGTTGAGTTTAGAGATCATACCACATGAAGTTCACTTAGTCTTTACCATAGATAGATAGATAGATAATGTCTCATACATAAATAGATAGCCCCTATGTCTCACACACATAGATAAGGTGCATAAGACATGATAAGTAGTTCTCAACAATAGATAACCGTAAGTCACAAGCATAAAGAGTCAAAGAAAACGCAAGCTTGTGACTTCCCATGCAAATCCCGAACCTAATAGAACTCTTCTCCCCCTTTGACATCAAGATGCCAAAAAGGTTGAAGAGCGATGCTACCGTCCCTAGCCATCAAGGAAGTCCTCGGCAACATCGGAGTCGACATCATAGGAGGGACCATCCTCGCCATCAGACCACTGGCTATGAGCAGAAATCCACTGAGGCTTCGGAAGGATATTCTCTTCAGATCCTGGAGGAGACACTTCCACACCAAGCTTTGCCATGATGCTCTTCTGACGGCGTCGAGCTTTCTTCTCTGCCACATAGGCGTCATACATGCGCTCCTGAATATCCAGCTGGAGGCAGAAGGTCTTCTTTACCTTGATCTTGAGTTTGGTGTACCAAGAGGGCTCGAGCATGGGATCATATGCGGAGTGAGCCGGAGGCCCCCCAAGGGCCATATGAGGAGTAAAACCATCAAGGAGTCTAAGGCCAGCAAACCGGCGATCAGTGGAAGGATCTGCAGGACCTGCTGAAGGAGCTGCTGAGGCAGAAGGAGCTGCAGAGGCTGAAGTAGCTGCAGGGGCTGAGGTAGAAGCTAGGAGCTCATGATCTTTGATAAGAAGGTTCTTGCGTTTATGAGTAGTGAGTGATGAAAATGGTTCCAGAATGGCACCCTCAAACTTCTGACGCCACACCTCAGAAATAAGCTTCATGATGAAGGGACCAAAGGCAGGAGACCTCTTCTCAACCATACGCAGGAAAATCTGGTTCCACAGGCAATCCATGACATCCATCTTCACACCCTTGCCCTTTCGGAGATGAGTTTGAAGCATCAAGTCAATGACAAAGGAATGGATCTCATCAACATTACCCACTTTGACGGCAACAGTCTCACGGTAGATGCGAAGCATAATATCATAGACGGGTTGGAGACCGGAAGTGAATCCAAGCTTGCATCGACCGGGCATATAGAGCGGCTCAAGAACATCTTTGGTGCTTGCATTAGACTGCCCATGAAACCTCCAACCACTATCACTGCCATGTTCACAATCTTCCGGAAGAGGATAGCCAAGAATCTGTCCAAAGGTGCTCCAAGTGGTAGTGAGTACCTCATCACGAGTCATCCAAGTGATGGAGCGAGCGTCATCCTCATGAAAATAGACTGTGGCAAAGAACTGAGTCACAAGGTAAGGATCATAGTTGCATTGGAAAGTCATAATGGGAAGCAAACCAAACTCCTCGCAAATACCAAGAGCTTCATGAAAGTAGGCATCCTTCTTCAAATGATCAATGTTGATATACCGTTGATCAACCACCTTCACCTTGTTGGGAGGATAGACTTCATTGAATATGCGTTCTTGAACCTCGGTGTAGAAGTGGCGGTTGTGGGTGCGAGAAGACCGAGGCCCCAAATAGGGGTTAGCGGTGCGAATAGCCATGTATGCATGAAGGCGGACGCTGCCATAGGACTCAATAGCCTTTTTCCCTTTCTTTTTATTTGCCAAAGAAGCACCACGCGCAGTAGTGGCACGGGGTAACACTTCATCTTGTTCAACAAAATCATCCTCAAGGGTCGGATCCCCTCGCCTCTTCCGACTAGCACCTGTGAAATAGACGAACAGAGCCGAGGGAAATATGGGATAAGGGCACAAGCTCATCTCGACTTAACAAAATTTTGACCCAAAATACACATGCATGATGAAAAAAAAGGCCACACACAATGGGTAAAAAAAATGCTACATAGTAGAGGTTAACGGTGCTACATACTAGAGGACATAGATCAGCAATAGATACAACCTCTTAAAGTAAGATTTAGCCAAAAATCTAAGCATGTAGAACCAATAACCAACACACATGTGAGCCAAAAATACGAGCAAAATACACGGGGGGAGAGGCTAATACCGGGAGCCATGGAGGAGGAGGGGTGGGGGAAGGCTCCCACGGAGCCGATCCGGCCGGAGAGGGCCGGAGAGTGGCCGGGGGAGCAAGGGAGGCGGCAGGTCGGCAGGGGCGGCCGGGCGGCTGGTGGCTTGGAGAGGATGGGCGAGTGGGGAGGGACTGGGGAGCAGGGCTCGACCCGCCCTCACTTGGGGGCACCGGCCCGAGGCCGGCGGTAGTACCGGCCAGGCCCCGGGTCGGCCAGCCCCCGCCTCTTGTTTTTTTTTTTTTTTGTAGGCTGTTTTTGTTAAACAAAATCCCCCTTTTTTTTATAAAGACACCCTCTTAAAACAAACAATTTTGATATGCATTTTTTGAGACGAGCTTGTGCAAGATATAGAATGTTTTAGAGGTGAGAGAATGGCTTAGGATGGACACAAAGAGGGGTATGGTAATATGAACTCAAGTTTGCAAGGAGCAAATCAATAGAAGCCAAACATTGAGCCAATTCCCCTAAAAACAAAAAATAGGCAAATGAAGTCCAATAAAGATCCAAATTACTCCAACTCTTCATAAAGAAGAGTGTGGTGGCCTAGGCCACCATATATGAGTGTTATGGCATGGCACCGCGAAGATATATCTTGGGCCCAAAAACCACTACTCATCATTGAAGCTCACATATCATCATATGATATAAAGAGAATGATTCCTTAATGTTGGCATTATGGGGGGAGGGATAGCTCAATAATTTAAACCGCACTCCCCCTATTTCCATGCCTACATCTAAACCAAATAAAGTTTTGAGACGGAGGTGTGTTTGCAAGATGGTCAAGCTATACTCCTTGAATCAATGATATTTAGCTCATTCCTCAAATAAGAGAACCTTGCTTCATCAAGAGGCTTCGTGAATATATCGGCAAGTTGATCTTTGGTAGGAACATAGATAAGCTCAATATCACCACGGGCAACATGATCCCTAATGAAATGATTCCGGATCTCAATATGCTTCGTTCTTGAATGTTGCACCGGATTATAGGCAATCTTGATGGCACTTTCATTGTCACATAATAGAGGCACTTTGTCACAAATGACACCGTATTCCTTTAAAGTTTGCCTCATCCATAACAATTGAGTGCATCCACTTGCGGCGGCAACATATTCGGCTTCGGCGGTGGAGAGAGATATGCAATTTTGCTTCTTAGAAGACCAACACACCAAGGACCTACCAAGGAATTGGCAAGCCCCGGAAGTTGATTTCCTATCATCCTTGTCACCCGCCCAATCCGCATCGGTATATCCATTGAGAATAAAACTTGAGCCTTTGGGGTACCAAATACCATATCTTGGGGTATCAACCAAATATCGAAAGATTCTTTTGAGAGCCATCATGTGGCTCTCCTTAGGAGAAGCTTGATACCTTGCACACACACCAACACTCAACACTATGTCCGGTCTAGATGCGCAAAGGTAAAGCAATGATCCAATCATGGAGCGATATACCTTTTGATCCACCTCTTTACCATTGGGATCTAGTGCAAGATGACATTTGGTAACCATAGGAGTGGCCACACCCTTCAACTCGGTCATCTTGAACCTCTTGAGCATGTCTTGGAGATATTTTGCTTGATTGATGAAGGTTCCTTCTCTCAATTGCTTGATCTCAAAACCAAGGAAAAACTTCATCTCTCCCATCATAGACATCTCAAACCTATCGGTCATAAGCTTTGAGAATTCATAATTGAAAGCTTTGTTAGTAGAGCCAAATATAATATCATCAACATATAATTGGCAAACGAAAAGCTCCCCATTGACCCTCTTAGTAAAAAGAGTGGGGTCGATTAGCCCAACATCAAACCCACGGTCTACCAACAATTCCTTAAGGTGCTCGTACCAAGCTCTAGGAGCTTGTTTGAGACCATAAAGTGCTTTATCAAGCTTGTAGACATGGTTAGGAAAGTTGATATCCTCGAACCCCGGGGGTTGCTTTACATACACCTCTTCATGCAAAGGACCATTAAGAAAAGCACTTTTCACATCCATTTGTTGTAACTTAAAGTTATGATGCGATGCATAAGCAAGAAGGATACGGATGGACTCAAGACGAGCCACGGGAGCATAGGTCTCTCCAAAGTCAATCCCTTCAACTTGAGAGAAACCTTGAGCCACCAATCTTGCCTTGTTCCTCACAATATTTCCAAACTCATCTTGCTTGTTCTTGAATATCCATTTAGTGCCTATAACATTGCGGCACTCCTTTGGCTTCTTTACTAAGGTCCACACTTTGTTGCGCTTGAAGTTGTTGAGTTCCTCATGCATAGCTTCCACCCAATCCGAATCTTCAAGGGCTTCAAACACTTTCTTGGGTTCCACTACGGAGATATAAGCATGATGATTGCTAAAGTTAGCCAATTGCCTTCTTGTGGACACTTTTGCTCGAACATCACCAAGGACTTTGTCATGAGTGTGTCCACGAATTTCAAGGGTCCTATCTCTTCTTGCTAAACGACGGGCCTCGATCTTCTCCTTGGTTCTTCTTGGCCTTGGAGGTGTCACTTGATCAACTTGATCATTTGGGTCCCCGTCTTGACCTTCAACTTGAGCAACTACAATCTCTTGTGAGTGCTCAACATCATGTGCTTGATCTTGGACATCATTTGGTGCGGAGCAAATATCAAATGGATACTCGTCGGAACCATCATGAATTCTTGGTTGATCATGACCTTGATCTTGTCCTTGATCTTGTCCTTGATCTTGCACACTAGAGGGAGGGTTTTGTTCTTGTTCTTGGGTTGGTGCATCATTTGCTTCACTTGATGGGGTTTGTTGATGTTGAGAAGATGAGGGCTCCACCGTGGTAGAGCATAGTCCTTCCCGAGACACCACACCGTGTCCCTCAATGGGGCGGAAAAATCCCACACCCATTCTTACTATGGCATCTTGAGGTATTTCATCACCTGCACAAACATCAACTTGCCCCACTTGGGAGCCATCATTTTCTTCGAACTTCACACTACAAGATTCAATGATAATCCCGGAGGATACATCAAAGATTCTATAAGTGTGAGATTCGGCACCGTAACCAACAAATATACCCTCCAAAGCTTTAGGAGCAAATTTAGACAAATGAACCCCTTTGATTTTGTAGAAACACTTACACCCGAACACCTTGAAGTATGAGATATTAGGCTTGTTCCCAGTGAGTATTTCATATGGAGTCTTGTTCAAACCCTTGCGGAGATAGAGCCGGTTGGAGGAGTGACAAGCGGTGGAGATGGCTTCGGCCCAAAAGTTATAGCGGGATTTATACTCCGCCATCATAGACCTTGCCATATCCATAAGAGTCCGGTTCTTCCTCTCCGCAACACCATTTTGTTGAGGGGTGTAAGCAGCGGAATATTGATGACGAATCCCCTCATCACTAAGAAAATCATTGAGTGTGTAGTTCTTGAACTCGGAGCCGTTGTCACTTCTTATTGCCATAATGAGGAGGTTGTGTTGGCGTTGCACCTCGGTAGCAAAGTCAATGAATATTTGTTGAGTCTCATCTTTCGTCTTGAGAAAGTAGACCCAAGTGTATCTTGAGTAGTCATCGACAATCACCAAGCAATGTTTCTTCGCACCAAGACTTGCATGAGTAACGGGACCAAAGAGATCCACATGAAGGAGCTCCAAGATCCTCTTGGAAGAGATGATGGTCTTGCTTGGGTGCGGAGAGTCATGCATTTTGCCTTCAACACAAGCCCTACAAACACGATCTTTGGCAAAAGACACATTTTCCATTAGTCCCACAATATGGTTCCCCTTGTGAAGACTTTGCAAAGTTCTCATGTTGACATGGGCTAGGCGGCGATGCCACAACCAACCCACGTCCGCCTTTCCGAATAGGCACATCGCACTTGACGTGGTGGTCCCCGAAAAGTCCACCACATACAAGTTGTGTTCGCGATACCCAACGAATGCGACTTTTAGAGTCTTGCTCCACAAGAGGACCACAATATCATTATCAATAAAGACGGTGAAACCCATCTTGCCAAGGGCGGAAACGGAAAGCAAATTGTAACCAAGGGTTTTGACAAGCATGACATCCACAAGAGTAATGTTGTGTGCAACCACAACCTTGCCAAAACCCAATACCTCGGATGTAGAATTATCGCCAAAGGAGACGGTGATATCATTTATGTTAGGCCTCAACTCCTTGACGAGGTTCTTGCCGCCGGTCATATGACTTGTACATCCACTATCAAGTACCCATTTTGAACCTCCGGCGGCATAGTCCTACATGAGATCAATTCTTGGATTTAGGTACCCATTTTTCAATGGGTCCTCTTTTGTTAGCAACAAGGGTCTTTGGAACCCAAATAGACCAAGCAACATAACCATCATATGGACCAACATATTTAGCATAGACATCACCATAATAATCTTTAAAGAGAACATAGTGAGGGTTATCTATTCCCGCACCATCATCATTAATGGTGTTGCCCTTTCGGGTTTCACCATTAGCTTTCTCATGTGCGGGCTTGGTCTTTTTCTTGTTTGCCTTTTTAGCCTTGGTATTAAAACCAAGTCCCTCCTTCCCATTGTTTGACCTTTGCTTACTCAAATGATCATCCAAGGAAAGTTTACTTTGGAGAGAGGAGGTCCTAGCAAGTTCATCTTTCAACCTAGCATTTTCCTCAATTATATTTGCATGATCACATGAAGGAGTAGAGGTACTAGGTATGTCATATGAAGCAAGCCTAATTTGAAGTTGCTCATAAGACTCGGAGAGGAGAGAGTATTCACTCTTCAAGGCTTTGTGAGCCTTGTCTAGTTCATCTAGATCCTTCACAAGTTTCTCATGATCAACACCAAATTTGGCCTTTTCCTTTATAAGCACTTTAGTCTTAGCTCTAGCAAGATCTCTAGCTTTAGTGAGCTTGTTAATTTTATCTTGAGGCTCTTCAAGAGTTTCTAGCCTCTCCTCAAGAGAAGCTATAGTTTCTTGACTTTCCTCAAGAGCATTTTTAAGGGCATGGATTTCAAGAGAGTCTTCTCTCTCTATTTGACCCTTTTTCTCAAGCATATCACTTTGTTGAGCTATACGAACCATGAGGCTTGAAACATGCTTCTTAGTGTTACCTTGTAGGTTACTAATGAACTCATCAAACTCTAGCATCTCTTGTTTCACTTTTAGACTAGCGGGGTCAACCCCTAGATCATTAGCAATGTTAGGCATAGAGGGGTTAGGAGATGATACCTCGGAAGATTTAGCCATAAGGCAACTTTCTTCCTCCACATGAATGACCTCATTGGGGGATTCACTTGGTGATGAAGAGTTAGTGGAGAGGGAGGCAAGAGCGACCAATCCATTAGAGGTTGCATCTTCTTCATCATCAACATCATCATCTCCGGAGGTATACTCTTCTTGAGTTGATAGCACAATACACTACAAGAAAAGTTCTGATAGACAACGTCTCAAAATCGTCCGCTAAGGGGTATTTTTCGTCGCCTATGGGCCTAACCCGACGATATGGGTTCTGTTGTGGAAACTGCGTCAGGCAAAGTCCTACGACGATTTTTTCGGTCCGTCGCGCTTGGGCGCCCTTCCGCCACGGAAAATCGGACCGTTGCCCAAGTGTTTCCGGGAGCCCGTTGACTGCTGATGTCATGCAACCGACACGTGGCGCACGCTTAACCGGCGCTAACGGCGTTAACCGGCTGAAACCCCGTGGTAGATGGTAGGCCCACACGAGGCCTGCCACGTCTTAAGCGGGCCGGGCCAGCTGACATAGTTTGACCGGTCAACTATATAGCTGGGCTGGTCCATTAGTTACGTGGGCCGGGCCTAACCTCTAAGGTTGACTGGTCAAAACTTAAATGGGCCGGCCCATTTAACATGTGGGGTCCACCTTACAAAGAATCGGTCGGCCCAAGAAGCAAGTGGGCCGGGCCAAAACACAGGTGGGTCCCACTTTCCTGTTAAAGGGCCGGCCCATTTAGTGTGTGGGGTCCACCATATAGCAAGTGGGCCGGGCCAAAAACACAGGTGGGTCCCACTTTCCAGTTAAAGGGTCGGCCCATTTAGTATGTGGGGTCCACCATATAGCAAGTGGGCCGGCCCAACAAGATAGTGGGCCGGGCCAAAAACACAGGTGGGTCCCACTTTCCTGTTAAAGGGCTGGCCCATTTGGTGTGTGGGGTCCACCATATAGCAAGTGGGCCGGCCCAACAAGATAGTGGCCCGGCCAAAAAGCACAGGTGGGTCCCACCTTCCTGTTAAAAGGCCGGCCCATTTAGTATGTGGGGTCCACCATATAGCAAGTGGGCTGGCCCAACAAGATAGTGGGCTGGGCCAAAAACACAGATGGGTCCCACTTTCCAGTTAAAAGGCCGGCCCATTTAGTATGTGGGGTCCACCATATAGCAAGTGGGCCGGCCCAACAAGATAGTGGGCCGGGCCAAAAACACAGGTGGGTCCCACCTTCCTGTTAAAGGGCCGGCCCATTTACCATGTGGGACCACCATATAGCAAATAGGCTGGCCCAACAAGATAGTGGGCCGGCCCAATAAGCATGTGGATCCCACTATCGTGTAACCGGGCCGGCCTACTAAAGAAGTGGGCTGGCCCAAAATGAAAGTGGGTCCCACACTACTGTAAGTGGGCCGGCCCAATCTGTTGTAGTGCCCTACTTGTTTGACTAGTCAACTTGCATTACATTTCATGAGCCTAAAATCTGATATCAATGGTACACACAATTACATACACAAATAAAACAGGTAGGAAAATTACAAGGCAATTAATGTGCCCAAACAAAAAAATTACATAGAATCATTGAGGACTTCTATTAGCATCATCAATAACATGTTGACATTTGGCAATCGCCTTGATTGAATCTTGTGTACTCTTTGTCAACATATCAGCTACAGATCTTAAAGCAGCAATACCATGTCTTTTATAAAGTACAGCCTTGAGATATTTACTGTTTGATGAAAGCAATGGTCTAGGTTGACGGCTATGAGAAGATGCATCAGAAGAAATATCAGAACTTTTTGTGGGCCTCACTTCTAATGAAGATTGCTTCATCACAACTGCATTCTGATAATAATGCAAAAAGAGTTAAACGATGAACTATGCAAACATTTATTATGCAATGTAGATATAAGATAATAACAAGTTGCATAAATAAGACAATGTATGGAACTTGTACTAAGCACAAACTTACATCATAATGTTGCACAGGGTCGCTACAGATCCTTTTTTGGCGACTATCTTCTAATGATGACTGCTTCATTAAAACTGCATTCTGGTAACATTGCAAACATAGTTACAACAATTAACTATTCAAACATGTATTACGCAATGTAGAGATCAGATAACAACATGTAGCGAGAAATAAGCACAAGATAAGATAAGATGCATGTACTAAGCACATACTGGCTCGCTGCAGGTCCTTCTCTTGCGTGCACTAGTCGTGGTCAACATGCCTGTCATTTTAGGTTCAGCCATCAAGTGAAATGCTAATCCTCCTGCTCCATTGTCCTTAATCTGTGTTTAGATATCACATTTAAGACCAAGTCAGCTGGTTTCAAATAACAAAAAACTTGAGCTGCCAAATGAATAAGCCAATATTTACCAGATATCAGATTAAAACCAACTAGATGTTGCTTTGCATGAGATACGAATTTCATACATTCAGATTTAGAGTAGGGTAATGCCAAGGTTTTCCACATAAAGTAAACTGGCATTAAGAATGACCAAATGTCAGGTTCAAATCACCTTCGCAGTTTCTCGAAGACAAGCATATCAAATAGGCAGAAACATAGTAAAGCATGAATGGCATTGCTATGGCAGGGTTCCAAGTGTTAATCTCTTGCATAAGGAACAATGCATATAGGTTATAGATAATAACTAAGTAAACCGCCAAAATTACCAACCAAGAACTCAGATTCCAACCTTCCCTAGCGTCCCCTTCGTTAATGTTGGATGTTCTAATAAGTGGTTCGCATGATCAATCCCTAGGAAAAATAACATTGACAAGTCAGTCTACGATAATACAAAGACCAGACATGCACGCAGCAATAACTATATAAGCTAAAGATGAGGTATAAGAGCAAGCAGATTGGAAATGCACATAGCATGATTATAAAAGCAGTGTGAGAATAGCAGACACGAGAAAACAGCTAGCAGCTAGCGGTGAGCTAATGACGTGGTATAAGAACAAGCAGATTGGAAATGCCCATAGCATGACTATAAAAGCAGAGCGACAAGAGCATGCAAGACAAAAACAAGATGGCAGCAAATGAATGGGTATAAGGCTATAAATATGTGGATGCACACAGGTGTCAGTAGAATGAACAGGATGGTAGCGACCGGATAATGCTTTTGTACTGTACAATATTTAAACAAACTTCATGCGAAGCAACACATCAAGAAAGTTAACGGCATATGAGATCTGCAAATAACTACACAAAACATGGCTAAAGAAACACCGCGATCTAACGGGCCAGCGTACTAACCAAGCTGCGGCGGGGTGGACGGGGGCGGCAACTTGCATTCCAGCGGCGGCGAACGCGGGAGACGATGAATCGACCCTGTTTCAGTAGAAGCGGGCGTTAGTGAAGCAGATCTGGTTGGCTGGCAAGGGATTCGGTGAAGTTGATACAGCCGCTGCGCCGAGGTAGTCGGTGGCGAGGTCGGCGGTGAAGCAGATCCGTCGGTGGCGAGGTCGGCGGTGAAGCAGATCCGTCGGTGGCGAGGTCGGCGGTGAAGCAGATCAGTCGGTGACGAGGGCGCCGGGGGAGCGGATCAGGTGGGTGGACAGCCAACACGATCAAGGCTACGCCGTGGAGGAGTATGCCGGCGGCGGCGCAGTCTAGTACTGTAGAGAGTCAGAGCTTTGGCGTGTGAGAGTATTTTTGAGCTAATGGGGCGAATGGTTGGTGGGTGGGTGTGGGCCTGTGGGAGGGTTCGGAATCTAGGCAAGATATTTCATTGTTACCGAATGAGCCCTCCATGGTCGGTGGGTTGTAGCTTCCGGACCAGGGTTAAAAGGGTAAAACTGGTCACGGGATTTTCGAATGGATGCGGCGGGATGATTTGGCGCGCGGCCGAAATTTTCAGTTTCAAGCTACGAGCAGAACGACAAAAATAATGTTCTTCCCCAGGGAGCTCTCATTTCTTCCTCTTCTCTTTCTCTCTCGAGTCTCTCCCACTCCCCCGGCTCCTCTCCCCCTTCTCTCCAGCGGCCTCGCCGGCCGGAGACGAGGCCGACTTCTCTCTGTATATTGTACACCCTCCGAACTAAATTAATTGATTCAACTTTCCTTAGACGTGTATGTATCTAGAGTAAAAACATGTGTGGATACATCCATATTTAGATAAGCAAAGTTGAGTCAGCTAATTTGGATCCGAGGGAGTTAGTATTGTTGTAAGCTTAGATCCAGTGTTTCCCATGAGCAGAATGGCGCAATGGAGTCGGGGATCTCGTCATCGGCTTCAGATCTGGCCTATGGTGAATCTGGCGGATCTTGCCGGCCAAACCCCGATCTGGTGCCATCAATGTGATGGCGCTAACGGTGAGGCTTGCTTTGGTCAGTGCTTCAGATCTGGTCAATGGGGAAGTCAAGCTGCTAAAGTTCACAAGCTCGGGGCATACAACGGCGTCATCCGTCTTGCCCGTGCACATCTTGGCCTTTCAGCGGCCCTTCTCAGAGCCAATATGCCGTTGCTGAGGCCCTTCTTCTCCTTCGTCCTGGCGACTACCGGTGACACCGTCCCAAGTGGTGCGTCCCCGGCGACGGAGTTGCTGGAAAGGATGCGGAGCAGAGATCTGATGTGCGGTCGAGAAGGACTCGATTGATTTTCTTCTATATGTTTTGGGGTCCTTTTTGTAAAGTTGCAGGTTCTATTATTTATTGTCTAGTACTTTTGGTCCTCTATATAATTTTTTGGACTAGTTTCCATTGGCACTGATAAACTTGAATTTTGACAAGTTCACAGGGAAAAAAAATCCTTTGCACATATGGCCTATCATGTATAAACATTCTTGAGATTTAAACTATATGTAATGTGCCATGCATTAACCCTAAACCATATATATGTAACTAACCCTAGCTGATCAAACCCAACTTAATTAAAACAAATAACCCTAAACTATACGCATGCACTTTATGCGCATAGGCGCGGGTGCCTCTAATAATGTGTGTGCGCACTCGATCGATGATCCCTAAACCTTATACAACCCTGAAACCCTAATCCCTAATCCCTAAACCCTAAACACCCTAAACACTAAACCCTATACCCTAAACCCTAACCCTAACCCTAAACCCTAATTAAACCCTATATATAGGCCAACGACACTTAATTGTGCATCAAGCAGGCCAGGGGTGCCTCGCGGTCCTCTAATTAAATTAAATGTGCCATGCATTAACCCTAAACCATATATATGTAACTAACCATAGCTAATCAACCCTACTTAATGAAAACACATAACCCTAAAGTATACTAGCTATAACCCGATCTAATAAAAACATGCTCTATATATAGCAGCTAGCTAGCAAACCTTAGATTAACACCAATTAATATATACATGGCCTATATTGATCATGTTGTATAACATATCCCTGAGATTCATTAATTAATTATATAATTATCATGATAAATTAATTAACTTGAATTTTGACAAGCTCTCTCGAATGAAAACACATTTGATTAAGTTGCCTCATAATATATATATAATTAGTGTGCATGCATAGCCTACAATGCATTCGTGCATATATTTTAATGTATATTTGAACATATTCTTGGGGATTTCAATCTCTCTCTCGATCATCTATATATCGTTGGTGGCCCAAAAAACACACATATATACGCATGCACTTTATGCGTAAAGGCGCGGGTGCCTCGATCTAATAATGTGTGTGCGCACTCGATCGATGATCCCTAAACCTTAAACAACCCTAAAACCCTAAATCCCTAATCCCTAATCCCTAAACCCTAAACACCCTAAACACTAAACCCTAGACCCTAGACCCTAAACCCTAACCCTAACCATCTGCCCTAGCTAACCCTAAACCCTAATTAAACCCTATGTATAGGCCAACAACACTTAATTGTGCATCGAGCAGCCCAGGGGTGCCTCGCGGTCCTCTAATTAAATTAATTAAATGCGCCATGCATTAACCCTAAACCATATATATGTAAATAACCCTAGCTAATCAACCCTACTTAATTAAAACACATAACCCTAAACTATACTAGATATAACCCGATCTAATAAAAACATGCTCTATATATAGCAGCTAGCTAGCAAACCGTAGATTGACGCCAATTAAAATATACATGGCCTATATCGATCATGTTGTATAACATATCCCTGAGATTCATTAATTAATTATATAATTATCGTGATAAATTAATTAACTTGAATTTTGACAAGTTCTCTCGAATGAAAACACATTTGATTAAGTTGACTCATAATATATATATATATAATTAGTGTGCATGCATGGCCTACAATGCATTCGTGCATATATTTTAATGTATATTTGAACATATATATTCTTGGGGATTTCAATCTCGATCTCTCTCTCTCGATCATCTATATATCGTTGGTGGCCCAAAAAACACACATATATATGCATGCACTTTATGCGTAAAGGCGCGCGCGGGTGCCTCTAATAATGTGTGTGCGCACTCGATCGATGATCCCTAAACCTTAAACAACCCCTAAAACCTTAAATCCCTAATCCCTAATAATCCCTAATCCCTAAACCCTAAACACCCTAAACACTAAACCCTAAACCCTAACCCTAACCCTAACCCTAAACCCTAGCTAACCCTAAACCCTAAACCCTAGACCCTAAACCCTAGACCCTAAACCCTAACCCTAACCCTAACCCTAACCCTAAACCCTAGCTAACCCTAAAACCCTAATTAAACCCTATGTATAGGCCAACGACACTTAATTGTACGTGCATCGAGCAGGCCAGGGGGTGCCTCGCGGTCCTCTAATTAAATTAAATGTGCCATGCATTAACCCTAAACCATATATATGTAACTAACCCTAGCTAGCTAATCAACCCTACTTAATTAAAACACATAACCCTAAACTATACTAGCTAGCTATAACCCGATCTAATAAAAACATGCTCTATATGTAGCAGCTAGCTAGCAAACCGTAGATTAACACCAATTAAAATATACATGGCCTATATCGATCATGTTGTATAACATATCCCTGAGATTCATTAATTAATTATATAATTATCGTGATAAATTAATTAACTTGAATTTTGACAAGTTCTCTCGAATGAAAACACATTTGATTAAGTTGCCTCGTAATATATATATATATATAATTAGTGTGCATGCATGGCCTACAATGCATTCGTGCATATATTTTAATGTATATTTGAACATATTCTTGGGGATTTCAATCTCTCTCTCGATCATCTATATATCGTTGGTGGCCCAAAAAACACACATATATACGCATGCACTTTATGCGTAAAGGCGCGGGTGCCTCGATCTAATAATGTGTGTGCGCACTCGATCGATGATCCCTAAACCTTAAACAACCCTAAAACCCTAAATCCCTAATCCCTAATCCCTAAACCCTAAACACCCTAAACACTAAAACCTAGACCCTAGACCCTAAAGCCTAACCCTAACCCTAACCCTAACCATCTGCCCTAGCTAACCCTAAACCCTAATTAAACCCTATGTATAGGCCAACGACACTTAATTAATTAAATTAATTAAATGCGCCATGCATTAACCCTAAACCATATATATGTAACTAACCCTAGCTAATCAACCCTACTTAATTAAAACACATAACCCTAAACTATACTAGATATAACCCGATCTAATAAAAACATGCTCTATATATAGCAGCTAGCTAGCTAGCAAACCGTAGATTAACACCAATTAAAATATACATGGCCTATATCGATCATGTTGTATAACATATCCCTGACATTCATTAATTAATTATATAATTATCGTGATAAATTAATTAACTTGAATTTTGACAAGTTCTCTCGAATGAAAACACATTTGATTAAGTTGCCTCATAATATATATATATAATTAGTGTGCATGCATGGCCTACAATGCATTCGTGCATATATTTTAATGTATATTTGAACATATATATTCTTGGGGATTTCAATCTCGATCTCTCTCTCTCGATCATCTATATATCGTTGGTGGCCCAAAAAACACACATATATACGCATGCACTTTATGCGTAAAGGCGCGCGCGGGTGCCTCTAATAATGTGTGTGCGCACTCGATCGATGATCCCTAAACCTTAAACAACCCCTAAAACCTTAAATCCCTAATCCCTAATAATCCCTAGCTAATCCCTAAACCCTAAACACCCTAAACACTAAACCCTAAACCCTAAACCCTAACCCTAACCCTAACCCTAAACCCTAGCTAACCCTAAACCCTAAACCCTAGACCCTAAACCCTAGACCCTAAACCCTAACGACCCTAATTAACCCTAAACCCTAGCTTACCCCTAAAACCCTAATTAAACCCTATGTATAGGCCAACGACACTTAATTGTACGTGCATCGAGCAGGCCAGGGGGTGCCTCGCGGTCCTCTAATTAAATTAAATGTGCCATGCATTAACCCTAAACCATATATATGTAACTAACCCTAGCTAGCTAATCAACCCTACTTAATTAAAACACATAACCCTAAACTATACTAGCTAGCTATAACCCGATCTAATAAAAACATGCTCTATATGTAGCAGCTAGCTAGCAAACCGTAGATTAACACCAATTAAAATATACATGGCCTATATCGATCATGTTGTATAACATATCCCTGAGATTCATTAATTAATTATATAATTATCGTGATAAATTAATTAACTTGAATTTTGACAAGTTCTCTCGAATGAAAACACATTTGATTAAGTTGCCTCATAATATATATATAATTAGTGTGCATGCATGGCCTACAATGCATTCGTGCATATATTTTAATGTATATTTGAACATATATATTCTTGGGGATTTCAGTCTCGATCTCTCTCTCTCTCTCGATCATCTATATATCGTTGGTGGCCCAAAAAACACACATATATACGCATGCACTTTATGCGTAAAGGCACGGGTGCCTCTAATAATGTGTGTGCGCACTCGATCGATGATCCCTAAACCTTAAACTTAACAACCCCTAAAACCTTAAATCCCTAATCCCTAATAATCCCTAATCCCTAAACCCTAAACACCCTAAACACTAAACCCTAAACCCTAGACCCTAAACCCTAACCCTAACCCTAACCCTAACCCTAACCCTAAACCCTAGCTAACCCTAAACCCTAAACCCTAGACCCTAAACCACCCTAGACCCTAAACCCTAACCTAACCCTAACCCTAACCCTAACCCTAAACCCTAGCTAACCCTAAACCCTAATTAAACCCTATGTATAGGCCAACGACACTTAATTGTGCATCGAGCAGGCCAGGGGGTGCCTCGCGGTCCTCTAATTAAATTAAATGTGCCATGCATTAACCCTAAACCATATATATGTAATAACTAACCCTAGCTAATCAACCCTACTTAATTAAAACACATAACCCTAAACTGTACTAGCTAGCTATATATAACCCGATCTAATAAAAACATGCTCGATCTATATATAGCAGCTAGCTAGCAAATTAAACGGTAGATTAACACCAATTAATATATACGACATGGCCTATATCGATCATATGTTGTATAACATCTCCCTGAGATTCATTAATTAATTATATAATTATCGATGATAAATTAATTAACTTGAATTTTGACAAGTTCTCTCGAATGAAAACACATTTGATTAAGTTTCCTCATAATATATATATAATTAGTGTGCGCACTCGATCGATGATCCCTAAACCTTAAACAACCCTAAAACTCCCCTAAACCCTAAACACCCTAAACACTAAACCCTAGACCCTAAACACCCTAAACACTAAACCCTAAACCCTAGACCCTAAACACCGTAAACACTAAACCCTAAACCCTAAACACCCTAAACACTAATTAAACCCTAAACCCTAGACCCTAAACACCCTAAACTAAACCCTAGACCCTAGCTAAACACCCTAAACACTAAACCCTAAACCCTAAACCCTAGCTAACCCTAAACCCTAATTAAACCCTATATATAGGCCAACGACACTTAATTGTGCATCAAGCAGGCCAGGGGTGCCTAGCTCGCGGTCCTCTAGTTAAATTAAATGTGCCATGCATTAACCCTAAACCATATATATAACTAACCCCTAGCTAATCAAACCCTAGTTCATTAAAACACATAACCCTAAACTATACTAGCTAGCTATAACCCGATCTAATAAAAACATGCTCGATCTATATATAGCAGCTAGCTAGCAAATTAAACGGTAGATTAACACCAATTAATATATACGACATGGGCTATATCGATCATATGTTGTATAACATCTCCCTGAGATTCATTAATTAATTATATAATTATCGATGATAAATTAATTAACTTGAATTTTGACAAGTTCTCTCGAATGAAAACACATTTGATTAAGTTTCCTCATAATATATATATATATAATTAGTGTGCATGCATGGCCTACCATGCATGCATTCGTGCATATATTTTAATATATATTTGATCGAACATATTCTTGGGGATTTCAATCTCTCTCTCTCTCGATCATCTATATATCGTTGTTGGCCAAAAAAACACACACATATACACATGCACTTTATGCGCAAAGGCGCGTGTGCCTCTAATAATGTGTGTGTGCGCACTCGATCGATGATCCATAAACCTTAAACCCTAACACTGGTGGAAAAACAGGCTTCGGGTGAGCCCCATTAGTCGCGAAAATGTAAGAACCGCGACCAATGGGGTCTTTAGTCGCGGCTCGGGTGGCGAACCGCGACCAAAGGCCTGGGCCCAGGGCGCTCGGTGGCCAGCCGGTGAACGTGGGGCGCTTTAGTCGCGGTTGGCCAGGCCAACCGCGACTAAAGGTGCCCGAAGGCCTTTAGTCGCGGTTGGCCAGGCCAACCGGGACTAAAGCCCCTCCCCTATATATACCCACCCAGCAGCCAACACTTAGCCATTTGGTGCCATTCTCTTCACAAGCTTCACAAGTGGGTGTTAGGTTTGCTTTTGGTTCCTCTTATGCACATAAGGTGTTTGATGAAATGCCCCAAGAGCATGAAACAAACATGATATGAAGTGTTGGAGCCACACTTGAGCTTTCTCATTTATTTTTTCCTCCTCGATCGCGGTTAGCAACTTGAACCTTTGATGTGTCGTTGATAAAATGTGCATGTGCATGTGTGTAGTTCATTGTTTAATTTATATTGTTTGTAGCTAGTTAGTTTAACAAATGCATGATGGTTAATTATATATTTTATATTATAATAATGCAGATGAATCGACAATGGATGTACGGTAACCGACTCTCCGGCGAGTTCAGTGCGGGTTTGAAAGATTTCCTCGTAGTGGCTAATGCGAACAAGCAGGGGGGTTTTGTTATCTGTCCATGTGTTAAATGTAAGAATCAGAATGGTTACTCTTCCTCAAGAGATGTTCACATGCACCTGCTTCGGCACGGTTTCATGCCAAGCTATAATTGTTGGACCAAGCATGGAGAAAGAGGGGTTATAATGGAAGAAGATGAAGAAGGGGATGATTTTATCGATGAAAGCTATCTTGCTCATTTCGGTGATACTTTCATGGAGGATGCTGAAGGTGAAGGGGAAGGTGAAGGGGAAGGTGAAGAAGAGGCACGTGATGATGATCCCGTTGATGATCTTGGTCGGACCATTGCTGATGCACGGAGACACTGCGAAACTGAAAAAGAGAGGGAGAATTTGGATCGCATGTTAGAGGATCACAGAAGGCGCTGTACCCCGGATGCGATGATGGTCTGAAAAAGCTGGGCTGCACACCGGATTTGCTGAGATGGAAGGCACAGGCAGGTGTAGCTGACTCGGCATTTGAAAACTTGCTGAAAATGTTGAAGAATATGTTTCCAAAGAATAACGAGTTGCCCGCCACTACGTACGAAGCAAAGAAGGTTGTCTCGCCCTCTAGGTTTAGAGGTTCGAAGATACATGCATGCATCAACGATCGCATCCTCTACCGCGGTGAATACGAGAATTTGAATGAATGCCCGGTATGCACCGCATTGCGTTATAAGATCGAGGCGATGACCCTGGTGACGACGATGTTGAGGGCCAGAAACCCAGGAAGAGGGTTCCCGCCAAGGTGATGTGGTATGCTCCTATAATACCACGGTTGAAACGTCTGTTCAGGAACAAAGAGCATGCCAAGTTGTTGCGATGGCACAAAGAGGACCGTAAGTCGGACGGGGAGTTGAGACACCCCGCAGATGGAACGCAATGGAGAAAGATCGACAGAGAGTTCAAAGATTTTGGTACTGACGCAAGGAACATAAGATTTGGTCTAAGTACGGATGGCATGAATCCTTTTGGCGAGCAGAGCTCCAGCCATAGTACCTGGCCCGTGACTCTATGCATCTACAACCTTCCTCCTTGGTTGTGCATGAAGTGGAAGTTCATTATGATGCCAGTGCTCATCCAAGGTCCGAAGCAACCCGGCAACGACATCGATGTGTACCTAAGGCCATTAGTTGATGAACTTTTACAGCTGTGGGGCAGACCTGGTGTCCGTGTGTGGGATGAGCACAAAGAAGAGGAATTTGACCTACGAGCGTTGCTTTTCGTAACCATCAACGATTGGCCTGCTCTTAGTAACCTTTCGGGACTGTCAAATAAGGGATACAATGCATGCACGCACTGCTTACATGAGACTGAAAGTGTACATTTGCCAAATTGTAAGAAGAACGTGTACCTTGGGCATCGTCGATTTCTTCCGAAAGGTCATCCAAGAAGAAAGAAAGGCAAGCATTACAACGGCAAGGCAGATCACCGGCCGAAGCTGCGGAACACACCGGTGCTGAGGTATTTGATATGGTCAAGGATTTGAAAGTCATCTTTGGAACGGGTCCTGGCGGACAATCAGTTCCGCAGGGAGCGGACGGGCACGTAGCCAGGTGGAAGAAGCAATCTATATTCGGGGAGCGCGAATATTGGAAAGTCCTAGAAGTCCGCTCTGCAATCGACGTGATGCACGTTACGAAGAATCTTTGCGTGAACATCCTAAGCTTCTTGGGCGTGTAGGGGACCTCAAATGATACAAAGGAAGCACGGCAGACCAGCAAAGTTTGAAAGACCACGATGACCGGCATCCGGAACGGTTTCAAGGTCGTGCCGATACGCTCCGACCAAAGAAGAGAAGGTCATCTTTTTTGAATGCCCGAGCGGATGAAGGTCCCGTCAGGATTCTCGTCCAATATAAAGGGAATAATCAACATGGCGGAGAAAAAGTTCCAAAACCTGAAGTCTCACGACCGCCACGTGATTATGACGCAATTGCTTCCGATTGCTTTGAGGGGCTCCTGCCGGAAAATGTTCGAGTAGCCATTGTGAAGCTATGTGCATTCCTCAATGCAATCTCTCGAAGGTAATCAATCCGGAAGTTCTACCACGGTTACGTAACGATGTGATCCAATGTCTTGTCGATTTCGAGTTGGTGTTCCCGCCATCCTTCTTCAATATTATGACGCACCTCCTGGTTCACCTAGTCGATGAGATTTCCATTCTCGGTCCTGTATTTCTACACAATATGTTTCCCTTCGAGAGGTTCATGGGAGTATTAAAGAAATATGTTCGTAACCGTGCTAGGCCAGAAGGAAGCATCGCCAAGGGCTATGGAAATGAGGAGGTAATTGAGTTTTGTGTTGACTTTGTTCCTGACCTTAAGCCGATTGGTCTTCCTCAATCGCGGCACGAGGGGAGACTAAGTGGAAAAGGCACGATCGGAAGGAAATCAATGATATGTATGGACGGCCATTCTTCCGATCGAAGCACACCACACGGTTCTGACCAATTCCAGCTTGGTGGCTCCGTACTTTGAGAAACACAAGAATATTTTACGCTCGGACAACCCTGGGAAGCCTGAATCCTGGATTAGGAAGGCCCACATGGAGACTTTCGGCAGTTGGTTGAGAAAACATTTAATGAGTGACAATAAGGTTGTAGATCAGCTGTACATGTTGGCCAAGACACCATCTTCGACTATAACGACTTTCCAAGGGTACGAGATAAATGGGAATACATTTTACACGATCGCCCAAGATAAAAAGAGCACCAACCAAAACAGTGGTGTCCGCTTTGATGCAGCAACCGAGAATGGGCAAAAGGTCACATATTATGGTTACATAGAGGAGATATGGGAACTTGACTATGGACCCTCCTTTAGGGTCCCTTTGTTCCGGTGCAAATGGTTCAAGCTAACAGGAGGTGGGGTAAAGGTGGACCAGCAATACAGAATGACAATGGTGGATTTCAACAATCTTGGTTACCTTGACGAACCATTCGTCCTAGCGAAAGATGTCGCTCAGGTTTTCTATGTGAAGGACATGAGTAGCAAACCGAGGAAACAGAAAGATAAGAAAACGATCAGTACATCATGCGATGATCCAAAGCGCCACATTGTTCTTTCAGGGAAAAGAAACATCGTGGGAGTGGAGGACAAGACAGACATGTCAGAAGATTATAATATGTTTGCTGAAATTCCGCCCTTCAAAGTGAACACCGACCCAAGCATTAAGTTAAATGATGAGGATGCTCCATGGATACGGCACAATCGTAAGCAAGCAGGGACACAAGGGAAGAAATGATGTGTAATAATTTATTGTACCAAACTTTGTTGAACATGTGAATTATATTACCCGTGATGTGTTTGGTGTCCATTTTCGAATGATTCAATTGACTCGAGATAGCACTGATGATACATGAAATTTGGAGTGACTAAGTCATACTCCTGCATACATGAAATTTGGAGTGACTAAGTCATACTCCTGCATATAGGAAATTTGGAGTGACTAAGTCATACTCCTGCATACATGAAATTTGGAGTGATTTAGTCATACTCCTGCCTAGGCGTATAATATGCATACTCGTAGTCTTCATAGCCGCCGCCGTTGTACTGGTAGTCGTCGCCTTCTAAGTTGCCGGCGTCGTCGTCGCTACTGTCGTCGCTGTCGTCGGGCGGCGCTCGTGGCTCGAACTGAGGGTAGCGCAGGCGGGGGATATCGCCGGCCGTGATGTAGTCCATGACGCTCTGCAGAGTCCGGCCGTACCACCATAGCCGACGGCCGGCCTCGTGGAAGTTTCCAGGAGGCAGACCGTCCTCCTCATACCTGGCGAGCGCCCTCTCACGCCGATTGATGAAGAAGGCGTCCCAAGTATGCTGGTTATCGGGATGCCAGCGGGGATTCATCCGCTGCTCCGGCGTGAGGTCGAGGTAGTAGTGGTTCGTGATGGCCGCCCGGCGCGCAGTACCCTGAGGGACGGGAGGGACCGGCACGCCGCCGGCGCTTAGGCTCCAGCCGGCAGGGACGCGGTAGCCCGGTGGGCAAGGGTAGTTCGAGGCGCAAAGCTCCTCCACCTGCTGGTAGGTTAGAGTGGGTGCGGTGGAAGCCATGAGAGAGTGATGAGAGATTATAGAGATGTGATAATGCTGGCCAAGCCGGGCTACCTATATGTAGTGACAAATGGCGGGAAAAATGGGAGCGGGAAGACAGGAGGCGGGAAGAAAGAGGCGGGAAGAAAGAGGCGGGAAGAAAGTGGCGGGAAGAAAGTGGCGGGAAGAAAGAGGCGGGAAGAAAGTGGCGGGAAGAAAGTGGCGGGAAGAAAGAGGCGGGAAGAATTTTTCTGATTTATTTGATATATTATTTGTATTTTTAAGAATTTGAATTGAATTAGTTTTATTTTTCTGAATTTTTTGGTATATTATTTCTGTTTTTAAAATTTTGAAATGAATTAGTTTTATTTTTCTGAATTTTTTGATATATTATTTGTATTTTTAAGAATTTGAATTGAATTAGTTTTATTTTTCAGAATTTTTTGATATATTATTTCTGTTTTTAAAATTTTGAAATGAATTAGTTTTATTTTTCTGAATTTTTTTATATATTATTTGTATTTTTAAGAATTTGAATTGAATTAGTTTTATTTTTCAGAATTTTTTGATATATTATTTCTGTTTTTAAAATTTTGAAATGAATTAGTTTTATTTTTCTGAATTTTTTGATATATTATTTGTATTTTTAAGAATTTGAATTGAATTAGTTTTATTTTTCAGAATTTTTTGATATATTATTTGTATTTTTAAGAATTTGAATTGAATTAGTTTTATTTTTCTAATTTTTTTGATATATTATTTGTATTTTTAAGATTTTGAATTGAACTAGTTTTATTTTTATGAATTTTTTGATATATTATTTGTATTTTTAAAATTTTGAAATGAAAAGAATTTCAGAAAAGACCTTTAGTCGCGGTTGGTCTCGCCAACCGCGACTAAAGGGTCTTCCCACGCGGGAACGAAATTTCCGGCGAAAATACCTTTAGTCGCGGTTGGTGATACCAACCGCGACTAAAGGGTACCCTTTAGTCGCGGTTGGTCTCACCAACCGCGACTAAAGGTTGGGGGGTATAAATTCGCGCGGGCTTAGAGCCGCGCCCCACTCGTCTTCTCCGCCGATCTCACAGAGGTGCTGCCGCCGCGCCCCGCCATCGCCGCCGCGCCTGACGCCCTGGACGACGCCCTCGCCGAGCCTCGCCGCCGCCCTCGCCGAACTCCGCCGCCGAACTCCGCCGCCGAACTCCGCCGTCTCCGCCCGTACGTCGTCTGCCCGCGGCCGGCCTCTCTCTCGCTCGCTGCGCGCCTCGATCTCCGCCGCCGCGCTACACCACGCCGCCGCGCGCCGGCGCCGCTTCCCTGCGAGACCGCCGCTGCGAGACCGCCGTGGAGAGAGGAGGGAGGCGCCGCCGTGGAGAGAGAGGAGAGATCGAGGCGCCGCCGTGGCCGCGTGCGCGGTTACAGAGAGAGAGAGGAGAGAGGCGGCCGGGTGCGCCCCGGCCGTTTTTTTTTCTTCTTTTTTTCTTATTTTTTTTGGGTTTTGAGAGAGGAGAGAGGATCAGCAAATTATGAACTTTCCAAATATAAACTTTGTTTTGGGTTTTGAATAATTAAAATTTGGACATATTTAAAATCTGAAATTAAATTGATTAATATGGCATAATTCTCGCTCGCCGCCCGACGCCCGCCGCCGGCCAACGCCCGCCGTCGCCCCCAGCCGCACGTACTCGACCTCGCCGTCAGCGCCTTCTCTCCATCGTCGCCGCCCTCTCGTCGCGCCCGTCCCGTACGTCGGCCCGTCGTCGCCGCCCCACCCACACCGTGTGTGTCGACGCGCCCGTACGTCCCCATCGTCATCGCCGGCGCCCCGCTTGCATGCAGTGAGAGAGAGGAGAGGGAGAGAGCGCAGAACTAAAATTTGACTTTACCACCGCGCGTATACGGAGGGGGCAGCGAGCCCCTCGTCGCCCCCTCCGTATACGCGCGGTGTTTTTTTTGGATCGAGAGGGGGCGGCGAGGGTTATGTGTGTTGTCCTCGGCACCGCCACTGCCCTTTCGCCACCGCCACTGTCACCGACACCACGTCTTTAATCGCCGCCCCGTCTCGCGCTCTACCGCGACACCCTCTCTCACCCCTTCCTCGCCCCCTCCTTTTGCCACCGCCCTTTCGCCACCGCCACCGCCCCCCTTCTTCACTTAATTAATTTGTTTTTACTACATGTTTTCAGGACTGACATATGGCGGACGATAGAGCTGACCCGATTCTGGACAACTATGATCCGGACGCTGAAGACCATATGTTCGGCATCATAAAAGGCGATATTCTATATGTGCCGACCGGAGAAGAAGAAGATGATATCTCTTCTTATCTGAACCTTGAGGGTGAAGATGAAGGGCGCCGTCAGCAAGCAGATGATGCCGAAGAAACGTCGATAAACGACGATCTGCAATTGGAAGTAGCAACCACCTCCGGCGCCGAGGTATATATATACATATTGAGCTAGCGTCTGGTGATACAAACTAACTGATTTGAATAAATGTGTGTGTACTAACGCGCGCGACTCTCTTTCTTATTTTAGCCCTCGGCCGGATCGTCGAAAAAATCGAGTACGTCGTCAAAGCGTGGCGCAACCAAGACGATGAAACCAAACGAAACATGCACCATCGATGTTGTCGAGGAAGCAACCGGCAGGCCGCTGGAGCCCAGCAAGAACGCCACCAAGTTTATCAGCCAATGCGGAGCCGTTGTTAGAGACAACGTCTCGATCACCGTCCAGGAGTGGAATGAGCCAAAGAAGGCGCGTCTTGGTTTCACTTTTGTCGCTAAGAGAACAAAAAAAGATTGCTTCAACAAGCTTATGGAACATTTCGTTCTACCTCCGGAATACCGCAAATACGATGAGGAGGGTAACAAGATTCAGGAAAACAAGGAGAGGTGCAAGCTAGTCAAACAGTTCGCTCTTTCTAAGATGGCCAACGCATTCCGGAAATACAAGCAAAATCTAGCCCATGACTTTGTCAAGCAGGGCAAGACTCCGGATTTCAAAGGACAATATGAGAAACTGCAACATGATTGGCCAGAATTTGTGAAGCAAAAGAAATCAGAGCAGTTCCTTGAAATGTCGAAAAAAATAAGAAGAATGCGGCCAAGAAGGAGTACAATCATATTATGGGGCCAGGAGGGTATCGCTTTTGGCAGCCTAGGTGGGAGAAGATGGAGAGCGAGCTGAGGGCGCGAGGAATCCGTCCAGGTACAGAGGGATGGGACCCAAGGGCCAAAAGCTGGTGGTACGGGCATGGGGGATCGCTGAACCCGGAGACAGGGGAGTGTGTTTATCAGGGCAAAATAATTACACCCACCCAAAAGCTTATTGAGGCAATGAGGGATGCTCAAGAGGGGAGGATCAAGTTCAACAGAGAGAACGACGCCCTGACAAAAGCCCTCGGGAATCCTGAACACGGAGGACGTGTACGAGGCATGGGGCCCATTCCGTGGAAAGTAGGGTTCCCCCAGAACGATGACCCGTACGGTTACAGAAGCCGTAAGAGAAAGATGGATCGGGATGCAGATGTTGTGGCGAAGTTGGTAACGGAAATGGATGTGATGAAGAAAACCGTGAGTGTACTAGTAGCCGAAAGAGATGCAGCTCGGGCGCAGCATGAAGATCATCCAATGGATCTCGGAAGCCAGCAGCAGAGAAGAAGCAGCGTGGCTTCCACGGAGGCCTCACCGGCTGGTGCACCGACGATAGAAATTACTGCACCGGAGCCTCTGGTGGTCCAAATTACTGCACCGGAGCCTCCTCGCTACCCCGTGGACGATATAAAGGAGATGAAAGCATGTCATCTGTATTATCCTATCGGGAACATGTCCATGAAGATAGCCATCGGCAGTGCTTTGCCACCTGGAGCACTCCACCACAACAACCCCATTCAAGATGGCTATGCTCGTGTCACGGTGGAGGAGATAGTCCAAGGGTTTGAGGACCTGGACATTGACATTGCTACACCTGAAGGGGTGAAAAGACTTGGAGATGTCAAGCGCCAGTTCATTCTATGGCAGAAGAAATTTATCAAGTTTCCAGGCGAGGCGCCAACAAGTCCACCCCCCTACGGTGGTGGTGGTGGTGGCGGTGGCGGTGGCGGTGACGGTGGCGGTGGCGGCGGTGGTGGTGGTGCTTCACCTACACCTCCTTCACGTCAGCCGATGCCGCCCCCCAATTCACCTCCGGCGGGTAAGCAGACGCCGCCCCCCAGTCCTCGTCCGGCGGGTGATCAGCAGACACCGCCCCCCAATCCACCTCCGGCGAAGAAGCAGAAGCAGTCCTGGGTTATTAACCCGGACCCTTATGTACCTAGAACCACAAAGATACCAGAGCCATCACTGAAGCCTCTCATCCCGAGGCCTTGGGAACTTAGTGTCGAGGAAAATGCAGCGGCCGTGGCTGCTCAGCATGAGAAATGGAAGGAGGAGTGCAAGAAGAAAAGAGAGGGCGAGCCCAAGCCGCATATTCTCGACAAGCAATAGCATTGGTCTAAGGCATTTTTTAACACACCGTCCCAAGCCGCGAAGAATCTGCCTGACGACTATTTACGTGAACTTCGTAGGCAAGCACTCGCGTTCAAGAGGAACCAAGAGTTGGCGGAGAAGAAAGCCTTGGAGGACGAGGCCGAGTCAAAATTAGAAAGGGGGAAAGAAGTTGCCCAGCTCGGGGAACAAAGTAAACAATCGATCGCCCCGCTCATAGTGCAAGCCGCCGATCCGGATGCCCCCGATATCATAGCAGCTGCGGCAGCACATGGATTGACTGTAACGAGTGCCAGAGAACAAGCGGCCGACTTAGGTATCACTCTTCGTGCACTGCTAGGCCTTGATGAGGCGCCAATGAAGGACGTAGTATTTACATATGTGAAGAATGGCCCTCTCGTCGAGCCTGCGCAGGAAGAGGATCTACCTCGACAAATGAAAGGTCTGCTAAATTGGTACAAGGGTTACATAAAACATAAAAACGCCAAAGAGTATATCTATGCGGAAGTTAGATATGAGCATCACTTCAAACATTACTGGGTACAAATTCATCCGAGTGAATTGTTCCAGCTGTTCAATCTGCGCGACCTCGACAAATCTATCATCGGTTGCTACGTTACGTATGTGATTTATTAATTTCTACCCCATCTCGTTCATTGCCTGCACTATATATATATATATATTGTCCTAACTATCTTGTTGTGTACGCTATTATGCAGAATGAAGAAGCGGGAAATGCGAATAAGGAACATCCATGATGTTGGGTTCATTGACCCACACATCGTTAATTCACATGTGTTAGAACACCACCCCGCCGACGTGGAGGATGACCTGTGGCGGTTTATTAGAAAACAGCAACAGAAAAGTGATATTCTATTTCCTTACCATTTTGGGTGAGTGTTTCTGTCTTGAGCACATTCTCTTTTGTTTACTCCATGCATGGTATGTGGCTAATCGATGAGTTATGCATGACTGTGCATGTATCGTGTCCGCAGGTTCCACGGGATTCGTATGGTAATTAAAGTTCAGACCTCCTCAGTTCTCGTCCACGACTCTCTGAATATGGATCCGGCGCTTTGGGGCGACATGAGAAAAATGATGCAAAAGTAATTATTTTCATTCATTTGCGCTCTATATCGATCGGCCTATTTCGTTCATCATTTCCTAATATCAAGTAACTAATTAATAACTCTCTTGTTTATTTAATTTTCTTTGCCTCGTAGGGTTTGGAGACGGTTCGTAGATACCAAGGTCGGTGAATTCAAAAAAGAGCTACATTTTAACCTGGCCGTGCGGACGACTGGGGCTCTTCAGCCACCGGGGACCAATCTATGTGGATACTATGTTTGTGAGAGGATCCGGAGATACTGCAATGAGCGGGACCAGAAGTGTGAGAACAACATCCTGAGGAATAACCTCCGGAAGACGCTTAGTCCAGAAGCTCGCTTCCGACCACTTCAAGAGGAACTAGCTGGATGGTTGGCGAGGGAAGTCATCGATCCTAGAGGAGAACACTATTACGATGACGTAGAACTTTATATGCACCAGAATTTGTAACTAACTTGTTCAAAATTGTATATGGTCATCCGATATTGAATATATATTGTATATGGTCATCCGATATTGAATATATATTGTATATTCCTCTTGAATTCTTTTTGGTTCTAATTTCAAATTTGTTTGAAATTGTACATTCATATGCATGTATGTATACGATCCGTACAATAAGTGAAACTCCTTCAAAATTAAAACCCAAAAGAAATAAAACAATACAAATTAAAAAGAAACCAGATTTAGGGGGAGGGGGGCTAAAACCCTAAACCCTGCGGAGGCCTTTAGTCGCGGTTGGCCAGAAGAACCGCGACTAAAGGTCCTCCGCCCTGGCGCTCGCCTGCGGCCCACGTGGACGGGCCTTTAGTCGCGGTTCGTAAGGAACCGCGACTAAAGGGGGGGGCCTTTAGTCGCGATACTTTGGTCGCGGTTGCGCCACCGCGACTAATGGCAGTTGCCAACCGCGACCAAAGCCCCTTTTTCCACCAGTGTAATTAAATAAACCCTAATCCCTAATCCCTAAACCCCTAAACACCATAAACATTAAACCCTAGACCCTAGACCCTAAACCCTAACCTCCTAACCCTAAACCCTAAACCCTAATTAAACCCTATATATAGGCCAATGACACTTAATTGTGCATCAAGCAGGCCAGGGGTGCCTTAGCTCGCGGTCCTCTAATTAAATTAAATGTGCCATGCATATATATATATGTGTTTAATTTGGGGATTTCAATCTCTCTCGTATGTAGATCTCTCTCTACCTCTCTCTCTCTGTCTCTCTCTCTCTCTCGTTAATTGGTGGCCAACAACACACACATGCACTTTGTGCGCAAAGGCATGCGCCTCTAATAATGTGTGCGCAGTCGATCAATCTAGTTTTGATTAATCATAGCACACAAATAAAGAAGTTGTATTTGAATCCACACAACCTAATCTAAAACACATAACCCCTAACATGGCCTAATTAATTAACCCCTTCTCTCTACCTAATTAGTGGAAATTGCACAAAATCAAAAGGGGTCCCTCACTAATTGTGCATATCTGCTAGATTGTGATAAACTTTTGCCCCATATATATTTGGTGGATGGGTGCATCTTGGCATGTAAAACAATTAGTGTTTGCAAATGGCGTTGTCAAAATTTATGTACAAATGATTTCTTTCCATCCAAAGTGCATAAAATGGGAGTTTTAATGAAGAAAGTACAAATAAAACAGCTCAACATGCTTCCACACCCCGATTTCCACACGAAGTAGAGCATATTTAAAGGATAATTCCAGAGTTTTACTATTTTTCAAGCAACTTTGCTAATTTCCCCCCACTCACATGACTTTATGTCGATTTAACGAAAATATGGCGAATTTAAACTACATGGGCGGGATAGTTTGAATTGTGCGCGCGGCAAAGGGAACCGCCTATTCCTCAACCTTGTGCACGGCAAATTACACACGCAACTCCATTAAACGCCACCTACCGACCTTAATTATCACCCCGGCGGCCCGGCCGCATGACCCCCCACCCACCCCTACACAACTTATCCCCGTCCGTGCGAAGAGCTTCCCCTCCCCGTCCCGTCCGTGCGAAGAAGAAGCTTCCCCTCCCCGTCGTTCTTCTCGAGACGCACCGGCGGTCAAGTTGATCCACGGTAGGGCTGCTATCTCTAGCTCAATCATGTATCGGGCAAGACGGCCTAACGATTTATATTTTCTTGATGCTGCTAAAAAATTCACAAGTATGCTCGAACTAATTGGCACTTTATAGTTTTCCGCTCGATTTGTCATCGATCAATTTGTTCATTTGCGTGGGCATATAGAGTCAGTTCTGCACTCGATCCGTTAATTTGCTGAAATGCCATGGCAGAGTTTTGTACACGATCTGTTTGCTAAAATGTCGATGGGCATTTTTTGTTTTGTACTCGACATGATTGCTGAAATGCATAATCATGTAGTATAGTTTTGTACTCGATGGATATACATTTCCTACTTCGCCTTAAATTAATCACCAACCACTGTATCTCATAATTAAACAGATGGACATAACTTGGATACTGCATGGACACTTATGTCCCCCTTCATATATAAATGGTGTTCAACCCTTTATGGGGTTTATTAGAGCTCATGAAGGTCACAACCTGGACGTGTATTGCCCGCGCTGCACATGTATGAATGGTGAGAAGAGGCCTCACCCTGTAGTGGCAGATCATTTACACATTTTTGGGATGGACCGCACATATGTTAGGCGGGTTTAGCATGGTGAACCATATAATGATCCTTTAGCAGGAGAAGCAGATCTTGCTCACACTGTATGTGTCTTTGGCATATGTAGTTAATTATTTATATTGATGCTGCCGCTGTTTCAATCAATAGTTTGCATTGCTGTGCAAGGTTCTGTACTCAAATTTAACTTGTTGTAGATGGATGGACGGGAAGGAGAGAAAAAGCGCTTGCTTCAGGAAACGGGTTTCAGCTCTGGGACATGTGCTGTGCCAGATGAGAAGGTAAATATGTAAAACGGCATTTGTTCAGGTTGCATCCCTTAGATGTTTGTCTAATCGGTTGATGTACTAATTGCAGAAGCATAGAGTTGAAGAGGTCTCTCAGTTTGATGGGAGATTTGAAGATGAATCTCAGTTTGATGCACCTGTGGATGGTACTAATGACGAGCCTTTCATAGACGAAGGTCCTGCACCTGAGATTATCCAGCCTACAGAAGGAGGCCATGGACCGAGTACACAGCTTTGCGTTGAAGTGGATGCACGCCCGGAGATCATCAGGGGCGTCCGGGTAGTCTCAAGACCACCCAGCCCTGATGCACCTGTGGATGGTACTGATGACGAGCCTCTCATAGACGAAGGTCCTGCACCTGAGATTATCCAGCCTACAGAAGGAGGCCGTGGACCGAGTACACAGCTTTGCGTTGAAGAGGATGCACACCCGGAGATCATCAGGGGCGTCCCGGTAGTCTCAGGACCACCCAGCCCTGATGCAAAATGTTGAGCTACTTTATGATTCGTACTCTTATGTTCTGGTGCTGTAGTATGTTATGATTTGTACGCCTTTGGCGCTAGATTAAGCATTCAGTGGATGATCGCGTTGCAAAATTCGACACCCACACAATCAGTTCATCGTATGAGTAGTAGCACAATTACTTCTACAGCGATTCCTGCCAGCGCATTAGTTGGTAGCATGAAACACTTTCTGGTACTCCCCTCTGATTCATATTAATTGACTCAATTCTGTCTAGATATGGATGTATCTAGATGCATTTGTTAACTAGACTAACAAACTTGAGTCAGTTAATATGAATCCGTGTAAACCGCCCAGTCCTCGAGCAGCTAGTTTATTGACTCTGGACTCCAAGCCTCTCGCGGCAAGCCATCGACGAAGCTTTGACCAGATCTTGGCCCGCAATTTTTTGTGTGTGGCGAATAGCAAAGCTTTGACCAGTTCCTCTCGGGATGCAGCACGCCGGTGAGCTTGCACGGTTGCCATGAGCACTTTCCGGCGGAACTTCCTCTTCAGCGCCCTCAAGCCGCTGCTGCGAGATAGCACGCAGTGCCTCGAGGTGGACGGAATTCTGGATCTCAGGGCGGGGGGTCCGCATCGTCCGGGAACGATCTCCAGCGGGTTAACGAGGACATGCATGGCGGCCAGGGGATTTGTTTTTTTTTTGGTTTGAGCTTGGGATTTGGGGTTTTTTCGGATAGGGGAGGAGGAACCGAGGAAGAGGAAGGAACAGCCGCGTGCTTGGCGCGTGGCGGTGTGCTTGAAGTTCGAATTTTTGTGAAATGTTTCATTTCCCCGCTACAATTCGGGGGTTTCTTGACGCGCCAATGCGTCCCGCCGGGCAGCTTCAAGTGAATTTGGGGTGCCACGCTATGGGCCCTAGTTTCAGTGAGACATGTAATGACTATAGTCACATCAGTAAGTTCACTGTGTAATAAAATATGTTACCCCTCCCCTTTATGTAGCACCCCTTCTCTCCCGGTCGAGTGCCGATTGCCGATGGATGCAAGCCGCTAGCTCGATCCCCTCCTTTCGCCTCCACCGTCCAGGCATCCAGCTTGGAGGGGCAAGCTGCATCTAGACCAAGCGGATTAGGTAGGACTAGTAATCTTCTTTCCTTTCTCGAGATCGGTTCTTTTTCCTCTCCTCGATATCTTGCGCATCTCTTTCCTCTTCGGGGCGAAGGGGTTGCTTACTGGTCACCATAGAGCGGGGAGTGATTGATGGGGGTGGGGGCGGGGGCTACCTGTGCTTGGATTGGGGTGTTCTTCCTTTATTTGTCGACATTTGCAACCTTTGTACTTTCTGCTGATCCTCACTGTATCTTTTGTCAGCTTGTACAGGAAAGGTAAGACCTCGGCGGTGGGGGCAATGGAGCGTAAGGCCACCACGCATGTGGGCAGTTGGCTGAGCCTGAGCTGCGTCCCCAGCCCCGCAGCGGTACTCCGTTTGCTTATCCACTCTTTACCTTTTAAGTGTCTCTCTGCATCCTCAATCTGTTCCTGTTCCGGAATATGCTTAAAGTAGCACATGTCTTCAGGTGTTTGTGCGTAAAGCCTCTGTGACACCATGCTCTATATTCTCTGTATCAGGTTGGTACCTCCAGGTTCCGTGCTGAGGCTATGGGGAACGAGAATAGTGCCCCACCTGCTGCAGGAGCATGGCCCGATCTGCAGCACAAGAAGCGAAATGCCATCGCCGAGCTGGGCGAGGACCGCCTGTGGGTAATTTTTTTTAACCAACTTACCATGATGTAGTCCGAATCTGATACTCCCTCGGATCCAAATTAATTGACTCAACTATCTCAGAGATACGGATGTATCTAGATGTGTTTTAGCTCTAGATACTATCGCCTCCATCCCAAAGCTTTGGGCTTATATTATTTTTAGAAAGTCAAACTATACCATGTTTGACTAAGCTTTTACCAAAAATCAGAACATGCAAAATACAAAATTAATATCATTAAATAGATAATAAAATATATTTTCCTACGGTATCTACACAGTATTATATTTGTTGATAGAATGTTCTAAAATTTTGGTCAAACTTTGCTTGTTTTGATTTCTCAAAAATAAATAAGGCTTAAGCTTTTGGATGGTGGTAGTACATTCATATCTAGACAAAGCTGAGTTAACTAGTTTTTTGTCTATCCATAGCTAGTGTTCACGCTGCAAAAGGCTAAGAGCATCCACTATATGCATCGATCTATCTCATACGGTAATTCAATATCACCGCTGAGGTCCGCCTTTTGTTTTGCTATTCATATGCAGATCGAAACTTTAGGGCCTTTACTCAAAAGGAAGATCAAAACTGCGGCTGATCAGGCTGCCGGTATGTTGATGCCGCCCCATCTTCTAAATGCCTCTACAAGCACAAGGCCACGCGCCACCGGGTGGTGATCTTTTAATGAATATGGTATATTTTCTTAATCCACAAAACATGCCTTGATTTTTCTCTGTTTATTGTCGGTATTTTCTATGCTTGCCAAAAGTTTACAACAACAACAACAACAACCAAGCCTTTCAGTCCCAAACAAGTTGGGGTAGGCTAGAGTTGAAACCCATAAGATCTCGAAGCCAAAAGTTTAGAAACACCAAATTCGTTTGCTTACAATCATCATACGGTAATGTTCATCTACTCCAGTTCCCTAACCCAACAAAAAATTATGTTAATTATGATTTTTAGATTAAAAGAGCACCATTAGGCGCTGTTAATTACGACTTTGAGATTAAAATGTCATTTGCAATTGTTAATTACAATTTTGAGACAAATGGTTAGTTTAACCTCGATCTCTTCTCGCTCTCCATTTATCCCAACCGAACAAAAATTTAACCATTCCATTCCTCCGAAATGGAACCATTCCATTCCATTCCACGCTGTTTCGTAACCGAACACACCCTTGCATTGTTGTGAACTGTTGTCCATACACGGCCATACCCTTCCACTTACATCCAGCACTATATGCATCGATCTGTCTCGCAGTCATTCAATATCACTGCTGAGATCTGTTCCCATTCTTATGCAGGCTGAAACTGCTGCGCCTTTACTCAAGTGGATGCAAAATGAGGCTAATGAGGCTGCTGTGAGGACGATGGTGCCGGCACCATCTTCCGAAAACCTCTACAAGCACGAGGCCATGGGCCAGCTGGGTGGTGACCTTTTAATGAATCTGGTATATTTTCTTAATCCACATACATGATTTCATTATTATCTGTTTAATTACTGTTGGCTTTGTCTAATGCTTACCAAAAGTTCAGAAACACTGCGTTTGCTTACAATCATCATACACTAATTTTTCACTTTTCACTGTCTCATCCAGTATATAAACTGTTGATTTCCATTGGCTTGTTTTGTAATCATTTGCATTGTTGTCGACTGTTCTCTATGCACAACCCTATTCTTCCACTTACACCCGCACTATTTGCATCAGTCTATCTCATAGATTTATTAAATATCAATGATGAGTTCTGTTGCTATTCATATGCAGGATGAAACTTCTGTGCCTCTACTCAAATGGATAAAAAATGATCCTGATGAGGCTGCTGTGAAGACGATGGTGCCGCCACCATCTTCTGAAAACCTCCTCAAGCACAAGGCCACGGGCCAGCTGGGTGGTACCCTTTTCAGTAAGCAGGTATATTTTCTTAATCCTCATACATGATTTGATTTTTGTCTGTTTATTGCCGGCTTTGTCTAATGCTTACCAATAGTTCAGAAACACACACACCTATTCTTACACTTACATCCAGCACTATATGCATCCGTGTCTCATAGATTCATTTTATATAGCACTGCTGATGTCTGTTGCTCTTCAATTTTCATATGCGGACTGAAACTGCTAACCCTTCATTGGTCAAAAGGATTGCAACTGCTGATGAGGCATCTGCAGAGGCTGCCACCAAGTTACTGTCAGCCCCACCTTCTGGATGCTTATATAAGCTCAAGTCCAAGGACCAGCCGGGCCGTAACCATCCAAGGGTTCGGGTATATTTTCTTAAGCCACATATACATGCCATGATTTATGTCTGATATTATCACCGGCTCTGTCTAATGCTTTTTGGAATTCGGAAACACCAAATTAGCATGCTTATATTCATCATACACTATTTTTTCACTGTTCTTGTAGTAACATAGTGTTATGCACTCGCTTGTCAACATTTGCATTGCTCTGAACTATGCACTTTACACAACCTAATTCTTCCACTTACATTCAGCGCTACGCACCAGTAGTACCTCCCATGTTTCCTTCACCATCCCGATGCCGAGCTTGCGGGAATATGGCGGGCCCATGTACATACCCGCATATAACACCTCCAATGGCTCTATCTACCTTTCTAGTAGCACCTTCACACAGTTACAGGTATGTATTCTCAGTGGTTTAGCATGAATTGGCATATAGTAAAGTCTTGTTTTTAGTCTTCCTGCTTCTTACATTTGTATCAATTTTCACATGCAGACTGTACCTTGTGAACTTCGTCCAATGATTAACCAGATGTGTCCGCATGAAGGGTCTTTCACTATGCATGGCAATGGCAAATTGATGAACACCTACACGGTCTATGAGGTGTATGTCTACAAGACGCAGGCCATCACATATTTGTATGGACATGATTGGAGAAAGTTTGCTTTTGACTACGGTCTGAAGAAGGGCGACGAGCTGAGGATCGGAAACTCAAACGGGCAGATATACGTAACTGCTTACAGAGTTGGAGACACTTCCAAATATATAATATGTAACTTTTTTCTACTCATATCTTTTGATAACTGTTCTGAGCAGTTGTTCTAAACCATTTCCTCTGTTCTAGCTTGCTGGGTTTAACATGATCAAAGCTGCAGATCCCCTGATGGAACATGAGCGGATGTCACAAAGGGCAACCACACCAGCACCGGCACCGGCTTCCCACTCTCCTGCATCAGCACCGGTTCCTGTACCAGCTCCGTTTCGCATCTACCCAGCAGTCCCCTACATCGACATTGGTTCTGTAGAGGCCCCATATACTACACACTTGCCCAGAGCCTCCACGCATCAATCTTGGTTCCTCTAGCTGCACCGTTTCGCACACCGCCCAATGATCTCCTGCATCAGCACCGGTTCCTCTAGAGGCACCGTTTACTGCACCTGCCCAGCAGTCTCCTGCATCAGCACCAGCTCGTGTACCAGCCCAGGCTCCTGCACCTGCCCCAGCCAGATCACCGAGGTCTCAGCTCATTGCTGTGGCCACCCGTGTGGTGACCAGGACGCATCTGAAGGCTATGTTCGTGAGTATATGACAGCATAACTGCTCTTATCTTGATGTCTTCTCTGCTCAAAGTCTCACATGGTTCAGTGCATTGGTGCCATTGACTAATTTTTGGTGGTATCTCTTGCTTTGAATCAGAAATTGCCTAAAAGTATCTCCAAGGATCTCAATGCTGGCCGAAGGGGCAAGATATCCCTCGTCATGGAGAGTGAAGGTCTCACCGTGGAGGGACGGTACTCCGTCAGTCCCACAGATGGCCGCTTGGCTGTTACTTCCAGGTGGAAAAAGTTCATTGACGGTGCCAAACTTCGCATTGGATCAAAGTTGAAGGTCAAGATCTTTCGATGCCACTGTGACATGCTGGTCATAAAGTTCGCGGTTGTCTAGTTCTGTTGCCCCATGAGCCCTTAGCAAATGCATTTGTAGTTATACTTATATAAGGTTATCTTATCTGAACTGCTAATTAATTGTATGGGTGTGTTATCACCAGAATTTGACCAAGGCGGAGGTGGGCCACGATCAAGACAAGCTTGAAGGTTATATATGGAGAAAATACGAAGATCGGCCTTATATGCAAAGTTGGGCTAGATTGCCCATTTATCTGTAATTTATTAGATCGTATCTTAAGTTAGAAGTTAGAGTTTTACCTGTGCACGGTGGGATATTCCCACGTTAGAAAGTCCGCTGGACTATAAATATGTATCTAGGGTTTATGGAATAAACAACAACACAACGTTCACCCCAAAAACAAACCAATCTCGGCGCATCGCCAACTCCTTCGTCTCGAGGGTTTCAATCGGAGTAGCGACATGCTGCCTAGATCGCATCTTGCGATCTAGGCAGCACAAGCTCCACGTTGTTCATGCGTTGCCCGTACTGAAGCGCCTTTGATGGCGGGCAACGTAGTTATCATAGATGTGTTAGGGTTAGCATAGTTCTCCGTATAACATGCTTACGTAGTGCAACCCTTGCATGTCTAGCCGCCCTCACGCCTATCTCAGGTGTGGGGGCGGCACCCTGCTTGTTCTTTATTTAGTAGATCTGATCCGTTACGATTGCTCCTTGTTATGCAAGGATTAGTTTAATATCTGCAATAGTTAGGCCTTACAAAGGGGGGGAGGATCCAGTGGCACGTAGGGTGGCGTTCGCAAGTCCTAAACAGGATGTTCCGCGGATCAACATCATTGTTGGTTCTTTGGCCTTGTTTAGGATCGGCTTATGAGCACCGTGCGTGGCCGCGAGGCCCAACCTGGAGTAGGATGATCCGATTATGCGGTGAAAACCCTAAATCGTCGTAGATCTCATTAGCTTTATCTTGATCAAGCAGGATCACCAAGTATTCGTGCACCCCGTACGAATCATGGGTGGATCGGCTCTTTGAGCCGATTCACAGGATAACCTGAGAGCCGATCGAGGCTCGTATTTAATGTTTACGTGTATGCCATGCAGGAACTAAGCGAGGCATCCCCATCACCTTCCTGACCAGGTATAGGTCAGGTGGCACGCCTTGCACTTCGCATCGCCGCGTGTGACCAGAAGAGCATTGCGGGCCGTCGCTCGGAGGGGTCTCAGCCAGCCGCAGCTCTAGGCTCTTCCCGGCTCTACCGTGTTGATAGGCCGCTGCCCGCCGGTGGGTTTTGGCGATCAACACATTCTGGCACACCCGGTGGGACAATCATCTACATCAACCACATCGCCATCTACATCTGAGATGGCGACGGACGGCATGCCAGTCACCTACGAGGAGCTGCCTGCTGAGCTCAAGAAGAAACATGACGAGATCAAGGCCACCCTCGAAGCCGACCTCATCGGCTCATATCACAGAACTCGTTCACATGGCGTCAGGCGGAAGGGGTTCTCACCGGAAGGCGCACTCGATGAAGTGGATCTATCTGTCCCGTCAGAGGAACGTACCAGAGCCGTGCGCCAGGAGATTGGTGGCATGGTGGCTCACTCGTTGCGTCTCCATTCCGAGAGCCTGGTGAATACTTTGGAGCACGTCGCCGTTCGGTTGGTCAAGGAGGTCATGAAGAATCAGCACTCTCTATTAGAGCCAACTCTCAGGACCTACCGAGGAGAAGTGCCACTCCAGCCCCGTCTGCCGTTGTCGTGCACATCGGCAGCACCAGGAGTACCTCATTCACCGTCGCGCACCGTTGACAGGATTAACGGTACTTGCCTTGGGAGGTGCCAACCAGGGCACTCGTTCAACATCAACATGATAGGACTGGGACACCCCCTGGATGGAGAAAAAGGCGAGGGCAACTGCTCTCGTGGCAAAGATAAGGAGGAGGCTGCTCCATGCGATCGGCCCCGACACCGCCAAAACATCTTGGTGATGATCAAGGTAGAAGCCGATGCTAGCGATCGGCCCGTAGTATCCGTATCACATGCTCTCCCGGTATGTGGCGTCGACCTCACAGGTGACGGAAAGCTAGGGTACGGGTTTACATCAGCTGATGAGCTAGAAGAAGTCGACATCGGTCCTGGGACAAGCCTCGACCCACTTTTATCAGCAAGAAGTTAGATCCACAGCTGGGGGACAGATGATAGCCCTGTTGAAGGAATACCCAGATTGCTTTGCATGGGATTACACGGAGATGCCCGGTTGGACAGAGCATCATTGAGCATCGGCTCCCCCTTAAGAAAGGATTTCGGCCATTCCAACAGCGAGCACGTCGGATGAGGGCCGAGATCCCGGAAGAAGTCAAGAAGGAGATCGAGAAAATGTTGGCCGCTGGATTCATCGTGCCATGCAGGTATGCTGAGTGGATCTCCGATGTCGTTCGGTGGAGAAGAAGGATGGCCGATGGCGCGTGGCCATCGATTTCCGAGATCTTAACAGAGCCACCCCAAAGGACGAATATCCAATGCCTGTGGCAGAAACATTGATAAACGCTGCTGCTGGCCACAAGGTGTTGAGCTTCATGGATGGCAACGCCGGTTATAACCAGATTTTCATGGCTCGGAAGATATACACAAGACCGCATTCAGTACCAGGCGATGAGGCTTGTTTGAGTACGTGGTCATGACCTTTGGACTGAAGAATCCTGGTGCAACATACCAACGAGCCATGAATTATATATTTCATGATCTGATCGGCAAGTTGGTGGAGGTCTATATCGACGACGTGGTGGTCAAATCGGTCTCCATGGAAGGGCATTTGGACGATTTACGGCGCGTCCTAGACCGAACTCGGAAATTCGGGCTGAGAATGAATCCGAAGAAGTGCGCCTTTGGCGTGACGGCTGGTCAATTCCTAGGTTTTCTGGTTCATGAGCGGGAATTGAGATCGGCCTGAAAAGTCAGGAGGCGGTGCGTACCATGCAGCCGCCCACCACGAAAAAGGAGCTCCAACGCCTCATCGGCAAGATCAATTTCGTCCGGCGGTTCATCTCTAATTTATCAGGACGAATCGAGCCGTTCATGGCGTTGGTGAAGACTAAATCTGACGACGAGTTTCAGGGCGAGAACAGCAACGGGCGTTTGATGAAATTAAGCGATATCTGACGACACCGCCTGTATTAGTTCCGCCCGACAAGACAGGCCATTCTACATCTACCCGTCGATGGCCCGACACGTCCATTGCTTCGGTAGTGGTGCAACTCTACGAGGGCGTTGAGAGAGTCGTTTTCTACCTCAGCGGAGAAGGATGCTTTGGACGCGGAGACAAGATATCCTGAGGTCGAGAAACTTTGCCTCTGCCTGTTCTTTACCTGCACCAAGCTTCATCACATCCTTCTGACGGCAGAAATCACCGTCATCTGCAAATCAGACGTTGTCAAGCACATGTTGTCGGCTCCTGTTTTGAAAGGCCGACTCGGTAAGTGGATGTTGGCGCTGTCAGAATTTGATCTCCGGTACCAGCCGGCGAAGGCAGTCAAGGGCCAAGCGTTGGCCGATCTCATCGCTGAACGGATCAGTACCAATATAGCAGCACTATCTATACGAGCATGGGCTATGTTCTTTGATGGATCGGTTTGTGACGGTGGTTGTGGCATCGGCATTCTCGCTTGTGTCGCCTCGGGGGCAGAATACTCCTTCTCCATCAGATTATCTACCCCTTGCACCAACAACGTAGCAGAATATGAGGCAATACGCAAGGGAATGGAATGGCTATTGGAAGCTGGAGCGGAAGCTGTGGAGCTTTTTGGAGACTCAAAGTTGGTGATTAACCAGCTCACGGATGAATATAATTGCGAAAGTGAATCGCTTTTCCCATATTGGATGGAATGCCGTGAGTTGATGACACAGTTTCGGTACATCAACTTTAATTGGATCCCAAGATCCCAGAATACCGATGCCAACAATCTCGCACAGATGGCGTCAGGCTACATAGATATAGCCGACGGATCGGAAGTTCAGATACAATTCTGGAACAATGATTGGAGAGCCGAGATCTTCGATTATTTAAAAGATTCGGCTCGGGGGCACCCAAACGGATAAGATACAAAGCCATGAAGTATGTCCTTATAGGAGACGACATGTTTTACAGACATTGGAAGGGTTGCTACTCAAGTGCCTAGGACCGACCGAATCTAATCGGCTTTTACATGAGGTACATGAAGGTTCTGTGGAACGCATCGATCGGCTCATAAGATGAAGTGGTTGATCGTGCGATCGTGGTTTTATTGGCCCACTATGCTTGAAGATTGCTTCAATTATTATAAGGGGTGCCAAGCGTGTCAGATGTTTGGAAAGATTCAGATGGTGCCAGCATCAGCGATGAACCCAATCATCAAACCTTGGCCGTTTCGGGGGTGGGGAATGGATATGATCGGTAAAATCCATCCGGCGTCAGGTAAAAAACATGAATGGATATTGGTTATCACAGATTACTTCACTAAGTGGGTGGAAGCCGTCCCTATGAAAAAGGTGAAATCAGAAGATGTGATCAAATTTGTGAAAGAACACGTCATTCATAGATTTGGGATTCCCCAAACTATCACGACCGATGGAGCTTCGGTCTTTACTTCTAAAGAATTCAGGAAGTTCTGTGATGACTTAGGGATTAAATTGATCCGATCATCCCCGTACTATGCTCAAGCTAACGGGCAGGCTGAGGCGTCCAATCAGAGTCTGATCAAGTTGATCAAGAGAAAAATCGACGAGAACCCTCGGGATTGGCATGAGAAGTTATCAGAAGCATTATGGGCCTACCGCATGTCGTGCCATGGAGCCATAAAGACTTCGCCGTACCAACTTGTCTATGGACAGGAAGCCGTATTGCCTTGGGAAATTACGGCTGGATCAAGACGTGTCATGTTTCAGAATGATCTGACAGCTGAAGAATATGCAGCTTTGATGAGCGACACTATTGAGGACGCAACAGAACTCAGGCTTTGGTCGTTGGAGAAGATTAAGGAGAACAAAGCCAGGGTGGCTCGTGCTTACAACAAAAAGGTTAGGCCAAAGGAGTTCCAAGTTGGTGATCTTGTGTGGGAAGCTGTGTTGCCATTGGGAACCAGGGATAAGGCGTATGGCAAATGGTCTCCTAATTGGCACGGTCCGTACAAAGTTGTCCAGGCCTTGAAGGGTAATGCATACATGCTGGAGGAGTTGAGCGGCGAAAAATTCCCAGTGGCTGTAAATGGTCAACACCTCAAGAAATATTTCCCAAGCATGTGGGATGATGGACAGTAAGATGTGGGGGCCGATTTCAGAATCGGCCAGTAAGAAAAAATATAATAAGATAAATCACAGCCGATGTACAGACATCGACTTGAGAAGACATATGGAGATTAACAGTATGAAAGTACAGCCGATGCGTGGGCATCGACTTCAGAAAACAGAGCCGATACGCTGATATCGACTTTAGCGAAATAAGTTTATACAACAGCTTGGCTTCAGGCAGCGATATGAGCCGATGTTCTGCTATCGGCTCCCTGTGCGACGACTCCATTCGACAATCGGCAAGGGAGCGAAATTAATTAAGGGATTTTCTTCATTGATAAGGGGATTTCTTACAAAGAAAGAGCCGATTTCTTAAGAAGGAAGAACAAAAGAAGGGTCTATTGACCAATCTACTACTGCTAGGCCTACACTAGTAGATCCTAATCTACGGGCCATTGCTTCCTTCGTCGTCATCCTCGGAACTCTCATCGGCACTACTGCCAATGGGTTCCTCGTCGCTGCTCCCATAGCCCTCTACGGGAGCTTCATCTTCGTCTTCATCGTCGCTGCTGTCGTCGTCCCACCACATGCGGAGGCGCTTCGCTGGCGGGTAGCCCTCGAGGGAGTCGTCGTCATCATCGTCGTCTTCCTCTTCCTCTTCTTCAGAGGTGGGGCAGCCGTCCCAGGGGAACTGATCGTCCTCGCTCTCGACTCCAGCTTCCCCGACGGCGAGGAACTCGAAGATCTTCGTCCCCGCCGGGTCGTGGACTGGTCGTCTTCGGACCAAACCGAGGAGGCATGGTCTTCCAGATCCCATGTTTCTGGGGCACGGATGTCCGGCGGCGTCTCGCGGGAGGAGGAGGACCCGTAGGAAAGCTCGGAGGAGGAGTCGTGGAAGACCGACGAAGAAGAGGAAGACATGGCTGTGGGAGATTGGGGTTTTTGGGTGCCGATGGCCAGAACAAGAGCAGGATGGTGAAGTGGCGAACTGCTCAGAGCGGTTGAGTAAAAGGGGGCTATGGTGAAATTCAATGCCACAGCAGTTTTCGAGGAGGCAGTGCCCATAAACAACGGTCAAATCATGCGGAGCAGCCAAGAAGACAGGGTATCATGACGAAAAATACTGCGATGGTTCTGCTCTGCCACGACATGACCCGACGGGAAAAGCATAATGATTTTGGAAATGTCATTTCCAAAACCAGGGGGGCATGTGTTATCACCAGAATTTGACCAAGGCGGAGGTGGGCCACGATCAAGACAAGCTTGAAGGTTATATATGGAGAAAATACGAAGATCGGCCTTATATGCAAAGTTGGGCTAGATTGCCCATTTATCTGTAATTTATTAGATCGTATCTTAAGTTAGAAGTTAGAGTTTTACCTGTGCACGGTGGGATATTCCCACGTTAGAAAGTCCGCTGGACTATAAATATGTATCTAGGGTTTATGGAATAAACAACAACACAACGTTCACCCCAAAAACAAACCAATCTCGGCGCATCGCCAACTCCTTCGTCTCGAGGGTTTCAATCAGGTAAGCGACATGCTGCCTAGATCGCATCTTGCGATCTAGGCAGCACAAGCTCCACGTTGTTCATGCGTTGCCCGTACTGAAGCGCCTTTGATGGCGGGCAACGTAGTTATCATAGATGTGTTAGGGTTAGCATAGTTCTCCGTATAACATGCTTACGTAGTGCAACCCTTGCATGTCTAGCCGCCCTCACGCCTATCTCAGGTGTGGGGGCGGCACCCTGCTTGTTCTTTATTTAGTAGATCTGATCCGTTACGATTGCTCCTTGTTATGCAAGGATTAGTTTAATATCTGCAATAGTTAGGCCTTACAAAGGGGGGGAGGATCCAGTGGCACGTAGGGTGGCGTTCGCAAGTCCTAAACAGGATGTTCCGCGGATCAACATCATTGTTGGTTCTTTGGCCTTGTTTAGGATCGGCTTATGAGCACCGTGCGTGGCCGCGAGGCCCAACCTGGAGTAGGATGATCCGATTATGCGGTGAAAACCCTAAATCGTCGTAGATCTCATTAGCTTTATCTTGATCAAGCAGGATCACCAAGTATTCGTGCACCCCGTACGAATCATGGGTGGATCGGCTCTTTGAGCCGATTCACAGGATAACCTGAGAGCCGATCGAGGCTCGTATTTAATGTTTACGTGTATGCCATGCAGGAACTAAGCGAGGCATCCCCATCACCTTCCTGACCAGGTATAGGTCAGGTGGCACGCCCTTGCACTTCGCATCGCCGCGTGTGACCAGAAGAGCATTGCGGGCCGTCGCTCGGAGGGGTCTCAGCCAGCCGCAGCTCTAGGCTCTTCCCGGCTCTACCGTGTTGATAGGCCGCTGCCCGCCGGTGGGTTTTGGCGATCAACAGGGTGGTAAAACTCTGGCAAGCCTTTGCTCTTAGCAAGTATGTATGTATGATCAGCTATTATGATAACTAATGTTTGTGTTCATCTTAATTTGCATTTCCGTTTTAGAAAAAAACTTAATTTCTATTTTGGCTGACCTGTTAGAGAACTATCAGATTGAACCCACAACATGATTCAAATAGATTCATTACACCGAGCCACATGTCTTGACCTTGCTATACACTACTTCCATTAATCAGTGCAAGAAGGCTTACCTGAGCTGCCTGAACCATGGCAGATTCGAATCCACCTTATCTATCTAGAAATACAACCTTTGCAGAAAGAGGATTTGCAGTATGGGGAGGCTGACATTGGGGACCCATGAGCCAGCAGCGTCGTCAACGTTTTAAAGGTGGCAGGAGATCGAAAGAAAAAATAAGCCAAAAATCAGTTGGTAAACAAATTCAAGAAAAGAAACATTTACCTTTCTGAGAGGATGACATGCGGGACCCATGAGGCAGCAGCATCCTCAACTATTTCAAGGCGGCAGGGGATCAAAAGAAAAAAGGAAATAGCCAGAAATTAATTAGGGTCAAAAATAAATCCATCAAAGGAAACTTTTATTGTTCATAGAGGATGACATGTGGGACCGACTTGCCACCTGCGTCGTCATCGTTTCAAAGGGGCAGGGATCAAAAGAAAAAGGCAAATAGCCAGAAATTAGGGGTAAAAAATAAATCCAACAAAGGAAACTTTTATTGTTCATAGAGGATGACATGCGGGACCCATGAGCCAGCAGCTTCCTCAACGTTTCAAAGTCGGCATGAGATTGAAAGAAAAAGGCAAGTGACATAATATCAGGAGCCAAAAATAATCCAAGAAAAGAAACTTTATTGTACATAGAGGATGACATGCGGGTCCCATTTTGTAGCAGCGGTCTCAACGCTTCCAAGGTGGCACAGGACCGAAAGAAAAATGAAGTAGCCAGAAATCAGGGTGTGAAAAAAATCCAAGAAAAGAAAGATTTCAATTGGGCTGTATCGGACATCTGGGCCTTCGAACTATCCTGCTGGGCCTTTTGACTCGTACAATTTCAGCCCACTCCAAAACAGGAAAGGTCGGATTTTTCTCAAAAAAAACACGAAAGTCCTATGCTTCGCAAAAACAAAAAACAAGGAGATTCAACATATAAGTTTGTTTATGTAGATATAAAGATTTAATTTATCCGTTTGCAATAGCTCGTAGCGAAATACAACGTTTATTGTACGCAAAATAAAATATCACATGTTTCTTGTACGGGGAGGCTGACATCGGGGACCCATGAGCCAACAGCGTCGTCAACGTTTCAAAGGCGGCAGGGGACCGAAAATAAAAAAAAAGCCAAAAATCAGTTGGTAAAAAAATACAAGAAAAGAAAACATTTATCGTTAGAGAGGATGACATGCGGGACCCATGAGGCAAGCATCCTCAACGTTTCAAAGTCGGCATGAGATCGAAAGAAAAAGCAAAGTGACATAATATCGGGAGCCAAAAATAATCCAAGAAAAGAAACTTTATTGTACATAGAGGATGACATGCGGGTCCCATTTTGTAGCAATGGTCTCAACGTTTCCAAGGCGGCACAGGACCAAAAGAAAAATGAGGCAGCAGCATTCTCAACAATTCCAAGGCGGCAGGGGATCAAAAGAAAAAAGGAAATAGCCAGAAATTTATTAGGGGTCAAAAATAAATCCACCAAAGGAAACTTTTATTGTTCATAGAGGATGACATGTGGGACCGACCTGCCAACAGCGTCCTCATCGTTTCAGAGGGGGCAGGAGATCAAAAGAAAAAGTCAAATAGCCAAAAATTAGGGGTAAAAAATAACTCCAAGAAAGGAAACTTTTATTGTTTGTAGAGGATGACATGCGGGACCCATGAGCCAGCAGCTTACTCAACGTTTCAAAGGCGGCATGAGATCGAAAGAAAAAGGCAAGTGACAAAATATCAGGAGCCAAAGATAATCCAAGAAAAGAAACGTTATTGTACGTAGAGGATGACATGCGGGTCCCATTTAGCAGCAGCGGTCTCAACGTTTCAAATGCGGCTTGAGATCAAAAGAAAAAGAAAGTTGATTGTAGGATGACATGCGGGTCCCATGAGTCAGCAGCTTACCCAACGTTTCCAAGGCGGCAGGGGATCAAAAGAAAAAGGAAATAGCCAAAAATCAGAGGGTGAAAAAAAATAAAGAAAATAAACTTTTATAGCACATAGAGGATGACATGCGGGTCCCATGAGCCAGCAGGTTCCTCAACGTTTCAAACGTGGCATGAGATCGAAAGAAAAAGGCAAGTGACCAAATATGAGGAGCCAAAAATAATTCAAGAAAAGAAAGTTTTATAGTACATAGAGGATGACATGCGGGTCCCATTTAGCAGCAGCGGTATCATCGTTTGAGAGGCGGCAGGGGTTCAAAAGAAAAAAGAAATTGCCAAAAATCAGAGGGTGAAAAAAACCAAGAAAATGAACTTTTATAGTACATAGAGGATGACATGCGGGTCCCATGAGCCTGCAGGTTCCTCAACGTTTCAAACGTGGCATGAGATCGAAAGAAAAAGGCAAGTGCCCAAATATGAGGTGCCAAAAAAAACTCCAAGAAAAGAAAGTTGATTGCTCATAGAGGATGACATGCGGGTCCCATTTAGCTGCAGCGGTCTCACTGTTTGAGAGGCGGCAGGGGATCGAAAGAAAAAGGCAAGTGACCAAATATCAGGAGCCAAAAATAATTCAAGAAAAGAAAGTTTTATAGTACATAGAGGATGACATGCGGGTCCCATTTAGCAGCAGCGGTATCACCGTTTGAGAGGCGGCAGGGGATCGAAAGAAAAAGGCAAGTGACCAAATATGAGGTGCCAAAAAAATCCAAGAAAAGAAAGTTTTATAGTACATAGAGGATGACATGCGGGTCCCATTTAGCAGCAGCGGTATCACCGTTTGAGAGGCGGCAGGGGATCGAAAGAAAAAGGCAAGTGACCAAATATGAGGTGCCAAAAAAAATCCAAGAAAAGAAAGTTTTATAGTACATAGAGGATGACATGCGGGTCCCATTTAGCAGCAGCGGTATCACCGTTTGAGAGGCGGCAGGGGATCGAAAAAAAAGGCAAGTGACCAAATATGAGGTGCCAAAAAAAACTCCAAGAAAAGAAAGTTGATTGCACATAGAGGATGACATGCGGGTCCCATTTAGCAGCAGCGGTCTCAACGTTTCCAAGGCGGCAAGGGATCAAAAGAAAAAGGAAGTAGCCAGAAATCAGGGGGTCAAAAAAAATCCAAGAACAGAAAGAATTTTGGTTCATAGAGGATGACATGCGGGACCCATGATCCTGCATCGTAAACGGCTCGATCGGAGAACATTGAACGAGATGGCGCGATCGAGAAAAAAAACAATGCCAGAGAGGCTGCCATCTGGGCCCTACATCCCTCGGCGGTGCGGATTTGCGTTGACTCGGCCGGCGAACCCGAGATTTCGAGATGCACCACGTCCCGGGCCACCATACGCGACGTTTTGGCCGCTTTCGTCGGGCTAGGTGGCCTCAAAAACGAGAAAAAAAAAGTTTTGACATGCACCACGGAGGGACCCAAAATCGTCGGCCATGGTACACCAGCAACCACGGCGCGACTTCAACTTCGTCGGCCATGGAAACTTTTCTTGTAGTGATAGGTGTGTCCAAGGAGGACCTTGCCATGAAGCAATGTGCATTCTTGATATGAGGGTTCTCATTAGGAGATTCAAAGAGAGATGAAGAGGGTGTGTTGGTGGTGACGATGGCGGCCAATTCCTTTGAGCTTTCTTCATCTTCATCACCACTAGAACTTTCAACTTCATCGGAAGAATATTCTTCCCTTGTTACTAGCACAACTCTTGAGGGCCTCTTGCCCTTCTTGGTCTTGTTGTTGTAGAACTTCTTGTTGAGGGGCTTTGAATATTTGCCCTTTGAGTCTTTGCTCTTGTCCTTGGGAATGAGCCTCCCATTATGAAGCTCTCTATTCTCATAGGGGCATTCGGCAATGAAGTGGCGCTTGTCATCACAATTGTAGCATGATCTTGTCTTTGGACCAAAGCTAGTGAACCCACTTTTGTTGTTCCTCTTGATGTTGTCTTCCTTGGCCTTGGAGGGATCAACCCAAAAGGATTTTGCATGGAAGGCCATGTGATCATGGTAGTGGCATTGCAAATCTTCCGGATAGGTCATACTCCAAGATGCCCTATAAGATTCTTGAGGAATCACTTCTTCAACGGAGTTGACCACCAAGGCAAGGTTGGAACCTTTTGCCATCCCAAGAGCACGATTGCGAGAATCATGAGAGGTTTCCTCAAGCACCTTGAGAGCTTGCAACTCGTGCACGACTTGTTGAGAGGTGAGAGAGGAATAGCATTCCCTTCCCACAAGAGTCTTGACATCAATGGGTACAAATGGCATCATGCATTCAATGTACTTCTCCTTGATCCAAGAATCATTGATGTGGGTGGCACCAATAAGCCGGAAGGCATCGGCAACGGTGAGAAGTCTTCCATACATGTCTTCATGATCTTCATCCGGTAGTCTCATGAACCCTTCGGCTTTATTCTTGAGAGCATTATACTTGTTCCTCCTTGTGCTCTCACTTCCAATGCAACTAGCTGTCAAACCATCCCAAGCTTCCTTGGCGGTGGTGTAGTTCCGGACACGATGCAATTCCTTTGTCCCCACACTAGTTTGAATCATGTGCAAGGCGGTGTTGTTGAGTTGACTATCAACCGCTTCTCTTCTAGTCAACTTGTCGGGGTTGTATGGCTTGAAGCCCTCCAAGATGATTCTCCATAATTCATTGGAGACACTACAAACATGAGAGCGGAACTCAAATCGCCAAGTATCGAAATTATCAATAGAAAACTTAGGTGGGTCGCCCCGAATGTTCAAATGAGGATGGGGAACCGGTATATTGGGTGATTGGAAAGGTGGAGGTACTCGATTGTAGCTCTCACTTTCACTAGTTCCCTTGGGAGATGCAATGGGGGATTTGATAGTGTTTAAGTTATCACCTTCCACGGGTTTGGTAGATGAGGGTAAGTCCGAAGCCTCTCCCTCATCTAACGCACCCGTGTCTTTTACCTCTACACTAGGAGCCTTGGGAAGGGCCGGAGCCAAAAGCTCGGCAATCATCTTTTTCATGCTTTCCATTTGGGCTTCCACGGAGGACTTCAACGAATTGAAGTCTTCCACGGAGACCATCTTGGCGGCCCCTTCCGAGGACTCCTCGTCCGGCATACTCTTAGGCGGTTAAGCCCGAAATAAGAGCCGAGGCTCTGATACCAATTGAAAGGATCGTATGCCGCACCTAGAGGGGGGGTGAATAGGTGCTAACCAATTTTTAGTTCTTTTTCAATTTAGGCTTGACACAAAAGGTAAATTCTCTAGATATGCAACTAAGTGAATTTACCTATATGACAAGGCTAACAACTAGGCAAGATATATCTAAGCAATATAGAGATAGAATAGGATAGAGGTAACCGAGAGTGGAGCACACGATGACACGGAGATGATTCCCGTAGTTCCCTTCCTTTGCAAGAAGGTACGTCTACGTTTGGAGGAGTGTGGTTGCTACGAAAGCCAAACCAACAGCCACGAAGGCTTCACTCAGATCTCCGGTGAGCAACGCCACGAAGGCCTAGCCCACTTCCACTAAGGGATTTCCTCGAGGCGGAAACCGGGCCTTTACAAGGTTCTTGGGGCACACATCCACAACCAAATTGGAGGCTCCCAAATCTGTAACAACACAACAAATCAACAAGCATACATCAACAACAACCACTAGGGATCCAAAGAGGAACACTAGCAAGGGGGCCCTCAAGCATAAGAGGGGGAAATGAAAAACGCTTCGGTGAGAATGTAGATCGGGGTCTTCTCCTTCGATTCTCCAAAGCACAAGGGGTTTGGGTGGTTGAGGGAGGAGATCCGATGGATTTGATGTTCTTGGTGGCTCAACAATGGTGTATGTCCTTTTTGGAGGGGGAATGAGCAACCCTAGCACATTGGAGAAGAAGGCTTTAAATAGTGGCTGCTGAAACAGCCGTTGCATCCGTTGGAGAGGGGTGGCCGGTAGTACCGGCCAGTTTGGGCCGGTACTACCGCTCCTAGGCGACGCGCGCCCGCCCATCAGGAGGAGGCCACGTGGCAGAGGGGCTCGGTCCGGGAGGGGGGGGGGCGGAGCCTCCGGCCGGGGTACCGGCCGAGGTACCGCCGGGGCTCCAACCCCCCTGGAAGTGTACTGAGACGCCCCCCGCGCCACCGGTACCATGGGCGGTACCATGGCCGGAGCCTCCGGCCGTGGCCAGGCCGGCGGTACCGCCCAGGCCCCCGCTCCTTCTTCTCTTTGCTTTGCTTTTCTCTTCTTCTTCTTATTTCTTTCTTTCTTCTTTCTCTTCTCCTTCTCATTTCTTTCTTTCTTCTTTTCTTTCTTTTCTCTTCCGATATCTTGCATACTCTTTACTCTTTAAGCATCTAGAGAATGTAATAACCTACAAATCTTATAAACCGAAATGTTCATATATTATCATTGTCATCAACACCAAAACTACATATAAAATGAGATATGATCTTTCAATGGCAACACAGCTTCCCATACTAGATCACCAACTTGAAACTCCTTTGGTCTAACCTTCTTATTGTATGCACGAGCTACCCTGGCTTTGTTCTCTTTAATCTTCTCCAACGACCAAAGTCTAAGTTCTGTTGCGTCCTCAATAGTGTCACTCATCAAAGCTGCATATTCTTCAGCTGTTAGATCATCCTGAAACGTGACACGTCTTGATCCAGCCGTAATTTCCCAAGGTAATACGGCTTCCTGTCCATAGACGAGCTGGTACGGCGAAGTTTTTATAGCTCCGTGGCATGACATGCGGTAGGCCCACAAAGCTTCTGACAATGTTTCATGCCAATCCCTAGGGTTCTCGTCAATTTTTCTCTTGATCAGCTTGATCAGGCTCTGATTGGACGCTTCAGCTTGCCCATCATCCCACTGCCCATCATCCCAAGCATGTAAGATAACTACGTTGCTCGCCATCAAAAAGGCTTCAGTACGAGCAACGCATGAACAACGAATAAACTTGTACTGCCTAGATCGCAAGATGCGATCTAGGCAGCATGATGCTTACCCGGAAGAAACCCTCGAGACAAGGGAGTTGGCGATGCGCCTAGATTGGTTTGTGGTGAACGTGATTGTTGTTTATTTCATAAACCCTAGATACATATTTATAGTCCGTAGACTTTCTAACGTGGGAACAATCCCAACCGTGCACGAGCCAAACTCTAACTAATCCGACACGTATCCTACTATATTACAGATACACGGGCCAACTAGCCCAAACTTTGCATATAAAGGCCGATTCACGTATTTCTTCCATGTATATTCTTCAAGCCCATCTTGATCGCGGCCCACCTCTGACTCGGTCAAATTCTGGTGATAACACATGCCCCCCTGGTTTTGGAATTGATAATTCCAAAATCACTCTGCTTTTCTTCGTCGGGTCATGTCGTGGCAGAACCGTCGCAGTATCCTTCATCATGATGCCTTGCCTTCTCAACTCCTCCGCGTGACCTGGCTGTTTTTTTTTTTTAGGCACCACTTCCTCGGAAATTGCTGTGGCATTGAATTTCCACTATATCCCCTTTTATTTAACTGCTCCAAACAGTTCGCTTCCGCATCCCCTTCGTATTAGCACTCCCAAAACCCCCCTGCGCAACCATGTCTTCTCCCTCCTCTGCCTCATCAGATCTTTCGACCCAATCCTCCTCCTCCCGCGAGCCGACGCCGGAGTGGAACCCGGAGGAGGCCCATGCGGCCAACATCCGCCGCGCCATCGAGGCCGGGGAGGAGTCCAGTCACAACTTCTCCGTCTGGTCCGAGGACGACAAGTCCTTGACCGACGGGGAAAGTGACCTCCGCTTCCTCGCCGACAGGGAAACGGAGGAGGAGAGCGATGACGATCGCTTCTCCTGCGACGACTTCACCTCCCCCGAGGAGGAGGAGGAAGAGAAGGAGGAGGAGGAGGAGGATGACACCTCCTCCGATGAACCGCCGGCCAAGCGCTTCTGCCCCTGGCCGGGGAACCTCAGCGACTTCGACAGCGACGACGATGCTGACGAGGAGGACGAGGACAACGAAGGCCCGGTCGGCGGCCGCTGGAGCAGCGACGACGAGCCCGCCGGGAGTAGCGCCGACAGCGGCGACGACGGCGACGACGGGGGCAGCGACGGCCCATAGATAGGACCATTAGCATAGGACCCGTAGTAGTAGACGGGGCAATGTATCCCCTAGCACTTCCTTTTGAGAGCAATCAGCTCTTTATGTAAGAAATCTTGCTTATCAATGAAGAATTTCCCCAATTTGATTTTGCCGATTTCCCTTGAGCTAATTTAGCCGATTTCCCCTCACACTGATTTTGCCGATTTGTCCACTTAGCCAATGCTTAATGAGCCAATAGCAACGCATCGGTCCTTCACAATTCATCCTTCAATCCTTCAACTGATGACTTTGAGATCTGGTAGATAATGTGGAGTCTTCAAGAAAGCCCTTAAATACCTCCCACCAGGTCCAGTGATCCTCTTCTGCAAGAATTCACCATTTTTGAAGAAGGTTGTGACGAAGGATCAGCCGATGACACCCCAATCGGCTTCTAAAACAGAGCATCTACCAGGCCAGCTGCCCCCCGAGCCTCAATCAAGGTGAGACCATCGGTGAGGATGCACAGATCGGACAAAGGGCCTTGGACTCAGGCAATTGAGACAGCCATCATGCAGAGGTCCTAGTCATTCCTACGAGCGTAGCTGAGAAAGTGGCCAACTCAGCCAAGCCGACGGTAGATGCACCAGAGCCGATCACCTTTCTTCCTTTGAAAGTCGATATTGTAGATGAAGTACCAATGGCTTAAAGAGCAAAGGGCTGCCTTGTATGCCAAAACTGATGCTTCTGACAGTACTGCTGAAATCGGCTCATTGCAGCTGAGGAAGCTCTCATTGTTTGCCCCCTCGAGGAAGTAGAGGGCCTCACAGGTGAACTGGACTTGGTGAAAATCCGCGTCTTGAACACGCAGCAGGTAGATCCTGTGTAATTGTACTAGAGTCGATGGCTGTGCATCGGCTTCGTTTCTTAGTTCTAAAGTCGATGTCCGTGCATCGGCTATATATCGTGATGCTGATTTTTTTTTTACTGGCCGATTTTTTATCGGCCCCCAACATTTCACTGCACACATGTTCATCTGCACATGTTCATCTGATTAGGTGCCCCCCGAGCCGAATCTGTCAGAGAACTGCAGATATCGGCTCTGTAGTTAGCCAAGGCACTGTATTTTGCACGTCGGCTCCGGTAGGACCAATGTTGATTTTTTCCAGCTCATCAGCCGACGTAAAACCGCTGCCCATTAGATCGACATTGAACACAGGCAGAAAGCATGGTGAGGATAATTTTGGCCGATTGCTGGAATCGGCCTCCATATTGATCGAAGCGCTCAATGAAGGTTTTGCAATGTCCCTCCATATATCTTTGGGGCCGATCCCAAGGATCGGCCTCGCCACGTTTGTCCGTAGGTTGGTTCTTGCTACAAGGTCAGGCCGGTGGATAGGACCAGCCTAACCCCGTTCTTCGTCACGTCGATGCGCTCGCAGTCGTCCAAATTGATACCTGAGAGTGGCTCTTGGCCTGCTGTTTCCCAAGCGTTCATGCCAGCCGTTGAAATCTCGGCTGAGTCATCGGCCTGGACGATCTCTACCTCATCTCCATCCCACTGTATTACGCATTGGTGCATCGTGGAGGGAATGCAACAGTTGGCGTGGATCCAATCTCTTCCTAGCAGAACAGCATAGGTGCTCTTGCTATCGACGATGAAGAACGTCGTAGGGATGGTTTTCCTTCCTACAGTCAGATCCACGTTCAGAACACCTTGTGCGTCAGACGCTTGGCCGTTGAAATCGCTCAATGTCACGTGCGCGGCCGCGAGGCCCAATCACGAGTAGGACGTTCCGATTATGCGGTGAAAACCCTAAATCGTCGTAGATCGTTTTAGCTTTATCTTGATCAAGCAGGACCACCATATATTCGTACACCTCATGCGAATCATGGGTGGATCGGCTCTTTGAGCCGATTCACAGGACAACCTGAGAGCCGATCGAGGCTCGTATTTAATGTTTACGTGTATGCCATGCAGGAAACTAAGCGAGGCATCTCCATCACCTTCCTGACCAGGTATAGGTCAGGTGGCACGCCCTTGCACCAGCATCGGACGTGCGTGCCGGAGTCTTTGCGGGCCATCGCTCGGAGGGACCAGGGCCAGCCGCAGCCCTAAGTTGCTCCCGGCTCTCCTGTGTTGCCCGTCGTTGCTCGCCGGTGGGTTTCTGACCGCAACACATTCTGGCACGCCCGGTGGGACACTCTTCGACATCAACCGCATCACCATCTACATCTGAGATGGCGGACGGCACCCCAGTTACGTACGAGGATCTGACCGAGGAGCTCAAGAAGAAGTATGACGAGGTCAAGGCGATCCTCGAAGCCGACCTCATCGGCTCCTTTCACAGAACCCGCTCACATGGCATCAGGTGGAAAGGGTTCTCACCTGAAGGCGCGCTCGATGGAGTGGACCTGTCCGCCCCGTCCGAAGAACGCACCAGGTCCCTGCGTCAGGAGATTAACTTCATGGTAGCTCATTCGCTACACCGCCACTCTGAGAACCTGGTGAACGCTTTGGAGCGTGTTGCTCTTCGGGTGATCCAGGAAATCATGAGGCACCAGTACTCTCCGTCAGGACCAGCTCTCGGGACATACCAAGGAGAGATGCCACTCCAGTCCCGTCCACCGCTGCCATTCGCGTTGGCAGCACTAGAAGTGCCGAATTCACCGGCATTCGTCATCTACAAGATCGGTGGTGACCCTAGTGACTACCAGTTCTTGCACGAGGCGCCTAAGGAGATCCCTCACGGGTACACGTGCACATACGTGCCAGACTGCGGTAACTGGGCGCTCACAAACCAGGCCGCAACAGCAGGGACTTCTGGAACAACAGGAGGAACTTCGGGAACGGATCTTGAGAAGCAGACGTGGCTAGCTAAGTATGCCACTCCGACAAACCTCCAGAGCTCAGCTCCTGCAGTTGGCTCAGAGCTGGAAAAGCAAGCATGGCTGGCTAAGTATGCCACTCCGGCGAATCTTCAGAGTTCGACTCCTGCAGCCAGCACCGCGGATCAAATCAGTACTATACTGAGAGACCAGTTTGGCATGGTGCCGAAAAGGAGGACAATCGGCTATTCCAAGCCGTACCCCAACGAGTACGAGTTGATCCCGCTACCACCCAAATATCGGCTCCCTGATTTCTCCAAATTTAATGGATCAGATGGTTCCAGCTCCATCGAGCATGTGAGCCGATATTTGGCACAGCTAGGAACGGTCTCAGCATCGGATCCACTACGCGTGAGGTTCTTCGCACAGTCCCTCACAGGATCGGCTTTCGGGTGGTACACTTCGTTGCCACCAGACTTGATCCGGACTTGGAAGTAGTTGGAAGAACAGTTCCACATGCAGTATCACTCAGAGGCTTCCGAGGCCGGCATTGCCGATCTAGCTCAAATACGTCAGAAGCGCGGGGAAACTGTGGCAGAATACGTCCAGCGCTTCAGAAATCTTAGGAACCGATGTTATTCGGCTCGTGTGACTGAAAAGGAAGCAGTCGAGTTGGCAGTGGTGGGCCTTGCATCACCAATCAAGGATATGGCCTCCCAAGCAGACTACCCTTCACTGGCGCACATGGTTCAGAAACTGTCGTTATATGAACAGCGCCACCCGGACCTGTACCAGGACAAATTCAAGCGTGCGGTAGTCCTGGTTGAGGCAGATGAAGACGAAGGCTCTGCGGGAGATCAAGAAGTAGCAGTGGCAAACTCGTTCTCCCATACCACCAACGACTGCAGGGTGTGGCGTCAGCAGATCCAAATGGCGATAGAACAAGGACGTCTAATTTTCAACCAGTACGCCATGAAGGTCGACACCCACCCCTTCCCCGCCGTTAACATGGTGGAGTGCACTTACCCTGAAGGTTGCCAGCCAGGATTCTCGTTCAACATCAACGTGGTAGGACCTGGACACCACTCTGGCAAGGACGGAGACGAGGGCAGCTGCTCTCGTAGCAAGGACACAGAGGAGGCCGCTCCACGCGATCGGCTCCGTCACGATGGCAAGCGCTACATCACAGAGGGAGAAGTAAGGAATGTGAGATATCAGCGACCTCTCTCTGATCACCTCCTCAATAAGTATGTGAGTCAATATAGCCAACGCTGACGATCCAGCGACGATGATGATAGAGATCGTCTGGCTAGGGACGCCAGGAGACATCGTCGGCACGATCGCAATGAGGAGGAGTACGAGCGCCGTGCCAAGGAAAAATCGAGGGAGCAAGACGACGAGGATAGGCACTGGGACTGCCCTTGCTTCAGACACTGCTGGGATTCAGGAATGAGCCGATTGCCTACAATCGGCAACTGCCCAGAATGTAGACAGAAGAGGAAGGATGCAGCTAACGTGTCCGTGTTCAAATGTCTAGGGCCTCTCCCACCTCGGAACAAGCACGCTGAGTCCCCTCGGGTGGAAGATCTCGAGGATTTGGAAGATGATGATGAAGAAGAAGAAGACAGGTACCACCGGCCAAGGTGGTGCCCTGACGGACTCAGCCGTTCCCAAAAGCGTAGGGTTCAGCGACTGCGCGGCTTGGAGGAAGCCGAAAGGTTATACCTGCACACACTAAGGAAGGCGCGGCCTGATCTGGCCGCGAAGATCCAGCGAACCCTGGATGAAGAGGGTCGACCACAAAAAATGGAGTGGCGCCCCAAGCAAAAGAAAGCCGATGATGAGACATCGGCTGGCACAAACATGGTGTTTATCCTTCCGACGGAGTTTAGCGCTCCAGGATTAGACGAGGCACCTGTAGCACAACTTGACTGCGGCCCACGTCCGGTTATCTTTGAGAAACCACGAGAAAGAAGCTACAGACATCTGAAGGCCCTGTACTTGCGAGGTTATATCGATGGGAGGCCTGTCAACAAGATGCTGGTGGACACCGGAGCGGCAGTCAACATTATGCCATACTCTATGCTACATCGGTTGGGACGCTCTAGCTCGGATCTGATCAAGACCAACGTGACATTGAGCGATTTCAACGGCCAAGCGTCTGACGCACAAGGTGTTCTGAACGTGGATCTGACCGTAGGTAGGAAAACCATCCCTACGACGTTCTTCATCGGCGATAGCAAGAGCACCTATGCTGTTCTGCTAGGAAGAGATTGGATCCACGCCAACTGTTGCATTCCCTCCACGATGCACCAATGCGTAATACAGTGGGATGGAGATGAGGTAGAGGTCGTCCAGGCCGATGACTCAGCCGAGATTTCAACGGCTGGCATGAACGCTTGGGAAACAGCAGGCCAAGAGCCACTCTCAGGTATCAATTTGGACGACTGCGAGCGCATCGACGTGACGAAGAACGGGGTTAGGCTGGTCCTATCCACCGGCCTGACCGTGTAGCAAGAACCAACCTATGGACAAACGTGGCGAGGCCGATCCTTGGGATCGGCCCCAAAGATATATGGAGGGACATTGCAAAACCTTCATTGAGCGCTTCGATCAATATGGAGGCCGATTCCAGCAATCGGCCAAAATTATCCTCACCACATGTTCTGCTTGTGTTCAACATCGATCTATTGGGCAGTGGTTTTACGTCGGCTGATGAGTTAGGAAAAATCAACATTGGTCCTACCGGAGCCGACGTGCAAATACAGTGCCTTGGCTAACTACAGAGCCGATATCTGCAGTTACCTGACAGATTCGGCTCGGGGGGCACCTAATCAGATGAACATGTGCAGATGAACATGTGTGCAGTGAAATGTTGGGGGCCGATAAAAAATCGGCCAGTAAAAAAAAATTAGCATCACGATATATAGCCGATGCACGGACATCGACTTTAGAGCTAAGAAACAAAGCCGATGCACAGCCATCGACTCTAGTACGATTACACAAGATCTACCAGCTGCGTGCTCAAGACACGGATTTCGACCAGGTCGGTTTTCAGTTCAGCTGTGAGGCCTTCTGCTTCCTCGAGGAGTGAACAATGAGCCGATTTTGGTGCCTGAACCTTCTCTTCGAGGACTTCCAACCCTTTGCGCCAGTTCAACAGTACTGTCAGAAGCATCAGTTTTGGCATACAAGGCAGCCCTTTGCTCATTAAGCCGTTGGTACTTCATCTACAATATCGGCTTTCAAAGGAAGAAAAGGTGATCGGCTCTGGTGCATCTACCGTCGGCCTGGCTAAGTTGGCCACTTTCTCAGCTGCGCTCGTAGGAATGACTAGGACATCTGCATGGTGGCCGTCTCAATCGCCTGAGTTCAAGGCCCTTTGTCTGATCTGTGCATCCTCACCGATATTCTCGCCTTGATTGAGGCTCGGGGGGCAGCTGGTCTGGTAGATGCTCTGTTTTAGAAGCCGATTGGGGTGTCATCGGCTGATCCTTCATCGCAATCTTCTTCAAAAATGGTGAATTCTTGCAGAAGAGGATCACTGGACCTGGTGGGAGGAATTTGAGGGCTTTCTTGAAGACTCCGCATTATCCACCAGATCTCAAAGTCATCAGTTGAAGAATTGAAGGATGAATTGTGAAGGACCGATGCGTTGCTATCGGCTCATTAAGCATTGGCTAAGTGGACAAATTGGCAAAATCAGTATGAGGGAAAATTGGCTAAATTAGCTCAAAGGAAATCGGCAAAATCAAATTGGGGAAATTCTTCGTTGATAAGCAAGATTTCTTACATAAAGAGCTGATTGCTCTCAAAAGGAAGTACTAGGGGATACATTGCCCCGTCTACTACTACTGATCCTATGCTAATGGTCCTATCTATGGGCCGTCGCTGCCGTCGTCGTCGACGTCGTCGCCGCTGTCGGCGCTACTCCCGGCGGGCTCGTCGTCGCTGCTCCAGCGGCCGCCGGCCGGGCCTTCATTGTCCTCATCCTCCTCGTCAGCGTCGTCGTCGTCGCTGTCGAAGTCGCTGAGGTTCCCCGGCCAGGGACAGAAGCGCTTGGCCGGCGGCTCGTCGGAGGAGGTGTCATCCTCCTCCTCCTCCTTCTCCTCCTCCTCCTCCTCGGGGGAGGTGAAGTCATCACAGGAGAAGCGATCGTCATCGCTCTCCTCCTCCGTTTCCCTGTCGGCGAGGAAGCGGAGGTCACTTTCCCCGTCGGTCGAGGACTTGTCGTCCTCAGACCAGACAGAGAAATCATGGCTGGATTCCTCCCCGGCCTCGATGGCGCGGCGGATGTTGGCCGCATGGGCCTCCTCCGGGTTCCACTCCGGCGTCGGCTCGCGGGAGGAGGAGGATTGGGTCGAAAGATCCGATGAGGCAGAGGAGGAAGAAGACATGGTTGCGCAGGAGGGCTTTTGGAGTGCTAATGCGAAGGGGATGCGGAAGCGAACTGTTTGGAGCAGTTAAATAAAAGGGGATATAGTGGAAATTCAATGCCACAGCAGTTTCCGAGGAAGTGATGCTTAACAAAAAAAAACTGCCAGGTCACGCGGAGAAGTTGAGAAGGCAAGGCATCATGATGAAGGATACTGCGACGGTTCTGCCACGACATGACCCGACGAAGAAAGAACAGAGTGATTTTGGAATTGTCAATTCCAAAACCAGGGGGGCATGTGTTATCACCAGAATTTGATCGAGTCAGAGGTGGGCCGCGATCAAGATGGGCTTGAAGAATATACATGGAAGAATATACGTGAATCGGCCTTATATGCAAAGTTTGGGCTAGTTGGCCCGTGTATCTGTAATATAGTAGGATACGTGTCGGATTAGTTAGAGTTTGGCTCGTGCACGGTTGGGATTGTTCCCACGTTAGAAAGTCTACGGACTATAAATATGTATCTAGGGTTTATGAAATAAACAACAATCACGTTCACCACAAACCAATCTAGGCGCATCGCCAACTCCCTTGTCTCGAGGGTTTCTTCCGGGTAAGCATCATGCTGCCTAGATCGCATCTTACGATCTAGGCAGTATAAGTTTATTCGTCGTTCATGCGTTGCTCGTACTGAAGCCTTTTTGATGGCGAGCAACGTAGTTATCTTAGATGTGTTAGGGTTAGCATTGTTCTTCGTATCATATGCTATCGTCGTGCAACCCTTAGACATCTAGCCGCCCTTACGCCTATCTTAGGCGTAGGGGCGGCACCCCGCTTGATCTTTATTTAGTAGATCCGATCCGTTATGGTTGCTCCTTGTTCTTCAAGGATTAGTTTAATATCTGCATAGTTAGGCCTTACAAAGGGTTGGAGGACCCAGCGGCGCGTAGGGTGTAGTTTGCTAGCCCTAGACAGGATGTTCCGGGGATCAACCTCGTGTTGGTTTTTAGGCCCTGTCTAGGATCGGCTTACGATCACCGTGCGCGGCCGCGAGGCCCAATCACGAGTAGGACGTTCCGATTATGCGGTGAAAACCCTAAATCGTCGTAGATCGTTTTAGCTTTATCTTGATCAAGCAGGACCACCATATATTCGTACACCTCGTGCGAATCATGGGTGGATCGGCTCTTTGAGCCGATTCACAGGACAACCTGAGAGCCGATCGAGGCTCGTATTTAATGTTTACGTGTATGCCATGCAGGAAACTAAGCGAGGCATCTCCATCACCTTCCTGACCAGGTATAGGTCAGGTGGCACGCCCTTGCACCAGCATCGGACGTGCGTGCCGGAGTCTTTGCGGGCCGTCGCTCGGAGGGACCAGGGCCAGCCGCAGCCCTAAGTTGCTCCCGGCTCTCCTGTGTTGCCCGTCGTTGCTCGCCGGTGGGTTTCTGACCGCAACACAAACCAATCTAGATAAAGCTAAGATAATCTTCTGGGTAAGCGTTGAAGGATCCAGCGGCGCGTAGGGATGGTTTCCCTGATTGGTTTGTGGCACGCCCGGTGGGACAATCTTCGACATCAACCACATCGCCATCTACATCTGAGATGGCGGACGGCACCCCAGTCATGTACGAGGATCTGACCGAGGAGCTCAAGAAGAAGTATGACGAGGTCAAGGCGATCCTCGAAGCCGACCTCATCGGCTCCTTTCACAGAACCCGCTCACATGGCATCAGGTGGAAAGGGTTCTCACCTGAAGGCGCGCTCGATGGAGTGGACCTGTCCGCCCCGTCCGAAGCACGCACCAGATCCCTGCGTCAGGAGATTAACTTCATGGTGGCTCATTCGCTACACCGCCACTCTGAGAACCTGGTGAACACTTTGGAGCGTGTTGCTCTTCGGGTGATCCAGGAAATCATGAGGCACCAGTACTCTCCGTCAGGACCAGCTCTCGGGACGTACCAAGGAGAGATGCCACTCCAGTCCCGTCCACCGCTGCCATTCGTGTTGGCAGCACCAGAAGTGCCGAATTCACCGGCATTCATCGTCTACAAGATCGGTGGTGACCCTAGTGACTACCAGTTCTTGCACGAGGCGCCTAAGGAGATCCCTCATGGGTACACGTGCACATACGTGCTAGACTGCGGTAACTGGGCGCTCACAAACCAGGCCGCAACAGCAGGGACTTCTGGAACAACAGGAGGAACTTCGGGAACGGATCTTGAGAAGTAGACGTGGCTAGCTAAGTATGCCACTCCGACAAACCTCCAGAGCTCAGCTCTTGCAGTTGGCTCAGAGCTGGAAAAGCAAGCATGGCTGGCTAAGTATGTCACTCCGGCGAATCTTCAGAGTTCGACTCCTGCAGCCAGCACCGCGGATCAAATCAGTACTATACTGAGAGACCAGTTCGGCATGGTGCCGAAAAGGAGGACAATCGGCTATTCCAAGCCGTACCCCAACGAGTACGAGTTGATCCCGCTACCACCCAAATATCGGCTCCCTGATTTCTCCAAATTTAATGGATCAGATGGTTCTAGCTCCATCGAGCATGTGAGCCGATATTTGGCACAGCTAGGAACGGTCTCAGCATCGGATCCACTACGCGTGAGGTTCTTCGCACAGTCCCTCACAGGATCGGCTTTCGGGTGGTACACTTCGTTGCCACCAGACTCGATCCGGACTTGGAAGCAGTTGGAAGAACAGTTCCACATGCAGTATCACTCAGAGGCTTCCGAGGCCGGCATTGCCGATCTAGCTCAAATACATCAGAAGCGCGGGGAAACTGTGGCAGAATACGTCCAGCGCTTCAGAAATCTTAGGAACCGATGTTATTCGGCTCGTGTGACTGAAAAGGAAGCAGTCGAGTTGGCAGTGGTGGGCCTTGCATCACCAATCAAGGATATGGCCTCCCAAGCAGACTACCCTTCACTGGCGCACATGGTTCAGAAACTGTCGTTATATGAACAGCGCCATCCGGACTTGTACTAGGACAAATTCAAGCGTGCGGTAGTCCTGGTTGAGGCAGATGAAGACGAAGGCTCTGCGGGAGATCAAGAAGTAGCAGTGGCTGAACGGACTCGGGGGGCAACCCCCGTGTCCTGCAAATGGGTTAAGCCACCAGGTCCGCCCAGAGGGTTTGATTTTGACGTGACTAAAACTGAGCAAATCTTCGACCTCTTACTCAAGGAGAAGCAGTTGAAGTTACCCGAAGGCCTCAAAATCCCCACGGTACAGGAGCTGAACGGAAAGCCATACTGCAAATGGCATAACTCGTTCTCCCATACCACCAACGACTGCAGGGTGTGGCGTCAGCAGATCCAAATGGCGATAGAACAAGGACGTCTGATTTTTAACCAGTACGCCATGAAGGTCGACACCCACCCCTTCCCCGCCGTTAACATGGTGGAGTGCACTTACCCTGAAGGGTGCCAGCCAGGATTCTCGTTCAACATCAACATGGTAGGACCTGGACACCACTCTGGTAAGGACGGAGACGAGGGCAGCTGCTCTCGCAGCAAGGACACAGAGGAGGCCGCTCCACGCGATCGGCTCCGTCACGATGGCAAGCGCTACATCACAGAGGGAGAAGTAAGGAATGTGAGATATCAGCGACCTCTCTCTGATCACCTCCTCAATAAGTATGTGAGTCAATATAGCCAACGCCGATGATCCAGCGACGATGATGATAGAGATCGTCTGGCTAGGGACGCCAGGAGACATCGTCGGCACGATCGCGATGAGGAGGAGTACGAGCGCCGTGCCAAGGAAAAATCGAGGGAGCAAGACGACGAGGATAGGCACTGGGACTGCCCCTTCTTCAGACACTGCTGGGATTCAGGAATGAGCCGATTGCCTACAATCGGCAACTGCCCAGAATGTAGACAGGAGAGGAAGGATGCAGCTAACGTGTCCGTGTTCAAACGTCTAGGGCCTCTCCCACCTCGGAACAAGCACGCTGAGTCCCCTCGGGTGGAAGATCTCGAGGATTTGGAAGACGATGATGAAGAAGAAGGAGACAGGTACCACCGGCCAAGGTGGTGCCCTGATGGACTCAGCCGTTCCCAAAAGCGTAGGGTTCAGCGACTGCGTGGCTTGGAGGAAGCCGAAAGGTTGTACCTGCACACGCTAAGGAAGGCGCGGCCCGACCTGGCCGCGAAAATTCAACGAACCCTGGATGAAGAGGGTCGACCACAAAAAATGGAGTGGCGCCCCAAGCAAAAGAAAGCCGATGGTGAGACATCGGCTGGCACAAACATGGTGTTTATCCTTCCGACGGAGTTTAGCGCTCCAGGATTAGACGAGGCACCTGTAGCACAACTTGACTGCGGCCCACGGCCGGTTATCTTTGAGAAGCCACGAGAAAGAAGCTACAGACATCTGAAGGCCCTGTACTTGCGAGGTTATATCGATGGGAGGCCTGTCAACAAGATGCTGGTGGACACCGGAGCGGCAGTCAACATTATGCCATACTCTATGCTACGTCGGTTGGGACGCTCTAGCTCGGATCTGATCAAGACCAACGTGACATTGAGCAATTTCAACGGCCAAGCGTCTGACGCACAAGGTGTTCTGAACGTGGATCTGACCGTAGGAAGGAAAACCATCCCTACGACGTTCTTCATCGTCGATAGCAAGAGCACCTATGCTGTTCTGCTAGGAAGAGATTGGATCCACGCCAACTGTTGCATTCCATCCACGATGCACCAATGCGTAATACAGTGGGATGGAGACGAGGTAGAGGTCGTCCATGTAGATGACTCAGCCGAGATTTCAACGGCTGGCATGAACGCTTGGGAAACAGCAGGCCAAGAACCACTCTCGGGCATCAATTTGGACGACTGCGAGCGCATCGACGTGACGAAGGATGGGGTTAAGCTGGTCTTATCCACCGGCCTTACCGTGTAGCAAGAACAAACCTATGGACAAACGTGGCGAGGCCGATCCTTGGGATCGGCCCCAAAGATATATGGAGGGACATTGCAAAACCTTCATTGAGCGCTTCGATCAATATGGAGGCCGATTCCAGCAATCGGCCAAAATTATCCTCACCACATGTTCTGCTTGTGTTCAACATCAATCTACTGAGCAGCGGTTTTACGTCGGCTGATGAGTTAGGAAAAATCAACATTGGTCCTACCGGAGCCAACGTGCAAATACAGTGCCTTGGCTAACTACAGAGCCGATATCTGCAGTTACCTGACAGATTCGGCTCGGGGGGCACCTAATCAGATTAACATGTGCAGATGGACATGTGTGCAGTGAAATGTTGGGGGCCGATAGAAAAACCGGCCAGTAAAAAAAATCAGCATCACGATATATAGCCGATGCACGGACATCGACTTTAGAACTAAGAAACAAAGCCGATGCACAGCCATCGACTCTAGTACGATTACACAAGATCTACCAGCTGCGTGTTCAAGACACGGATTTCGACCAGCGGAAGAAAGGTGATCAATAGGGGCAAGTTTGGCTGGCTCTGCATGGTGGCTGTTTCAGATTACCCGAAGCCCTTTGTTTGATCTGTGTATCCTCACCGCTAGTCTCGCCTTGACTGAGGCTCGGGGGCAGCCGGCCTGGTAGATGCTCTGTTTTTAGAAACCGATTGGAGTGTCGTCGGCTGACCCTGCATCATAGCCTTCTGAGTTGTCGCAGTAGAAGACTACTAGAGCTGCTGAAGGGGAAGTCGTCATCATTTACAGGGTCAGAACCGTTTCTGTTGTTGCGAAACGATGGAGCAAGGCGCTATGTTCGGACAGTAAGGGGCAGTTAAGGATCACCTTCGGGCTGGAAACCATAGCGTGGGCATTGGATGGTGCTGCCCATGGATTCATTGCAGTTGCGAACCTGCGCGATTGACATCTGAGGTTCGTATGGCTGTGGGTTGGATCTGTTCAAGTGGCGCTTTGGGGAATTGAGTTTTGCCCTTGCGGACAGGCCACAGATTACCATTTGGAAAAACAATAGAGTTGGTTCTGCTCGTGTTTTCCATGGCAAGGACCGGTGCGCTGCCATCGGCTCGTAATTTGTTGACTTATTTTAGCAATCGGTAAATTTGGTGAAAGGACAGAATCAGCTGAGAAGTTCTTCTTCATAATAAGAGGGATTTTTTACAAAAGAAGAGCCGATTGCTCAAGAAGGGGAAAACAAAAGAAGAGCCGATTGCTCAAGGGCTACTAGTCCTACTCTACTAGTCCTCGCTGGCCTCGTCGTCGGCATCGCTGCCGTCGGCGCTGCTTCCGGAGAGTTCCTCGTCGCCGCTACCCCAGCCCTCGGCCGGAGCCTCTTCTTCCTCGTCATCATCATCATCCTCGCTGTCCGCCCAAGCGCGGAAGCGCTTTGCCGGCGGATACCCAGCGGAGGAGGAGGAATCATCCTCTTCCTCTTCCTCTTCTTCCTCGTCATCATCATCGTCCTCGCTGTCCGCCCAAGCGCGGAATCGCTTTGCCGGCGGATGCCCAGCGGAGGAGGAGGAATCATCCTCCTCCTTTTCCTCTTCTTCCTCTACTTCTTCTTCCTCCTCCCCGACGGAGGAGGTGGGTTTCACCCAGGGGTGGAGGTCGTCTTCGCTTTCGCTCATCAGCTCCCCTTCGATGAGGAACTTGAGGTCGTCTTCCCCATCGGTCAGAGGCAGGTCGCCATCTAACCCGACGAGTGCTTCGGGTGGGCCGTCTGGCACATGATCGAAGTTCCACTCCGGCTCGCTCGAGGAGGAAGACTGGAGGGAGAGGCCGGAGGAGACGGAGGAAGAGGAAGACATTGCTACAGGGAAAGAGGGCTTTTCGGTGCCGATAGCTAGAACAGAGGAAGGGGATGAAAAGGCTAATCAATCGGCACGGTTAAATAAAGGGGAAGCCTAGTGGAGAGTTAATGCCATTACAGTTTCCGAGGAAGTGATGCTAAAGCTATCAAATTTTGCAGAGAAGTTGAGAAGGCAAGGCATCATGATGAAGAATACTGCGACGGTTACTCTACGCCACGACATGACCCGACGAAGAAAAAGCAGAGTGATTTTGGAATTATCAATTCCAAAACCAGGGGGGCATGTGTTATCACCAGAATTTGACCGAGTCAGAGGTGGGCCGCGACCAAGATGGGCTTGAAGAATATACATGGAAGAATATACGTGAATCGGCCTTATATGCAAAGTGTGGGCTAGTTTGCCCTTGTATCTGTAATATAGTAGGATACGTGTCGGTTAGTTAGAGTTTGTCTCGTGCATGGTGGGGATTATTCCCACGTTAGAAAGTCTACGGACTATAAATATGTATCTAGGGTTTATGAAATAAACAACAATCACGTTCACCACAAACCAATCTAGGCGCATCGCCAACTCCCTTGTCTCGAGGGTTTCTTCCGGGTAAGCATCATGCTGCCTAGATCGCATCTTGCGATCTAGGCAGTATAAGTTTATTCGTCGTTCATGCGTTGCTCGTACTGAAGCCTTTTTGATGGCGAGCAACGTAGTTATCTTAGATGTGTTAGGGTTAGCATTGTTCTTCGTATCATATGCTATCGTCGTGCAACCCTTAGACATCTAGCCGCCCTTACGCCTATCTTAGGCGTAGGGGCGGCACCCCGCTTGATCATTATTTAGTAGATCCGATCCGTTATGGTTGCTCCTTGTTCTTCAAGGATTAGTTTAATATCTGCATAGTTAGGCCTTACAAAGGGTTGAAGGATCCAGCGGCGCGTAGGGTGTAGTTTGCTAGCCCTAGACAGGATGTTCCGGGGATCAACCTCGTGTTGGTTTTTAGGCCCTGTCTAGGATCGGCTTACGATCACCGTGCGCGGCCGCGAGGCTCAATCACGAGTAGCACGTTCCGATTATGCGGTGAAAACCCTAAATCGTCGTAGATCGTTTTAGCTTTATCTTGATCAAGCAGGACCACCATATATTCGTACACCTCGTGCGAATCATGGGTGGATCGGCTCTTTGAGTACTAATCTAGGGTCACCACCGATCTTGTAGACGACGAATGCCGGTGAATTCGGCACTTCTGGTGCTGCCAACGCGAATGGTGCATGATTTAGGGTTTTCACGAATGTCTTGATGTCCCACCGGGCGTGCCAGAATGTGTTGCGGTCAGAAACCCACCGGCGAGCAACGACGGCAACACAGGAGAGCCGGGAGCAACTTAGGGCTGCGGCTGGCCCTGGTCCCTCCGAGCGACGGCCCGCAAAGACTCCGGCACGCACGTCCGATGCTGGTGCAAGGGCATGCCACCTGACCTATACCTGGTCAGGAAGGTGATGGAGATGCCTCGCTTAGTTTCCTGCATGGCATACACGTAAACATTAAATACGAGCCTCGATCGGCTCTCAGGTTGTCCTGTGAATCGGCTCAAAGAGCCGATCCACCCATGATTCGCACGAGGTGTACGAATATATGGTGGTCCTGCTTGATCAAAATAAAGCTAAAACGATCTACGATGATTTAGGGTTTTCACCGCATAATCGGAACGTCCTACTCGTGATTGAGCCTCGCGGCCGCGCACGGTGATCGTAAGCCGATCCTAGACAGGGCCTAAAAACCAACACGAGGTTGATCCCCGGAACATCCTGTCTAGGGCTAGCAAACTACACCCTACGTGCCGCTGGATCCTTCAACCCTTTGTAAGGCCTAACTATGCAGATATTAAACTAATCCTTGAAGAACAAGGAGCAACCATAACGGATCGGATCTACTAAATAATGATCAAGCGGGGTGCCGCCCCTACGCCTAAGATAGGCGTAAGGGCGGCTAGATGTCTAAGGGTTGCACGACGATAGCATATGATACGAAGAACAATGCTAACCCTAACACATCTAAGATAACTACGTTGCTCGCCATCAAAAAGGCTTCAGTACGAGCAACGCATGAACGACGAATAAACTTATACTGCCTAGATCGCAAGATGCGATCTAGGCAGCATGATGCTTACCCGGAAGAAACCCTCGAGACAAGGGAGTTGGCGATGCGCCTAGATTGGTTTGTGGTGAACGTGATTGTTGTTTATTTCATAAACCCTAGATACATATTTATAGTCCGTAGACTTTCTAACGTGGGAACAATCCCAACCGTGCACGAGCCAAACTCTAACTAATCCGACACGTATCCTACTATATTACAGATACACGGGCCAACTAGCCCAAACTTTGCATATAAAGGCCAATTCACGTATTTCTTCCATGTATATTCTTCAAGCCCATCTTGATCGCGGCCCACCTCTGACTCGGTCAAATTCTGGTGATAACACATGCCCCCCTGGTTTTGGAATTGATAATTCCAAAATCACTCTGCTTTTTCTTCGTCGGGTCATGTCGTGGCAGAACAGAACCGTCGCAGTATTCTTCATCATGATGCCTTGCCTTCTCAACTTCTCTGCAAAACTTGATAGCTTTAGCATCACTTCCTCGGAAACTGCAATGGCATTAACTCTCCACTAGGCTTCCCCTTTATTTAACTGTGCCGATTGATTAGCCTTTTCATCCCCTTCCTCTGTTCTAGCTATCGGCACCGAAAAGCCCTCTTTCCCTGTAGCAATGTCTTCCTCTTCCTCCGTCTCCTCCGGCCTCTCCCTCCAGTCTTTCTCCTCGAGCGAGCAGGAGTGGAACTTTGATCATGTGCCAGACGGCCCACCCGAAGCACTCGTCGGGTCAGATGGTGACCTACCTCTGACCGATGGGGAAGACGACCTCAAGTTCCTCATCGAAGGGGAGCTGAAGAGCGAAAGCGAAGACGACCTCCATCCCTGGGTGAAACCCACCTCCTCCGACGGGAAGGAGGAAGAAGAAAAAGTAGAGGAAGAAGAGGAAAAGGAGGAGGATGATTCCTCCTCCTCCGCTGGGCATCCGCCGGCAAAGCGATTCCACGCTTGGGCGGACAGCGAGGACGATGATGATGACGAGGAGGAAGAGGAAAAGGAGGAGGATGAATCCTCCTCCTCCGCCGGATATCCGCCGGCAAAGCGCTTCCGCGCTTGGGCGGACAGCGAGGATGATGATGATGACGAGGAAGAAGAAGCTCCGGCCGAGGGCTGGGGCAGCAGCGACGAGGAACTCCCTGGAAGCAGCGCCGACGGCAGCTACAACGGCGACGATGAGGACAGCGACGACCCCTAGAACAGGGGCAAATTAGTGTAGGACTAGTAGTAGCAGTGCACTAGGCATCAGATCCCCCTTTTGAGAGCCATCGGCTCTTTCCTGTAAAGCCGCTCCTTTGAATCAATAAGAATTGTTCTTCCAATTTAACTTTCAATTAATCCAATTTCAAGCCTTCCGCTCGCCACACCAAGACCGATAGCAATGTATCGGATTTTTTTTAGACGCCCATGAAGCCAGACTCAGATACCGATTAGACCGTCAGCCAAGCACTTCTCAAATTCAGACTGTGATTTGATATCTGACCATAATATTTCGCAATCCTACAGCCGATGGCTGTTCATCGGCTGTTTTGAGAATCCAGTCTCCTTTATTTTCTTGCAGCAACAGGACGGTCCAAACCCTGTGGATGACGATGGCTTCCCTTTCAGGCTCCTCTCCGTAGCTCTAGCATAGCTCTAGCAGTCCGCTTCTGCAATGACTCACCGCTTTCGGAGAAGGTTATGGTGCAGGGTCAGCCGATGCAACTCCAATCGGCTCCCAAAAACAGAGTGTCTACCAAATCAGCTGCCCCCCGAGCCTCAGTCAAAGTGAGAACAGTGGCGAGGATACACAGTTCAGTCCAAGGGCCCTGAACTCAGGCAAATTGAGACAGCCACCATGGAGAGGTCCTAATCATGCCTACGAACGTAGCTGGGAAAGTAGCCAACTTAGCCAGGCCGACTGTAGACGCATCAGAGCCGATCACCCTTCTTCCTTTGAAAGCCGATATTGCAGATGAAGTACCAACGGCTTAAAGAGCAAAGGGCTGCCTTGTGCCAAAACTGACGTTTCTGCCAGTACTGCTGAACTGGCGCAAAGGGTTGGAAGTCCTCGAAACAGAAGGTTCAGGTACCAAAATTGGCTCATTGTTTACTCCCTCGAGGAAGCAGAAGGCATCACAGCTGAACTGAAAACCGACCTGGTCGAAATCCGTGTCTTGAACACGCAGCCGGTAGATCTTGTGTAAATGTACTAGAGTCGATGGCTGTGCATCGGCTTTGTTTCTTAGCTCTAAAGTCGATGTCCGTGCATCGGCTGTATACTATGTAAAAAAAAATTTACTGCCCGATTTTCTATCGGCCCCCAATATTTCACCGCACATGTATCGCACATGTTCATCTGATTAGGTGCCCCCCGAGCCGAATCTGCCAGGTAACTGCGGATATCGGCTCTGTAGTTAGCCAAGGCACTGTATTTGAACGTCGGCTCAGTTAAGACTAATGTTGACTCTCATCAGCCGACGTAAAACCGCTGCCCATTAGATCGATGTTGAACACAAGTAGAACATGTGGTGAGGATAATTTTGGCCGATTGCTGGAATCGGCCTCCATATTGATCGAAGCGCTCAATGAAGGTTTTGCAATGTCCCTCCATATATCTTTGGGGCCGATCCCAAGGATCGGCCTCGCCACGTTTGTCCATAGGTTGGTTCTTGCTACACGGTCAGGCCGGTGGATAGGACCAGCCTAACCCCGTTCTTCGTCACGTCGATGCGCTCGCAGTCGTCCAAATTGATACCTGAGAGTGGCTCTTGGCCTGCTGTTTCCCAAGCGTTCATGCCAGCCGTTGAAATCTCGGCTGAGTCATCGGCCTGGACGACCTCTACCTCATCTCCATCCCACTGTATTACGCATTGGTGCATCGTGGAGGGAATGCAACAGTTGGCGTGGATCCAATCTCTTCCTAGCAGAACAGCATAGGTGCTCTTGCTATCGACGATGAAGAACGTCGTAGGGATGGTTTTCCTTCCTACGGTCAGATCCACGTTCAGAACACCTTGTGCGTCAGACGCTTGGCCATTGAAATCGCTCAATGTCACGTTGGTCTTGATCAGATCCGAGCTAGAGCGTCCCAACCGACGTAGCATAGAGTATGGCATAATGTTGACTGCCGCTCCGGTGTCCACCAGCATCTTGTTGACAGGCCTCCCATCGATATAACCTCGCAAGTACAGGGCCTTCAGATGTCTGTAGCTTCTTTCTCGTGGCTTTTCAAAGATAACCGGCCGTGGGCCGCAGTCAAGTTGTGCTACAGGTGCCTCGTCTAATCCTGGAGCGCTAAACTCCGTCGGAAGGATAAACACCATGTTTGTGCCAGCCGATGTCTCATCATCGGCTTTCTTTTGCTTGGGGTGCCACTCCATTTTTTGTGGTCGACCCTCTTCATCCAGGGTTCGTTGAATTTTCGCGGCCAGGTCGAGCCGCGCCTTCCTTAGCGTGTGCAGGTACAACCTTTCGGCTTCCTCCAAGCCACACAGTCGCTGAACCCTATGCTTTTGGGAACGGCTGAGTCCATCAGGGCACCACCTTGGCCAGTGGTACCTGTCTCCTTCTTCTTCATCATCGTCTTCCAAATCCTCGAGATCTTCCACCCGAGGGGACTCAGCGTGCTTGTTCCGAGGTGGGAGAGGCCCTAGACGTTTGAACACGGACACGTTAGCTGCATCCTTCCTCTTCTGTCTACATTACGGCGATTGCCGATTGTAGGCAATCGGCTCATTCCTGAATCCCAGCAGTGTCTGAAGAAGGGGCAGTCCCAGTGCCTATCCTCGTCGTCTTGCTCCCTCGATTTTTCCTTGGCACGGCGCTCGTACTCCTCCTCATCGCGATCGTGCCGACGATGTCTCCTGGCGTCCCTAGCCAGACGATCTCTATCATCATCGTCGCTGGATCGTCGGCGTTGGCTATATTGACTCACATACTTATTGAGGAGGTGATCAGAGAGAGGTCGCTGATATCTCACATTCCTTACTTCTCCCTCTGTGATGTAGCGCTTGCCATCGTGACGGAGCCGATCGCGTGGAGCGGCCTCCTCTGTGTCCTTGCTACGAGAGCAGCTGCCCTCGTCTCCATCCTTGCCAGAGTGGTGTCCAGGTCCTACCATGTTGATGTTGAACGAGAATCCTGGCTGGCAACCTTCAGGGTAAGTGCACTCCACCATGTTAACGGCGGGGAAGGGGTGGGTGTCAACCTTCATGGCGTACTGGTTAAAAATCAGACGTCCTTGTTCTATCGCCATTTGGATCTGCTGACGCCACACCCTGCAGTCGTTGGTGGCATGGGAGAACGAGTTATGCCATTTGCAGTATGGCTTCCCGTTCAGCTCCTGTACCGTGGTGATTTTGAGGCCTTCGGGTAACTTCAACTGCTTCTCCTTGAGTAGGATGTCGAAGATTTGCTCAGTTTTAGTCACGTCAAAATCGAACCCTCTGGGTGGACCTGGTGGCTTAACCCATTTGCAGGACACGGGGGTTGCCCCCCGAGTCCATTCAGCCACTGCTACTTCTTAATCTCCCGCAGAGCCTTCGTCTTCATCTGCCTCAACCAGGACTACCGCACGCTTGAATTTGTCCTGGTACAAGTCCGGGTGGCGTTGTTCATATAACGACAGTTTCTGAACCATGTGCGCCAGCGAAGGGTAGTCTGCTTGGGAGGCCATATCCTTGATTTGTGATGCAAGTCCCACCACTGCCAACTCGACCGCTTCTTTTTCAGTCACACGAGCCGAATAACATCGGTTCCTAAGATTTCTGAAGCGCTGGACGTATTCTGCCACAGTTTCTCCACGCTTCTGACGTATTTGTGCTAGATCGGCAAGGCCAGACTCGGAAGCCTCTGAGTGATACTGCATGTGGAACTGTTCTTCCAACTGCTTCCAAGTCCGGATCGAGTCCGGTGGCAACGAAGTGTACCACCCGAAAGCCGATCCCGTGAGGGACTGTGCGAAGAACCTCACGCGTAGTGGATCCGATGCTGAGACCGTTCCTAGCTGTGCCAAATATCGGCTCACATGCTCGATGGAGCTGGAACCATCTGATCCATTAAATTTGGAGAAATCATGGAGCCGATATTTGGGTGGTAGCGGGATCAACTCGTACTCGTTGGGGTACGGCTTGGAATAGCCGATTGTCCTCCTTTTCGGCACCATGCCGAACTGGTCTCTCAGTATAGTACTGATTTGATCCGCGGTGCTGGCTGCAGGAGTCGAACTCTGAAGATTCGCCGGGGTGGCATACTTAGCCAGCCATGCTTGCTTTTCCAGCTCTGAGCCAACTGCAGGAGCTGAGCTCTGGAGGTTTGTCGGAGTGGCATACTTAGCTAGCCACGTCTGCTTCTCAAGATCCGTTCCCGAAGTTCCTCCTGTTGTCCCAGAAGTTCCTGCTGTTGCGGCCTGGTTTGTGAGCGCCCAGTTACCGCAGTCTGGCACGTATGTGCACGTGTACCCGTGAGGGATCTCCTTAGGCGCCTCGTGCAAGAACTGGTAGTCACTAGGGTCACCACCGATCTTGTAGACGACGAATGCCGGTGAATTCGGCACTTCTGGTGCTGCCAACGCGAATGGCAGCGGTAGATCCATTCGACATCAACCCACCATATATTCCTATCCACCGGCCTGACCGTGTAGCAAGAACCAACCTATGGACAAACGTGGCGAGGCCGATCCTTGGGATCGGCCCCAAAGATATATGGAGGGACATTGCAAAACCTTCATTGAGCGCTTCGATCAATATGGAGGCCGATTCCAGCAATCGGCCAAAATTATCCTCACCACATGTTCTGCTTGTGTTCAACATCGATCTAATGGGCAGCGGTTTTACGTCGGCTGATGAGAGTCAACATTAGTCTTAACTGAGCCGACGTTCAAATACAGTGCCTTGGCTAACTACAGAGCCGATATCCACAGTTACCTGGCAGATTTGGCTCGGGGGGCACCTAATCAGATGAACATGTGCGATACATGTGCGGTGAAATATTGGGGGCCGATAGAAAATCGGCCAGTAAAAAAAAATTTACATAGTATACAGCCGATGCACGGACATCGACTTTAGAGCTAAGAAACAAAGCCGATGCACAGCCATCGACTCTAGTACATTTACACAAGATCTACCGGCTGCGTGTTCAAGACACGGATTTCGACCAGGTCGGTTTTCAGTTTAGCTGTGATGCCTTCTGCTTCCTCGAGGGAGTAAACAATGAGCCAATTTTGGTACCTGAACCTTCTGTTTCGAGGACTTCCAACCCTTTGCGCCAGTTCAGCAGTACTGGCAGAAACGTCAGTTTTGGCACAAGGCAGCCCTTTGCTCTTTAAGCCGTTGGTACTTCATCTGCAATATCGGCTTTCAAAGGAAGAAGGGTGATCAGCTCTGATGCGTCTACCGTCGGCCTGGCTAAGTTGGCTACTTTCCCAGCTACGTTCGTAGGCATGATTAGGACCTCTGCATGGTGGCTGTCTCAATTTGCCTGAGTTTAGGGCCCTTGGACTGAACTGTGTATCCTCGCCACTGTTCTCACTTTGACTGAGGCTCGGGGGGCAGCTGATTTGGTAGACACTCTGTTTTTGGGAGCCGATTGGAGTTGCATCGGCTGACCCTGCACCATAACCTTCTCCGAAAGCGGTGAGTCGTTGCAGAAGCAGACTGCTAGAGCTATGCTAGAGCTACGGAGAGGAGCCTGAAAGGGAAGCCGTCGTCATCCACAGGGTTTGGACCGTCTGTTGCTGCAAGAAAATGAAGGAGACTGGATTCTCAAAACAGCCGATGAACAGCCATCGGCTGTAGGATTGCGAAATATTATGGTCAGATATCAAATCACAGTCTGAATTTGAGAAGTGCTTGGCTGACGGTCTAATCGGTATCTGAGTCTGGCTTCATGGGCGTCTAAAAAAAATCCGATACGTTGCTATCGGTCTTGGTGTGGCGAGCGGAAGGCTTGAAATTGGATTAATTGAAAGTTAAATTGGAAGAACAATTCTTATTGATTCAAAGGAGCGGCTTTACAGGAAAGAGCTGGTGGCTCTCAAAAGGGGGATCTGATGCCTAGTGCACTGCTACTACTAGTCCTACACTAATTTGCCCATGTTCTAGGGGTCGTCGCTGTCCTCATCGTCGCCGTTGTAGCTGCCGTCGGCGCTGCTTCCAGGGAGTTCCTCGTCGCTGCTGCCCCAGCCCTCGGCCGGAGCTTCTTCTTCCTCGTCATCATCATCATCCTCGCTGTCCGTCCAAGCGCGGAAGCGCTTTGCCGGCGGATATCCGGCGGAGGAGGAGGATTCATCCTCCTCCTTTTCCTCTTCCTCCTCGTCATCATCATCGTCCTCGCTGTCCGCCCAAGCGCGGAATCGCTTTGCCGGCGGATGCCCAGCGGAGGAGGAGGAATCATCCTCCTCCTTTTCCTCTTCTTCCTCTACTTTTTCTTCTTCCTCCTTCCCGTCGGAGGAGGTGGGTTTCACCCAGGGATGGAGGTCGTCTTCGCTTTCGCTCTTCAGCTCCCCTTCGATGAGGAACTTGAGGTCGTCTTCCCCATCGGTCAGAGGTAGGTCACCATCTGACCCGACGAGTGCTTCGGGTGGGCCGTCTAGCACATGATCAAAGTTCCACTCCTGCTCGCTCGAGGAGAAAGACTGGAGGGAGAGGCCGGAGGAGACGGAGGAAGAGGAAGACATTGCTACAGGGAAAGAGGGCTTTTCGGTGCCGATAGCTAGAACAGAGGAAGGGGATGAAAAGGCTAATCAATCGGCACAGTTAAATAAAGGGGAAGCCTAGTGGAGAGTTAATGCCATTGCAGTTTCTGAGGAAGTGATGCTAAAGCTATCAAATTTTGCAGAGAAGTTGAGAAGGCAAGGCATCATGATGAAGAATACTGCGACGGTTCTGTTCTGCCACGACATGACCCGACGAAGAAAAAGCAGAGTGATTTTGGAATTATCAATTCCAAAACCAGGGGGGCATGTGTTATCACCAGAATTTGACCGAGTCAGAGGTGGGCCGCGATCAAGATGGGCTTGAAGAATATACATGGAAGAAATACGTGAATCGGCCTTTATATGCAAAGTTTGGGCTAGTTGGCCCGTGTATCTGTAATATAGTAGGATACGTGTCGGATTAGTTAGAGTTTGGCTCGTGCACGGTTGGGATTGTTCCCACGTTAGAAAGTCTACGGACTATAAATATGTATCTAGGGTTTATGAAATAAACAACAATCACGTTCACCACAAACCAATCTAGGCGCATCGCCAACTCCCTTGTCTCGAGGGTTTCTTCCGGGTAAGCATCATGCTGCCTAGATCGCATCTTGCGATCTAGGCAGTATAAGTTTATTCATCGTTCATGCGTTGCTCGTACTGAAGCCTTTTTGATGGCGAGCAACGTAGTTATCTTAGATGTGTTAGGGTTAGCATTGTTCTTCGTATCATATGCTATCGTCGTGCAACCCTTAGACATCTAGCCGCCCTTACGCCTATCTTAGGCGTAGGGGCGGCACCCCGCTTGATCATTATTTAGTAGATCCGATCCGTTATGGTTGCTCCTTGTTCTTCAAGGATTAGTTTAATATCTGCATAGTTATGCCTTACAAAGGGTTGAAGGATCCAGCGGCGCGTAGGGTGTAGTTTGCTAGCCCTAGACAGGATGTTCCGGGGATCAACGTCGTGTTGGTTTTTAGGCCCTGTCTAGGATCGGCTTACGATCACCGTGCGCGGCCGCGAGGCTCAATCACAAGTAGGACGTTCCGATTATGCGGTGAAAACCCTAAATCGTCGTAGATCGTTTTAGCTTTATTTTGATCAAGCAGGACCACCATATATTCGTACACCTCGTGCGAATCATGGGTGGATCGGCTCTTTGAGCCGATTCACAGGACAACCTGAGAGCCGATCGAGGCTCGTATTTAATGTTTACGTGTATGCCATGCAGGAAACTAAGCGAGGCATCTCCATCACCTTCCTGACCAGGTATAGGTCAGGTGGCACGCCCTTGCACCAGCATCGGACGTGCGTGCCGGAGTCTTTGCGGGCCGTCGCTCGGAGGGACCATGGCAGATTCGTCTCGGGGGGCACCTAATCAGATGAACTGTGCGATACATGTGCGGTAAAATATTGGGGGCCGATAGAAAATCGGCCAGTAAAAAAAAATTTACATAGTATACAGCCGATGCACGGACATCGACTTTAGAGCTAAGAAACAAAGCCGATGCACGGACATCGACTTTAGAGCTAAGAAACAAAGCCGATGCACAGCCATCGACTCTAGTACATTTACACAAGATCTACCGGCTGCGTGTTCTTAATCCCCATGTCATCGCAGAACTTTCTGAATTCTTTAGAAATAAAGACCGAACCCCCATCGGTCGTGATGGTTTGGGGAATCCCGAACCTATGAATGACGTGTTCTTTCACAAACTTGATCACATCTTCTGATTTCACCTTCTTCATAGGGATGGCCTCCACCCACTTGGTGAAGTAATCTGTGATAACCAAAATCCATTCATGTTTTTTACTCGACGCCGGATGGATTTTGCCGATCATATCCATGCCCCACCCTCGAAACGGCCAAGGCTTGATGATAGGGTTCATTGCTGATGCGGGTACCATCTGAATCTTCCTGAACATCTGGCACGCTTGGCACCCCTTGTAGTACTTGAAGCAATCTTCAAGCATGGTGGGCCAATAAAACCCTGATCGCCTAATTAGCCACTTCATCTTATGAGCCGACTGATGAGTTCCACAGGCGCCTTCATGCACCTCATGTAAGAGCCGATTAGACTCAGTTGGTCCCAGGCACTTGAGTAGTAACCCTTCCAACGTCCTGTAGAACATGTCGTCTCCTATGAGGACATACTTCATGGCTTTGTATCTTATCCGTTTAGGTGCCCCCCGAGCCGAATCTTTTAAGTAATTGAAGATTTCGGCTCTCCAATCATCCTGTTCCAGGAACTGCACCTGAACTTCTGACCCGTCTGATATGTCTATATAGCCTGACGCCATTTGTGCGAGATTGTTGGCCTCGGTGTTTTGGGATCTTGGGACCCAATTAAAGTTGATGTACCGAAACTGTGTCATCAACTCACGACATTCCATCCAATATGGGAAAAGCGATTCACTCTCGCACTTATATTCATCCGTGAGCTGGTTAATCACCAACTTGGAGTCTCCAAAAGCTCTCTTTCACTTCGCGGCTTCCAGTAGCAACTCCATTCCCTTACGCACTGCCTCATATTCCGCGACATTGTTGGTGCAAGGGGTAGATAGTCTGATGGAAAAGGAGTATGCTGCCCCCCGAGGCGACACGAGCAGAATGCCGATGCCACAACCATCGTCGCAAGCCGATCCGTCGAAGAACATAGCCCATGCACGTATAGATAGTGCTGCTATATTGGTACTGATCCGTTTAGCTATAAGATCGGCCAACGCTTGCCCCTTGACTGCTTTTGCAGGCTGATACCGAAGATCGAACTCTAACAACGCAAACATCCACTTACCAAGTCGGCCTTTCAAAACAGGGGCCGACAGCATGTGCTTGACAACGTCTGACTTGCATATGACGATGATCTCTGCCATCAAAAGGATGTGATGAAGCTTGGTGCAGGTGAAGAACAGGCAGAGGCAAAGCTTCTCGACCTCAGGATACCTTGTCTCCGCGTCCAACATCCTTCTGCTGAGGTAGAAAACGACCTTTTCAACACCCTCGTAGAGTTGCACCACCACCGAAGCGATGGACGTGTCAGCTACTGACAAGTAGATGTAGAACGGCCTGTCTTGTTGGGGCGGAACTAGCACAGGCGGCGTCGTCAGATACCGCTTAATCTCATCAAACGCCTGCTGCTGTTCTGCCCCCCAGTGAAACTCGTCGTCAGATTTAGTTTTCACCAGTGCCATGAACGGCTCGATTCGTCCCGACAGATTAGAGATGAATCGTCGGACAAAATTGATCTTGCCGATGAGACGTTAGAGTTCCTTCTTCGTGGTGGGCGGCTGCATGGTACGCACCGCCTCTTGACTTTTCAGGCCGATCTCAATTCCCCGTTCATGAACCAGAAAACCTAGGAACTGACCAGCCGTCACACCAAAAACACACTTCTTCGGATTCATTCTCAGTCCGAACTTCCGAGTTCAGTCTAGGATGCGCCGTAAATCATCCAAGTGTCCCTCCATGGAGACAGATTTGACTACCACGTCGTCGATGTAGATTTCCACCAACTTGCCGATCAGATCGTGAAATATATAATTCATGGCTCGTTGGTACGTTGCACCAGCATTCTTCAACCCAAAGGTCATGACTACATATTCAAACAAGCCTCACGCCCTGGTACTCTGAATGCGGTCTTGTGTATATCTTCTGGAGCCATGAAGATTTGGTTATAGCCGGCGTTGCCATCCATGAAGCTCAACACCTTGTGGCCAGCAGCTGCATTGATCAATGTTTCTGCCACAGGCATCGGATACTCATCTTTTGGAGTGGCTCTGTTGAGATCTCGGAAATCGATGGCCACACGCCATCGGCCGTCCTTCTTCTCTACAGGAACGATACTGGAGATCCACTCAGCATACCTGCATGGCCTGATGAACCCGGCGGCCAACATCTTCTCGATCTCTTTCTTGACTTCTTCCAGAATTTCGGCCCTCATCTGACGTGCTCGTTGTTGGAACGGCCGAAATCCTTTCTTAAGGGGGAGCCGATGTTCAATGATGCTCCTGTCTAACCCAGGCATCTCTGTGTAATCCCATGCAAAGCAATCTGGGTATTCTTTTAACAGAGTTATCATCTGACCCCTGAGCTGTGGATCTAACTTCTTGCTGATAAAAGTTGGTCGCGGCTTATCCCCAGGACCGATGTCGACTTCTTCTAGCTCATCAGCCGATGTAAACCCATACCCTAACTTCCCGTCACCTGTGAGGTCGACACCAAATGCAGGGACAGCGTGTGGCACGGATAATATGGGCTGATTGCTGGAATCGGCCTTCATCTTGATCGTAACCAGGATTTTTTGGAAGTGTCGGGACCGATCGCGTGGAACGGCTCCCTCCTTGTCCTCGCTATGAGAGCAGCTGCCCTCGTCTCTGTCCTTACCTGGGTGGCGCCCAAGTCCTACCATGTTGATGTTGAACGAGAATCTTGGCTGGTACCTCCCGGGGTATGTGCATTCCACCATGTCGACGGCGTATGCCGGCGAATTCGGCACTTCTGGTGTTGTCAACGTGAATGGCAGCGGTGGACGGGATTGGAGTGGCATCTCTCCTTGGTAAGTCCCGAGAGCTGGTCCTGACGGAGAGTACTGATGCCTCATGATTTCCTGGATCATCTGAAAAGCGACACGCTCCAAAGTGTTCACCAGGCTCTCAGAATGGCGGTGCAGCGAGTGAGCCACCATGTAGCTAATCTCCTGACGCAGGGACCTGGTGCGTTCTTCTGACGGGGGGGACAGGTCCACTCCATCGAGCGCGCCTTCAGGTGAGAACCCCTTCCACCTGACGCCATGTGAGCGGGTTCTGTGAAAAGAGTCGATGAGGTCGGCTTCGAGGATCGCTTTGACCTCGTCATACTTCTTCTTGAGCTCCTCGGTCAGATCCTCGTACGTGACTGGGGTGCTGTCCGCCATCTCAGATGTAGATAGCGATGCGGTTGATGTCGAAGATTGTCCCACCAGGCGTGCCAGAATGTGTTGCGGTCAGAAACCCACCGGCGAGCAACGACGGGCAACACAGGAGAGCCGGGAGCAACTTAGGGCTGCGGCTGGCCCTGGTCCCTCCGAGCGACGGCCCGCAAAGACTCCGGCACGCACGTCCGATGCTGGTGCAAGGGCGTGCCACCTGACCTATACCTGGTCAGGAAGGTGATGGAGATGCCTCGCTTAGTTTCCTGCATGGCATACACGTAAACATTAAATACGAGCCTCGATCGGCTCTCAGGTTGTCCTGTGAATCGGCTCAAAGAGCCGATCCACCCATGATTCGCACGAGGTGTACGAATATATGGTGGTCCTGCTTGATCAACATAAAGCTAAAACGATCTACGACGATTTAGGGTTTTCACCGCATAATCGGAACGTCCTACTCGTGATTGGGCCTCGCGGCCGCGCACGGTGATCGTAAGCCGATCCTAGACAGGGCCTAAAAACCAACACGAGGTTGATCCCCGGAACATCCTGTCTAGGGCTAGCAAACTACACCCTACGCGCCGCTGGATCCTCCAACCCTTTGTAAGGCCTAACTATGCAGATATTAAACTAATCCTTGAAGAACAAGGAGCAACCATAACGGATCGGATCTACTAAATAAAGATCAAGCGGGGTGCCTCCCCTACGCCTAAGATAGGCGTAAGGGCGGCTAGATGTCTAAGGGTTGCACGACGATAGCATATGATACGAAGAACAATGCTAACCCTAACACATCTAAGATAACTACGTTGCTCGCCATCAAAAAGGCTTCAGTACGAGCAACGCATGAACGACGAATAAACTTATACTGCCTAGATCGCAAGATGCGATCTAGGCAGCATGATGCTTACCCGGAAGAAACCCTCGAGACAAGGGAGTTGGCGATGCGCCTAGATTGGTTTGTGGTGAACGTGATTGTTGTTTATTTCATAAACCCTAGATACATATTTATAGTCCGTAGACTTTCTAACGTGGGAATAATCCCAACCGTGCACGAGCCAAATTCTAACTAACCGACACGTATCCTACTATATTACAGATACACGGGCAAACTAGCCCAAACTTTGCATATAAGGTCGATTCACGTATATTTTCCATGTATATTCTTCAAGCCCATCTTGATCGCGGCCCACCTCTGACTCGGTCAAATTCTGGTGATAACACTAGCCCAATTCTTTCTAGTTTTATTAACAGTCTTTTGCAAGATAGATTTAATCTCTCTATTTGATAATTCTACTTGCCCACTAGTTTGAGGATGATAAGCGGAAGCAATTCTATGATTAATACCATACCTAGCAAGAGTTTTTCTAAAACCTCCATGAATAAAATGAGAACCTCCATCAGTCATAATATATCTAGGCACTCCAAATCTAGGAAAAAAAATATCTAAAAGCATTCTTAAAGAGGTCTCACCATCAGCACTTTTTGTAGGTATGGCTTCCACCCATTTAGTAACATAATCAACAGCAACAAGTATATGAGTGTTACCTTCTGAAGAGGGAAAAGGTCCCATGAAGTCAAATCCCCAACAATCAAACGGTTCAATAACAAGAGTATAATTCATAGGCATTTCATTACGTCTGGAGATATTACCAACCCTTTGGCATTCATCACAAGATAAAATAAACTTTCTCGCATCCTTGAAGAGAGTTGGCCAATAAAAACCTGATTGTAGAACCTTTTGCGCGGTTCTTTCTCCGGCGTGATGTCCTCCATAAGCACTACCATGACATTTACTCAATATCTCTTGTTGTTCATATTCGGGAACACATCTTCGCATAATACCATCCACTCCTTCTTTATATAAGTGCGGGTCATCCCAGAAATAATGCCTCAAGTCATAAAAGAATTTCCTCCTTTGTTGAGCTGAAAAGGTTGGAGGCAAGTACTTGGAAACAATAAAGTTAGCATAATCAGCATACCAAGGACTGTCTCGCGAGCTCACCTTTATTACAGCCAATTGTTCATTTGGAAAACTATCATTAACAGGAACAGGATCATAAGCAATATTTTCCAATCTAGACAAATTATCAGCAACATGATTATCAGCACCTTTCCTATCTACAATATGTAAATCAAATTCTTGCAAAAGAAGTACCCATCTAATAAGCCTCGGCTTAGCATCTTTCTTTGTCATAAGGTATCTAATTGCGGCATGATCAGTATGAATCGTAACTTTTGAATCAACAATATAAGATCTAAATTTATCACAAGCAAAGACTACAGCTAATAATTCTTTTTCAGTTGTAGCATAATTTCTTTGAGCGACATCAAGAGTTTTACTAGCATAATGAATAACATTCAGTTTTTTATTTACCCGCTGTCCAAGAACAGCGCCTACAGCAAAATCACTAGCATCACACATAATTTCAAATGGTAAGTTCCAATCGGGAGGTTCAACTACGGGAAGCGATTGTTAAGGCTTTCTTTAGAGTTTCAAAAGCTTCCTTACAATCATCATCAAAAACAAAAGGTACGTCCTTTTGAAGAAGATTAGTAAGAGGCTTTGAAATCTTGGAGAAATCTTTAATAAATCTCCTATAAAACCCAGCATGACCAAGAACACTACGAATACCTTTAACATCCCTCGGATAGGGCATCTTCTCAATTGCTTCAACTTTAGCTCTATCAACTTCAATACCTCTCTCAGAAATTTTATGTCCCAATACAATTCCTTCATTAACCATAAAGTGGCATTTCTCCCAATTAAGAACAAGGTTAGTTTCTTCACATCTCTGCAAAACTTTATCAAGGTTTCGCAAGCAACTATCAAAAGAATTCCCATAGACGGAAAAATCATCCATGAATACTTCCACAATACTCTCACAAAAGCCATGAAAAATAGCAGACATGCATCTTTGAAAAGTAGCAGGAGCATTACATAAACCAAAAGGCATACGCCTATAAGCATAAGTTCCATAGGGACAAGTAAAAGTGGTTTTCTCTTGATCTTTAGTTTTAACATGACAATTTGTGAAAACCAGAATAACCATCAAGAAAGCAAAAATGAGTATTTTTAGACAATCTTTCTAGCATTTGATCAATAAATGGTAAAGGGTAATGATCTTTCTTAGTAACTTTATTAACTTTTCGAAAATCAATGCACATTCTATACCCTACAACTACTCTTTGAGGGATGAGCTCATCATTATCATTAGGCACAACAGACATTCCTCCTTTCCTGGGAACGCAATGCACAGGACTAACCCATCTACTATCAGCAATAGGATATATAATACCAGCTTCAAGAAGTTTTAATACCTCATTCCTTACCACTTCCTTCATCTTCGGAATTAGACGATGCTGAGGTTCAACAACAGGCTTCGCATCATCTTCCATATTAATAGCATGTTGGCAAATAGAAGGAGAAATCCCCTTCAAATCATCAAGAGTGTAGCCAATAGCTCCTCGGTGTTTCTTCAATATTTCCAATAACCTTTCTTCTTCAATCTCTGAAAGCTTAGAACTAATAATAACAGGATATATTTTCTTATCATCAATATGAGCATATTTAAGATTATCAGGCAAAGGCTTTAATTCAAAAACAGGATCTTCCTTTGGTGGCGGTGTTGTACCCAAATCTTCCACCGGTAAATCATGCTTGAGAATAGGTTGGCGGAGAAAAATTTCCTCAAGCTCATCTCTTTCTTTCCTAAAAACTTCACTCTCGCTATCCTCCAAATGTTGCTGCAAAGGATTATTAGGAACAAGAACAATAGATGCACACTGTTCCATTTTAAAATCATTATTAGGCAAATCAGCTTTATAAGGAGTTTTGGTAAATTTAGAGAAGTTAAACTCATAAGATTCACCAGCAAATTTAGTCAAAATTTTCTCTTTCTTGCAATCTATAATAGCTCCACAAGTATTTAGAAAAGGTCTACCAAAAATAATAGGACAATAATCACTAGCAGCAGAACCAAGTACCAAAAAGTCAGCAGGATATTTAATCTTACCACATAGAACTTCCACATCTCGAACAATACCAATTGGAGAAATAGTTTCTCTATTAGCCAGCTGAATAACCACATCAATATCTTCAAGTTCACAAGAATCAATTTCGTGCATAATCTCCGTGTAAAGCTCATAAGGAATAGCACTAACACTTGCACCAATATCACATAATCCATAATAACAATGATCACCAATTCTAACAGATAGCATAGGAACACTAACTTGTTTGGGTTTATTAGGATGTGAAACAATATTAGAAGCATCTTCACAGAAAATAATATGACCATCCTCCACATTTTCAGTCACAAGATCTTTAACTATTGCAACAGCAGGTTCAACTTTTATTTGTTCTTCGGGTTCTACAGGTTTCTTTTCACTTTTATGAACCGCACTATTTATAACAGAGTACTCCTTCATTTTAGCAGGGAAAGGAGTTTTTTCAATATAAGCTTCAGGAATAACATGATCAGCAGTTTCAACTACAACGCATTTATTAATAGATGAATCAATTTTATCTTTATAAGGTTCATGATACTTATCAAAATTCTTCTTTGGCAATTCATAATGAGAGGCAAAAGCTTTATAAAGATTTGCAGCAACTTGAGAATCAAGACCATATGTAGCACTCATATTACGAAATTTATCAGTATCCATAAAAGCTTCAATGCATTTATAATCATAAATTATACCTGATTCTCTATCCTTGTCGTTCTCCCAACCTTCAGTATTTTCTTGGATCCGATCAAGAAGGTCCCTTTTAAACTCTTCTTTGTTGCGTGTAAATGATCCAGAACAAGAAGTATCCAGCAAGGTCTTGTCTTGAAAAGAAAGTCTTGCATAGAAATTATCAATAATAACATTACCAGGAAGCTCATGAATGGGACATTTGAGCATTAAAGACTTCAATCTCCCCCAAGCTTGGGCAATACTCTCTCCATCATGAGGCCAAAAATTATATATGCGATTCCGATCCTTGTGAATTTCACTTGGAGGATAGAACTTAGAATAAAACCGGGGCACAATATCATTCCATTCAAGAGAGTCCCCATTATCCAGTAATTTATACCAATGCGCCGCCTTGCCAGACAGCGATAAAGAGAATAGTTTCTTCCTCACTTCATCCATAGCAATACCTGCACACTTGAATAAACCGCATAATTCATGTAAGAACAATAAATGATCTCCAGGGTGGACAGTTCCATCCCCTTCATAGCGGTTATCCATAACATGTTCAATAATTTTCATAGGTATTTTATATGGTATCACTTCCTCACCTGGCGCCTCATCCACTACCGTTGCAGTAGTAGTAGATTTCCCAAATAGAAATTGAAAAGAAGATCTCTCCATAATGACTTATAGCAGGCGAAATAAAATCAGCACAAACAAGAAAGGTTTTCCTTACCAATTCCACTTACCAATAGCGCTTCACTCCCCCGGCAACGGCGCCAGAAAATAGTCTTGATGACCCACAAGTATAGGGGGTGTATCGTAGTATTTTCGATAAGTAAGAATGTCGATCCCAACGAGGAGCAGAAGGTGTTGACAAGCAGTTTCGATGAAGGATTCACTGTAAATGCTCACAGACAAGTATTCAGGGGGTTTTGATGTAACAGTTGAATAAAGTACGAGTAAGTAAAGTGCGAGAGTAACAATTGCAGCGAGTGGCCCAATCCTTTTTAGCACAAAGGACAAGCCGGTTTGTTTACTTATAATGACCAAACGTTCTCGAGGACACACGGGATTTTAGTCTAGTGCTTTCGCTACATACGGCTAAATAATCTTCATTGTTATGATAAGTGTTGTGTGGGTGAACCTATGCTAATGTACCGCCCTTCCTAGGACTAATACATACTTGTGATTATACCCCTTGCAAGCATCCGCAACTACAAGAAAGTAATTAAGAATAAATCTAACCACAGCCTTAAACTCTGAGATCCTGCTATCCCTCCTGCATCGATATACCAACGGGGGTTTAGGTTTCTGTCACTCCGGCAACCCCGCAATTGGCAAACGAGTACAAGATGCATTCCCCTAGGCCCATAAATGGTGAAGTGTCATGTAGTCGACGTTCACATGACACCACTAGAAGAATAACACCACAACTTAAATATCATACCATTGAATATTACTCAACCATAGTTCACTACTAACATTTAGACTTCACCCATGTCCTCAAGAACTAAACGAACTACTCACGAGACATCATATGGAACATGATCAGAGGTGATATGATGATGAATAACAATCTGAACATAAACTTGGTTCAATGGTTTCACTCAATAGCATCAACAACAAGTAGAGATCGATACCGGGAGAGTTTCCCCTATCAAACAATCAAGATCAAACCCAAATTGCTATGGCGGTGACGGTGTCCAGCGGTGGAGACGGCGGTGATGATGGTGGAGATGATGATGATGGTGATGGAGATGATGTCCAGCTCGATGACGGTGACGATGGCGTCGATTTCCCCCTCCGGGAGGGAATTTCCCCGGCGGATTCCTGCCCACCGGAGAGCTCTTTTCTCTCTGGTGTCCTCCGCCCCGCAGAGGCGGCTGTAACTCTTCGCGAGGTACCCTCTGTGGCTTAGGTTTTCGGGACGAAGGGTTTCGCGAAGAAAAGGAGGCGAAAGGGGCTGTGGGGCCCCCACACCACAAGGTGGCGCGGCCAGGCCATGGGCCGCGCCGCCCTATGGTCTGGGCCCACCTTGGGTCCAGCTGGCTCCTCCTTTTGGCTTCCTTCGTCATCTTGAAAAATAGGATTTTTGGTATAATTTCCTTCCACAGTTGATCTTCCGAAATATTGCGTTCTGACGGTGCTTTTTCCAGCAGAATCCTGGCTCCGGTGCTTGATCCTCCAATAATGATGAAACATGCAAATAAGATGAAATAACATAAGTATTGTGTCCCAATATGAAATATATCAATGAATAACAACAAATTATGATACAAAATAGTGATGCAAATTGGGCGTATCAGTACACATGTGGCTTCCAACCATTTTGAGCATGATCACCATTGTTGTGATGCTCAACAAGGGTGTACAACAATGTCGTGTCCATCTCAGGAGTCCAAGAAAGGTAAGCTCTAGTAGGGCCTTTCTTTGTTTTTTGTGCAGCCATGCTTCTACAGTTAAATTAAAGATTGGGCATAAAAAGTAAAGACAATAGTAAGTTGGAGACATAATGCATATATATTGGTTGACACATGATGCATGTACAGAATATGAACAAAAGAAACCATTAGCATGCTACCACACAAAAAGGGGCACCATCATCAAGCTAGCACAAAAAGGGGCACCATCACCTGCTAGCTATCTACTGCATCACTAGTTATCTACTCGATTTCTAGTTCTCCATGTGCCACAACCGCAAACTGCTCCCTAAAATTAGACCACTGAGGAGTTTGTTGGACACTTCTAATTAAAGTAGCATCATCTGCCGGTTCATGAGTCATAGCTGCTAATTCAGCGTCAACTTCCTGCAACAATAAATTATCCCTCACATGCTGCCTTTCCCTTGCAAAGTTGTGCAGCACACAACATGCATTAATAATTCGAATCTGCAAATATTTAGTTCATAGTCAGTTTTGTTGTACCACACAGCACACATTATTACTTGTTCCATATGGACATGTGTACCTGATCCTCTATGGAAAAGAAAGAACAATTACGGAGGATGGCCCATTTTTTCTTCAACAACCCAAAGGTTCTCTCCACAACATTTCTAGCACGAGCATGGCGCAAGTTATACAATTCCTTGTAATTTTGCGGTTGTTGTTGACTAGCAACCCACTCTTTTAAGTGGTACCGAGTGGATCTAAATGGAGATAGAAATCCGGGTCCATTTGTATATCCAGCATCAACTAGGTAGTATTTCCCTATTTGCGAAATAAATAAGTTAGCTAACAATTAAACATGAGAAAGGAAGAGCCAAGAGAAAGAGTCATACCCTGGGGTACAACAAATGCATCTTGGCGGTCGTTTCTCATAGCATCTTTTAACACTTTCGAGTCTGATGCCGAGCCCTCCCAACCAGGTAGAACATAGAGAAATTTCATGTTCCAATCAACCACACCAAGCATGTTAGTGGTGATCTCTTGGTGCCTATTTCTATATCTCCCTCTGTCCGCAGTACTGACAAACACAGGAATATGACACCCATCGAGTGCTCCTAGTGCATTGCCAAACCACTTCCATTTGTAATCATCGGGAGGGTTGACACTAGGATCGGGAAGCTTGATAAAGTCACCACTTAGAGATAGGATGGCTGATAACACAGTAGAGAAGTTCCTACTGATAGTCTCTAAAGACCACTGGTATGTGCCACCCAAGATTCTCATTTTAATTCCATGTCCAACAGCTTGTAGGAACATAGCAAGATTTTCTTCTACTGTCACAAGTGTGCTATCTTTCAAACCACATTTCTCACGCAACATAGCACAAAGATCATGGAAGTTTCTTTTAGTTAAGTGTAGCGTATCATAGCAAGCTGTCTCGGACCCGTCATATGTTTTTTTCAATATGTACTTCCTATATGCAACCTTCTCCTCATCATCATTGAAACATCCTAGGTCCCTCGGTGCCCTTTGCGTACTAAGATAAGCTAGAGCAAGACATGACATCTCGAAATATTTCTTTGTCAACAATATACTTTTTCTTTTTCTTCTCTTGTTCTCTTCGGTAATATAAGCAGCCATCTCTAGTTGAGACATGATAAATAGCTACAATGCACACATCAAAACACTCATGTCTACATGACAATCAAATACAAACATTTATACATGGTGCACATATGTAAGAAATTCACATGTACTCTAGGCAAACATCAATCAATGAGTCAAAAGTAGACATTTTATACCTCCAATTGACCTCAGCTGCTACTACTTGTCCTAGAAATCTGCAATCAAAACAAATCACAAAATTACCCCATTACAATTGTATGGCTGCTGCATAGCAAGTAATCAATGGAGTTGAGCATGGCCATGGAGGGAGCCAACCAAAACCGGTGCTATTCACCCACCGACGGCCGCCGTTTCCACTCCAACCGCCGTCGGCGCCCACCTCTCGCCGGCTCTCTCCCATGGCGATTTCTAGGGTTAGGGCCGGGAGATGAGAGGGGCGGCCAGGGTGTAGGGCGGCGCGCGCCGGCGCGGCTATGGAATAGGGCAAGGAGAGGGAGGCGAGTCCATGGAGAAGAGGAGGGGCGTACCTGGGCGCGGCGGCCGCCGACCGTCCTGGTCCTCTGCGTCGGGCGGGCGGGCCTGGAGTCACTCTCCTCTCGCGGGAGTGTTTCCAGGGACGAAGAGGTATCGCTAGCGGGGGAGAGTGGCTCGCCAGAACGTTTCCGCGCGATTCAGAGGTCGGACCCTCGGAAAGTATCGCGCGCAGTTTGCACAGAGCGAATCGGTACCTCGGAATTTCAGCACGTTTCCAGACTGTAATTCCCAGGCCATTCCAAACGACGGAAATTGCCTTCTAATTCCAGATTCTTTGATTCCAAGGCCAATTCTTTACATCCAAACACAACATTAGTTTTTTGAGATGAAAGATCTTGGAGAAGCTGATGTTATATTGAACATTGATGGCGCGTAACTCACACGTTCGTTGGGAACCCCAAGAGGAAGGTATGATGCGCACAGCAGCAAGTTTTCCCTCAGAAAGAAACCAAGGTTTATCGAACCAGGAGGAGCCAAGAAGCACGTTGAAGGTTGATGGCGGCGGGGTGTAGTGCGGCGCAACACCAGGGATTCCGGCGCCAACGTGGAACCTGCACAACACAACCAAAGTACTTTGCCCCAACGAAACAGTGAGGTTGTCAATCTCACCGGCTTGCTGTAACAAAGGATTAACCGTATTGTGTGGAAGATGATTGTTTGCAGAAAATAGTAGAACAAGTATTGCAGTAGATTGTATTTCAGTAAAGAGAATTGGACCGGGGTCCACAGTTCACTAGAGGTGTCTCTCCCATAAGACAAACAGCATGTTGGGTGAACAAATTACAGTTGGGCAATTGACAAATAAAGAGAGCATGACCATGCACATACATATCATGATGAGTATAGTGAGATTTAATTGGGCATTACGACAAAGTACATAGACCGCCATCCAACTGCATCTATGCCTAAAAAGTCCACCTTCAGGTTATCATCCGAACCCCCTCCAGTATTAAGTTGCAAAGCAACAGACAATTGCATTAAGTATGGTGCGTAATGTAATCAACAACTACATCCTTAGACATAGCATCAATGTTTTATCCCTAGTGGCAACAGCACAACACAACCTTAGAACTTTCATCACATCGTCCTGTGTCAATGTGCATGAACCCACTATCGAGCATAAGTACTCCCTCTTGGAGTTACAAGCATCTACTTGGCCGAGCATCTACTAGTAACGGAAAGCATGCAAGATCATAAACAACACGTAGATATAACTTTGATAATCAACATAACAAGTATTCTTTATTCATCGGATCCCAAACAAACGCAACATATAGAATTACGAGATAGATGATCTTGATCATGTTAGGCAGCTCACAAGATCCGACAATGATAGCACAATGGGGAGAAGACAACCATCTAGCTACTGCTATGGACCCATAGTCCAGGGGTAGACTACTCACACATCACACCGGAGGCGACCATGGCGGCGTAGAGTCCTCCGGGAGATGATTCCCCTCTCCGGCAGGGTGCCGGAGGCGATCTCCTGGATCCCCCGAGATGGGATCGGCGTTGGCGGCGTCTCTGGAAGGTTTTCCGTATCGTGGCTCTCGGTACTGGGGGTTTCGTCACGGAGGCTTTAAGTAGGCGGAAGGGTAGGTCAAGAGGCGGCGCGAGGTGCCTGGACCATAGGGCCGCGCGGCCGGGCGGGGGCCGCGCCGTCCTATGCTCTGGCTGCCTCGTGGCCCCTCTTCGTTTCGTCTTCGGACTTCCGGAAGCTTCGTGGAAAAATGGGCCCTGGGCTTTGATTTCGTCCAATTCGAGAATATTTCCTTACTAGGATTTCTGAAACCAAAAACAGCAGAAACAAAGAATCGGCACTTCGGCATCTTGTTAATAGGTTAGTTCCGAGAAAATGCACGAATATGACATAAAGTGTGCATAAAACATGTAGATAACATCAATAATGTGGCATGGAACATAAGAAATTATCGATACGTCGGAGACGTATCAGCATCCCCAAGCTTAGTTATGCTCGTCCCGAGCAGGTAAAACGATAACACAGATAATTTCTGGAGTGACATGCCATCATAATCTTGATCATACTATTTGTAAAGCATATGTAGTGAATGCAGCGATCAAAACAATGTATATGACATGAGTAAACAAGTGAATCATAAAGCAAAGACTTTTCATGAATAGCACTTCAAGACAAGCATCAATAAGTCTTGCATAAGAGTTAACTCATAAAGCAATAATTCAAAGTAAAAGCATTGAAGCAACACAAAAGAAGATTAAGTTTCAGCGGTTGCTTTCAACTTGTAACATGTATATCTCATGGATATTGTCAACATAGAGTAATATAATAAGTGCAATAAGCAAGTATGTAGGAATCAATGCACAGTTCACACAAGTGTTTGCTTCTTGAGGTGGAGAGAAATAGGTGAACTGACTCAACATAAAAGTAAAAGAATGGTCCTCCATAGAGGAAAAGCATCGATTGCTATATTTGTGCTAGAGCTTTGATTTTGAAAACATGAAACAATTTTGTCAACGGTAGTAATAAAGCATATGCATCATGTAAATTATATCTTATAAGTTGCAAGCCTCATGCATAGTGTACTAATAGTGCCCGCACCTTGTCCTAATTAGCTTGGACTACCGGATCATCACAATGCACTCGTTTTAACCAAGTGTCACAAAGGGGTACCTCTATGCCGCTTTGTACAAAGGTCTAAGGAGAAAGCTCGCATTGGATTTCTCGCTATTGATTATTCTTCAACTTAGACATCCATACCGGGACAACATAGACAACAGATAATGGACTCCTCTTTTATGCATAAGCATGTAACAACAATTAATAATTTTCTCATTTGAGATTGAGGATATATGTCCAAAACTGAAACTTCCACCATGGATCATGGCTTTAGTTAGCGGCCCAATGTTCTTCTCTAACATATGCATGCTTAACCATAAGGTGGTAGATCTCTCTTACTTCAGACAAGACGGACATGCATAGCAACTCACATGAAATTCAACAATGAATAGTTGATGGCGTCCCCAGTGAACATGGTTATCGCACAACAAGCAACTTAATAAGAGATAAAGTGCATAATTACATATTCAATACCACAATAGTTTTTAAGCTATTTGTCCCATGAGCTATATATTGCAAAGGTGAATGATGGAATTTTAAAGGTAGCACTCAAGCAATTTACTTTGGAATGGCGGAAAATACCATGTAGTAGGTAGGTATGGTGGACACAAATGGCATAGTGGTTGGCTCAAGTATTTTGGATGCATGAGAAGTATTCCCTCTCGATACAAGGTTTAGGCTAGCAAGGTTTATTTGAAACAAACACAAGGATGAACCGGTGCAGCAAAACTCACATAAAAGACATATTGAAAACATTATAAGACTCTACACCGTCTTCCTTGTTGTTCAAACTCAATACTAGAAATTATCTAGACCTTAGAGAAACCAAATATGCAAACCAAATTTTAGCATGCTCTATGTATTTCTTCATTAATGGGTGCAAAGCATATGATGCAAGAGCTTAAACATGAGCACAACAATTGCCAAGTATCACATTACCCAAGACATTAATAGCAATTACTACATGTATCATTTTCCAATTCCAACCATATAACAATTTAACGAAGGAGAAACTTCGCCATGAATACTATGAGTAGAAACCAAGGACATACTTGTCCATATGCTACAGTGGAGCGTGTCTCTCTCCCATAAAGTGAATGCTAGGATCCATTTTATTCAAACAAAATAAAAACAAAAACAAACCGACGCTCCAAGAAAAAGCACATAAGATGTGATGGAATAAAAATATAGTTTCAGGGGAGGAACCTGATAATGTTGTCGATGAAGAAGGGGATGCCTTGGGCATCCCCAAGCTTAGACGCTTGAGTCTTCTTAATATATGCAGGGGTGAACCACCGGGGCATCCCCAAGCTTAGAGCTTTCACTCTCCTTGATCATGTTGCATCATACTCCTCTCTTGATCCTTGAAAACTTCCTCCACACCAAACTCGAAACAACTCATTAGAGGGTTAGTGCACAATAAAAATTAACATATTCAGAGGTGACACAATCATTCTTAACACTTCTGGACATTGCATAATGCTACTAGACATTAGTGGATCAAAGAAATTCATCCAACATAGCAAAAGAGGCAATGCGAAATAAAAGGCAGAATCTGTCAAAACAGAACAGTTCGTATTGACGAATTTTAAAATGGCACCAGACTTGCTCAAATGAAAATGCTCAAATTTAATGAAAGTTGCGTACATATCTGAGGATCATGCACGTAAATTGGATTAATTTTCTGAGCTACCTACAGGGAGGTAGACCCAGATTCGTGACAGTAAAGAAATCTGGAACTGCGCAGTAATCCAAATCTAGTACTTACTTTTCTATCAACGGCTTAACTTGGCACAACAAAACACAAAACTAAGATAAGGAGAGGTTGCTACAGTAGTAAACAACTTCCAAGACACAAAATAAAAACAAAGTACTGTAGGTAAAAACATGGGTTGTCTCCCATAAGCGCTTTTCTTTAACGCCTTTCAGCTAGGCGCAGAAAGTGTGTATCAAGTATTATCAAGAGACGAAGTGTCAACATCATAATTTGTTCTCATAATAGAATCAAAAGGGTACTTCATTCTCTTTCTAGGGAAGTGTTTCATACCTTTCTTGAGAGGAAATTGATATTTTATATTACCTTCCTTCATATCAATGATAGCACCAACAGTTCGAAGAAAAGGTCTTCCCAATATAATGGGACAAGATGCATTGCATTCAATATCCAAGACAACAAAATCAACGGGGACAAGGTTATTGTTAACGGTAATAAGAACATTATCAACTTTACCCAAAGATTTCTTTGTAGAATGATCAGCAAGATTAACATCCAAATAACAATTTTTCAGCGGTGGCAAGTCAAGCATATTATAAATTTTCTTAGGCATAACAGAAATACTTGCACCAAGATCACATAAAGCATTACAATCAAAATCTTTAACCTTCATCTTAATGATGGGCTCCCAACCATCCTCTAGCTTTTTAGGAATAGAGGCTTCGCGCTCTAGTTTCTCTTCTCTAGCTTTTATGAGAGCATTTGTAATATGATGCGTGAAAGCCAAATTTATAGCACTAGCATTAGGACTTTTAGCAAGTTTTTGCAAGAACTTTATAACTTCAGAGATGTGGCAATCATCAAAATTCAAACCATTATAATCTAAAGCAATGGGATCATCATCCCCAATGTTGGAAAAAATTTCAGCAGCTTTATCACAGGCAGTTTCAGCTTTAGCGATTTCAGGCGGTTTCTCGATTTGCATTAGAAGTGGAAACATTGCTAACACCAATTCTTTTATTAGTATTAGTAGGAGGTGCAGCAACATGTGTAGCATTAACATTACTAGTGGTGGTAATAGTCCAAACTTTAGCTATATTCTTCTCTTTAGCTAGTTTTTCATTTTCTTCTCTATCCCACCTAGCACGCAGTTCAGCCATTAATCTTATATTCTCATTAATTCTAACTTGGATGGCATTTGCTGTAGTAGTAATTTTATCATCTAAATCCTCAGGTTTAGCAGCCATTTTATTAATTAAAGAAGATTGTGATGCAGACATGTATGAGATTCGGGTTTCAGCATTAGCAAGTTTAGTTTGCAACCCCGAGATCTCCCTATTCAGATTTTCAAGTTGATTCCCTATATTCTTCAACAAGGTAGATTGCTCATTCATAGTTTTAGTAAACAATTTATTTTGCTCATATTGTGATTGCATAAAGCTCTTAGTGGATCTTTCAATTTCTAGCATCTTTTCTTCATTAGATGAAGCATATCTACCATAAGAATTACCATTAGCAGGGTATGGCCTAGAATCATTGTGATTGTTATTTTTAATGAAATTCACATCAACATATCCTTTTTGAGCAACTAATGACGCTAACGGAACATTATTAGAATTAACATTAGGCCTACCATTCACAAGCATAGACATAATAGCATCAATCTTATCACTCAAGGAAGAGGTTTCTTCGACAGAATTTACCTTCTTACCTTGTGGAGCTCTTTCCGTGTGCCATTCAGAGTAGTTGATCATCATATTATCAAGAAGCTTTGTTGCTTCACCAAGAGTGATGGACATAAAGGTACCTCCAGCAGCTGAATCCAATAAATTCCGTGAAGAAAAATTTAGTCTGCATAGAAGGTTTGGATGATCATCCAAGTAGTCAGTCCATGGGTTGGGCAATTTTTAACCAGAGATTTCATTCTTTCCCAAGCTTGAGCAACATGTTCAGTATCTAATTGTTTAAAATTCATTATGCTACTCCTCAAAGATATAATTTTAGCAGGGGGATAATATCTACCAATAAAAGCATCCTTGCATTTAGTCCATGAATCAATACTATTCTTAGGCAGAGATAGCAACCAATCTTTAGCTCTTCCTCTTAATGAGAAAGGGAACAATTTTAATTTTATAATGTCACCATCTACATCTTTATATTTTTGCATTTCACATAGTTCAACAAAATTATTAAGATGGGCAGCAGCATCATCAGAACTAACACCAGAAAATTGCTCTCGCATAACAAGATTCAGTAAAGCAGGTTTAATTTCAAAGAATTCTGCTGTAGTAGCAGGTGGAGCAATAGGTGTGCATAAGAAATCATTATTATTTGTGGTTGTGAAGTCACACAACTTAGTATTTTCAGCGTTGGCCATTTTAGCAACAGTAAATAAAGCAAACTAGATAAAGTAAATGCAAGTAAACTAATTTTTTTGTGTTTTTGATATAGCAAACAAGATAGCAAATAAAGTAAATCTAGCAACTAATTTTTTTGTATTTTGATTTAGTGCAGCAAACAAAGTAGTAAATAAAACTAAGCAAGACAAAAACAAAGTAGAGAGATTGAGAAGTGGAGACTCCCCTTGCAGCGTGTCTTGATCTCCCCGGCAACGGCGCCAGAAAATATGCTTGATGGCGTGTAACTCACACGTTCGTTGGGAACCCCCAAGAGGAAGGTATGATGCGCACAGCAGCAAGTTTTTCCTCAGAAAGAAACCAAGGTTTATCGAACCAGGAGGAGCCAAGAAGCACGTTGAAGGTTGATGGCGGCGGGGTGTAGTGCGAGCGCAACACCGGGGATTCGGCGCCAACGTGGAACCTGCACAACACAACCAAAGTACTTTGCCCCAACGAAGCTTGATGAGGTTGTCAATCTCACCGGCTTGTCAGCAACAAAGGATTAACCGTATTGTGTGGAAGATGATTGTTTGCGAGAAAACAGTAGAACAAGTATTGCGATGATTGTATTTCAGTAAAGAGAATTGGACCGGGGTCCACAGTTCACTAGAGGTGTCTCTCCCATAAGACAAACAGCATGTTGGGTGAACAAATTACAGTTGGGCAATTGACAAATAAAGAGAGCATGACCATGCACATACATATCATGATGAGTATAGTGAGATTTAATTGGGCATTACGACAAAGTACATAGACCGCCATCCAACTGCATCTATGCCTAAAAAGTCCACCTTCAGGTTATCATCCGAACCCCCTCCGGTATTAAGTTGCAAAGCAACAGACAATTGCATTAAGTATGGTGCGTAATGTAATCAACAACTACATCCTTAGACATAGCATCAATGTTTTATCCCTAGTGGCAACAGCACAACACAACCTTAGAACTTTCTCACATCCTTGTCCCGGTGTCAATGCAGGCATGAACCCACTATCGAGCATAAGTACTCCCTCTTGGAGTTACAAGCATCTACTTGGCCAGAGCATCTACTAGTAACGGAAAGCATGCAAGATCATAAACAACACGTAGATATAACTTTGATAATCAACATAAAAAGTATTCTCTATTCATCGGATCCCAACAAACGCAACATATAGAATTACAGATAGATGATCTTGATCATGTTAGGCAGCTCACAAGATCCGACAATGATAGCACAATGGGGAGAAGACAACCATCTAGCTACTGCTATGGACCCATAGTCCAGGGGTAGACTACTCACACATCACACCGGAGGCGACCATGGCGGCGTAGAGTCCTCCGGGAGATGATTCCCCTCTCCGGCAGGGTGCCGGAGGCGATCTCCTGGATCCCCCGAGGTGGGATCGGCGTTGGCGGCGTCTCTGGAAGGTTTTCCGTATCGTGGCTCTCGGTACTGGGGGTTTCGTCACGGAGGCTTTAAGTAGGCGGAAGGGTAGGTCAAGAGGCGGCGCGAGGTGCCCAGACCATAGGGCCGCGCGGCCAGGGCAGGGGCCGCGCCGCCCTATGCTCTGGCTGCCTCGTGGCCCCTCTTCGTTTCGTCTTCGGACTTCTGGAAGCTTCGTGGAAAAATAGGCCCCTGGGCTTTGATTTCGTCCAATTCCGAGAATATTTCCTTACTAGGATTTCTGAAACCAAAAACAGCAGAAAACAGAATCGGCACTTCGGCATCTTGTTAATAGGTTAATTCCAGAAAATGCACGAATATGACATAAAGTGTGCATAAAACATGTAGATAACATCAATAATGTGGCATGGAACATAAGAAATTATCGATACGTCGGAGACGTATCAAACATCAAGCTATTGAGAGATGGGAATAATGGGATTACACTTGTGCAATCTCATTATGTTGAGAAGGTGTTGAACAGATTTGGCTATGCTGATTGCAAATCTTCTCTCACACCTTATGATCCTAGTGTCTTGCTTCAAAAGAATGAAAAGACAACTAAAGATCAATTGAGATACTCTCAAATAATTGGTTCACTCGTGTATTTAGCTTGCGCTACGAGGCCTGATATCTCGTTTGTTGTGTGCAAACTTAGCCGGTTTGTGGCCAACCCGGGAGATGATCATTGGCATGCTCTTGAGAGAGTGATGCGCTATCTAAAGGGAACCATGAGTTATGGAATTCATTATACCGGGTATCCAAGAGGACTTGAAGGGTATAGTGATTCCAATTGGATTTCTGATGCTAAAATGAAAGCCACAAGTGGATATGTTTTCACTCTTGGTGGTGGCGCTATTTCCTGGAAGTATTGCAAGCAGACCATCTTAACGAGGTCAACTATGGAAGCAGAACTCACAGCATTAGATACAGCTACTGTCGAAGCGGAATGGCTTTGCGAGCTCTTGATGGACTTGCCTATGGTTGAAAAACCAATACCGGCCATCCTCATGAACTGTGATAATCAAACTGTGATTATCAAAGTGAGAAGTTCTAAGGATAATATGAAAAGTTCCAAACATATCAAGAGGAGGTTGAAGTCTGTCAGAAAACTGAAAAACTCCGGAGTGATAGCATTGGATTATGTCCAAAGTGCTAAAAATCTGGCAGATCCTTTCACAAAAGGACTATCAAGAAACATGATAGACCTTGCATCGAGGGAGATGGGTTTGAGACCCACTTGAGTTGCCGAGGGGGTAACCCAACCTATGTAATCGAAAATTCCGTGAACTAGGACCTGGGAAAACAAACCGGAGTAACTGAGTTGAGAGAAAATTTAATACTCCCACTCCGCTGCAGATGCAATTCTCTCATAGCTACTATAAGGCAGGTTGACAATGTCTTAATGTGTTTTGAGCGGCTCTTGATGAGTGAAGACGCCGTCCTACAGGGCGATATTTTGAAGAACACACCTATATGAGTGACACTACTGGTCATAGTGTGGGAGATTTGGGTGAATCTCTTGTAAGCTCATGAAGGGCCGAGGAGTATGACTTATAAGCTCCACCCGAGGGGAAGGCTAAGGTAGCCTAGTACCGTACCGGCATTGAGCGGAACTTGCTGCACAAAGACTGACAATTCAAGGCATAGTCCATTGTTCAGTTGTAGTCAAGCGTAGCACCTTGCCTAAGTGGAAGTTCAACTTAACAGTCTCCACTGAAGTGCAGGTATATTAAACAGTGAATGGAACTAATGTGTCATCTGATGTGCATATGAGATCTGGTGGGGGATTGTTAAATGTAGATGGGCTGCAGCCCAATAAGGCAGCCCATGCAGTCTACAATTCCTGAAATCTCAAGGCCCATCACGTTGGCCGCTTGGGACAGCCTTGGGGGACAAAGTTTAGTCCCACATTGCTAGTTGGGAGAGAGTTGGAGTGGTATATAAGGGCTGCTGTTCTAGTCATTCCAATTGAGTGAGAATAGAAGGAGCCCTCGCGCACTCCTCCTCCTCCGCCCGCCCCGCCTCGGCTCGGCACGGCACGGCACGGCACGCACGCACGTCGCGTTTCGTGACTCGAGTTCGAGACACACTCAAGGAAGCCTAAATTTTTGCTTGGTGCACCAACTGTGTTGGGTACGTGTCGGCCTGCATGTGCATGCTCGCCGCGTGTCCCTGGCTTCCTACGCATGTCAACGCGGTCGGGGCGGCTCTCCTCCCAGGCTATACAAGGAGACCGATCAGATCTGGAAAATAGTGCTCTTAGATCTCTCTCGTGAAGTTTCTTTTGCTGTGCTACTCTCTAGTCTTCCCCATCCCGGCGACTGCGTGCACAGCCGTCCGGGAGAGCAGGCCTCCGAAACCCCGTCCATTGAGATCCTGCACCGGGAGACGGGCGATAAGATTTTTGGGGAGCGTCTCGGCGCGACTGCTCGCTGCTGTTCGTCTTCTTCTTCGACGGTTCGGCTACTTCATCGACAGATCCGACTACACCATGGGCGACATCAACAACTCCCATGGTGGTGGTGGTGCTGCTACTGGTGCGACCTTCCCAGTCGCAATGTACGTGCTTTTCCTCTCCTACCTTGCACGCTACTTGTACCATGTTCAGATCTGATGCATGTGCTTAGTCTGATGTGTTTGGTTAAGTATGTTTGTGCATCTGTAATGTTGCTTTCGGTAATTAACTCACACGAAAATTGCCTAATAATCCAACACAATGGTCATCGCGGTGGCCGGTGCGGTAGAGAGGATGGGCAACAACGGCATGCTGCTGGCTGGGAGGGGGAGCTGGAGATTACCGAGGAGGGTTTTTTTTTTGAGATGGATTATGGGGAAGGTTGTGAACTTGTGAAAGCAGTTAATGGATCGGCTTGCGCTGCAATATGCTGTCGGCTCCGGGCCACTTTGGGTGAAGCCCACTTGTCTATTTCGGATGATGTTCGAGGCCGGTGGTGCTGACCCTGACAGTGAGAATTCACGATCCCCATCGATCCCCATTCTCAACGGAATCGCCGCCGGCGCCGCCACGCCATGCTCCGCCTGCGAAGCTGCATCCTCACCCGTCTCCTCTCCTCTCCCTCCTGCGCGAGTCCCATCACCCCTCTCCACCGACTGCTCTCAGCGGCTACGGCCGACCCAAGCCCAGCGTTCGCCGTCGAGCAGTACCTCGTCGACACCTGCGGCCTCACCCGGCCCCAAGCCCTCAAGGCCTCCGCCCAGCTCGCCCACCTCAAGTCCCCCTCCAAGCCCGACGCCGTGCTCGCCTTCCTCGCGGACCTCGGCCTCTCCAGCGCCGACGTCGCCGCCGCCGTCGCAGGGGACCCGCAGTTGCTCTGCGCCGACGTGGACAAGACCCTGGCCCCCGTCGTCGCCGGGCTCACCGGCCACGGCCTCTCGCGCACCGAGGTCGCGCGCCTCGTCTCGCTCGGCCGCACCATCTTCCGCTGCAGATCCATCGTCTCCAACCTCCCATACTACCTATCGCTCTTCGGATCCTACGAGAACCTCCAACAATTACTCAAGCAGCGCCCCGAACTCCTCGGATGCAGCCTGGAGAAGGTGGTCAAGCCCAACGTCGCGTTCCTGCGGGAGTGCGGGTTAGGAGACTGCATCCTCTCGACGCCGCGCATACTTTCCACCAACCCAGAGCGCCTCCCTGCAATGGTCGCATGCGCTGAAGGCCTCGGCGTACCCCGCAGATCTCCGATGTTCAGGCATGTGCTATACGCTGTTGCAATCGTCGGCGAGGATAAAATCGCCGCCAAAGTGGATTACTTGAAGAAAACCTTCAGGTGGTCGGATGCTCAAGTGGGTATTGTTGCTTGTAGGAATCCACAGGTGCTGTCGAGGTCCAAGGGCACGCTGCAGCGCTTGTCCGAGTTCTTTATCTCTGAGATGGGGTTGGAACCTGCGGACATTGCTCATCGTTCAGTAGTGCTCACTTATAGCCTGGACAGCCGCCTCAAGCCCCGGTACTACGCTGTAAAGTTCCTCAAGGAAAATGGATTGGTAAAGTGCTTCCCGAGCTACTTCACGATTTTCAACATGATCGACAAGGTGTTCGTGGAGAGGTACATATGCCCTCACAAGGAAGCTGCTCCACACCTCTATCAAGACTATGTTGCCGCTTGCAAAGGCGAAGTGTCCACTAGATTCTTATCTGCTTGAAACAAGAGCCTGACATGAAAAATTGTAATGCTCACTTATCAGTAATGCTCACTTATAGCCTGGACAGCCGCCTCAAGCCCCGGTACTACGCTGTAAAGTTTCTCAAGAAAAATGGATTGGTCAAGAGCTTCCCGAGCTACTCTACAATTTTCCACCTGACCGACAAGGTATTTGTGGAGAGGTACATATGCCCTCACAAGGAAGGCTGCTCTGCACCTCTATGAAGACTATGGTGCTGCTTGCAAAGGGGAAGTATCCACTAGATTCTTATCTGCTTGAACCAAGACCCTTACAAGTTACATGGAAATGTGGAACTTTTTTGTGGCAAAACAAAGTTTTCACTCCTTGCAGTAAACTGCTTAGTCTTGTTTCAGTGTTCGCCAAATTAGACGCTGCTTATCCTCTATTCTATGTATGCTACATGCTGGTTTGGTCATTGCTAAGTGCTAATGCATGATGAAAATGATAATTTGATTCATGAAACCTGATGTCCTGTTATTGTTGTTTTTATTGTCATTTAGCAGAGAAGAAATCATTGCATGCAATGTGTCAAAAAAATAAAATACCCATGACCATGAATATATTTGTGTCTCCCACTTTTATTTAAAATCATGGAGATAACATGTGTGGGTGGACCAGTTTTCTGTCATAACCAGGATGCATTAAACACAAAGCGAAAGAACTGCACTGTTTTTCATTAAAATATTGGTATGTCTGCTTTGATACCAAATTTTATTTAGTTGTTCCTTTCCCATTCCATTATATTTTTGCCCCATCATATGTCAATACTAAATGGCAGTTCAATCTTCAATAATTAGATGATTCTATTGCGTATATTTATTTTGCCTTTTGTTGTCTTTCCTCTGATTCTTAATGAAGGATTATCTTTTTTCCTAAATCCATCGGGCTGTAGCTGGCCTTCCTTCTACAAGGAAAACTTTCAGATTTGATAAAGTAACGTACTAACATATGATAAACAAACGAGTCTAAATTATTGAAATCTGTCATTTATCGTTAGAACTAAGACAATGGAGATGGACTGGATTAGTTTTATAATATTTCCTCTATCATTGCTTGCATATGTGAAATTGGATCTGTTCAACAAACCTACAGGTATATTTTGGAAATAAACAGCCGAAAAAACTGTAGGTTCAAAAATCAATTTTATGAATCTTCAAAGATATCTGCCTTAACTCATGTCGAAGCTGTTTGATACTTCAAAGATATCTGCCTTAACTCAAGTCGAAGTTGTTTGATACTTCGAAGTCATGAAATAAGCAGCATGTGTTTTGTCAAACCATAATTTAAATTTGCAATTTGTGAACTATATTTTTGTTCTGCTGTTTTCTCATGCTCTGGTTTTGAAACTTCATTGAGATTTTATTTTTGCCGGCAAAACTTCAATGAGGCTTATGGCCACACTGGATAGATGGTACAATCTTATCCATTTTTTTACGTGCCTCAGTTCTTCAGAGCCAGACTTAGTGTCAACATATTCCTTTATCACACCCCATCTGTATGACATTAGCTCTTCTGTTTTGAGAACATTGGTCCTGGGCTTAACTAGTTCTATTGACAAATCACTTTCTTATCTTAAAATACATCATTCATTACTGGAGCTTGTGAGTTCCAGATGATTAAGATATGGCAAAGTCCTTCTCGGGATTGAAGGGGAAAATGCAACACATGTGGTTCCTTCTATAAGCTAAGCTGGGTTGCTGGAATAATTTTTCTTTAGGTATTCCTCTACATTTTCTTTATATTGTGTTTATCTATCCATGATGGCTCATCTGTATTGATCATCTTCATGGAGCAAATTTCCTTTGGCTAAGAAAATTGTAGAGACATGTGTTAATTCTGCAAACATTAGTTGCCGAGTAGCTTTTCAGCAGCGGTAGCTTTATTTGTGCCTAAAAGCTCGTCAACTACATGCTGCAGCAACCATCGTGTCCTCCAAATTCTATCTATGCAATGCTTATTTCGTTCTCTCATTTTTGTAGTACTCGCTGATTGCTATGGCACCCTTAATAAAGTTGCTAACGCCGATGTGATTCCATTTCAAAGTGGTCACGATTTTTCCGATGCTTTTTCGTATGCAGAGAGCAACATACATAGTAGTATTTGGTCTTACCACGAGGTGCACCTATAATATCCGTTCATTTTGGTTGCTTGCATTTTTTGAATGGTTATCTGTATCTAATATGCAATTTAGACATAAAATGAAGACACCATTTTGTTTTTGGTTATCTTTATTCGGAAGGGACAGTTCTTCTGTTATAGCTTCCATTGGCTCCTCTTTAATTCATATATATGTAGCTTGCTTTATGTGCCATTATTTGATCGATTTGTAAAGTTGAATGTAGTACTCTGCTAATATTTTGGCTATTATTCTGCAAATGATAGTACCATTTATCCTTTTATAACAGTCTTGTGTTGTTTGTTTCAGATCGTCATTCAGTCTATCGATCATCCATTAATTTGCAGTTAAGTCGTCTTTGCGGCGACCCAGCCCAGCAAATCATCTACATTGTTTGTCACCATGTCATTTACTTGAAAAGATACTTGATGAAAACTACACATGTGCCTCCTGGTGCTTTGTCTTGCATAATTTGGTTAGCTTCTCTGAATGGTTTTCACAGAACACCGCACGCAACAACAGATTGCATTGGCTTGTGTTGTATCTGCCGAAGTCCCAGAATGCAATCATCCATCGTTGCTCGTAGACTCTGGTTTGGTATTACTTGCACCGTTCGATGAAACAGGACAGGCTTGCCCCATCAAAAAAGCAAAATCCAGTGTCATCTATAATGCATATCACAGTAGGGAACATATCACTGAATAATATTACTCCCTCTGCTCCATATTAACTGTCGCAAATATAGATGTATCTGGACACATTTTTGTTCTAGATACATCCATATTAGTGACAATTAATATGAATGGGAGGGAGTATTAATTCCTCAAAAAATATTGTATTATTAGTTCGTATATATGTGAGGATATAAATAATAAACTAGTGCATGTTTGAAGCAGCTGTATACCTGCGGCCGGTTCAGTAGGAAGGAAGGTTGCACTGCTGGCTCCTGAGTTGTTAGACTGGTCAGATATTAAGTTTCTTCCAATGGATCCGTTGGACGGGTTGACTGTTGTAAACAAATAAATTTGGCCCCAAACTAAAGGAAACTGTAGATTCGAGTTTTACTGTGTAGTTCTTGACAACAATCTGTTCTATCCATTCCTTGGTGGGTCTTTGCTTTGGTGAAGATGAGTGCCATATCTTCCCCAGTTGTCGTCTAAAGCTACCTCAACCTGGAAGAAGTTCATTTTATATCTTCTGAATTGCAGAACAGGGAGGTAGTGGAAGCTTGATCATGAGCTGCAAACTTAAGATTTGGATTCTGCTTTGGGTCTGGTTGAGCACAAGAAACAAGTTCAGTGCATAAGGAATTGGGGAAGGCCCCATTTATTTTTGACAGCCGTCAGGTATCAGTGCATCCAGAAATTATGAACACTGTGCAGATAGATCACGTTGCTGCTTGCTGGTAATTTTGCCCGAGTCACTAGTTAAATACTACCTCTGTCCATATAATGGTGTCGCAAGTTCATTTAAATTTGGATGTATTTAGACACTTTTTTATTGCATAGATACATCCAAATTTAGATAAATCTTTGACATCCTTTTATGAATGAAGAGTGGTATCCATATGCATCTCCGCTCGCGTGTGCCCCCAGGGCGCTGTCGGGGGAGAGCCCATCGCGCCGCCCTCGCACACCATTCACTTGTGCCTCTCGCCGCTGTTGTCGCTGGCCCTTGGTGCGGTGGCAGCGGGCCTGACCGATGAAGGAGGCCTGGTGTGGTCGTTTGCCCGAGACAGTTGCTGGGGCGGATATGGCTGACGAGTCGACGAGCAACGGCTAGGGCGACGCCCCTAGCCGGGGTGGTGGCGGAGGCCCCCTTGGCAGCGCTTGATCGGCGGTGAGGGCTGGGCTGCGGGTTGGCTTGGGACGAACCCTAGATCTTGATCTAGGCGCTTCTCTATGATGTCTCTCCATCTCCTTGATGTGACACGACCGGTTCTAGTGTTGGATTGACCTTGCTCTTCCGTCTCCTTGCGTGTCGTCGACCATGGTTGTCGGTTGGGCTCGGGGAGGCAGATCCCACAGGTTGCCAGCAAGTGGTGTGGGGGTTGTTGGCTTGGCATGAATAAAGGTGGAGGTCCTTGGATTTCTCTCTCACCATGATGTAGAAACTGCCAATCGCGTCATTGATCTTCGATGGACTATCGAGTTCCAAAAGGCTCCACCGGCGAATTTCAAATGGACGACATGCTTGGAGTTTGCCGAAGCGGATGGTGTTTTGGTCGAGCGGAACCGTGTTTTTTTCTAACCGATTGGTTTCCGAGGGGAGGTTTTGCGAAGCTCTGCAGTTTGTTGCCATCATGTGACATGTCTTGGTTCCACGGTGAAGTCAGACACTGGCATGGACACTGAGATCTGAGGACTACCAATGGAGGTTTGAGTCCTGGCGGTGTCGAGATTCTTGCTTGATGACTCGTGACTTGGAGCTGCAGAATTTTCAAGTGGGGACGACAGCATATGAGGAATTCAGTGTCTAAACTTGCAGGGTGAAAACCTTAAGTCGTTCTTAATTAGTTGTGTCTGGAATGATCTTGCTGAAATTATTGTTTTGTGAGTGTGGACTTTCTACGGGGTGAAAACCTATGGTCATTGATCAGGGTGATGATGGCTCTTGTGCATTGTTTCCTTCTTGGAGGCGTCGCTTTTGGAGTTGATGAATTCGTGGTGCTGTTTTGGTGGTGTTTGGTCCGCTTGTTAGAAGAAATTGGTCACTTTAGCAGGTGTAATTTTTCTTTTTCTTTTGGCTGTATGTATTCGTATGGCCATTAGGACACTACGTTATTGCAGAGGCCGGGTGTAATTGGTATCTTCACATATTCACGATATTAATATATTTTATTTCGGAAAATGGATGAAAGGGGTATTTTTGAGGCAAAAGAGAAACAAGTTAAATGAAAATAAACAACGGCTGCGTGTTTCGGCCCAGCTAGCTCATGGACCATGTTAAGGCCGATCGTGCCGTGTGATTTCACGATGGCGGCCCATCTCTACGCATCTCTATACAGAACTCGATTCCCATCAATCTTCTTTCTCGAAATCTCAAAAAAAAAAAAAAATCTTCTTTCTCAACGGAAAGCACTCTGCACGCCGCCGCCGCCGCCGCCGTCGGCTGCCGCCATGCTCGGCCTGCGGGGCTGCTTACTTACCCATATCCTCTCTTCTTCCTCCGCCACCTATCCCATATCCCCTCTCCACCGACTGCTCTCAGCAGCTGCGGCCGACCCAAGCCCCGTGTTCGCCGTCGAGCAGTACCTCGTCGACACCTGCGGCCTCACCCGGCCCCAAGCCCTCAAGGCCTCCGCCAAGCTCTCCCACCTCAAGTCCCCCTCCAAGCCCGATGCCGTGCTGGCCTTCCTCGCCGGCATCGGCCTCTCCAGTGCCGACATCGCCGCCGCCGTCGCAGGTGACCCCCAGTTACTCTGCACCGATGTGGACAAGACCCTAGCCCCAGTCATTGGAGGGCTCACCGCCCACGGCCTCTCGCGTACTCAGGTCGCGCGCCTTGTCTCGCTCGGCCGCCCCATCTTCCGCAATAGATCCCTCGCATCCAACCTACCCTACTACCTATCGCTCTTCGGATCCAACCAGAACCTCCTCAAGTTACTCAACCAGAGCCCCCATCTCCTCGGATGCAGCCTGGAGAAGGTGGTCAAGCCCAACGTCGCGTTCCTGCGGGAGTGCGGGCTAGGAGATTGCATTCTGTCCAAGGTGCACTTCTCGACGCCACACATACTTTCCGTCAACCCAGAGCGCCTCCCTGCAATGGTCGCATGCGCTGAAGGCCTCGGCGTACCCCGCAGATCTCCGATGTTCAGGCATGTGCTATACGCTGTTGCGATGGTCGGCGAGGATAAAATCGCTGCCAAGGTGGATTACTTGAAGAAAACTTTCAGGTGGTCGGATGCTGAGGTGGGTGTTGTTGCTTGTAAGACTCCGCAGCTGCTGTCGAGGTCTAAGGACACGCTGCAGCGCTTGTCCGACTTCTTTATCGATGAGCTGGGTTTGGAACCGACATACATTGCTCATCGGTCAGTAATGCTCATGTATAGCCTGGAGAGCCGCCTCAAGCCCCGGTACTACACTGTAAAGTTTCTCGAGAAAAATGGATTGGTCAAGAGCTTCCCGAGCTACTCTACAATTTTCGACATGACCGACAAGGTATTCGTGGAGAGGTACATCTGCCCTCACAAGGAAGCTGCTCCCCACGTATATGAAGACTATGTCGCCGCTTGCAAAGGGGATGTATCCACTAGATTCTTATCTGCTTGAACCAAGACCCTGACATGGAAATGTGGAACTTTTTGTGGCACTACAAAGTTTTCACTCCTTGTAGTAAGCTGGTTAGTCTTGTTTCAGCCTTGTTCACCCAATTAGACGCTGCTTATCCTCTATTCTATGTATGTTACATGCTAGTTTGGTCATTGCTAAGTGCTAATGCCTCATGAAACTGATAATTTGATTCCTGGAACCCGATGTGGTGTCATTCAGTAGAGAAGAAATCATTGCCTGCAACGATGTGAAAAAAAGACATCATGAACATATTTATGTCTCTCACTTTTATGTAAGATCATGGAGATAACATGTGTGGGTGGACCAGTTTTCTGTCAAAACCAGGATACATTCAACATAAAGGGAAAGAACTGCATCGTTTGCCATTAAAAAATATTGGTATGATCTGCTTTCATACCAAAATTCACTTGGCTATTCTGTTTACATTCCTTCATATTGTTTGGTCCATCATATGTCAATACTAAATGGCAGTTCAATCTTTAATAATCAGATTATGCTTTGCGTATTTTTATTTGGCCTTTTGGTTTATTTCCCCTGATTCTAATGTAGGGTTTTATTTCTACCTAAATCCATTAGGCTGTAGCTGGCCTTACTTCTGCTAGGGATTTTTTTTTTTTTCAAATTTGATAAGGTGGCCTACTAAAGGATGGTCAACAAAAGAGTCTAAATCACTGACATCTGTCATTAATTGTGAGAACTAAGCCAATGGAGATGGAATGGTTCAGTCTTATCATATCTCTAATATTCATTGCCCGCAAATGTGGGTTGAGATCTGTTCAAAACTGCAATAATATTTTGGCAAAAAAACATTAGTTCTTCATGTCCTGTTCATTAACACCCTTATTTCATGTCCTGCAAGTTGTGTCCATGCACTGCTTATTTCACTGTCTCTCATTTTTGGAGTACTTGGCTGATTGGGTTAACGCCCTTAATACAGTTGGTTACTCTGATGTGATCCCGCATGCTAGGCTTGCGTGAATGGTTAAAGCCTGACCGCTGGTGTTGATGATGGTGTCTCAACTCTCTGGATAAATTGATGAAATCCAGGTTTGAAATAAACTGCTGTTGATGAATTGAGTAACGTGTTTCTTCTTTATTAGGAAAAAAGTTGAGGCAAAAATAGCATTCGGTCTAACCAGATGTGTAGCTTTGGTAGCCCATTGCTCAAGGTAAGTTACAGATGGAAATATAATTTCATTTCGAAGAGGTCAAGAATTTTCCAATGTGTTCTCTTATTGCATAAAGCAACACTGCAACAGCACATAGTGGTATATTGGTCTTTCTGTGAGGTGCAGCTATTATATGCATTCATTTTTGTTACTTGCATTTCTTGAATGGGTTAGCTGTATCTAATTTGAAATCTGAACCTTAAATTGCGATACCATCAATTGAAGTTTTTTTTTTATTCTAGTAGGGGCATTTCTTTTGTAATTGGCCTCTCTTAGATTTATAAGCAGCTTGCAATGTAGCTGCTGAAGTGCCAGAATGTCATTGGCTGTAGAATCTGGTTAGGTATGACTTATAGCATTCAATGAAGCAGTGCCAGATTCGTGCAGCTGGTTCAGTTGGAAGGAAGGTTAAACTGCTGACTGTTGTGTTGCTGGATTGATCAGATGGTGTAGAGTTTCTTCCAGTGTTATCGTTTGGAACTGCTTTATCAACAACAACAACAACAACAACCAAGCCTTTCAGTCCCAAACAAGTTGGGGTAGGCTAGAGTTAAAACCCATAAGATCTCGAAGCCAAGTCATGGTTCCGGAACGTGGATAGCTAACTTCCACGCACCCCTGTCCATGGCTAAACAAATTATCGCTGCAAACAAATTAATTCTGCCCCAAACTAAAGGAACCTGGACATACAGTTTTTTATTGCTCTGGTCTTGCCGCTGAGGCTTTTAGTTGTTTAATTAGGTGGTAGCACATGTGTGATTGTGTGGGCATGAATCTTGATGGATCATTGATGTCAAGGGGAGAAAATATTTGAGTTGTGGTAAAGCGATGTTTTGTCTTTATGGATGCCAAAGCTCTTTGCAGTAAATTGTTCGTGAAACAGGGAGAGGCGTCATGCCGGTCTCATCTCTCATCATGATCGAATCCAATCACTTGATGCACCGGTCTGGTCTCGTTGTCGTAGGTGAAATTAATAGGGCTCATGGCCATAATGGATAGAAGGTGATATTTTGGTCTTGCCACGAGTTGCAGCTATAGTATCCATTCATATTTGTTACTTGCATTTTTTGAGTGGTTATGGGTATATAGTTTGGAATTTGAACCTAAAACTAATGTACTAATAAAGTTTTGGTTATTTTTATTCGGATAGGGTTAGTTCTTCTGATATAGCTTCCATTGGCTTCTCTTAGACTTCATAAGAAGTTTGTAATGTATCTTTTGAAGTGCCAGAATGCAAAGGGGAAATATCCATTAGATTCTTATCTGCTTGAACCAAGACTTTGACATTGAAATGTGGAACTTTTTATGGCGCAACAAAGTTTTTACTCCGAGCTGTAAGCTGGTTAGTCTTGTTTCAATGTTGTTTGCTAGATTAGACGCTGTTTATCCTCTATTCTATGTATGTTAAATGCTGGTTTGGTCATTGCTAAGTGCTAATGCCTCATGAAACTGATAATTCAATTCCTGAAACCCAACTTGTTGTCAGTAGAGAAGAAATCATTGCTTGCAATGTGTCAAAAAACGATATCCATGAATATATTTATGTATCCCACTTTTATTTTAGATCATGAAGATAACATGTGTGGGTGGACCAGTTTCTGTCAAAACCAGGAAGCATTAAACAGAAAGTGAAAGAACTGTGCCGTTTTTCATTAAAATATCAGTATGGTCTGCATTCATACCCAATTTTATTTTTCTGTTCCGTTTTCATTCCTTCATATTTTTGCCCCATCCTATGGCAATACTAAATGGCAGTTCAATCTTCAATAATTAGATTTCTTTTGTGTATATTTATTTTTCCTTATTGTTTCTTTCCTCTAATTCTTATTCTAAATTCCTAATGATGGATTATCTTTGTTCCTAAATCGATTAGGCTGTAGCTGGCCTCTTTCTGCAAGGAAAACTTTCAGATTTGATACAGTGACATACTAAATTATGATAAACAAATGAGTCTAAATAAATGGCATCTGTCATTTATTGTGAGAACTAAGACAATGGAGATGGAATGAATTAATTTTATCATATTTCTACTATTCATTGCTTGCATATGTGATATTGTATCTGTTCAACAAACCTACAGGTATATTTTGGGAAAAAACGGCCGACAAACTGTAGGTTAAAAAATCAATTTGACGAAGCTTCAAAAATATCTGCCTTGACTCATGTCGAAGCTGTTTGATACTTCAAAGATATCTGCCTTAACTCATGTCGAAGTTGTTTGATACTTCGAAGTCATGCAATAAGCAGCATGTGTTTTGTCAAACCACAATTTAAATTTGCAATTTGTGAACTAGGTTTTTATGCTGCTGTTTTCTCGTGCTCTGGTTTTAAAACTCCATTGGGATGTAATTTTTGCCGGGAAAACTTCAATGGGGCTTATGGCCACAGTGGATAGAAGGTGCGATCTTGTCCATTTTTTTTACGTGCCTCAGTTCAGACTCTTCAGAGCCAGAGCTAGGTTGTCAACATACTTCTTATTTTGAATCGGGGGGAGTAATTAGATTATGATTTTGGGTATATTTATTTTGCTCTTTCGGCTAATTCTTAATGAAGGATTTTCTTTATTGAGCTGGAGCTGCCCTTCCTTCTGCTAGGAAATTTTCGAACTTGATAAAGTAACCAACTTAAGCATGATCAACACATCAGTCATTAATTGTGAGAACTAAGCCGAGATGGAATGAATCAGTCTTATCATACCTTCAACTACTCATTGCTTGCATATGTTATACTGTATCTGTTCAACAAAAGTACAAATATATGGCAGCGAAACTGTCCAGAAACTGTAGGTACAAAGATCAATTTGGCAAAGCTTCAAAGTTATCTACCTTAACCAGATCGAAGTTGTTCGATACTTCGATGTCATGAAATAAGCAGAATGTGTTTTGTCAAACCATATGTTAAATTTGTAATTTATAAAGTACATTTTTGTTCTGATGTTTTCTCATGCTCTAACTTTCAAAACTTCATTACGACTTCTTTTTACGGGCAAAAATTTGATAGGGTCGATGGCTATAATGGATAGAAGGTGAAATTTTGGACTTGCCATGAGTTGCAGCTATGATATCCATTCATATTGGTCACTTGCATTTTTTGAGTGGTTGTGTGTATATAATTTGGAATTTGAACATAAAACTATGATACCAATATAATTTTGGTTATTTTTACGGGTGTGTCTAAGTCTCAGTCACCTCAGAAAAGTGCAACTGCAGTTTAAAGAAAAGTGCAACTCGGTCCTGTTGCACATTTCTGGCAGAAAAGTGCAATTGCACTTTTTTAACAGAAAAGTGCAACTCAAAGCACTTTTTTGTAAGTGACTTAGACTTAAGAAATTCTCAGTTGACTAAGACATAGGAAAACCATATTTTTACTCGGATAGGGTTAATTCTTCTGTTATGGCTTCCATTGGCTTCTCTTAGACTTCATAAGAAGTTTGTTATGTATCTTCTAAAGTGCCAGAATGCAATCTTCTTAGACTTTACAGGTGAGGATATGAATAACAAACCATTTCGTGCCTGTTTGAAACACCTGCAGCTGGTTCAGTTAGAAGGAAGGTTACACTGCTGACTGATGTGTTGCTGGACTGATCAGATATTGAGTTTCCTCCAATATATCTGTTGGGCTGCTATACTGTTGTAACGAATTCAGCCTGGAACATCCTCGTTCTATATCTTTTGAGGTGCAGATCCGGGAAGGAAATTATTGAAGAGGTAGTCGAAACTTGATCATCAGCTTCAGTTGGAGATCCGGGTTTGGGTCCGGTGGAAGCACAAGAAACAAGTTCGGTGCAGAAGGAATCGGCAGATGCCCCAATGATGTTTCACTGCCATCATCCATTGCACACTGAAAGAGTCGCATGCCGAGTTGGGAATAAACTTTGTTTATTTTGGAGATGGATGCGTGCAACCTACGGATGGTGCGATCACGATTGACGAGCTTGATAGATCTGACATGTTGGTGCTCTGGTGAGGGACATCTACTACACGCTTATCTCTGAACTTCTTCATATTTTAGAATCTCAGCTGTTAGTGCCTGAGGGACATCTGCTACACGCTTGTATCTGTGAACTTCATCTTTTAGAACCTCCAGTTAGTGGTCTGGTGAGGGACATCTGCTACACACTAGTATCTCTGAACTTTATCTTTTAGAATCTCAGTTGTTACCAAGATTTTATTGTAGTACTATAGGTGTACCAGATAGATCACCTATCTTGCGGGCGATTTGGCCGGAGTAAATTTTTTTCTTTTCTAAACAACTGCTGCTACTGTCTACATTTGCCTCATTGTAGTATGAACCCTTTGCTGGGAACGGACGCTGATGCAATCATGCAAGTGCAGTAGCATTAGCCATGCACCACATCGGTGAACATCTTGCCGTTTGATATGTCAAGACCAGAGAGATTCATACGTTGAGTTTAGATGGAAACCTTTGCTTCAAAGCATTACGTGGATAGAGTATGATGCAATGTGCTTGGGCGTCTGTTCACATGGATCCAAGCTGGTCATTCTCAGCGTCATCCACGGCCACCGTGGGTGCGCCGGCGGCGAGAGAAGGCAATGGAGATGGAATGAATTAGTTTTATCATATTTCTAAGACAATGGAGATGGAATGAATTAGTTTTATCATAGTTCTACTATTCATTGCTTGCATATGTAATCTTGCATCTGTTCAACAAACCTACAGGTATATTTTGGTAAAAAAACGGCTGACAAACTGTAGGTTAAAAAATCAATTTGATGAAGCTTCAAAAATATCTGCCTTGACTCATGTCGAAGCTGTTTGATACTTCAAAGGTATCTGCCTTAACTCATGTCGAAGTTGTTTGATACTTCGAAGTCCTGAAATAAGCAGCATGTGTTTTGTCAAACCATAATTTAAATTTGCAATTTGTGAACTAGATTTTTGTTCTGCTGTTTTAACATGCTCTGGTTTTAAAACTTCATTGGGATTTTATTTTTGCCTGCAAAACTTCAATGGGGCTTATGGCCACACTGGATAGAAGGTGCAATCTTGTCCACTTTTTACGTGCCTTTGTTCAGACTCTTCAGAGCCAGAGCTACCCTGTCAACATATTTCTTTATCACACCCCATCTGTATGACATTATCTCTTTTGTTTTCAAGGAACATTGGGCCTGGGCTTAAATAGTTCTGTTGACAAATCAGTTTTTTATCTTAGTATATCGGTCATTACTGTAGTTTGAGAGTTCCAATGATTAAGATATGGCAAAGTCCTTCATTGGATTCAAGGGAAACATGCAACACATGTGGTTCCTTTTATAAGCTAAGATGGGTCGCTGAAGTAATATTTCTTTAGGTATTCCTCTACATTTTCTGTATATGGTGTTATCTAGCCATGATGGCTCTGTATTGTCCGTCTTCATGGAACAAATTTCCTTTGTCGAAGAAAATAATAGACATGTGTGTTGATTTTGCAAGCATTAGTTGCCGAGTAGCTTTTCAGCAGCTGTTTAGCTTTATTTGTGCCTAAATGCTCGTTAACTGCAGCAACCATCATGTCCTGCCAATCGTGTCTATGCAATGCTTATTTCCTTCTCTCAGTTTTGGTGTACTCAGCCGATTGGTATGACACCCTTAATAAAGTTGGTTACTCTGATGTTATTCCTGCATGCTAGGCTTGTGTCAAGTACCACCTTTCGACCCTTTTACTGATAATTATGTTCTTATTTGTGCCTTGATTTCAGTAATGCGCGTGAATGGTTATAGCATGACAACTTGTGTTGATGATAGTGGATAAGTTGATCAAATTCAGGTTTGAAATAAACTGGTGTTGATGAATTGTGCAAAGTGTTTGTTATTTAGGACAAAAGTCAACACAAAAATAGCATTTGGTCTAACCAGATGTGTAGCTTTGGTAGCCCATTGCTGAAGGGAAGTTACAGATGGAAATAAAATTCCATTTTGAAGAGGTCATGAATTTTCCATTGGAAGTTACAGATGGAAATAAAATTCCACTTTGAAGAGGTCATGAATGTGCATCTATAATACCTATTCATCTTTGGTTACTTTCATATTCGAGTGGTTATCTGTATCTAATTTGGAATTTGAATTAAAATTACGATACCATTGCATTTTCGTAATTTTATTCGAATAGGGACAATCCTCATGTTATATCACCTCTTATAAGCTTTACATGCCCATTATTTGATCGATTTATGTTTTATCTATTTATTTATTTAGGTGGCAGCAAATGTGTGTAGGGTGGCCATGATGGATGCCAAGGGGAGAAACTGCACATGTCTCCAACGTTCCACTCCGTTCACAAATTAAACCGTCTCCAACGTTGATCCAATTATATTCTTGTAGCCCCAACTGGGAGACGCACATTAATTTGTGGGTACGAGGTGGTATGGAATTTTGAGTTTCTATACTAAGAGCATCCCTAACAGAGCACGTAAACATGTGAACTATAAAAAGCGAGTTTAGACCATTGAACTCGTGTTTACGGGTCGAAAAAGTGCCGACGCAGATCAGAACCCGTAAAATAAAACTGCAAAAGAGCATATTCCTAATTACCACTAGACCCACATGTCATTCTTCTTTTCCCTTGCCTTCTTCTTCTTCCCTCTCTTCTTCCTCTGCTCTAGCTGCACGCTTGCAACCACTGCCCCGCTCCGGCCACCCGCCGGCCCCGCGCCGCGCAACACTGCCCCGGCGAGCTCGACCCCGCCTTGTCACGGACGCCTCCAGGCCCGCCCTGCCCGCGCCCGGCGGACTCGTGGCCGGTCGGCTGCCCGCTCTCCCTTCCCCGAGCTCGTAACGCAGGGCTCCGCTGAAATTTGGTTTTCCTCCGGCCGGATTTTGCCAAATTTTGGTCGTATTCCGGAAGCGGAACTGCAGTGTTCGGAGCTGAACTTTCAGCCCGCCAAAACGCCACTAGGAATACAGGTTAGCCTTCAGTTCGACCTTCCAACCCCTACAAATAGGGGGCATAGTTTGGTTTTCGGGCTCGGTCTATAAATTTTTTTCGGTTTCGTCCCGTTTATATCTGCGCCGATTTTCGAACTGAACCCGTAAACTGACGGTTATTTTTTAGTTTTGACCTGCTAGAGAAGAACTGGATATTCATTTGTGGATATTGTGGCTGAATTGTTTTACTTCTTGACTGTTGCACACTTGGTATGCGTTCTAGCTCACTCATACGTGCGTGGATTGCATCGAATCGATTTCAGCTGGTCTTGTCAGTCCTGATATGTCAAGCACTTGGTCAAACCCAGACGCCGACATGTGCCTAACTTTGCCGGCCATGCCTTGCCGCCTCGTGGACATCATCATGCATCTCCAGCAACAGAATGCATATGCACACAATATTGATCGATACGCTGCGAATGGACAAAGATTCGTTACAGATCTGCAGTAGCTCTGGTGCTCAACGATCGATTAGACAACATAATGGCAAACCTATGTGTCTGGAGCTGTACATTTTCTTTGACGGCAGAGATTCCAGGCTCTCGATCGATGGTCAGGCAGAACAAAGGCAGGTCTGTGCTGCTTTGCAGCCCGAAAAGCGGCCGCTGGATCGCTCAGCTCCGGTGGTGATCCCGACGCACGGCGGTAGACGCATACTCGATTGTTCCCCTGGCCATCGGCCAGCACTTTTAGAATCAATATACTCCCTGGTTCGCTAACATGAGACGTTTTTCAAGCTAATTTAGCTTATTAAAACGTCTCATATTAGTGAAATATTAGCTTATTTGCTCCCCTCTGATCATGCCAAAGCATGCTGGCTCGAAGAGCGCGAATGAGTTTGGGCACGACCGCTCCGCCTGTAGCTTGTAATCCTGGAATGAGCTTCGGCGCGAATGAGCTACGAGAACGGCCGCGTAGCGTTGCGCGCACTCGGTGGACTCCGTCTCCAACTCATAATCAAAGAGAGGGAGGATGGAGCCGTCCTCGAAGTCTCCTAGATTGGATACTGGGACGATTGAGTCGGTGATCAAGGCTGGCGTGATGGACCCGACGATTGATCTTACGGTCGCCGAGTCGGCATCGTTGAGTAGGGTGGTGTTGTCGTCGGCGAGGATGTCTCCCGATATCGGGAGAGTGGCAGTGTAGAGCTGTCCCGACGCATCAAAGTTGCGCGGCAAGCTGAGGCGGACAACACATTCGCTCGCCGACTTGATTAGGTCAGTGACACTGGTGAAGCCGACGAACAGGTTGATCGTGCCGATCGGCACCATCACGGCGTGGGTGATAGGCGCTGACGTCGGGCAATAGGTGCTCGGCTGGATGTGGAGAAAACCGCCAGTGGCGATAATCCGGCCGGTGACAATTGGATGGTGGATTGGCGAGTACGGTCTCGCCGCAGATCTCAGGCTTGACACCCCACGCCCCACGCTATATGCTGCAGCACTTCGTTGGTGTGAGGCAAGGAAGGCGTAGCAATCTCGGAACTAGTTTGGGCATGAACACATGTTTACTCAGGTTCAGCTCATCCGGAGAGTAAAAGGCCTACTTCCTACTAGATTGTATTGATTGGAGTGTTTACAATGGGGGAGCTCACGGAGTTGGTGAGAGGCGACTGCGATCTAGGGTTTCGATGGATAGCGATTCAGATGAATCTAGGGTTCCACGCCGAGGGTTTGTATGAGAATCCCCGGTCTAGGGTTTACATGAATCATGCTATGGCGGTTACAAGCGTGTTGGCCTAATGGGTCGTAACATACTCCCCAAGGCATCTTCTTGGGATTCACTCGCCGGACACCCCATGGCCCAGTTGCCTGGCGACTGGCTTCCTGTGGGCTTCGCTGATCTGGCGAATGAGCTTAGTGATGGATTTCCTAGGGCATATCCCCATCATCACCACCATAGGCTCCATGCGGGTACCGTGTGAAGCTACTCTCTCTCTCTCTCTCCTCTCTCTCTCTCTATTGAAGTGACCAAGAATCGCCCGGTCCAAAAGAAGCTAAATTCTAATAATTGTATTGTAGCCGTAAACATGGTCACCATAATTTAATTGTCGAGCTATGGAAATATTTATATAAGAACCGGGTAGTAGACTGATTGTTGGATCGTAGTGGCTTGTCCCAACAAACATAGTCCAAGTCACGTCGGGATTGACTTTTGGGATTCTCACCAATCTTCTTATTACGTTACCACATGACTCCTCCCCTATTGGAATTAGTTTTTATGGAAAACGTTGCACCATTTGTCCTCGTAAGAACTCAAACAACTGCATAAGCTGGAATCTTATCGCCACGGGGTTTGAATCATGTGTCCATTCAAGAGTAAGATAAACTTCCAGGATGAAAAGGCCAAATTGATGGGATGTGCCCAAGAGGGTCCACCACTGGTCTCACTCGCCGCATGAGAGATGGGCTACGTGACTGGTCCTAAACCCTGAGAAGCGAGGCGACTGGGTGAGTGAGGTGGTTGAAGACTTGGGTGCGGGACAAAGGATCCCGGCCGTATAGGGATCGGTTTAGATACGATCTTATCTACATGTGAACCCTAGATCGGGGGTTCCTATATAAAATCACGGGCTAAACCCTAGAACAGATTCTAACTCTATTCAATCTCACCTCCATAGCTCCTAGTCGCACGCCGACTGTCTGAGCACTCCTATTGTAAACCAATCTCTGAGCAATACATCTAGCAGTATGTAGGTTTTTTACTCTCGGAGGGGCTGAACCTGGGTAAAACCCGTGTCTTGTGCACCTCGATGCGAAGATGGCTACGCATCCCTTGCCCCGCATCGATGAAGTGCTACGCCCCGTAGTACCTGCTATGGTCATATCCACGGCACGAATCATGTGTCCATTCAAAGAGTAAAATAAACTTCCACCTAATTGGTTTTCAAAATATCTATATTATATTCATCTCAGATTGTAATAGTTAGATAAGACAATTAATGGTCCAAGAAAAATCAACATAAACACTCAACACTTATTTATAGTAAACTATTTTACCTTTATATGACTCATTTTCTCAACATTTGATACCAATCAATGTGTGTATTATACTTAGAAAACACAATGACACAACATTTAACTAGCAAGATGCATTTCTATCATACATCCGTCTGCCATTACACATACATATGCATTAAGTTTAATCCATATTTTACAAGAAGGTGAACCTAACTGTTATTTTCAAAACATTAACCCCGATGTCTAGACTAAATACTACTACATTATAGCAAATAATATAAATATTAAAATGGCACGCGTCCATGAATTATTTGGTATCACTTAGATTAATAAGGTATATGCATCTGCTAGCATCAATTTTGGTATCTTAAGTATCTTGAAATTTTAGTATCTTAAGTATCTTGGAGGAGAGCTCAAGCATCTTGATAAATTTATTAGAGTGCATCATCAAAATATTTGTTCATCTCAAGTGCAAGTAAATGAAATTTCTAGAGTATATTAGATGCCGGCTACAGATTTTTCCTTGGATACTGTCATATATTATTGTCATCTACTACTTTTATGTTGGTTAAACAATCAGGTGACATCAGTATCACACATGACACATGTATTCAAGTATCATGTGTCAGCTCAGCTTTGATTTGTTTACTGTATCTCAAAGCCCATAGCTTACAAATTGTAAAATTTATGCCGGAAACTTTGTCCATTATTTTGTTCCTTGTTTGATCTGACTCTATGCAGTTCAACTCTAAAAACTAACAGACACCCGCCGCCCTACTTATGAGAACTATTGCACACATCGATATTTATGCACTCACACTTAGATAACAAAGACCATCACACCAGAAGCTACAACTTTTCTATATGGCTTGATTTGAATATTTTTGGGAGCGGCTAATTCTCAGTCTACTGATATAGTGATAGTTAGCTTTATTCTCAGTCGGGTGCCGTCATCCAATCTTAGTTGCATATCATGTGTAGCTCGCTAGGATAGTACAAATCACGACACAATCACTAGAACAAAACCCACCACTAAAGCCGGTTTTCATACATAGGCCAGAGCCGGTTTATTCCTTCGGCTCCGGCCCATGGTCTCTAATAATGGAAACTTTAGAGATGGATTCAGAAAGCTGCTCTAGTACCTATGCCCTCATACGGCCAAAAAGAAAACAACCGTCTCCACTGTCAGCCGGCTCCAACATTATGACTATCAGCAGACGGGTTTATTTCTTGGCCGGCTCCCTTATGGCTCCGGAGACGGTTGTTATTTTTAACCGGCCATAACTTTCATAGGGTTCAACTTTTCTCTCCTTCCGATGTTGTTGCGATCATACTGTAAGATTTGCATCATCCATAAAAGTTCGGAACTCCGGTTATATGGAGTATTTAAGCAATATATGTGATTGCACGTTATTTAAGTAGTATAAATATAATAATAATAAGTGCATAGATATATGCCGCATGTCACTAATTGCACCACAACATATATCCGAAATAGCATTTGTAGATACATCTAAAGTTTTGGAACGACAACCCTGGTTATGCACGTCCTCCCTTAAAAGTTTGGTCTTCCATTGCTTCCAGGACTTTCCAGCAACAAAAAGAGCCGTGCGCTCAAGACTGCTCTTGTCCTCACCCCGGATGACGAAGTGTGTGAGCATCTCGTTCTTCAGATCGGCACGAGCAGACTCATGCATTTGCTTCAAAATAGGAAGGTTGATAGGTATTCGATTTCATGCAAAGATCCTAGAAAACATGAACCTTCTTCTAGTGGCATCCAACTGCGACGACACTCCGGTCATCAGATTGATGGAGGTCCGGTCTGAAAATAATACAATATAATTCTGGAAGCATCAACTGACTTAAGTAACACCAGCTCACAAGAACTGAGTTAAACATCAAATACAATACAATGAGTTGGCTTTTATGTTATTTTGGTTAAACTGGCTGATGGTTAGAACATATATCTAATAGTCGATTTTGTACCCGTGAATCTTACTGAGTGAGACTTTCTAAACCCATTTACAACTGGGAAGATCTTAGAGCATCTCCAGTCGCGACCCCCAAAGCGTCCCCCAAAGGGATTTGGGGCGCGCCGGACAGAAAATGCGTTCCAGCCGCGTCCCCCAAAGCCCATTTTTGTCCAGCGTGGCCCGATACGGTGTCCGGCGCCCCGAGCCCGTCCCACAGGGGACGCACCGGGGACGCCGGACACAACGAAAAGCGAGGCGAACCGACGCGGGCCCGACCCGTCAGCGGCACAGGGAAAATTCGTCTCACACTCCCGCCAAATCCCGCCGCTCCCGCCAAATCGCGCCTATACCGCCGCGCATTTCAGGCCTCCCAAAACATATCCCGCCGCCGATTCATTTCTCCTATCCCGCCGATTTCTTTCTCCCTCCCGCCGTTCACCCGCCGCCGCTACCCTCTCCAATGGCGCCGCCGACAGCCCCCAAAAAGATGGCGAAGAAAGCGGCCAAGAAGCCACCGGGCAATGGGACGAAAGAGGCGAAAGCGCCGTTCGCGAAGCCGCGGAAGGCGCTGGCTGCGAAGAAGAAGCCTGAAGGATGGACCGACGATCAATGGCAGCAAGATTGCCTGCGCCGGAAGCTATCGACGGCGGAGCGGAAAGGACGGAGGGCGGCGGAGCTGGAGAAGAAGGCTCAGGCGGCGCGCCAGCACCAGCACGTAATGGCCGGGTGTATCGCCGCCACCAACGCGAGCCCATGGAGTACGTCCGTGCCGGTGTACGTTCCGGGAGTGATCTCTCCGTCGCAAGCCGCCTTCTACAACGACGGCCCCTCCGCCACTCCCGGGTGCGTGACGCCTAACTTGTCGCCGCACTACCAGGATGCGCTGCCGCACAGCGGCTTCAACCCCAACAACCTCTACTCCCCGGCGTACGAGCAGCGCGAGCCAGGACCCGGTCCGGACGGCGACCTTTCACCGGCCGCAGGGGTCCGCTCGAATACGACGGCGCCGGTGCTGAGGAGGACGACGATGAGGACGAAGAGGGCGGCGAGGAAGAGGACGACGAGGGTGCCGGTGACGATGATCTCGTGGAGGTAGACGCGGACGGCGTGAGGACGAAGAAGAAGAAGAAGAAGAAGAAGAAGAAGAAGAAGAAGGCGTCGGGCACACGAGGCCCGAAGTCATTGATCTGGACGCGCCGCTGTCCAAGGGGAAGGACGCCATTGATCTGGACCCGCCGCTGGCAACTTCGACATGGCGTCCTACTGGCAACAAGGCTGCCAAGGCCGCCTTGGCCGACGCTGCGTCGTCTGAGAAGACGCAGGCTTCGATCACGAAATGCCTCGCCGACGTCTCCTCGACCTTTATCTCCCGCGACAAGAAGGCCGACCAAAGGTGGGCCGAGCTGCTCAAGAGGCAAGAGGAGAAGCTGGAGCTCAAGAAACGCAGGGACGACATGTCCCTGCTGAGAACGTCGACAGAGGGAATGTCTCCCCGGACGCGAGCGGCGCACAACTTCTTCAAAGGCCAGATCCTCGACGACATCGAAGCCAAAATGGCGGCGGCGGACGCGGCGGCCCTGGCAGCGGCATCGGCGGCAGCGGCAGCGCAGCAAGAGCAGGCTGACGCGTCTTCTACTGCTACACCTGCGTCGGCCTCTGCGTCGGCGACGGAGCAGACGCACCATGCACAGCAACATGCAGATCACGACGAGGTCATCGTGCTCGACGGGCCTGCGTCGACTCAGGATACGACACCGTCGCCCAACCCCTTCCCCTTCTTCTAATTTGCATGCACCACCGGTCTGTAATATGATCGCGCGCCCAGTACTTTGATTGCCGCTACTCTGATCGCGACGAATCGGCGGGAACGATCTCTTTTGAATGCATCTATTTGAATTTCTGATTGGGGGCGGCGTTTGGGGGACGCGGCTGGGGAGCGACGTCCCCCAAACGCGGCACGAACAAAACACGTCCCCCAAACGCTCGATCCGGCGCGGTTTGGAGGACGGTTTGGGGGACGCGACTGGAGATGCTCTTAGTTACAATCCATACAAAATCTTTAGTCAGTTGCAACCATTCACGTAGCATGGCGGAAGCACCTTTATAATGACCACACCATTGCATGCGATGGTTTATTATTCTAACCATGTCTTCAAAAGAGGTAAAATGTTCTTCTGTTCAGAAGAAGGAGACCCATTTTATGGCTTCCGGAAAGTCTCCCCCATCAGACTTCCCATTTTCTTGTGAAGTATCACCAAAATCTTTAAAAGTGTGAAGATGCTTACCTTAAGTAGGATGCCCCTTTTTAAAAAACTAAAAGTTAGCAATTGCAAGAGGCAAATATTAAATTTTATAAAATAGTATAATACAACTTAATTTGCAACCACATGAAAAACATTAAAACTATTATATGTACGCATAAATATTCTTAGTTGTAAGCCCTTAGATCTAAATTTGTTATCTTTCTTGTTAGAGAGATCCAAGTAGGTGTCTTTTTCACCTCATGAGATTACCTCTTTTTTTTGTGGGTAAGAAGTCAATACCGCAATAACTATGTACTTGGTCATAGATGTATGTGTCACACACTTCTGATTAGTTTTAAGATTGATGTCTCTTTTTTTTGTGGGTAAGAAGTCAATACCGCAATAACTATGTACTTGGTCATAGATGTATGTGTCACACACTTCTGATTAGTTTTAAGATTGATGTATACGTTTTAAACATTTTAATTTTGCGTTATAAAGTTAGCGATGGTGACAGCAGAAGTGTCTAAACAACTATTGCAAAGAAATACGTCGCACAGATTTGGGGCACATGAGCACCAGTGATCATGTTTTATTTAATAAAATTAAAAATCATAATTTTGAGTTTCAAAAAATTCTGAAAATAAATCTGCATATAGCCAATAATATATCCCACAAATGTGTAAAATATCAATTTCAAATACTTTATATTTTAAGCTACACAAAAAAAGATAAAAGTGGAGATCTGAGTAGTCATTTTCAAATCCCCAAAAAATGTCAGATTTTGTTATTTTTATCTAGCACAAAGTAAAAAAGATTTGGGTTGAGATTTTGCATGATTGTGAGATGTATCACTAGAAATCTTCAGAATTATTTTTCATATTTTTTGATAAATAATAAACATTTTTTATTTCTTTTAAAATGGCGAGAGCGCTGGAGCTTGGGAGCTAAAAAAACACTTTCCGCGCAACGCCTGACTAATATTAGCTACTAGTTAATAATATTCCACCATAATATGAACCAACTAGTTCATATTTTTTTGATAACTAATAAACATTTTTTTTATCTATGCTACTATATAATATAATAAAAAGGCTGAGAGCGGCAGATCCAAGCCATGTGAGCCATCCAATCATCCAATCTACCGGTCTAGATTAGCCCTAAAACAGTGTTAGATGCACGTCTAATCAAACCGCTAAAAACAGTTCATTTCCTCGCTAGACCCTCCACGATCTACACGACGCGCGGACGCCACACTAACCCCGCGTCGCCCCCTCCTCATGCCGCCGCAGCGCCCCCCGTCCCCACGCACGCCGCCCTCCGCAATCTTCCTGCCGGAGCCTTTGCACCGCCCTCAGACTGCGTCGACCATCATGTTGCCGCGCTGCCCTTCGCAATCCCCCGTGCGGCCCCCGCCGCCCGCGTCGCCCATCATGCTGCGGCGCCGTTCTCAGAAATCCTCCTTCCGGACGCGATTTGGGCGACGCCGCACTACATGCCGTCACGCCGCACACCACCGGCGCACTGCATGCAATGCCCGACAAGGTTGGGCATGTCTAATCCTTCACACAGCCTGTTAGTCGCTCCTCTTCACCCAGCCCAACTGCACTTAAACAGTTCAACTGTACTTGAAGGTATCTGCTAATTTTCAGATTGTGGACTGTACCGTGCAGTAAACCTATCTTCTTAAAATTTGATTGGTATTACAATTGCAGTTATCTCGCGATAATTACCACCATTATTTAAATATGCTTGTTTGGAGATTGATTGTGTACATGGAACTACTTTGTTGTGTTAATTTAGCATGCATGATTGCATCGCCGATTTGCATGTCCACATGGTGAAGAACTGTCGTTCTTCTTTTCTGTCAAACTATCGCATGATTAGACTGAATAATGTTTCAATTAGTCTGAGAAGACTACAATCCGGAAATAACATAGGGAAACTATAAAAACATAGTCATTACTCATCCCTATGTTTTTCATCTTTTGCAGCTTGAAAGTTTCCAGCTATTTAATATGCGCATGCCTCATGTCGTATGGCTTTCGTGTCTCAAGGTTCGACTTCACCTCACTAATGTTCTGTTCTTGATCTGTGCATTAGCTAAGAGTTTTCTATTGTAACGGTAAAATAGCCAACATCAGTATTTTTCATAGGGAACATTGAAAATACTCCGATATGACCTGCTTAATTGTGTATTCATTGTTTTACGGCAACTAACATTCAGTAGAGCATATTTGGCTGTTAGCTGATGAAAAGCAAGAATCCAACATTGACGTTAGTCGTTTGTTATTGTAATGCCCTGACATTTTTCCGATGACCAGGGAATGCTTTCCGCAATTTGACCATGATACCTCTACTAAGACCACATCAGTGGCAGAGTCTACTCATACCAGTACTCCTATTTTGTTCCTATGTAGTGCTTAGATCTGAACCTCATAGGTACACCATGTTCACAGTTACCACTGTTGATATCTGCATAACCGAATACAGGTTTTGCCAAACGATATGCTGGATTTTCTGGCTGCACCTGTTCGATTCATTTGTGAGTTTCTGAAATTTTGAACATTCTTTTGTTTCGGATAAATTAGAGAGGACCATGCAGAAATTGTAGTGATCTTTTTTAGCCTCCACACTAAGATGGGAGTCAGGCCCTATCCCTTTAAATACTTTAAATAGGTAATGAAATTGGACTAAAGTCCATGCCTATCTGAAGTGATGGGATCGAATTCATGTATACCCATTATCCTTGATACTGGAATACACATTTAGTTCTCACGTTGAGGGAGTACTAAATATGTAGATATTGGCCCATTTCATTATCATTTGGTACTATTAGAAATAAGTTTTAGTTGAGTTAATTTGAATTGGTCGATTCACAACTAACAACCATTTTCAAATTTATGTTGGTGTGCAGAACAAAACTTAGGATCTACAGTCAAGGTTAATTAGTAGATGTTGTGGTTATTGATGCCAAGAATCAGGTGCCTGCAAAGTGACTTACCTTATTTACCTTGATATTCCGTAGCTTTCTGGAGATTAATCAATTCATTGTGGATGTAGATTAAGTCTGCTTCAGTCCTGCAACTTCCACAACTAAGAGAGTTGCTTTCTGCCTTGCCCCCACATCATTCAAAACTTGTCCCAGAAAGTTATCTTGCATGAAAATGCTTTGTCTATGAATGCACAGTCTCGGTTTGTTATAATTTCAACACGAAGATTCCCTAGATTTATTTCTCCCAGCAGGTAACTTTACCCTAGGACACTTCAACATTAGGAATTTAGCCATATGTCCTGCTCCTGCCTTCACAGCTGCTGTCATATAAGGTTTTTATTTGATGTATAGCATGGTATCTCAAGACCAAATTGTGTGGCACTTGTTTCTGCAGTTACTTCCTCCATACCAAAATATAAGACGGTTCGGTAGGTTAAAATGGCCTACCAAACGTCTTATATTTTGGTACGGTCATACGTGTTGCGACGCTAAAGGCGACGCCAAACACTGCACTCGCTCAACCGGATGGCTGGACACCAAGGGCTACCAGTCCCTGGCCGGCCTTAAGCGCCTTCCCCCTGATCGTTGTCTGCCGCGCTGATGTAGAGGCCTTCATGGCAGCACTGTACCGCGAGGTGGAGGGCGCTGCAGGCACCTGCGGCAGCGCCTCACACATCACAATGGGTATTTGGTATGTACGCCCTCACTATTTTTGTCCTAACTGAATATTTGAATGCTTCAGCATTTTGAGAAATAGTCCATGTTAGTATATACTCCATCCTTTTGAGAAATAGTCCGGTTGGTGCCTCTTTCCAGAAATAAGTAGTCTTGTCTTCAGTTTGTGCTTGGTGATCGACTCATAACGTTTTGGCATTCAGTTTAGAGAACATTTCCTATCTCTTACCGTTGGACAGTTGGTTGTTTCCATATTCAGGACCTCCATTCTACAGAAGGTCCTTTTCTGATTACTGTACTGCCAATTGAGTTCTGTTTATGGTCAATATAATTTCTTCGTTCTCTACTGCGGCTACAAATACATCTGGATTATTGTTTCACGAAGTTAATATTTATGCTTAGGTTCGATTCAATGTTAAATGGAGCTCCAGGAATGTTCATCTCATGTTAATTTATTTAGTGTGTTAGTATTAGTAGTCCTTTAGGACAATCGATCATGCCTGGTCAGTGATACTCTGAGTGTGAAGATATCAAGTCAGAAGTAGATTGTGCATCACGCAATTTATTCAGTCAAAATTACCTTTCACTGTTTACGAGTCCACGTTTCATCAACCATTGTGTTGTCTTGTATGCATACATCAACATTGTATTTATTATTCATTGGACTATTGTTTTTGTCATTATATGTCCATGTAATTTTGCAATTGCTGAAATTTATTTTTCTTTTATATTATTATCCAATGCCCTGGTGTGTTATAGCATTACAAAATGAGGTAGTAAAATGTTATCTATAGGGTGCAACTGCACTAGCTTCGGACGGGGTAGTGCCACCATTTGGGAGTACAAGCTACTTTGTGTATGTGTTTCGTCACGTTTCTGGTTTGTCTTTTAAACTTCAGTGATGTGACTTCATTAATGATAGCTCAAATATCCGAGGCTTGTATATTCTCCATATGATATAAAACCACCTTGCTTCCTTACTGGCTTATTTGTTTTACAATTTTCAGATTTGCCTGTTCCCGTTTGTGCAGCAAGTGTATTGTCCTCACCATTATGAAGATTGCATCCTATATCTTTTTGTTTCAGTAGTTGTAGTTTGTCCAAGTTTTGGACTTGAGGAGATAGTCAGTTGTTGTAACAGGAAGAGCATCACATTTATACTAGCTCCCTACAAAATGTATCGACATGTATGAGATACTTGTTTTCTTTAGTGACAGTAGTGCACAAGGTGTAAATAGTGCTTATCTACTGGCCATAAATGATGCATCTTAGTAAATCGTTGATGCTTTGCTATTTGCATGGACTCTGCATTGCATCACTGACGGGCTTAAGAACACAAAAGGAAATAGGTTTGCATATGAAAGTTAATATCAGAGTTTGTTGTGGCTTTTGCTAAATCAAGAGTATATCTTTTCTAATATGAATCATGAGTTTTAATCTGAGAATGTTCATTATGGACTATTGGACTGCCATTGTTACTAATAAGCATGTAACACGTTTCTGTTGAATCTATATTCTTCAAGATGAATCTATATTCTTCAAGATGAAGACGCGCATGGCGCTTGCACGTTTACTAGTTTTTTAAAAATAGCGAGAGCACTGGAGCTTGGGAGCTAAAAAACACTTTCCGCACAACGCTGACTACCAGAGTTCAAACCCTAGGTTTGACACTTTGGTGTCTCATTAAAGACGGAATATTCTTCAGTGGGAGGCGACGTTCCTGTCGACAGTGAGGCGTCTGTGGTGACTTCGCCAATCTCAAAACCCATCGGATAAAATTTCTTTTACCCAGTCTCTTGGAGGTGCTCATAGGGGTAGGGTGTGTGTGCACGTTCATAGAGGTGAGTGTATGTGCGTATGTGTGAGCGTCTACGTTTGTACTGTGTTTCGAAAAAAAATAGAAGGAGTACTAATATATATATATATATATATATATATATATATATATATATATATATATATATATATATCGGACGCTTAATTTGGAATATATAATGTCAAGATCGAATATTAGCCCATAGTTACCACAATATGCCAAATGTAGGCGCTCGATTACCGAAACGCAAGTTCGGCCATCATTGGCCTCATACAGGTTTAGCTTCATCATTGGCCAAATCGAACAAATGTATATATGCCTTCGCAAATGACATCTCGAAAAAAGAAATTAGGGTGTTGCAACGGATGAAATTTGACATCACAGGTACCAATTCAAAAAAAGTAGCGTGAGGTTAGCTAACAGAAACAGCTTGGAATCGAATACATACCTCGATGATCATTCAGCAGTCCACACGCTAACGACAGAAACATTAATCCACTTGCCCAATGATTAACCTAAAGGACACTTATCCACCGAGGGATTAACCGATCGATCTGCTCAATTAGCATCAGCTGGCTGCTGGCGATCGATCGCACCGGGCGGCCGGCGGGCACTGCATCCGCTGGGGACAAGCCTGCGCCGCACTGCATCTGCATGTGTTTTCCTGCTGCGCTGCATTTGCAGGCGATGAATGCTCCATTCGATCGATCGATCGCTACGACAAATCAGCAGCGGCAGCGTGCGATGCGGATGACAACGAGGACGGCCGATCAGATTCAGATCTGCCGCCAGGCCCAGGCATGCATATGCATGTCCTCATATGCATGTCCGTCCGGAGATCTCATCTAACGCAGCTGGCGGCAGATCTTGGCCGTTGCGTACGTACGTACAGTGTCATACGCTACGTACGCCCGTACGGTTCTGGGGTATCCATGGTAGATCGATCTACAGGCTGGACATGCAGGTAATCCGCATGTGTGTGTGCACATGTGTGGTGGTATATCAAGATCTCCATCTCCAAGAATTCACATATCAGGCAAAATCAGACGGTTCACACAAATGTCTGTCTAAGCTAGCTAGCGATAGTAGAGAAGCTTAATAAACCGTTTAACATATAGGGACAAGTATTAGTGATCGGAGGGAAGCGGTAATATTATGGTACTATAACTACTGCACATGCACATGTATATCTACTTCAGTAATAATGTACACGAAAGTACAATGCGCGTACAAATTCAACCAACCTGTTAGCATGTATCTTGAATGCTAAGGGCATCGCAAAAAGACTGAGGAGGTCCGAAACGGTCCCATTTTAAAGAAGAGTTAACACGGTCAAAACTCAAATCCTACTTTACTTAATTTCAACAAAGGGAAACATCTAGCCTAGCAAACGAACCACCTTGTCCGTTGCAATGTGTCGCAGACACAATGCGGACCGCGCACGTGTCATCCCTTTGCTGCCTCGGGGCAGTATGATAGCGTATGTGATAGTTTCACGTTCTGTGCGCGCTGGTGGGTAGTGACACTATTGTGTTCTGCGCCACGATCAATACCGCACGCTTCGCCTTGTGCACACGGTGCTGGCGAGCAGCGTTGGGCTTCTGCATGACCATCAATGCCTCGGAGGTCAGAACTAGCATTGATGGTGGGGTGTGCCCCCATGCTATTTATGGTGTATGGGCCGCCCCATTGCCTGACCCACACCGCGCCATTGCCAACGCACATAGGTCGCCATTGGCAACGTCCACAAAACGAGGAAACAAGCACAATGATGGGCAAGTCGTGGTCATTCAGGAGAGACAGGAAAGAACCTAAGGCAGGGTCCGAGCACGGCGCGATTAGATTCGCCCCCGTCAGTTCATCCTCCCGCCCGATCTACGGGATGACCCGGCGTTCGCGTCAGACTCATTCAACTAGGCCACGTTTGGTGCCTTCGAGTTCAACCCGCGACCCCGAGCTGGCTACCTAGGCAAAATTGAGTACTTGAGTCACCACAACACCGATAGAGACGAAGACGGTGGGCCGCTCGATCTATCAATCATCAACCAGGAGGTCCAGTCTCCCGAGCTGAGTGAGGAGGAGGTCATCCAGTTGTCCATCGCCCAGCGAGCTCGACGAGCTCGCCAAGTGGGAGGGCCTTTCCTTCCAACTGCGGGAATCCTTGCTTGCGTGGGGCAGACCTGTCATGCCACCGGATACCCTAGCGCGTCAGTAGACGCGTGCGCCACTTCCCGCACCATCGCAAGCGCCATACTGGCCATGGTCGTGGGAGGCGCCAATCTTATTCTTATTTAAGTTTTTTTTTCATTTTATTCACATTATGTAAATTACATTTATCATGTATCAAATATTATTGGGAAAACCATTTCTGTCATGCCACTGGGTGTACCCGACCCAAATGAATAAGGATGGCTAGATGGCCAATTTCGTGTTTGCGGCCCGACCCAAACAGATAAAAATAAACAGTTTTGGTGTCCGCAATGTGTGAGGTCGAGATGCCCTAATCCTTCTTGTTTGTCCATTTATCTATGGATCTACCCCATGGTGGTAGGTCCTCTGCTTCTCCTACATGGCAGAGGTGCAGGTAGACTTCCCTGATACTCTCTGAGCCGATCTCAACACACATCACTGGTAGCGTAAATAAGTTGAAAGCAATTCAAAGAGCCAAGGGCTTGCTTCCCTTCTAGAATTGAACATACAGCTAGCTAGGTGGTCCAAGGAGGAGAGGAGCTAGCTGTGCCTGTGTGGACGCATGAGAAGGATCTGCGCAGCATGCCATGTCCTTTTTAACCGTGCTCATATGCATGGCCTACCTTGTTGTTGGAACCCCCTCATTTAGACCGATTACATTCATGCTTGGTTGCATTCGGTAAGTTAATCTGCTTCCTCTCACTCTCTCACGCACGCACCTCGTAAGCACGCACGCGTGCGCAGAGAGTAGGTAGCAAGCGCTCAGGCCTAGCAGCTATTGCTTGGGTTATATAAGCGGGAAGGATCAAGGAGAAGGGGAACAAATGGCGTAGAGAGATCGATCGAGAGCCGGCCTGACATAGTTCATGCATTGTAGCCTGCAGCGGGCAGATTAAGTTAGTCCATGCCATGCCTTTCCACAGCTTTCTTGAACTTCTCTCGTGCCTCTCTCTCCATAGGCATTCTCCACACACACTCTCTCTGCCCCTCTCTAGATCTCCTCTCGATCCGCTGCTAGAGACAGAGAGAGATGAGTGGAAGGATGGCAATGGCAGGAGAAGAGGGTCAAGAAAGCTGTGGGAAGAAATGCCATATCCAGGACTCTAAACTCCAGTTAATTCATATATTCATGCCACAGAGAGAAAGGATAGATATTTTATGTTAATCTCTCTGCAAGTGTAAGTTAACTCTTTGCAACCCAATCACGCATTTTTTTCTCATGTATGTAGTACTTAATTAGTTACTGGAGTCATCAGATCATTGGTATTAGCTAGCTCTTCGACTTCCAAGTTCCTTTTCAACTTTCTTTCATCTCTGGTCCCTCCTCCTTCTCTTCTTGATTTCATGGCTGAATTGGATCATGCTACCTTTTCTTCTGCCTCCCTTTCTTAAGAATTAAAGATCGATCTACTTTTTCAGAAGAATTTCCCCTATCTTTTCTTCTCACAAAATAAAACAATTAACCATCTTTCCTTTGAATTTGTCGTTGTGAAAGCTATGGAAAAGTTGCGAGTGAGCAGGTGCTCACTACACACCCTAACCTTTTTTTTATTTCTCTTTTTCATATCTCTCAAAATATATAATATATGGATTTAAAACTTTGCAAGTTGCTGAATCATAACAACTAGAATCTGGGAAAAACTATTCAATTTTTTTGTGCAATTGAAAATTTTAAATTATATAAAATTCAAACAAAATTATTTGAATATACATACTGTCATTAAAAAACAAACTATTTTGTCCCACATTCTAGATTTTACGTTTGATTGATCTGCAAAGTTTCAAGTTTAACGATTGTACGGTATGACAGATAAAAAAAGAGAAATTGCTTGAGAGGAAAAAAAGAGAGTTAGCGCGCATCTTGATGCACCTATAAACAGCCAAGATAAGGGTGTGCACTAAGCACTTGCTCAGAAAGTCCCCCCTTGTTTTTTTTTTTGAAACGGGGCAAGAAATTACCACTAACTAATTTGAAATAGCTTTCAAGGGGGGACTTTCCTTATCTTTTTTGATAAGGAAAGTCCCCCCTTGAAAGCTATTTCAAATTAGTTAGGGGTAATTTTGATTCTATTGCCAAATGGTGGATCAGTGAGAATAAAAACTTAGTGATTGATATTTTCTCATCTCACACTCCGGTGCATCTGCACTTTAGGAAATGAAATGTGTTTTTAGGCAGTAAGATGACCAGGTAGATGTCAAAGATCTGCTAAGAAGAATTGGTACAACGATCACACCGGAAGGTATCGTGCTTGGACAAACGGTGGCAACAGAAACTTGGAGGAAGCCGGAAGAAGGATGGGTGAAGTGCAATCTCAATGCAAGTTTCTCAAGTGAAGAAAGAACGGGAGCTTGGGGAGCTAGCAGTACTGAGAGATTTTCTCAAGTGGCCACGATTTCCTTTCCTTCCTCCGTCAGGCAACTAGGGCGTCGCCGTACGCCCGTACCCTCCCGAGACTCCCGTCGTCCTGGCCAATACAGATACAGGGCGCCACCCCATCTTCCCCGTCTGGTCCAGGTCCAGCGTAGGGCGGCGACGCCTCCTGTCCAACACAGCCAGCATAGGGGCCTTCCACATCTCCCCTTTCCGCATCCTCCCTGGGCCAGCGAGGAACTGCCCAGTCCGCGGCGGCCGGAGAAGCACCACCACGGCGTGTGGCTCCTTCTCCGCGGCGGCCTACTGCTCGCGCGCGGCCATGGCGATGATCCTGGGTGACGAGCACATCCCGATCCCGACCACTCATCTTCTGGCCCGCGGCGGAGCAGCCTGCTCCCAGGACCAGCGCATCCAGCTCCTGGGGAGAAGCTGTTCCGCCGTACCATTCATGGCAGCTCGGTAGTATGTAGCCATGCTTCTTAGATCTTGATTTGGGTGGGTCCCACCATATACGTATGTACAACACGAAATACATGTGTATATTTACCGTATATATGTGCTTAAGTGGGGAAAATGGCATCTATGAAATGTATAGAGAATTGCAATGGCGTTTTTCAAAAGATGAAAATTGTAGTGGGTGAAAATTGGAGTGGCATATATCGAATTAACCCCTTTTTAACTCGGTGTTGTGGGCGTTCCTGTGTTGGCCCATGTTACTTTTTTATTACTTTTCTTTGGGACTGCACTAATAACAATGCTGTGACTTTGGTTGCATGCATGAAAATGGAACCAGCGACAACCCCTTTTATCTATAAAATTGATTTATGTCGCACTTTCTAAAGCTTGTAAATATGATTATCCGTAATCCGTGTTCTGAAGATAGCCTCCCTGCACATGTGTGTTGCTCTAAGGTTTTATACATGCCAGTTTGCGGAAGCTTCCAAGTTTGTTGAGTAGCCGGTAGCGTGAGGCTGCAGACTGTAAATACGAAGCTCTCATGTGGAACAAAACATCGCATATGTTACCCCAATATGTACACCACAATGTTGTAGGATGCAGGTGAAGCATAAGGCCGATGGCATGGTCGAGTCGCTACGAGGCACAATTATTTCCTAAGGATTTTACTGGACGAGAGGACATAAATTGTTGTGACACATTTAGCCAATGGTTAAGCCTATGAATGCTCGTCTTGTCCTTTCTCTTGCAGTTTCCCAATGATGCATCTAATGCACATTGATATTCAGAATGGGGATCTGACACTGGATGTTTAGATGCAACATCCACCTAGAGCTGGATGTGAAGATCAACTCCACTCTTTTTTTATTTGCAAATTTGACAAGACATTGTACCGTTTGAAGCAAGCACATGGAATTGCACTTTCCACCACCTCCCCTAAAACTTTTGCAAGGAGGAATTGCACTTTCCACCACCTTTCCTACAAGGTTTTGCAACGATCACCACTTCTACTACAACTTTTTTTTCTTCATTGTGTACCCCTTCTACATGTTACTTGTTGCACACTCCACCAGTTCCAAATACATCGTTAAGCTCAGTTGGCAGCAAAATTGTCAATTGTATCCCGCATATAAGTGCTCCAAATTTGTGCACAAAATAAATTAAAAAAGTTAGAAAAATATTTATCCATAAAAATGATTTTTGTGTGTCCATGCACTTTAGCGTGTAATTGATCCCTTTTATATGAAACATCTGTGTATACTAAGAAATATTTTATCCTTTTTGCAAAACATGTATCTAATTCTGCCAGACTAAATAAATCATAGGAAAATAACTGGCCACAAACAAATTATGATTTTATGATTTCTATAATGGCATTGATTGTGATCTAACAGTTATTAAATGTGCCAAAAAACATATCCGAAAAATATAGATAAAACTTGTAGAAGAATTGGATCTGGGATAATGTGCATGTTTAATTAGAAATTGATATAAAAATAGATGATTAACTGAGGTAAGTAATGGATTAACAGTCAACTGGTGAAATGTGCAACAGATTATATGCATAAGTGGTGAAAATTGCGTTTATTCTATGTAAAAGTGGTGATCCTTGCAAAAGCTTGCAGTGAATTAGGTGGTGGATAGTGCAACTTCATAAAGAGATCAACATGGACATGTTATTCCAAATGAAGGCCCGATTTTTTTTGCACTGGCTTTGTCGCATCCAAGGCCAATTCTAGCTTATTTATTCTACATATTGCGACAATACCTATGTATATGTTGTTGATATTATCATTTCAAGCTCACATGAGTCAACATTCCTATGAGTATTAGTATTATGTGCCTTCTTTCGTTGAGTTGGTAAATGATGAAAGAATGATGTGTTCCAATCTCCATGTCGTAGCCGTAGTGGCAGTGTCCATGTCTGTGATGTCATAAATTTATGGTGCCAAATAAATGTGCTTTGCCTAATTTATAGCATCTTTTGCATCATCTATGCATGTATACAAAGAATTCGCCCAAATCCTGACAACACAAGTCTTAACCAACTTCATGGGTATAATCTGGATGTTGCATGTGTAACAATTTGGATCTAAAAGTAGACAACTAACTATTTATCTCTCTTAGGCACTTTATACAAAAAAGGCTTAAGTGCACTTTTTGTCCCTCATGTATCGCAAAAGTCTACCGTTGGTCCCTTAACTTTGTTTTAGTCTAAACCTGCCCTCAAACTCTTAATTAAATCCATTTTTATCCCTTGTAGCAGTTTAATGACGGTTGACCGGTTTTTGATTCTCCTTTTTACCACCGTGGATAGATTTGGACAGGTTTAGTCCATGTAGGACCGTCTCACCTTGAGATAAGTTATGCAATTAGCATTTTGAACGTTCTCCGGTGAGATCATGATCATTACCTATTTGTGGTAGTAACCCTAACTCTTCCCCAACACCTAGCGATGGCGGCTCACACTACTAGGGTGGATAAGCCGGGCGAGAAGGAAAATCGGCGAACATGCCAGGACCTTTGCGTCAGGAGGAAAGGCGGAGGCGACTAAAGTGGCGAGGACTGCTGCACCAAGAGAGAAAGGTGGAGGCGACACACATGTGTGTTAGGGCAAGGGTATTTTTATATCTATTGACTGGTGAAAAATGATCACATGTAAATTAAAACCAGCCAATTATATCCATGATGGCAAGAAAAAAAGAGTTAAAACCAGTCAACCATCATTAAAACGATGTTAGGGACTAAAATTGGACTCAATTAGGAGTTTGATGGCAGATTTAGACCAAAACAGAGTTGAGAGACCAAAATTAGACTTTCGCGAGACTTAAGGACCAAAAGTGCACTTAACCCAAGAAAAAAATCACTCTTGGGCATGTGTCAACCACATGGGCCCAATTTTCTAAAATCTTTCATTTAGTTATGGGCCGAGCCCATCGATCAGGCTCGCAACCTCCTCAAGTCGCAGACCCACCAGCACCAGCAACGCTCAACCTCCTCACGTCAATCACGGATGTTTCCCTCAACGGGTATGTGCAGCTGACTATTTTACTCAATCGTAATTATTTGGGCGAGGAGAAGCCGATAGCCAAGTGATGATGCTAGCCTTCTTTCTCCTCGTGACCATCGTAGAATTCTGATACGTCTCCGACGTATCGATAATTTCTTATGTTCCATGCCACATTATTGATGATATCTACATGTTTTATGCATACTTTATGTCGTATTTATGCATTTTCCGGCACTAACCTATTAACGAGATGCCGAAGAGCCGATTCTTTGTTCTGCTGTTTTTGGTTTCAGAAATCCTACAAAGGAAATATTCTCGGAATTGGACGAAATCAACGCCCAGGGTCCTATTTTGCCACGAAGCTTCCAGAAGACCGAAGAGAAGACGAAGTGGGGCCACGGGGCGACGACACGCCCTGGCCGCGCGGCCCTGCTGTGTGGGTCCCCCGTGACGCCCTTTGACCTGCCCTTCCGCCTACTTAAAGCCTCCGTCGCGAAACCCCCAGTACCGAGAGCCACGATACGGAAAACCTTACTGAGACGCCGCCGCCGCCAATCCCATCTCGGGGGATTCAGGAGATCGCCTCCGGCACCCTGCCGGAGAGGGGAATCATCTCCCGGAGGACTCTTCACCGTCATGATCGCCTCCGGAGTGATGAGTGAGTAGTTCACCCCTGGACTATGGGTCCATAGCAGTAGCTAGATGGTCGTCTTCTCCTTATGTACTTCATTGTTGGATCTTGTGAGCTGCCTAACATGATCAGGATCATCTATCTGTAATGCTATATGTTGTGTTTGTCGGGATCCGATGGATAGAGAATACTATGTTATGTTAATTATCAATCTATTACCTATGTGTTGTTTATGATCTTGCATGCTCTCCGTTATTAGTAGAGGCTCTGGCCAAGTTTTTGCTCTTAACTCCAAGTGGGAGTATTTATGCTCGATAGTGGGTTCATGCCTCCATTAAATCTGGGACAGTGACAGAAAGTTCTAAGGTTGTTGATGTGCTGTTGCCACTAGGGATAAAACATTGATGCTATGTCCAAGGATGTAGTTGTTGATTACATTACGCACCATACTTAATGCAATTGTCTGTTGTTTGCAACTTAATACCGGAAGGGGTTCGGATGATAACCTGAAGGTGAACTTTTTAGGCATAGATGCATGCTGGATAGCGGTCTATGTACTTTGTCGTAATGCCCAATTAAATCTCACTATATTTATCATATCATGTATGTGCATTGTCATGCCCTCTTGATGGCGTGTAACTCACACGTTCGTTGGGAACCCCAAGAGGAAGGTATGATGCGCACAGCAGCAAGTTTTCCCTCAGAAAGAAATCAAGGTTTATCGAACCAGGAGGAGCCAAGAAGCACGTTGAAGGTTGATGGCGGCGGGATGTAGTGCGGCGCAACACCAGGGATTCCGGCGCCAACGTGGAACCTGCACAACACAACCAAAGTACTTTGCCCCAACGAAACAGTGAGGTTGTCAATCTCACCGGCTTGTCAGAACAAAGGATTAACCGTATTGTGTGGAAGATGATTGTTTGCGTAAAAACGGTAGAACAATATTGCAGTAGATTGTATTTCAGTATAGAGAATTGGACCGGGGTCCACAGTTCACTAGAGGTGTCTCTCCCATAAGATAAACAGCATGTTGGGTGAACAAATTACAGTTGGGCAATTGACAAATAAAGAGGGCATGACCATGCACATACATATTATGATGAGTATAGTGAGATTTAATTGGGCATTACGACAAAGTACATAGACCGCCATCCAACTGCATCTATGCCTAAAAAGTCCACCTTCAGGTTATCATCCGAACCCTCCAAAGATTAAGTTGCAAAGCAACAGACAATTGCATTAAGTATGGTGCGTAATGTAATCAACAACTACATCCTTAGACATAGCATCAATGTTTTATCCCTAGTGGCAACAAGACAACACAACCTTAGAACTTTCTCACACCTGTCCTGTGTGTCAATGCAGCATGAACCCACTATCGAGCATAAATACTCCCTCTTGGAGTTACAAGCATCTACTTGGCCAGAGCATCTACTAGTAACGGAGAGCATGCAAGATCATAAACAACACATAGACATAACTTTGATAATCAACATAACAAGTATTCTCTATTCATCGGATCCCAACAAACGCAACATATAGAATTACGTATAGATGATCTTGATCATGTTAGGCAGCTCACAAGATCCGACAATGAAGCACAATGGGGAGAAGACAACCATCTAGCTACTGCTATGGACCCATAGTCCAGGGGTAGACTACTCACACATCACTCCGGAGGCGACCATGGCGGCGTAGAGTCCTCCGGGAGATGATTCCCCTCTCCGGCAGGTGCCGGAGGCGATCTCTCGGATCCCCCGAGATGGGATCGGCGGCGGCGGCGTCTCTGGAAGGTTTTCCGTATCGTGGCTCTCGGTACATGGGGTTTCGCAACGGAGGCTTTAAGTAGGCGGAAGGGCAGGTCAGGAGGCGGCACGAGGGCCCCACACCACAGGGCCGCGCGGCCAAGGGCTGGGCCGCGCCGCCCTAGGGTTTGGGCGCCTCGTGGCCCCACTTCGTCTCCTCTTCGGTCTTCTGGAAGCTTCGTGGCAAAATAGGACCCTGGGCGTTGATTTCGTCCAATTCCGAGAATATTTCGTTACTAGGATTTCTGAAACCAAAAACAGCAATGAAAAAGAATCGGCACTTCGGCATCTTGTTAATAGGTTAGTTCCGTAAAATGCACGAATATGACATAAAGTGTGCATAAAACATGTAGATAACATCAATAATGTGGCATGGAACATAAGAAATTATCGATACGTCGGAGACGTATCAGCATCCCCAAGCTTAGTTCGCTCGTCCCGAGCGGTGTAAAACGATAAACACGTATAATTTCTGGAGTGACATGCCATCATAACCTTGATCATACTATTTGTAAAGCATATGTAGTGAATGCAGCGATCAAAACAATGTATATGACATGAGTAAACAAGTGAATCATAAAGCAAAGACTTTTCATGAATAGCACTTCAAGACAAGCATCAATAAGTCTTGCATAAGAGTTAACTCATAAAGCAATAATTCAAAGTAAAGGCATTGAAGCAACACAAAGGAAGATTAAGTTTCAGCGGTTGCTTTCAACTTGTAACATGTATATCTCATGGATATTGTCAACATAGAGTAATATAATAAGTGCAATAAGCAAGTATGTAGGAATCAATGCACAGTTCACACAAGTGTTTGCTTCTTGAGGTGGAGAGAAATAGGTGAACTGACTCAACATTGAAAGTAAAAGAATGGTCCTCCATAGAGGAAAAGCATCGATTGCTATATTTGTGCTAGAGCTTTGATTTTGAAAACATGAAACAATTTTGTCAACGGTAGTAATAAAGCATATGTATCATGTAAATTATATCTTACAAGTTGCAAGCCTCATGCATAGTGTACTAATAGTGCCCGCACCTTGTCCTAATTAGCTTGGACTACCGGATCATCACAATGCATATGTTTTAACCAAGTGTCACAAAGGGGTACCTCTATGCCGCCTGTACAAAGGTCTAAGGAGAAATCTCACATTGGATTTCTCGCTATTGATTATTCTCAACTTAGACATCCATACCGGGACAACATAGACAACAGATAATGGACTCCTCTTTTATGCATAAGCATGTAACAACAATTAATAATTTTCTCATATGAGATTGAGGATATTTGTCCAAAACTGAAACTTCCACCATGGATCATGGCTTTAGTTAGCGGCCCAATGTTCTTCTCTAACAATATGCATGCTTAACCATAAGGTGGTAGATCTCTCTTACTTCAGACAAGACGAACATGCATAGCAACTCACATGAAATTCAACAAAGAGTAGTTGATGGCGTCCCCAGAAGCATGGTTATCGCACAACAAGCAACTTAATAAGAGATAAAGTGCATAATTACATATTCAATACCACAATAGTTTTTAAGCTATTTGTCCCATGAGCTATATATTGCAAAGGTGAAGAATGGAAATTTAAAGGTAGCACTCAAGCAATTTACTTTGGAATGGCGGAAAATACCATGTAGTAGGTAGGTATGGTGGACACAAATGGCATAGTGGTTGGCTCAAGTATTTTGGATGCATGAGAAGTATTCCCTCTCGATACAAGGTTTAGGCTAGCAAGGCTTATTTGAAACAAACACAAGGATGAACCGGTGCAGCAAAACTCACATAAAAGACATATTGAAAACATTATAAGACTCTACACTGTCTTCCTTGTTGTTCAAACTCAATACTAGAAATTATCTAGACCTTAGAGAAACCAAATATGCAAACCAAATTTTAGCATGCTCTATGTATTTCTTCATTAATGGGTGCAAAGCATATGATGCAAGAGCTTAAACATGAGCACAACAATTGCCAAGTATCGCATTACCCAAGACATTTATAGCAATTACTACATGTATCATTTTCCAATTCCAACCATATGACAATTTAACGAAGGAGAAACTTCGCCATGAATACTATGAGTAGAAACTAAGGACATACTTGTCCATATGCTACAGCGGAGCGTGTCTCTCTCCCATAAAGTGAATGCTAGGATCCATTTTATTCAAACAAAACAAAAAAAAACAAAAACAAACCGACGCTCCAAGAAAAGCACATAAGATGTGATGGAATAAAAATATAGTTTCAGGGGAGGAACCTGATAATGTTGTCGATGAAGAAGGGGATGCCTTGGGCATCCCCAAGCTTAGACGCTTGAGTCTTCTTGATATATGCAGGGGTGAACCACCGGGGCATCCCCAAACTTAGAGCTTTCACTCTCCTTGATCATGTTGCATCATACTCCTCTCTTGATCCTTGAAAACTTCCTCCACACCAAACTTAGAACAACTCATTAGAGGGTTAGTGACAATAAAAATTAACATATTCAGAGGTGACACAATCATTCTTAACACTTCTGGACATTGCATAAAGCTACTGGACATTAGTGGATCAAAGAAATTCATCCAACATAGCAAAAGAGGCAATGCGAAATAAAAGGCAGAATCTGTCAAAACAGAACAGTTCGTATTGACGAATTTTATCGAGGCACCAGACTTGCTCAAATGAAAATGCTCAAATTGAATGAAAGTTGCGTACATATCTGAGCATCACTCACGTAAATTGGCATAATTTTCTGAGCTACCTACAGGGAAAACAGCCCAGATTCGTGACAGCAAAGAAATCTGTTTCTGCGCAGTAATCTAAATCTAGTATGAACTTTTCTATCAACGACTTTACTTGGCACAACAAAACACTAAACTAAGATAAGGAGAGGTTGCTACAGTAGTAAACAACTTCCAAGACACAAAATAAAAACAAAGTACTGTAGGTAAAAACATGGGTTGTCTCCCATAAGCGCTTTTCTTTAACGCCTTTCAGCTAGGCGCAGAAAGTGTGTATCAAGTATTATCAAGAGACGAAGTGTCAACATCATAATTTGTCCTCATAATAGAATAAAAAGGTAACTTCATTCTCTTTCTGGGGAAGTGTTCCATACCTTTCTTGAGAGGAAATTGATATTTTATATTACCTTCCTTCATATCAATGATAGCACCAACAGTTCGAAGAAAAGGTCTTCCCAATATAATGGGACAAGATGCATTGTATTCAATATCCAAGACAACAAAATCAACGGGGACAAGGTTATTGTTAACGGTAATGCGAACATTATCAACTTTCCCCAAAGGTTTCTTTGTAGAATGATCAGCAAGATTAACATCCAAATAACAATTTTTCAATGGTGGCAAGTCAAGCATATTATAAATTTTCTTAGGTATAACAGAAATACTTGCACCAAGATCACATAAAGCATTACAATCAAAATCTTTAACCTTCATCTTAATGATGGGCTCCCAACCATCCTCTAGCTTTCTAGGAATAGAGGCTTCGCGCTCTAATTTCTCTTCTCTAGCTTTTATGAGAGCATTTGTAATATGTTGCGTGAAAGCCAAATTTATAGCACTAGCATTAGGACTTTTAGCAAGTTTTTGCAAGAACTTTATAACTTCAGAGATGTGGCAATCATCAAAATTCAAACCATTATAATATAAAGCAATGGGATCATCATCCCCAATGTTGGAAAAAATTTTAGCAGTTTTATCACAGCAGCTTTAAAGTAGCTTTTAGCAGTTTCAGGCAGTTTCTCGCGCTTTGCATTAGAAGTGGAAATATTGCTAACACCAATTCTTTTATTATTAATAGTAGGAGGTGCAGCAACATGTGTAGCATTAGCATTACTAGTGGTGGTAATAGTCCAAACTTTAGCTACATTTTTCTCTTTAGCTAGTTTTTCATTTTCTTCTCTATCCCACCTAGCACGCAATTCAGCCATCAATCTTATATTCTCATTAATTCTAACTTGGATGGCATTTGCTGTAGTAACAATTTTATTATGATGATTTTCATTAGGCATAACTTTCGATTTCAAAAGATCAACATCAAGACAAGACTATCGACTTTAGAAGCAAGTATATCAATTTTCCCAAGCTTTTCTTCAACAGATTTGTTAAAAGCAGTTTGTGTACTAATAAATTCTTTAAGCATGGCTTCAAGTCCAGGGGGTGAACTCCTATTATTGTTGTAAGAATTCCCATAAGAATTACCATAGCCGTTGCCATTATTATAAGGATATGGCCTATAGTTGTTACTAGAATTGTTCCGGTAAGCATTGTTGTTGAAATTATTATTTTTAATGAAGTTTACATCAACATGTTCTTCTTGTGCAACCAATGAAGCTAACGGAACATTATTAGGATCAATATTAGTCCTATCATTCACAAGCATAGACATAATAGCATCAATCTTATCACTCAAGGAAGAGGTTTCTTCGACAGAATTTACCTTCTTACCTTGTGGAGCTCTTTCCGTGTGCCATTCAGAGTAGTTGATCATCATATTATCAAGAAGCTTTGTTGCTTCACCAAGAGTAATGGACATAAAGGTACCTCCAGCAGCTGAATCCAATAAATTCCGCGAAGAAAAATTCAGTCCTGCATAAAAGGTTTGGATGATCATCCAGGTAGTCAGTCCATGGGTTGGGCAATTTTTAACCAGAGATTTCATTCTTTCCCAAGCTTGAGCAACATGTTCAGTATCTAATTGTTTACAATTCATTATGCTACTCCTCAAAGATATAATTTTAGCAGGGGGATAATATCTACCAATAAAAGCATCCTTGCATTTAGTCCATGAATCAATACTATTCTTAGGCAGAGATAGCAACCAATCTTTAGCTCTTCCTCTTAATGAGAAAGGGAACAATTTTAATTTTATAATGTCAACATCTACATCTTTATACTTTTGCATTTCACAAAGTTCAACAAAATTATTAAGATGGGCAGCAGCATCATCGTAACTAACACTGTAAAATTGCTCTCGCATAACAAGATTTAGTAAAGCAGGTTTAATTTCAAAGAATTTGCTTGTAGTAGCAGGTGGAGCAATAGGTGTGCATAAGAAATCATTATTATTTGTGGTTGTGAAGTCACACAACTTAGTATTTTCAGGGTTGGCCATTTTAGCAACAGTAAATAAAGCAAACTAGATAAAGTAAATGCAAGTAACTAATTTTTTTGTGTTTTTTGATATAGCAAACAATATAGCAAATAAAGTAAAACTAGCAACTAATTTTTTTGTATTTTGATTTAGTGCAGCAAACAAAGTAGTAAATAAAACTAAGCAAGACAAAAACAAAGTAAAGAGATTGAGAAGTGGAGACTCCCCTTGCAGCGTGTCTTGATCTCCCCGGCAACGGCGCCAGAAAAAGAGCTTGCTGGCGCAAAGTTGACGTGGGAGTTAGAGATCTCTGTGGTGTAGCTTTTCTTCAGTTCCCCGGCAACGGCGCCAGAAAAAGAGCTTGATGGCGTGTAACTCACACGTTCGTTGGGAACCCCAAGAGGAAGGTATGATGCGCACAGCAGCAAGTTTTCCCTCAGAAAGAAACCAAGGTTTATCGAACCAGGAGGAGCCAAGAAGCACGTTGAAGGTTGATGGCGGCGGGATGTAGTGCGGCGCAACACCAGGGATTCCGGCGCCAACGTGGAACCTGCACAACACAACCAAAGTACTTTGCCCCAACGAAACAGTGAGGTTGTCAATCTCACCGGCTTGTCAGAACAAAGGATTAACCGTATTGTGTGGAAGATGATTGTTTGCGTAGAAAATAGTAGAACAATATTGCAGAGATTGTATTTCAAGATAGAGAATTGGACCGGGTCCACAGCTCACTAGAGGTGTCTCTCCCATAAGATAAACAGCATGTTGGGTGAACAAATTACAGTTGGGCAATTGACAAATAAAGAGGGCATGACCATGCACATACATATTATGATGAGTATAGTGAGATTTAATTGGGCATTACGACAAAGTACATAGACCGCCATCCAACCGCATCTATGCCTAAAAAGTCCACCTTCAAAGTTATCATCCGAACCCTCCTCCAAAGTATTAAGTTGGACAGCAACAGACAATTTCATTAAGTGTGGTGGGTAATGTCCTCACCAAATACATCCTTAGACATAGCATCAATGTTTTATCCCTAGTGGCAACAGCACAACACAACCTTAGAACTTTCTGTCACTGTCCCAGGTGTCAATGCAGGCATGAACCCACTATCGAGCATAAATACTCCCTCTTGGAGTTACAAGCATCTACTTGGCCAGAGCATCTACTAGTAACGGAGAGCATGCAAGATCATAAACAACACATAGACATAACTTTGATAATCAACATAACAAGTATTCTCTATTCATCGGATCCCAACAAACGCAACATATAGAATTACAGATAGATGATCTTGATCATGTTAGGCAGCTCACAAGATCCGACAATGAAGCACAATGGGGAGAAGACAACCATCTAGCTACTGCTATGGACCCATAGTCCAGGGGTAGACTACTCACACATCACTCCGGAGGCGACCATGGCGGCGTAGAGTCCTCCGGGAGATGATTCCCCTCTCCGGCAGGGTGCCGGAGGCGATCTCCTGGATCCCCCGAGATGGGATCGGCGGCGGCGGCGTCTCTGGAAGGTTTTCCGTATCGTGGCTCTCGGTACATGGGGTTTCGCAACGGAGGCTTTAAGTAGGCGGAAGGGCAGGTCAGGAGGCGGCACGAGGGCCCCACACCACAGGGCCGCGCGGCCAAGGGCTGGGCCGCGCCGCCCTAGGGTTTGGGCGCCTCGTGGCCCCACTTCGTCTCCTCTTCGGTCTTCTGGAAGCTTCGTGGCAAAATAGGACCCTGGGCGTTGATTTCGTCCAATTCCGAGAATATTTCGTTACTAGGATTTCTGAAACCAAAAACAGCAGAAAACAAAGAATCGGCACTTCGGCATCTTGTTAATAGGTTAGTTCCAGAAAATGCACGAATATGACATAAAGTGTGCATAAAACATGTAGATAACATCAATAATGTGGCATGGAACATAAGAAATTATCGATACGTCGGAGACGTATCACCTCTCTATTTGTCAATTGCCCGACTGTAATTTGTTCACCCAACATGCTATTTATCTTATGGGAGAGACACCTCTAGTGAACTGTGGACCCCGGTCCTATTCTTTACATCGCATACAATCTACTGCAATAATTGTTCTTTACTGTTTTCTGCAAACAATCATCTTCCACACAATACGGTTAATCCTTTGTTACAGCAAGCCGGTGAGATTGACAACCTCACTGTTTCGTTGGGGCAAAGTACTTTGGTTGTGTTGTGCAGGTTCCACGTTGGCGCCGGAATCTCTGGTGTTGCGCCGCACTACATCCCTCCGCCATCAACCTTCAGCGTGCTTCTTGGCTCCTCCTGGTTCGATAAACCTTGGTTTCTTTCTGAGGGAAAACTTGCTACTGTCTGCATCACACCTTCCTCTTGGGGTTCCCAACGGACGTGTGTCAACTGCACGCATCAAGCTCTTTTTCTGGCGCCGTTGCTGGGGAACTGAAGAAAAGCTACACCACAGAGAATTGCCTCCCACGGCAACAGCTCTTTTTCTGGCGCCGTTGTCGGGGAGATCAAGACACGCTGCAAGGGGAGTCTCCACAATCCAATCTCTTTACTTTGTTTTTGTCTTGCTTTATTTTATTTACTACTTTGTTTGCTGCACTTAAACAAAACACAAAAAAATTAGTTGCTAGCTTTACTTTATTTACTGTCTTGCTCTCTATATCAAAAACACAAAAAAAAAATTAGTTACTTGCATTTACTTTATTTACCTTTTGTTTATTTCATCATGTTTCCTCCTAAGTACACTCTAAAAGACATACCGGTAGGCCGAGGGTCTATAATTGGAAGAGATAATATAGATGATTTTTTCACTCATGTTAGTACAGCTGAAGATTTTGAAGATAGACACTTGGTAGAACTTGCTCCTACTTATGAAATTGTTGTTGCTTCTTTAGTTCGCATGTTGGAAACTAAATTTGTTAATCTCAATCCTATAATCCAACACATGTTTCTCACACTCGGTGATATGGAGGAAGGGGAGAAGAAAGATTTTGTTTTAGAAACCCTTCTTAAAGAATTTGGTGGTGTAGCAAGAGAGGCTAGAAAGGTCTTTATCAAATACAATATGCTTGGCTCTTATACCAATTTTGTTAGTATCCTTGAAAAAATGGATATGGAGAGAGTAAGGTACACTAATAATATTAATGATGGTGGGGAGATTAAGACAACAATACCTTGTAAGCTCCTGGGAATGAATGACGCTCTAGAAAATAACTATGGTTGGCTTGTTCCTGAAAATTTGTTTGACGAGGATAGCAAGCCTAAGAATAATGAAAAGGGAGCCTCTGAAACTCACATAGATAAGATAAAATGCATAGTTGAGAAAACTCCCAACACCTATGTTGATGCTTCATCTCTTGATAATACTTGATGTACACTTTCTGCGCCTAGCTGAAAGGCGTTAAAGAAAAGCGCTTATGGGAGACAACCCATGTTTTTACTACAGTAATTTGTTTTATATTTGAGTCTTGGAAGTTGTTTACTACTGTAGCAACCTCTCCTTATCATGTTTTTGTGCCAAGTAAAAGTCTCTATGGTAAAGTTGATGCTAGATTTGGATTGCTGCACAGAAACAGCATTGCTGTCTGTCACGAATTCGCGCAGAAGTCTCTGTAAAAAAATCAAAAAAATCTGCAAATTTACGTGCGCGATCCTCAGATATGTACGCAACTTTCATTAGTTTTGAGTTTTTCCGTTTGAGCAAGTTAAGTGCCCCTTCCAGGTTCATCTTTACGGACTGTTCTGTTTTTGACAGATTCTGCCTTTTATTTCGCATTGCCTCTTTTGCTATGTTGGATGAATTTCTTTGATCCATTAATGTCCAGTAGCTTTGTGCAATATCCAGAAGTGATAAGAATGATTGTGTCACCTCTGAACATGTGAATTTTTGATTGTGCACTAACCCTCTAATGAGTTTGCTTGAAGTTTGGTGTGAAGGAAGTTTTCAAGGGTCAAGAGAGGAGTATGATATATTATGATCAAGAGGAGTGAAAGCTCTAAGCTTGGGGATGCCCCGGTGGTTCACCCCTGCATATTTTAAGAAGACTCAAGTGACATAGGCATCCCCAATGGGCCTGCCGATGATGGTACCCGGGGTTTACTGAAGGCCCACTACCCGAAGAATAAGAAGATTCGGGAGCTCAAGATATTATTAAGGAAAGCTAGAGTTGTAATAGGAAGCATTATTTGTAATCTTGCGGGAGGAGTTAGAAACCTTCCCGGACTCTGTAATTTGTACAATACGAATCCCTCGGCTCCGCCTCCTATATAAGGGGGAGTCGAGGGACACAGAAGGCATCGAATCATTGTTTCTCAAACCCTAGTTTTCATATTCGTCGAGTACTTTTCGGCTGAAACCTTCGAGATCTACTTGCTCTCTACATCCAACTAAACCCTAGTCTACAATCCGTAGGCATTGACAAGTTAATACCTTGCCAATTGGCGCCGTCTGTGGGATCTAGAGGCGACAAGGAGCTGATCTCGATGGCACGTTCAAGATCGTCGACTTCATCAGTAGCAAGCAACATCATGGAAAGAGGTAAACAGATCGAAACTGGTCTCGTTGATTTTATTCCTCACCCGCCCTCCCGTTTGGATGCATATGCGTATCTGGAGGAGCCCATGGAGATGACGTTTGGAAAGTTCCACTTCCGCGTCGAGAAAGATGGAGTGTATCGTCTCGAAGTTCCGATCTCGTCGGGATTATCGGCGGTTGGTACTGATTTCTCAAACTCAGTATCATCCATCGAGTCAAACGACAAGGAGATTTCGTCGCCACGCTTCATCGGCAGCAGGGCAAGTGAAAAACTCGCCAAAATTTTCAGCGACATGTCCTTCGAGTCATCGGCGGACTCCTATATAAGCGATGATTCGAGCGACACCGACAGCTTCGACTTCATCGACAAATCCATCTCTATTGGGAAGGTCTTCACCAATCTCTATGATGGTGTCACCAAACCAAGCAAAGTGAAAATTCCAAAATATCACCAAGTTTATGCCATTGGAGAAGCAAGTCGCGATCAAGAGGAAACATCAGAGGCTTTCGACGATTTGGGAAACCCCTATGTCGATCCCTCAGATCTAAGGAGAGGTTTGGGCACTAAATATGTCGGGCCCACACCGCGTGCTAGAGTTCAACTTCCACAAGCAGCCTGGGATAGAGCTGCGAAAGCTTTGGATGGCTCTGAACCAATGGAGACAACTGCTACAGTCGAAGAACTGCAAGCTTATCAATATAGACTTGCCCGAGCTGGAAGAGAGTTGGAAAAACAGACAGCTGCTTTGAACAGAAGAAGGGAGGCAGCTTCCGCATCAAGTAGGCGACGAGCGGAATTAAGTCGACACTCAGAAACTTCGGGAGATAGTCACAGAGAAGCTCGGAGGAGAGCAAGATCTCGGCTGCAAAATATACCGGAAGCTGAAAGAGAGACTCTAATCCAAAACCTCGACATGTCTTTTATGTCAATCGACACGAGGGGGAATATTATCCCAAAAACACCGGAAGTAGGGTACATGGCGACACAAGCTTTCATCTTAGCGTCCAGGCCACCTCCCGGAGATCCAAGAGAAGCGTTGTACAACATGGCCATGGCAGGATGTGGAGCCATGGGAGCAGCGTTCACAGCTACACCTCCCGAAGGAACTGCAAGGCAAAATAGTCCGAGACCTACCACAGCAGTACAAGATCCACCAAGAGCAAGTGGAGCCAGGGACACAGCAACTCAGGCCAGAGTTGATAGAGCGCGACAAGAAAGAAGGGAACGTCGGCATTCACCAGAACTTGCTGAAGAGGACATGTGTGGACTTCCATGTTTCACACGACGGGTCCGAAAAACTCGAGTTCCATCAGGATTCAAGCTACCCGATAGTTTCAAGAAATTCGATGGCTTGCAAGACCTCGAGGATTGGCTTGTGGATTACCTCGAGATAGTAAAATTGATAGGCGGGACCAGAGCAACAGCCATGCAGAGCATCCAGATACATCTGAGCGGAGCCGCCAGATCATGGATAAAAAAGCTTCCCCCAGGTTCCATTGACAGCTGGGAAAGTTTCGAGGACGTGTTTATCAAGAATTTCCGGTCAACCTGCAAGAAACCTGCGACACTAGAGGAGTTGAGGTCATGTCGACAAAAGCATGATGAATCAATGAGGAAGTACATCCAAAGGTGGAACATCATCAAAAACTCGGCAGAAAATATATCTGACGAAAGAGCGATAGACGCATTTGTTGCAGGAGTTCGACGAGGAGATTTCGTGGAGGACTTGGGGAGGACAAACCCAAGAACAGTATCAGCTTTAATGGAGATAGCAAACAGATGGGCAGATGGTGAAGATGCGGTACATAACAAACGACATAGGTGTCAACACCCGGATTTTTAAGTCCAGATGCCTATTATGCCATTCATCGCAATCCCAGGAATATTGTTTTTGCGAGACATAATAGATTGATATCACAGAACATCATTCATTACAACATCGTAATTGTCTTACAACAAAGGATCACATGATCCAGTCTCATTACAATAGCTGATGATCTATTGATCAAATACAAAACACATAGCGGAAGCGAAGTAGCGTAGTAGTAGTGGTCACGGTCCATCTGTTCCACAGGCAACTGTTGACGTCAGGAGTGATCCTAGTTGTCGTAGACGTCCTGCTGTCCTTCTTCCGGGTTCTGGTACTCCTCTTCATAGTCTGGCCATTTGAATAGCCAGGGACAAAGCCATGAGTACTTTAAAGTACTCGCAAACTAATACTAAGGTAAACACTATCAACTATAGAAGGGGATGCTAAGCTCTAGTTTCATTTGCAGTAAAGCCGCTTTATTTCATAAACATTTTAATAATCAAAAACCTTCATTTGCTCAACTAACTCAAGTGGGAACATTAGTGTCATTCCCACAACTCAGTTGTGATTCAAAGTCAAAGTCACCTTTCAATTCAAATCACAAGGCACCATTCAACTTTTCAAGTTCAAAATCACCCTTCACATGTCACATTTTGAAAGAAAAATGGTCTGATGACGGAACAGTATGGCCTTTCCAACCGTCCATAACCGTGGGCGCGGGTAGTCGAATAGATCTACACTCTGCAGAGGTCGTACACTTGTGCCACAACATTTGCAATAATCCGTCAGGGTTAATCGGCCTGATTTACCACACTCCGTGTGCGGACTACCAACCATAACCTTTCACTTACATATCTTAGTATAGGCATCTCTCCCCATGAGCTTGGCCTCCCGGTGAAGACAAACCGTCGGCTGAATCGCACAGGCTTGGGCCGGACATTCACCTCATTTCACGTCATATCACATCACTTCACTTTTGTAGAGGCAGCCTCCAGCATAACCCCGATGACGCTTGTTTAGAGGGAACCCATACTAAGATACATAAACTTCTAGTTAAGCCCTACCCATATCAGGTATTGTGGGGGTACTTGCAAAATTGGAATGGTATCGCATCCAAACCCAACCATCAGTTTTTTGTAAAATTCACCAAGTCATTCACCAGTCATATTCACCTTCAAAATCTTTCAATAGAATGACTCATCATTCCAAGGTTTTCAAAGTCTTTTCATTTCACAAGTTCCCATCTAGAGTAGTCAATTCTGATATTGAGCACTAGCAACTAGTCCTGAGGGATGCTAAATATCTTGGAGCTTGCTAGGCTAATTTTGATACTCTTGTAGTACTCTATTTCTAGACCAAAGTTAACTATAAAAGCAAGTTATAAATAATCAAAAACCAAAGCTTGTAAGAATAAAACTGGGAAATAGGATCATAAGCATAAAGTAAAAAGTAATGGTGGGTGTGCCTTGCTCTAGTAGAGCTTTGCACTTTGCAAGACTATTAGCTTGCAAGGGTGTTAGCTTGCATTGGTAATAGCTTTCAAAAACATAGCTTGCATTGGTAATAGCATGCAAGAATACTAGCTTGCAATAGTCTAGCTTGTATTGGTAATAGCTTGCAAGGTTGTTAGCTTGCCTTGAGTGGTGTACTGATCAAAGTGGTCTTCTTCTCCTTCTTCTTGGTAGAGTACCTCCTCTTCTTGATAGTCCCCGGTACTAGCGTCTAAAATACGAATACGAGGATACAATCACCAAACAATTCATTGGCTATTCCAAACATCACATATATTCACACAAACTATTCTATTCACACTATTAATACAATTTGGTGCCCTTGGTGGTATTGCTTTGAGGAAAAATAATTTCCTCTTATTTTATATGTCAAGATAGTTTCCATATAGTTCTTGAGGAATAATTTCCTCTCATTGAATCTTCTTTAAGATTTAATTTCTCAAACCATCACACATGAATTTATGTTGACCTAAGTCAACCATTCATCATCATCATTTGAGAAAATGATTTAAATGAGGTAGAGATACCTCATACCATTTAATAAGGCCTATTATGATTTAAAATCTCCAAGTATTTCATGTGAGAGTATTTGACCAGGGGTTCAAACTTCATATGAAAGTACTTGGGATAAGATTTAAATGAAGTGAAACACCTCATATAATTTACACAAGTAAACTAGTATCACTCATTACTATTAAGTGGGTAAATGTGTTGTTTTCTTATTTAGGAAAATAATTTCCTCTCATACAAATTAAGGTGTTACTTTTAGTTACTTAGAGAAATAACTTCTTCTCATTGCCTTATTAAGATTTAATTTTTCTTATGCAGAATATGTGACCTAGGTTGACCAAAGTCAACCTCTTCACACTTATCATTCAAGAAAAAGATTTAAATGAGGTTCCATACCTCATACAATTTAATACTAACATAGTAAAGATTTAATATCATCAAATAATTCACTATGAGATTTAGCTAACCATGGTATCTACCTCATGTTGAATTAGTTGAGACAAGATTTAAATGAGAAGGAAACTCTCATACAATTTAAATACTATTTTGGAAGTAGTTTAAATGAGCTAGAAATGGCCAGATAGCCATTATTTGAATCTAGCCCATGATCATATGAAACAACTATAGTATTTTATTACATAATAAATTAGACAACATCAAATGTGATTTTTGAGAGGTGGAACCACCTCAAAATAGTTTATGGTTGATTTTTAATAATTGTTTGAAGTTTGAAAAGTTACTGATTTGTTATTTTTACTATTCAAATTCTATAACATATTTTGATTTGAATCCAGTGGCATTGGATAGAGTTTTTGATGAGCCTTCCAAATATATAAAATTTGTTGAAATTGGCTCAGTAGATTTGGATCTATTAAATTTCAAAGTTAACACCAGATTGTAAAATAAATGAAAAAGAATTAAACCATTTTGAATTCAAACGAGGGCGGGAAACTAAATTGGGCCGGCCCAGCTAAGCTGGCGATGCTCGCGGGCCACCTGACAGTGGGGTCCACTGTCAGGGCGTTTTTAAAACGCCGAAGCGGTACGCGAATGGAGGCCGTGGGATTTAAAGAGATCGGACGGCCAGGGTTTGTCCCCTTCGTCGACGAGCTCCGGCGAGGGCTAACCCTACCGGCGGCCAGGAGGGTGGCGAGGGGTGGCTTACCGACGTCCAGCGAGGTCGGCGAGGCGGGCAAACGAACTGGTCGACGAAGGCGAGTCGAAGGAGGGTTGCGGCGGCTCCAGGGGTGCTCGGAACCGTCGGCTTCGTTGAGCTGCTGCAGCGGCGGGCTCCGGCCAAATTCCGGCGAGGTGGGGTGTAATCGGGGAGGGGAAGAGGTCGAGGAGGTTCAGGAGGGAGAGGAGAACTCGTTGGTGTGCAGAAATCGTCCGGGAAGCGTCGGCTTTTATAGGGGCGAGGAGGGGCAGCGCGGCATGGGTTGGTCGATCATGGTGACGACGGTAGGGGGTCGCAGGGGTACTGGAGATGATGCTCTCGTGCAGGCGACGTCATGGCGGAGTCAGAGAGCGTGATTGTGGTGAAAACGAGGGCCGATGGCGCTCGTCATCGTCCTCGCACTCTGGCGGCAGTGGCGGGTGGTCGCCGATCATGGCGTCGTGCACAGGGTTCCCGCGGGCCAGTGAGGTTGTCTGGGAGGCTGCTGGCGTCATGGCGAGGCGACTGGGGCCTGGGCAGAGTGAGAGGAGGCGTGAGGCGATGGGGCACAGCGGCGTTCCGTCGCGTCCAGGGTTGCCATCGGGCGCGTCCTGGCGCGGGTGAGCGTCTTCTGGGCGCGTCTGGGCGTGGTCTGGACGAGCAGCTGCTGGTCAATGCCGACGTCGTCTCGGGTCAGCGCGTGCATGGTCAGCTTCAGGAGGGTCAGGGGAGGTCAGCTGACAAGGTGAGAGGTGATGGATGGGCGAGGAGGAAGGGATGGCATGTGAGGTGTCAAGTGGCCGGCATGGTGTGGGTTTTGGGTCATGGTGACCAAGAGAGAGGGGAGCAGTGGCTTGTACTGGTGATGGGAGGTGTGAGGGAGCTCCAGGGCAGCAGGGATGGTCAGCTTTGGACTTGGTCCAAGGTGAAAATGAGGTATGGGCACAAAGTTTACTCCTGCCTGCCAGGTGTTTGGTTAAATGCCCGCAAGAGAAAAGTTTCAAAATTTTGGAAATTCCCTTGGTGTATCTCCTTCATATAATCATAGAGATGGAATGGTGGTGGTGGGGTTCATTTTGGTGAAGGTTTGCAAGAATTCAAAAAGTGGCTCATCTTCTCTTTAATTCAAAGTCTCCACTTGGCAATTCTCTACTGGTCAACCTGGTCAACTTCAGCAGGGATGGTCAACATGGAAGTTGTTGACCTTGACATGGTCTTGGATGACATGGTCATAGTTGACCAAGTTTGGTTGAAGAAAAGTCAAATGCAGGGGTGTAAAGTAGGGAAGATTTTATAAAAGTGACATATGACCATTATCACATGTATGTGAGTTTTAAATTTTCCTTTGATTTGATTCTTGTTTCTTTGATGCAAATGTGTTTGTTTATCATATATAAGTATTCTATAAGCAAGAGATCAAGCAATGGTGGCCTTGGTTGAAGATTTGCAAATTTGGCTCTATGTGTAATTGAGTGAAAATGGGATTTTCTCACCAATTGATTTCTCTCCATTTGTTTTGACTTTTGTTGACTCTAAAGTGATTCTTATTAGTTTAGAAACATATTCAAACCATTGAAACTAATTAAAAGGGTCTTGGTCAAAGATTTGCAAAAATGGCCATAACACATAAGAGGTGATGTGTTAAGTTTTATTATTTTTGAAAAGGGTTCACCTTGCTTCACTTGGGCATGGGTTAGGGTCAATTTAGTGTTATATTAGGTTGAGAGATGGTTTCACACCATTTGGTCAAGGTTTAAAGCCATAGGTCAAAGTTTGGTGAAATGGCTATGTGGCACATATGCTTCTATGCATATGTTTAATTTGATTTTTGATTTGAGTGTTCTTGGCCCATTTGATGTTGTTGAGTGTTGAAATGGTATATGGAAGTGATCCATCCATTCACAACAAGTCTTAGGGTCAAACTTCTCAAATTCACAAATTTGCACTTTTCTTACATATGCCTCTATGGCATTTTTAGTTTCTTTTTATTTTCTTTGGAAACCACTTGGATTTGGTTTGATAGGTACTAGGTAAGGTGTAAGAAGGTTTTCCAAACCTCTAAGCAAAGTAGAAAGGCTTAGGGTAAAATTTTAGAAAAATAGCCATAGGCACATATACCTTTTTCTTATTTAATTCTCTTTTTATTTCATTTTAACTAGGGTGGTGAGAAGAGGGGTGAGGTTTAGGGTTTTGTGGGGTTCTCAAAGGTTCACCACCATTTAGCATAATTAATAAAGATAGGGTTCAAGATTTACCTATTAGGGCTATATGTCCCCATAGGTCTTTTATTTTATTTTGTGTTTCTCAAAATATATCCCAAAATGAATTTTGGAGAAGATTAGGGTTTAAGGTTTTTCTTATTTGAATTATTTTTCCTGTATTTTATTTGATTGGTGATCTTCACTTGATCACCTTGGGGTTTTAGGGTTTAGCACATAAGCATAATAACACTCATCATGGCAAAACACAAGATTTAAACAAGGTCTATATGTATCAATCTTATTTTAATAAAAGTTTTTGTTGGTTCCAAAATTTGGAACTAGGGAAAATTCAATTTGTTTGTTTTGAAATTTTTGGGTTGTTACAAACCCTTCCCCCTTAAACAAATCTCGTCCCGAGATTTTAAGAAAAGTTAGGTTCCTAAGAGAGATTGAGCATTTTAATAACAGGAGGACATACTTGGCATTGTCTGGGGTGCTTCCTGAGCTTCAGTGGCAGTCATGTGGTAGAAACGTCCGTTGTTGTTGTTCTGGTTCCTTCTTCCAGCAAAGCGGCGCTGTTGTTGAGCAGGTGCTGCGGTATTGGCGGCAATCCTGGCAAGCTTTTTAGGGCACTCATTGGAGTAGTGACCCACAACTCCACATTCGTAGCAGTTGACGGTGGACTTGTCTTTGGGGTTGACGGGGGTAGCATTGCTTCCAGTCCTCGGGGCGGTATTGGGGTTGTTGTTGTTTCCATTGTTGTTGCTGTTGTTGGGGCGGTTGTTGTTGTTGTTGTTGTTCCCTCCGTGCTTCGGGGGTCCTCCGTTGTTGTTGGTGTAGTTGGGGCGATAATTCTGGGCAGGGGGCTTGTTGTATCTTGGGGTGAATCCTCCAGAGGAGTTATTGCGGTGCTTCTGGTTATGGTAGGGTCCACTCTGGTTCATCATTCTGCGCTTGCGGTTTTCGTTGGCCTGATGCAGCTTTCCTTCCATCTGTATGGCTGAGTCTACCAGGGCTTCTAAGTCAGCGAACGGAATGTTCACTAACACAGTTTGCATCTCGTCGTGCAGTCCGTTCAGAAATCTTTCCTTTCGCTTCTCATTGGTGTCGGTCTCATCCGGGGCGTACCTTGACAGAGTAAGAAACCTGTCGCGGTATTCCACCACGGACATTCTTCCTTGCTTGAGTTCACGGAACTCGTCTCTCATCTTTTTGATCAGTCCTTGGGGCACATGGTATTTGCTAAACTTAATCTTGAAGTCTTCCCAGGTCATCATCTGTCCTGCATTCATGGCACGGTGTCTTGGTCCACCAAGCTCGGCTGGTCCCGCTGCATAATGGGTGGCAAACAGCACTTTCTCTGCGGCTTCAACTTGCGCAACTTCGAGGTTGTTCTCCATGGTCCTGGAGCCGCCATCGCATCGAGGGGCTCTTCAGTCTTGTTGAATACCGGAGGGTTGGTGTTCTGGAAGTTCTTTAGCTTTGATCCTGGGTGATCATGATGGCCTTGATTGTTCTGAGCTATCTGTTGCAGTGCCGCAAGGTTGGCTTGGCGTTCAGCTCTTTCGACTTCTCGGTCTGCCATCATTGTCTGCAGCAGTTGCATCATCGCGTCGTTGGTGTGATTGGGAGGGGCCATCTGAACATGGATGTAGATGATAAGATAAGAGGGAATTTTCTATGGTTTGTTTTGTTAAGTTTAAAAGTTCATAAAATTGAAAACTTGAGTAGTGTTGCGGGGGTAAAAACCAACAACACTTTTTCATTCATACCAAGCATCATACATTACAAATCTAACACACCGTTGGTTTGAAGAACCATTCATCGCTCTACGATACGAGGGGGATCCTGATACAACTCACACCTACTTAAGTGCTTGGGTGATACTACTCTTCAGGGGGGGGTTTCTTCGTCTTCACGGGTGAGGTGCTTGGCGAGAGGCGAGGGCGTTGTCCAAATCCCTGCGGGTTTTGTACTGCCTGAAGTCCTGAGGTGCTTCATAGGGGTTCATCTTTGGTTGTGGTGGGGGCATGGTTATTGATCTTCCCATGGAGTCATGTCTTGGGTAGTAAATGAAGCGAGTGTTCTTGATCTTGTCCTCATTTTGTCCACACAGACGGGAAATTGCTTCTTGCATAGCTTTGTCTAGTCCTTCCTTCCAAGTGTTTCCCGTTACAGAAAACCATATGGTTTCCCATACTGGGGCATCAAGCTTCCTTCGTAGATCAGTAGAAACGTCCCACTGAGGTGGTTCTCCTGACTGAGCTTTGAGGGGTATTCCGAAGAACTCGGGATACGGGTGGCCTAGATAGTCCACCAGTTGCTTCAACTCCTTTTCGAAACTTTTGTCGTCTCCGGATCCAAGCTTATAGGATTCCCATCGGTACTTCATCTGTGAGCACGTAGGATAAGTAAGTTAAAGAAGTAGTCAAGTGTGCAACATTTTAGGTAGTGCTACAAAGAAAAAGTAGAGCATGAATTTCTCATTTTGAAAAAAGATTTCAAGGGTAAGAGTGGAAATAAGTTTTTCACAAATATTCACCTCTTTGGTTTTTGAAACTAAGTTTTTCAGACGTCCATTCTAACTAGGGTCTCCTAAGGTCAACAATGGCTCTGATACCAACTTGTCAACACCCGGATTTTTAAGTCCAGATGCCTATTATGCCATTCATCGCAATCCCAGGAATATTGTTTTTGCGAGACATAATAGATTGATATCACAGAACATCATTCATTACAACATCGTAATTGTCTTACAACAAAGGATCACATGATCTAGTCTCATTACAATAGCTGATGATCTATTGATCAAATACAAAACACATAGCGGAAGCGAAGTAGCGTAGTAGTAGTGGTCACGGTCCATCTGTTCCACAGGCAACTGTTGACGTCAGGAGTGATCCTAGTTGTCGTAGACGTCCTGCTGTCCTTCTTCCGGGTTCTGGTACTCCTCTTCATAGTCTGGCCATTTGAATAGCCAGGGACAAAGCCATGAGTACTTTAAAGTACTCGCAAACTAATACTAAGGTAAACACTATCAACTATAGAAGGGGATGCTAAGCTCTAGTTTCATTTGCAGAAAGCCAGTTTTATTTCATAAACATTTTAATAATCAAAAACCTTCATTTGCTCAACTAACTCAAGTGGGAACATTAGTGTCATTCCCACAACTCAGTTGTGATTCAAAGTCAAAGTCACCTTTCAATTCAAATCACAAGGCACCATTCAACTTTTCAAGTTCAAAATCACCCTTCACATGTCACATTTTGAAAGAAAAATGGTCTGATGACGAACAAAGATGGCCTTTCCAACCGTCCATAACCGTGGACGCGGCTATTCGAATAGATCTACACTGCAGAGGTCGTACACTTGTGCCACAACATTTGCAATAATCCGTCGTGGTTAATCGGCCCTGATTTACCACACTCCGTGTGCGGACTACCAACCATAACCTTTCACTTACATATCTTAGTATAGGCATCTCTCCCCATGAGCTTGGCCTCCCGGTGAAGACAAACTGTCACTGGAACCGCACAGGCTTGGGCCGGACATTCACCTCATTTCACGTCATATCACATCACTTCACTTTTGTAGAGGCAGCCTCCAAAGATAACCCCGATGACGCTTGTTTAGAGGGAACCCATACTAAGATACATAAACTTCTAGTTAAGCCCTACCCATATCAGGTATTGTGGGGGTACTTGCAAAATTGGAATGGTATCGCATCCAAACCCAACCATCGCTTTTTGTAAAATTCACCAAGTCATTCACCAGTCATATTCACCTTCAAAATCTTTCAATAGAATGACTCATCATTCCAAGGTTTTCAAAGTCTTTTCATTTCACAAGTTCCCATCTAGAGTAGTCAATTCTGATATTGAGCACTAGCAACTAGTCCTGAGGGATGCTAAATATCTTGGAGCTTGCTAGGCTAATTTTGATACTCTTGTAGTACTCTATTTCTAGACCAAAGTTAACTATAAAAGCAAGTTATAAATAATCAAAAACCAAAGCTTGTAAGAATAAAACTGGGAAATAGGATCATAAGCATAAAGTAAAAAGTAATGGTGGGTGTGCCTTGCTCTAGTAGAGCTTTGCACTTTGCAAGACTATTAGCTTGCAAGGGTGTTAGCTTGCATTGGTAATAGCTTTCAAAAACATAGCTTGCATTGGTAATAGCATGCAAGAATACTAGCTTGCAATAGTCTAGCTTGTATTGGTAATAGCTTGCAAGGTTGTTAGCTTGCCTTGAGTGGTGTACTGATCAAAGTGGTCTTCTTCTCCTTCTTCTTGGTAGAGTACCTCCTCTTCTTGATAGTCCCCGGTACTAGCGTCTAAAATACGAATACGAGGATACAATCACCAAACAATTCATTGGCTATTCCAAACATCACATATATTCACACAAACTATTCTATTCACACTATTAATACAATTTGGTGCCCTTGGTGGTATTGCTTTGAGGAAAAATAATTTCCTCTTATTTTATATGTCAAGATAGTTTCCATATAGTTCTTGAGGAATAATTTCCTCTCATTGAATCTTCTTTAAGATTTAATTTCTCAAACCATCACACATGAATTTATGTTGACCTAAGTCAACCATTCATCATCATCATTTGAGAAAATGATTTAAATGAGGTAGAGATACCTCATACCATTTAATAAGGCCTATTATGATTTAAAATCTCCAAGTATTTCATGTGAGAGTATTTGACCAGGGGTTCAAACTTCATATGAAAGTACTTGGGATAAGATTTAAATGAAGTGAAACACCTCATATAATTTACACAAGTAAACTAGTATCACTCATTACTATTAAGTGGGTAAATGTGTTGTTTTCTTATTTAGGAAAATAATTTCCTCTCATACAAATTAAGGTGTTACTTTTAGTTACTTAGAGAAATAACTTCTTCTCATTGCCTTATTAAGATTTAATTTTTCTTATGCAGAATATGTGACCTAGGTTGACCAAAGTCAACCTCTTCACACTTATCATTCAAGAAAAAGATTTAAATGAGGTTCCATACCTCATACAATTTAATACTAACATAGTAAAGATTTAATATCATCAAATAATTCACTATGAGATTTAGCTAACCATGGTATCTACCTCATGTTGAATTAGTTGAGACAAGATTTAAATGAGAAGGAAACTCTCATACAATTTAAATACTATTTTGGAAGTAGTTTAAATGAGCTAGAAATGGCCAGATAGCCATTATTTGAATCTAGCCCATGATCATATGAAACAACTATAGTATTTTATTACATAATAAATTAGACAACATCAAATGTGATTTTTGAGAGGTGGAACCACCTCAAAATAGTTTATGGTTGATTTTTAATAATTGTTTGAAGTTTGAAAAGTTACTGATTTGTTATTTTTACTATTCAAATTCTATAACATATTTTGATTTGAATCCAGTGGCATTGGATAGAGTTTTTGATGAGCCTTCCAAATATATAAAATTTGTTGAAATTGGCTCAGTAGATTTGGATCTATTAAATTTCAAAGTTAACACCAGATTGTAAAATAAATGAAAAAGAATTAAACCATTTTGAATTCAAACGAGGGCGGGAAACTAAATTGGGCCGGCCCAGCTAAGCTGGCGATGCTCGCGGGCCGCCTGACAGTGGGGTCCACTGTCAGGGCGTTTTTAAAACGCCGAAGCGGTACGCGAATGGAGGCCGTGGGATTTAAAGAGATCGGACGGCCAGGGTTTGTCCCCTTCGTCGACGAGCTCCGGCGAGGGCTAACCCTACCGGCGGCCAGGAGGGTGGCGAGGGGTGGCTTACCGACGTCCAGCGAGGTCGGCGAGGCGGGCAAACGAACTGGTCGACGAAGGCGAGTCGAAGGAGGGTTGCGGCGGCTCCAGGGGTGCTCGGAACCGTCGGCTTCGTTGAGCTGCTGCAGCGGCGGGCTCCGGCCAAATTCCGGCGAGGTGGGGTGTAATCGGGGAGGGGAAGAGGTCGAGGAGGTTCAGGAGGGAGAGGAGAACTCGTTGGTGTGCAGAAATCGTCCGGGAAGCGTCGGCTTTTATAGGGGCGAGGAGGGGCAGCGCGGCATGGGTTGGTCGATCATGGTGACGACGGTAGGGGGTCGCAGGGGTACTGGAGATGATGCTCTCGTGCAGGCGACGTCATGGCGGAGCTGTAGAGCGTGATTGTGGTGAAAACGAGGGCCGATGGCGCTCGTCATCGTCCTCGCACTCTGGCGGCAGTGGCGGGTGGTCGCCGATCATGGCGTCGTGCACAGGGTTCCCGCGGGCCAGTGAGGTTGTCTGGGAGGCTGCTGGCGTCATGGCGAGGCGACCGGGGCTCGGGCGAGTGAGAGGAGGCGTGAGGCGATGGGGCACAGCGGCGTTCCGTCGCGTCCAGGGTTGCCATCGGGCGCGTCCTGGCGCGGGTGAGCGTCTTCTGGGCGCGTCTGGGCGTGGTCTGGACGAGCAGCTGCTGGTCAATGCCGACGTCGTCTCGGGTCAGCGCGTGCATGGTCAGCTTCAGGAGGGTCAGGGGAGGTCAGCTGACAAGGTGAGAGGTGATGGATGGGCGAGGAGGAAGGGATGGCATGTGAGGTGTCAAGTGGCCGGCATGGTGTGGGTTTTGGGTCATGGTGACCAAGAGAGAGGGGAGCAGTGGCTTGTACTGGTGATGGGAGGTGTGAGGGAGCTCCAGGGCAGCAGGGATGGTCAGCTTTGGACTTGGTCCAAGGTGAAAATGAGGTATGGGCACAAAGTTTACTCCTGCCTGCCAGGTGTTTGGTTAAATGCCCGCAAGAGAAAAGTTTCAAAATTTTGGAAATTCCCTTGGTGTATCTCCTTCATATAATCATAGAGATGGAATGGTGGTGGTGGGGTTCATTTTGGTGAAGGTTTGCAAGAATTCAAAAAGTGGCTCATCTTCTCTTTAATTCAAAGTCTCCACTTGGCAATTCTCTACTGGTCAACCTGGTCAACTTCAGCAGGGATGGTCAACATGGAAGTTGTTGACCTTGACATGGTCTTGGATGACATGGTCATAGTTGACCAAGTTTGGTTGAAGAAAAGTCAAATGCAGGGGTGTAAAGTAGGGAAGATTTTATAAAAGTGACATATGACCATTATCACATGTATGTGAGTTTTAAATTTTCCTTTGATTTGATTCTTGTTTCTTTGATGCAAATGTGTTTGTTTATCATATATAAGTATTCTATAAGCAAGAGATCAAGCAATGGTGGCCTTGGTTGAAGATTTGCAAATTTGGCTCTATGTGTAATTGAGTGAAAATGGGATTTTCTCACCAATTGATTTCTCTCCATTTGTTTTGACTTTTGTTGACTCTAAAGTGATTCTTATTAGTTTAGAAACATATTCAAACCATTGAAACTAATTAAAAGGGTCTTGGTCAAAGATTTGCAAAATGGCCATAACACATAAGAGGTGATGTGTTAAGTTTTATTATTTTTGAAAAGGGTTCACCTTGCTTCACTTGGGCATGGGTTAGGGTCAATTTAGTGTTATATTAGGTTGAGAGATGGTTTCACACCATTTGGTCAAGGTTTAAAGCCATAGGTCAAAGTTTGGTGAAATGGCTATGTGGCACATATGCTTCTATGCATATGTTTAATTTGATTTTTGATTTGAGTGTTCTTGGCCCATTTGATGTTGTTGAGTGTTGAAATGGTATATGGAAGTGATCCATCCATTCACAACAAGTCTTAGGGTCAAACTTCTCAAATTCACAAATTTGCACTTTTCTTACATATGCCTCTATGGCATTTTTAGTTTCTTTTTATTTTCTTTGGAAACCACTTGGATTTGGTTTGATAGGTACTAGGTAAGGTGTAAGAAGGTTTTCCAAACCTCTAAGCAAAGTAGAAAGGCTTAGGGTAAAATTTTAGAAAAATAGCCATAGGCACATATACCTTTTTCTTATTTAATTCTCTTTTTATTTCATTTTAACTAGGGTGGTGAGAAGAGGGGTGAGGTTTAGGGTTTTGTGGGGTTCTCAAAGGTTCACCACCATTTAGCATAATTAATAAAGATAGGGTTCAAGATTTACCTATTAGGGCTATATGTCCCCATAGGTCTTTTATTTTATTTTGTGTTTCTCAAAATATATCCCAAAATGAATTTTGGAGAAGATTAGGGTTTAAGGTTTTTCTTATTTGAATTATTTTTCCTGTATTTTATTTGATTGGTGATCTTCACTTGATCACCTTGGGGTTTTAGGGTTTAGCACATAAGCATAATAACACTCATCATGGCAAAACACAAGATTTAAACAAGGTCTATATGTATCAATCTTATTTTAATAAAAGTTTTTGTTGGTTCCAAAATTTGGAACTAGGGAAAATTCAATTTGTTTGTTTTGAAATTTTTGGGTTGTTACAATAGGTCCCCAGAGGAAGATCGCAGTCAAAATTTTCAAAATAGACGTCGATTCCACCGTCAATTTTCAAGTTACGATGCACCTGGCCAAATATCGGCTGGCTTTCGGGGAAACAATGGAGGAAATAGTAGAGATGACTACCAGAGAAGTAATGCACAGCAAGGCGACAATAGAGATAACATGCAAAATAGCGGGCCAAGGTTCCAGAGACCTTTTGTGTCTCCCGAAGAGATGATGAACGGGCCGTGTCAGATACATTTCTTTCTCGATAGCAATGGAAAAAGACAGTCGGGACATTTGCAAAAAGATTGCCGAAATTTCCAGGCAATGTTAAGATGGGCAGGACATGCAAATGCTCAGGCAGCGCACAGAAATCCTCAAGGACCTAGGAGTGAGATTCACTTGCCACCTCCTCCCGCAGTTACAGATGAAAATCGACATCAGCTCAGAATAGCGGCAGCACCTGCTCCACCACCCTATGTCGATCCTAACTCTAACGGAGCGGTCTCGATGATTCAGAAAGGAAGGTCATCCAATAGAGCTCAGAAAGTAATCTCGCGACAGGTGTTTATGGCAGAGAAGATGCCACCACCAACAGTCGAGTACCTTAACTGGTCAGGGCAAGATATTGGCTTCACAATAGCAGATCATCCACAGCAAGTTCCTCGACCAGGGCAGTCAGCACTGATCTTACCAGCAGTAATTGCAGGATTTGATGTATCTCGAGTATTCATAGATGGCGGCAGCAGTCTAAACCTTATGTACGCAGATACGCTAAGGAAGATGAATATCTCCCTCGCAAATTTGAAACCAACCGACACACGTTTTCACGGCATCACACCAGAGAAGCCAAGTTACCCACTGGGGAGGATCAATCTCGATGTTCAGTTTGGGACCCGAGAAAACTACAGGATAGAAAGGTTGGAATTCGAAGTTGTGGATTTCCCGTCGCAGTATCACGCTTTGTTGGGGCGACCAGCATATGCCAGGTTTATGGCGGTACCACATTACACGTACCTGCTTTGGAGGTTACCTGGACCTAAGGGACCAATCACAGTCAAAGGAAGCTTCGCGCTAGCCGATAAATGCGACAAAGATTTTCATCGACTATCAGAAACTTTCGGGATGCAGGCAGAGTACGCAGCGTCAAGGCTCATGACTGATTATGATGTGCTGCCAGACGTAGGGAGGCCCAATAAGGAATCAACTTTCAATACAGCAAAAGATGCTAAGGAAGTGCAGATTCACCCGACAGATCCGAAGAAAACGACGTCCATCGCAACAAACATGGACCTCGCATAGGAAAGCGCACTCGTCGAGTTCCTCCGTGAGCACTGGAAAATCTTCGCATGGTGTCCAGCTGACATGCCAGGAGTACCCAGGGAACTTGCCGAGCATCACCTAAACTTGGATCCTATTGCGAGACCAATCAAGCAACCTTTGCGGCGTTTTTCAGAACCAAACCGCAAAGCCATGCTATCAGAAATTGATCGACTTAGAGAAGCTGGTTTCATCAAAGAGATATCTACTGAGGCCACTTGGGTAGCTAACCCAGTGATGGTGCCGAAGAAAAACACGAAAGTCCTTCGCATGTGTGTCGACTTTACGTGCCTCAATAAACATTGTCCAAAGGATCACTTTCCCCTCCCAAGGATCGATCAGATTATCGACTCCACGGCAGGATGTGAACGTCTTTCCTTCTTGGACGCATATTCTGGTTACAATCAGATTAGATTAAAAGAAGACGACGAAGCTAAAACAGCGTTCATCACACCGTACGGTGTATTTTGTTACAAAACAATGCCCTTCGGGTTGAAAAACGCGGGAGCAACATATCAACAGATGATGCAGAAGTGCCTAGCAACACAGATTGGGAAAAATGTACAAGTGTACATCGACGACGTCGTCATCACATCAAAAAAGGGGGCAACATTAATCGAGGACTTGAAGGAAACTTTCGACAACCTCGACAAATTTTGTCTCAAGTTGAACCCGACGAAATGTTCTTTCGGCGTCCCTGCAGGAGAACTTCTCGGGTTCCTAGTTTCAGCGAGGGGGATTGAAGCAAATCCTGAAAAAATCCAAGCTATCGTAACAATGAGGAAGGCAACAAAGTTGAAGGAAATACAGCAGCTAACTGGGCGAGTCGCAGCTTTAAGCAGATTCGTCAAAGTGCTGGGAGAAAAGGCGCTACCATTCTACGCCTTAATCAAACAAGGAGAGAAGTTCCAATGGAACGAAGATGCAGATAGGGCCTTCGAGGACCTGAAGCGGAAAATTTCGACACCACCAATTCTAGTAGCGCCAAAAGAGAAAGAACCGCTCTTGTTATATATTGCGGCTACACCTCAGGTGGTCAGCACGGCACTAGTTGTCGAAAGAGAAGAAGAAGGAAAACTCCATGGAGTGCAGAGGCCAGTATATTTAATCAGTGAAGTATTATCGCCTTCAAAACAGAGGTACCCGCAGTACCAAAAGCTAGCATATGGAGTATTCACAACCGCAAGAAAATTGCGCCACTATTTTTCGGCGCATCCGATAATAGTGGTCAATGAGGCGCCTTTATCCAACATACTCAATAATCCAGAAGCTACAGGCCGTGTCTCCCTTTGGGGAATAGAACTTTCTCCTCGGGACATCATGTATGAAAAAAGAAAGGCAATAAAGTCACAAATTCTACCAGACTTCATCGCAGAGTGGATGGAGTTGCAAAACACAGGACCTCCGGATTTATCGAGAACCTGGACTATGAACTTCGATGGGTCCAAAAGGTTAGAAGGAGCTGGAGCAGGGGTAATACTCATATCACCTAAAGGCGACAAATTGAAATATGTCTTGCGGATGACGTTCCCAAACGCATCTAATAATGAGGCAGAATATGAAGCCCTTATACATGGGATGAAGATGGCAAAAGCCTGTGGCGCAACTCGACTAAAAATATTTGGCGACTCACAATTGGTAGCTCAGCAAGTCATGAACCAATGCGATGCGGTCAATGATAGCATGGTGGCGTACAAAGAGATGTATAATGAGCTGGAGAAACTATTTGATGGATGCGAGGTAAACCATATCAGCAGGTTGAGCAATGATGAAGCCGATGTTCTCGCAAACATCGGGTCACAGTGCCTCGCAATTCCCCCAGGTGTGTTCTGGGAAGAGATAACAGAAAGATCCACGAAGCCGAAGAAATTAACAAAGAAGGAGAAAAGCGAGAAACCCTCGGGGACTGCGACGGAAGCATTGGAAGAAGAAGAAGAGGAACAAGATCTAGTATTGATGGTGCAAATCCCGTGGATGCAGGCGTACATATCATACATCCTAAGAAAAACAATACCCGACGATCCAATTGAAGCAAGGCGAGTTATTAAGCGATCCAAAGCTTTCACGGTGGTCAAAGGGGAGTTGTACAAACGCAGTATCTCGGGCATGTTACAACGGTGCGCCACACCCGAAGAAGGAAGGATAATTCTGAAAGATGTACACGAAGGAGTATGCGGCCACCACGCGAGCAGTCGAGCTATTGCAGCCAAAGTTTTTCGAGCAGGATTCTACTGGTTGACAGCAATTGAGGACGCAAAGGAGATAGTACGAACTTGCGACGCATGTCAGAGATTTGCCGCAAAACCTCACTCTCCGGCAGCAGAATTAATGCCAATACCTTTATCTTGGCCTTTCGCTCAATGGGGTCTCGATATGGTGGGAAAATTACACAAAGCTTCGCCAGGAGGATACGAGTACATGTTGGTTGCTGTCGACAAATTCACCAAGTGGATAGAAGCAAAGCCGATAAATTCTCCAGATGCAGCATCAGCAATAAAGTTCGTGAAGGGCATCGTTTTTCGATTTGGAGTACCTCACAGCATCGTCTGCATAATGGCAGCAATTTTACGTCAAAGGAGTTCAAGGCGTACTGTGCAGAGGTAGGCATCAAATTGCACTTCGCGTCAGTTGCACATCCTCAAACCAATGGTCAAGTCGAGAAAGCCAACGGTATCATCTGCAACGGCATCAAGAAACGCTTGATAGGACCATTGGAAAAAGCTCGACATACCTGGCCAGAAGAGTTACCAAGTGTGTTATGGAGCATCCGAACAACACCAAATACAGCAACACAGGAGACCCCGTTTTTCCTTGTCCATGGAGCAGAGGCAGTACTGCCGATAGAAATAGAGCACGACTCCCCCAGAGTCGCAGAATATAACGAAGAAGTTTCCAGGAAAGCATTGGAAGATGACGTCGACGCACTTGACGAAGCTCAAGACGAAGTATTGTCAAGGGTAACTAAATATCAGCAGGACCTGAAAAATTACCATAGTCGACGTTTGCGACCAAGATCTTTTCAAGTCGGAGACTTAGTTTTGTGACTCAATCAAGAGCGCACTGAAAAACTCGAGTCGCCATGGCTTGGCCCTTACGTCATCACGGAAGTAATCGAAGGAGGAGCATACAGGATAAAAGACAAGAAGACAGGGGTTCCCGAGAAAAACCCCTGGAACGTGGCACAGCTCAGGCGGTTCTACGCTTAGAGTCGAAATATAGTCCTCTCATGTAAAAATACAATGTACTGAAACGCCCGCGAGTTTCCAGACGCACTCTTTTCCTTTTCGGGGCACCGAGTGGGGCCGGAAAGGTTTTTAATGAGGCGGGCTCGCGGTGCTGCAATATAATAAAGATAGTGGAGATATACTTCTTATCCTTCGACACGCCCGGGGGCTCAATGCCTTCAAAGTTACAAAATATATACAATATAGATAAAACTAGGCTTACCGAAATATTTCGCCTTGGTACAAGAATACCTCGCCAAATAGAACATCGGAAGCCAACAACTATGAATATAGTGTACTCATCAAAATGATTATTGCTTTGGTCTGAAAACCTCGCAACAAAAAGATAGAAAGTCACCACCAAGACACTCGGGGGCTCGTACCCATTGATAGCGAAATATATGTACCTTCTCGCAATAAGAGAAAAATCTTCGGGTTAACAAAATAGTATAAGCCCCAGCCAAAGGCTCGGGGGCTCGACGATCAAAAATAGAAACAATATATACTTACAGAATTGACAGCTTTACAATATAGAACATGTGACAAAGACGTATCAATGGTGAAACTACAAAAAAAGGAAAAATTCTCAGTGGCTACCTAGCACATGGTCTATGGTTACTCGTTCATTGGAAGGACGGGTACTATGCTCGGCATAGCTACCCTTCACAAAGAACTCAGCGTCCATCCGAAGAAGTTCATCCATCATATCTTCGGCCACAGGAGTCACCAGATCATCAATCTTGCTCATGTTTCTCTTTTTCTTCGACATTTTAGCCAGGCACGTAGGAACAATTTGATCCATGGGCAATTTTGGATGGCAAATCTTTATCATCATCATAGCAAATCTCACGCCAGCAGAGAGTTGAGCTCGCACAAAGCCATGGATTCGAGGAGCATCTCGAAATTTTTCCATTAATGCAGGATGAGTCTCTGGCACTTTGTTGCGAGGGAACATGGTTCCATAAACTAAAAATAGGGTCTTCGTACAGAAATCAAGGAAATCACGGACCTGACCCGCGCGATCTTGGAATCTGACAATTTGACGGGTACGCTCGGGAGTAACCCAAAAGATAGAACCATGTTGTGCAGCCAGTTTGAGCAAAGCATTGGCTCGAGCTTCAACACGTTGATCTTCGGCAGCAGTATCCAAAATGAGCCTGGTATAACGAATAAATTGATAAGGAAGGAAAAATAGCAAAAATAACATCCAGCATGGTTGTGAGCAAGAAACATACCTGTCATGTCCAAATCGGCATCGATCATCACCAAGCATATAATTTTCTCGAGAGGAAGCTTCGGTAGCCTCAGCAATAGCAGCATCCCTTGCAGCAATGGCTTCTTGTGACTGTTGAAGAGCAATTTTTTCCCTCTCGGATGCTTGTCGAGATTGTTCCATCATCGCAAGAGTTTGTTTTTTCATGGATTGGAGTTGTTGGCGCAATTCTTGCAAATCTTGCGACAGATGTTGCCCGGAAGAACCGTCGACAAAGTTATCATTGACGAGTGTTCTCTTCGAGAAGGAGGAAGCAGGAGAAGTATCGGTAGAATGAGGATCGGCAGAGTAGTTATCAAATATCAACTGGAAAAGAAAATTCCAATATCAAAGGATTGCACAAGACAGAATTCCATTGATCTTCAAGAAATTTACATGGATATTACAAAAGGAGTTCTTCAAAAAGTACTAAGGAAATTGTCGCCAAAGCTAATATGGCGACAATAGCTAAAGAAACAAGAAAAATAAAAAGAAGGGGCATTCAACTAGACCTCCAGCTTTGATGAGCTAGGAGTCGAAGATGGCTTGATCCCGAGATAGGACAGGATTTTCTTCGTGTTGGGCTTTGCCGCCTTGATCAACGATCGCCATTTTTTCTGCTCTACCTGTTCTGTGTCGCCTACTTTCGCCCAGTCGATAGTTTGTTGGCTATCAGCAACCAAGGCAACAGTGCTTTCAACAGCGACCTTCATATTTTCCTGTCGCATCTTCAGCCCAAGATCTTCAGGAGGATTAAAGCACTTGGCAAGAGTAAGGAAAGTTGCGGGTTCCTCTTTCTTCGGGAAGAAATAGGGGAAGAGTCGCGACAGCCCTGCTTTCGCTTGATCAATGCCCTCGCGCGCTTCTGTTCCATGAAACTCCAGGAACGAAATGGCGCCAAGAAGAGGATCATTGTCGGGATCTTCAAGTTCAAATTCTTGAGATGTTTTACCTATCAAGATAAAAACTTATTGATCAACAAACAAGTGAAGGAAATAAAGTCCAAAGGATGTGCAGTGGTTCAGATACTTACTAACAAAGCGACGGTTTTGCGACCTTACGCGCTTAATGATCGTTTCCTCGCGAGCAGATTGTGCGGCTATATGCTCGCTCAGTGAAGTCTCGGCATCGTGAAGTCTCTTCCTAAGATCTTCGACACCAGCAGCATCGGTCTTGGCCTTGTCAGCCTCTGCTCTAGCTTGGATAGCATCTGATTCGGCCTTCTTACGAGCCTCTTCACTTTGCTCTAATTTTCGAGCAAGTGTATTGGCACGTTCGTTGCCCTCTGCCAGTTTTTCTGCCAAGAAAGTTAAATATAGTTAAAAGCATCGACAACAAAGGAGTAAGAAAGCAAGGGCAAAAAGAAGCAGCAAGGCATTACCTTCAGTCTTACTCACATACTCACGATACCCAATGAATTGGGCACCAATACAAATAAGCTCTTTGATCATAGGCTGTCAAAGAAGGACAAAGAAAGAAAATGTCGGTATGGGAAAAATATGATGGCATAAAGAGGCAAACAGAGGAAATATAGACAGTGATACGAAAATTAAGAACTTACATCATCCAAGAGAGGGTTAGAGGAGCTACTCAATTGAAGAGTAGGCTCCGGGATTGTTTCAACCCTTGCCCTTTTCGGTGAAGGGACAAGGGGGCTTGAAGGAGGAGTAGAAGCGCCGACGTTTTGTTGAGGAGGCGAGGATTCCTCTCCTTCAACTGGCGTTTCTGAAACAACTAGAGTACGTGATGTGCTCGTTCGAGCAGCCACATCAACAGCTGGTACTTCTTCCTCATCATCACTGCGAATAAAGGTTGGCAGCATAAAAAGCAAGATAGGAAAAATTTTCGAGTACAAAAATAAAAAAATAAAGAGAGAAAAAGGTAACTTACGAACTGATGAGGGCCTCAAGGTATGGATCATAAGCTGCCTTCTGATGTGGAGGAACAGCTTCTTCGGCTTTGGAGGTGCCGGAGTCTTCGACATCACTCCTTTTCCTTTTGTTCTTTGGAGAAACAGCAGGAGGAGGAGATTGTGCTGATGCGGTGCCTTCAGAGGCAGCCTCCTTTTCAACAGATCCCGCAGATTTTCGAGAATCTGCGGGTTCATTCATAAAAGAGGGGGCATCTTGGTTGTCGTCGGTAACAACGGCCCTTTCCTCGACTTCTCCACCTTCAGGAAGGGGAGGAAGCGAGACAAGATTTGGATGGTTCTATATAAAAACAGGGGAAGATGTCAAAAAAAGGAGTTACAGAAAAATAGCAAGGCAATAACAAATCAACCGATAAAAATTACCTCGGGAAGCGCATTGGTGGCGCTGTACGGTTTTACACGACAGGAAGAAGAGACAGAATCTTTTTTGCTGAGAGAAGAGATTTTTCGGACAAGCTTTTCTAAATCTTTGACCTCCAAATCCACCGACAGCCGATCTGCGTCCTCATCGCCAGCATACTTCCAGAGAGGATTTTTGCGAGCCTGAAGAGGCTGCACTCTGGTTCTAAGAAAATACGCCGTGATTTGGATACCTGACAATTCTTCGCCGCGAGTATTTTGCAACTCATGGTTGCGAGTCATCAAGGCCTCTGTCGATGTTTTTTCTTCCTCGGTAGCCTCTGCATCCCAGGAGCGGCGGCGAAGGATTTTTTTGGCACCATCGAAAGGAGGGATGTTGTCTTCAGCGCATCCATGGTTCTCCTCTTGAATGTACAACCACTTCTTGCGCCACCCTTGAACTGAGTCAGGAAGTTTGACGTCGAAGTAATCGATGCTGGGCGTACAGAAATAACAACGCCGCCTATATTATAGGCGACATTGGGAGAGCCATTGCGGCGACAAAAGAAAATGCGCTTCCATAGCGCCCAGTTAGGCTGAACGCCAAGGAAGGCCTCACAGAGGGTGATAAAAATGGAGATATGAAGGATAGAATTGGGCGTGAGGTGGTGAAGTTGAAGACCATAAACAAAAAGTAGTCCACGGAGGAAAGGATGAATGGGGGCGGAAAGACCGCGGATGAGATGGTCGACGAAACTTACCCGATACCCCATTGGAGGGGTTGGGTAGCTTTCTTCGCTAGGGAAGCACAGCGCCTTAGGCTTCTTGCTAATTCCCAGCTTCTTCAAGAGATTGATGTCCTGGGTGGAAATCTTGGACCTTTCCCACTCCGCGCTTCCCAGATCTATGGCAGCCATTGATGATTCAGGCGTGCTGCGCTTGGTCAATCGACGCGGTGGCATCAACAATGGTGCAGGAATGCAGCTTGGAGAAGATGAGCTTAGGAAGTTGTGAGGCGCAGGCGGCGGTTTTGCAAAGGAGAGCAGGAGAGCGGCGTGAGTGGAAGTGCTCGAGGAAGAAGAAGGAGATCTTATATAGAGGTGCGGTGAAGCGGCGGACCGTTGGATGGAAAAAATGTGTGACAGATGATAAACACATGGAATCAAGGGTAAAAAAGTATTTTAACACTGGAGAAGTTACGGTACGTGCGCCAGGAAAAGCGGAGGACGTGTGTCCCCCACCTACACGACGTGTCAAGATAATGGATAATTTGGGCCCGCAAGGCAGTGAGAGAAAACTTCTCGCCTTTTTTAGATTCATAATCGTGGCTATCGTCAGCAATAGCATCACCTTGTCAGAGAGAAAAATTCGACTCAACAGCGGCATAAAAAGGCGATATGAAAAAATGTTGGAGAGCTTTTGATCAAATACAAGTTTTTGATCAAATGCTCGGGGGCTACTCTGAAAATATGAAAAGATCAAGAAAGACAAAATAGAAACGGCGTGAGCCTATGATCAAATACAAATATTTGTTCATAGCCTCGGGGACTACTCCCATCGGGAGCGCTGTTCGTGCACCCGAGAAATTATAAAACTTCGGGAGAAAAAGAAAATATAGCGGCATAAGGCGTGGAGCCTACAACCAAGAACAAGTCCTTGGCTGTAGCCTCGGGGGCTACTCCCATCGGGAACGCTGTTCGCGTGCCCGATGAAATTATAACAAAGAAAGAAAGAATGAAAAGAAAAAAGATAGAAGAGCAAAAGAGTATATTTCGAGTTATAAATAACTCTGCATATACTCCCATCGGGAGAGCAATATAAGTCATCTTTGACTCAATAAAATGTGCCATTCCAACAGCCGAATACGCACTCGACAATATATTCTCAGAACGCCAAAGTTGCGATCAATTTCTGAATGCCGCAAAACTTTGCGAAGGTAAGACCCCAGATTCATTCTGTGAGGCGTGGCACCGTCTCTGACGTCGGTTTGCTACTTTTATCTGTATCAACAGATATGAAAAAAAATCCTAACAAACGCGTTAGGTACCCGATAAATATAACTGGGACTCGACAGAATGGTAAGACCTTAAGCGGCACCTGTCGAAGTTTACACCAGTATCCCGAGATCATGTCCAGGGACGTGATTTTGAAGTAGGTTTTTGCGGATTGCCACTAGAGCAGTTAACTAGTACCTGATCCGTCAAATGAACTAGCCCCAACTACCATTATCCCTGCACAATATAGAAATTTATGTGGAGAAATATAGAAAGGTTTTGAATTGTCGAGTAAAAATAAAGAGTGGAGATTTTCCCTGACTCTGCGATTCAAGTAAAATCTCGGGGGCTCTGACATAGGCATCCCCAATGGGCCTACCGATGATGGTACCCGGGGTTTACTGAAGGCCCACTACCCGAAGAATAAGAAGATTCGGGAGCCCAAGATATTATTAAGGAAAGCTAGAGTTGTAATAGGAAGCATTATTTGTAATCTTGCGGGAGGAGTTAGAAACCTTCCCGGACTCTGTAATTTGTACAATACGAATCCCTCGGCTCCGCCTCCTATATAAGGGGGAGTCGAGGGACACAGAAGGCATCGAATCATTGTTTCTCAAACCCTAGTTTTCATATTCGTCGAGTACTTTTCGGCTGAAACCTTCGAGATCTACTTGCCCTCTACATCCAACTAAACCCTAGTCTACAATCCGTAGGCATTGACAAGTTAATACCTTGTCATCAAGCGTCTAAGCTTGGGGATGCCCAAGGCATCCCCTTCTTCATCGACAACATCATTAGGTTCCTCCCCTGAAACTATATTTTTATTCAGTCACATCTTATGTACTTTGCTTGGAGCGTCTTTTTGTGTTTGTTTTTGTTTTTGTTTGAATAAAATGGATCCTAGCATTCATTGTGTGGGAGAGAGACACGCTCCGCTGTTGCATATGGACAAATATGTCCTTAGGCTTTACTCATAGTATTCATGGCGAAGGTTGAATCTTCCTCGTTAAATTGTTATATGGTTGGAATCGGGAAATGCTACATGTAGTAATTCTAAAATGTCTTGGATAATTTGATACTTGGCAATTGTTGTGCTCATGTTTAAGCTCTTGCATCATATGCCTTGCACCCATTAATGAAGAAATACATAGAGCTTGCTAAAATTTGGTTTGCATATTTGGTCTCTCTAAAGTCTAGATAATTTCTAGTATTGAGTTTTGAACAACAAGGAAGACGGTGTAGAGTCTTATAATGTTTACAATATGTCTTTTATGTGAGTTTTGCTGCACCGGTTCATCCTTGTGTTTGTTTCAAATAAACCTTGCTAGCCTAAACCTTGTATCGAGAGGGAATACTTCTCATGCATCCAAAATCCTTGAGCCAACCACTATGCCATTTGTGTCCACCATACCTACCTACTACATGGTATTTCTCCGCCATTCCAAAGTAAATTGCTTGAGTGCTACCTTTAAATTTCCATCATTCGCCTTTGCAATATATAGCTCATGGGACAAAATAGCCTTAAAAACTATTGTGGTATTGAATATGTACTTATGCACTTTATCTCTTATTAAGTTGCTTGTTGTGCGATGATAACCATGTTCACTGGGACGCCATCAACTCTTTGTTGAATATCATGTGAGTTGCTATGCATGTCCGTCTTGTCTGAAGTAAGGGAGATCTACCACTTAATGGTTAGAGCATGCATATTGTTAGAGAAGAACATTGGGCCGCTAACTAAAGCCATGAATCGTGGTGGAAGTTTCAGTTTTGGACATATATCCTCAATCTCATATGAGAACACTAATTGTTGCTACATGCTTATGCATTAAAGAGGAGTCCATTATCTGTTGTCCATGTTGTCCCGGTATGGATGTCTAAGTTGAGAATAATCAAAAGCGAGAAATCCAAAATGCGAGCTTTCTCCTTAGACCTTTGTACAGGCGGTATGGAGGTACCCCTTTGTGACACTTGGTTAAAACATGTGTATTGCGATGATCCCGGTAGTCCAAGCTAATTAGGACAAGGTGCGGGCACTATTAGTATACTATGCATGAGGCTTGCAACTTGTAAGATATAATTTACATGATACATATGCTTTATTACTACCGTTGACAAAATTGTTTCATGTTTTCAAAATAAAAGCTCTAGCACAAATATAGCAATCGATGCTTTCCTCTTTGAAGGACCTTTCTTTTACTTTTATGTTGAGTCAGTTCACCTATCTCTCTCCACCTCAAGAAGTAAACACTTGTGTGAACTGTGCATTGATTCCTACATACTTGCATATTGCACTTGTTATATTACTCTATATTGACAATATCCATGAGATATACATGTTATAAGTTAAAAGCAACTGCTGAAACTTAATCTTCTTTTGTGTTGCTTCAATACCTTTACTTTGATTTATTGCTTTATGAGTTAACTCTTATGCAAGACTTATTGATGCTTGTCTTGAAGTACTATTCATGAAAAGTCTTTGCTTTATGATTCATTTGTTTACTCATGTCATTACCATTGTTTTGATCGCTGCATTCATTACATATGCTTACAATAGTATGATCAAGGTTATGATGGCATGTCACTCCAGAAATTATCTTTGTTATCGTTTACCTGCTCGGGACGAGCAGGAACTAAGCTTGGGGATGCTGATACGTCTCCGACGTATCGATAATTTCTTATGTTCCATGCCACATTATTGATGATATTTACATGTTTTATGCATACTTTATGTCGTATTTATGCATTTTCCGGCACTAACCTATTAACGAGATGCCGAAGAGCCGCTTGTCGTCATTTTCTGCTGTTTTTGGTTTCAGAAATCCTACAAAGGAAATATTCTCGGAATTGGACGAAATCAACGCCCAGGGTCCTATTTTGCCACGAAGCTTCCAGAAGACCGAAGAGAAGACGAAGTGGGGCCACGGGGCAACGACACGCCAGGGCGGCGCGGCCTGGGCCCTGGCCGCGCGGCCCTGCTGTGTGGGTCCCCCGTGACGCCCTTTGACCTGCCCTTCCGCCTACTTAAAGCCTCCGTCGCAAAACCCCCAGTACCGAAAGCCACGATACGGAAAACCTTACTGAGACGCCGCCGCCGCCAATCCCATCTCGGGGGATTCAGGAGATCGCCTCCGGCACCCTGCCGGAGAGGGGAATCATCTCCCGGAGGACTCTTCACCGTCATGATCGCCTCCGGAGTGATGAGTGAGTAGTTCACCCCTGGACTATGGGTCCATAGCAGTAGCTAGATGGTCGTCTTCTCCTTAGGTGCTTCATTGTTGGATCTTGTGAGCTGCCTAACATGATCAAGATCATCTATCTGTAATGCTATATGTTGTGTTTGTCGGGATCCGATGGATAGAGAATACTATGTTATGTTAATTATCAATCTATTACCTATGTGTTGTTTATGATCTTGCATGCTCTCCGTTATTAGTAGAGGCTCTGGCCAAGTTTGTGCTCTTAACTCCAAGAGGGAGTATTTATGCTCGATAGTGGGTTCATGCCTCCATTAAATCTGGGACAAGGATGTAAAAGTTCTAAGGTTGTGGATGTCTTTGTTGCCACTAGGGATAAAACATTGATGCTATGTCCAAGGATGTAGTTGTTGATTACATTACGCACCATACTTAATGCAATTGTCTGTTGTTTGCAACTTAATACCGGAAGGGGTTCGGATGATAACCTGAAGGTGGACTTTTTAGGCATAGATGCATGCTGGATAGCGGTCTATGTACTTTGTCGTAATGCCTAATTAAATCTCACTATATTTATCATATCATGTATGTGCATTGTCATGCCCTCTCTATTTGTCAATTGCCCGACTATAATTTGTTCACCCAACATGCTATTTATCTTATGGGAGAGACACCTCTAGTGAACTGTGGACCCCGGTCCTATTCTTTACATCGCATACAATCTACTGCAATAATTGTTCTTTACTGTTTTCTGCAAACAATCATCTTCCACACAATACGGTTAATCCTTTGTTACAGCAAGCCGGTGAGATTGACAACCTCACTGTTTCGTTGGGGCAAAGTACTTTGGTTGTGTTGTGCAGGTTCCACGTTGGCGCCGGAATCCCTGGTGTTGCGCCGCACTACATCCCTCCGCCATCAACCTTCAACGTGCTTCTTGGCTCTTCCTGGTTCGATAAACCTTGGTTTCTTTCTGAGGGAAAACTTGCTACTGTCTGCATCACACCTTCCTCTTGGGGTTCCCAACGGACGTGTGTCAACTGCACGCATCAAATTCCCACACCACCGCGCCTCCTTGCGTGCTCCTACTCCAGCTCCACAGCGTCAATAAGGCGCGAGTTCCCTCGCATTTGTACCCACTTCGACAATGAAGTCACCCGAGCGGAGGTTTCGAGGAGCAATCATTTGTACTGAGAGGAAATGGTTATTGATAACCCACAAGTATAGGGGATCGCGGCAGTCTTCGAGGGAAGTAAAACCCAAATTTATTGATTCGACACAAGGGGAGGTAAAGAATACTTATAAGCCTTAACAACTGAGTCGTCAATTCAGCTGCACCTGGAAAAGCACTAGTAACAGGGGTGATGTGAAAGCAGGAGTAATATGAGAGCAGTAATAATAAAGAATACAAAGAGAGCAGTAATATGAGAGCAATGGCACCAGAAAATAGTTGATACTACTTCCAATGTCATGTAGAACGAGTATATGATGATGAGAGATGGACCGGGGTTCCCAGCTATCTACACTAGTGGTAACTCTCCAATAACAAATGTTGGGTGAACAAATTACAGTTGGGCAATTGATAGGATTGAAATAGCATTAAGACAGAACATCCAGATTATTAATCATGTAGGCATGTTTTCCATATATAGTCATACATGCTCGCAATGAGAAACTTGTACAACATCTTTTGTCCTACCAGCCGGTGGTAGCCGGGCCTCTAGGGAATCTACTGGAAATTAAGGCACTCCTTTTAATAGAGCACCGGAGCAAAGCATTAACACTCCGTGAAAACATGTGATCCTCATATCTAAGCCTTCCCCCCCAGTTGTCCCAATTTCTGTCACTTTGGGGCCTTTGGTTCCGGACATAGACATATGCATACAACTTGTAGATACAATCTAAGCAATAAGTATAGAACTTAAATCTAAGATCATGCCACTCGGGCCCTAGTGACAAGCATTAAACATAACAAGATTGCAGCAACAATAACTTCACAAACTTTATAGATAGACAATCATAACGTAACAATCCATCGGATCCCAACAAACACAACACCGATTACATCAGATGAATCTCAATCATGTAAGGCAGCTCATGAGATCATTGTATTGAAGTACATGGGGGAGAGAATACCAACTAGCTAGAGCTAGAACCCGTAGTCCATGGGGGAACTACTCACGGAGCATGATGGAGGCGGTGGCGTCGATGGAGATGGCTTCCGGGGGCACTTCCCCGTCCTGGCTGGGTGCCTTAACAGAGACTTCTGTCCCCCGAATTGGAGTTTCGCGATGGCGGCGGCGCCCCTGGAGTCTTTCTGGAGTTTCGTCAATTGGTACTGCGTTTTTAGGTCGAAAGGGCTTAAATAGGCGAAGAGGCGGCGCAGGAGGGGCGACAGGGTGGCCCCACACCAGGCCGGCGCGGCCAGGGTGTAGGCCGCGCGGCCCACATGTGTGGTGGCCCCCTGGCTCTCCTCCGACTCCCCTTCGGTGTTCTGGAGCCTCCCGGGAAAAATAAGATCTTTGGCCTTGACTTCGTCCAATTCCGCGAATATTGCCCGAACAGCCTTTCTGGAACCAAAAACAGCAGAAAACAGGAACTGGCACTGTGGCATCTTGTTAATAGGTTAGTTCCGGAAAACGCATAAAAACATTATAAAGTGCAAGCAAAACATGTAAGTATTTTCATAAAACAAGCATGGAACATCAGAAATTATAGGTACGTTGGAGACGTATCAGCATCCCCAAGCTTAGTTCCTGCTCGCCCTCGAGTAGGTAAACGATAAAAAGAGTAATTTCTGTAGTGCCATGCTACTTACATAACCTTGATCATACTATTATAAAGCATATGAGATGAATGAAGTGACTCAAGGCAATGATCTATAGTTGCTAACAAATAGATAACATATAGCAAAACTTTTCATGAAGAGTACTTTCAAGACAAGCATCAAAAGTCTTGCACAAGAGTTAACTCATAAAGCAATAGATTCAAAGTAAAGGCATCGAAGCAACACAAAGGAAGATTTAAGTTTCAGGAGTTGCTTTCAACTTTCAACATGCATATCTCATGGATAATTGTCAACACAAAGTAATATGATGAATGCAAATAAGCAAGTATGTAAGAATCAATGCACAGTTGACACAAGTGTTTGCTTCTAAGATGGAAGGAAGTAGGTAAACTGACTCAACATAAAGTAAAAGAATGGCCCTTCGCAGAGGGAAGCAGGGATTAAATCATGTGCTAGAGCTTTTTAAGTTTTGAAATCACATAGAGAGCATAAAAGTAAAGTTTTGAGAGGTGTTTGTTGTTGTCAACGAATGGTAATGGGTACTCTAACTACCTTATCAACCAGACTTTCAAGAGCGGCTCCCATGAAGGACGTTATCTCTACCAGCAAGGTAGATCATCCCTCTTCTCTTTTGTTTACACATGTATTTTAGTTTTATTTATGGTTGACACTCCTCCCAACCTTTTGCTTTCACAAGCCATGGCTAACCGAATCCTCGGGTGCCTTCCAACATTCACATACCATGAAGGAGTGTCTATTTGCAAAATTAAGTTGCTTACTGATGAATCAGAGCAAAACATGTGAAGAGAATTATTAATGAAGGTTGATTAATTGGGGGCTGGGAACCCCGCGCCAGCTCTTTTTGCAAAATTATTGGATAAGCGGATGAAGCCACTAGTCCATTGTGAAAGTCTGTCAAAAGTAAATGACAAGATCGAAAGATAAAACACCACATACTTCCTCATGAGCTATAAAACATTGACACAAATAAGAGATAATAGCTTTTGAATTGTTTAAAGGTAGCACATGAAGTATTTGCTTGGAATGGCAGGAAATACCACATAGTAGGTAGATATGGTGGACACAAATGGCATAGGTTTTGGCTCAAGGTTTTGGATGCACGAGAAGTATTCCCTCTCAGTACAGGGCTTTGGCTAGCAAGGTTGTTTGAAGCAAACACAAGTATGAACCGGTACAGCAAAACTTACATAAGAACATATTGCAAGCATTATAAAACTCTACATTGTCTTCCTTGTTGCTCAAACACTTTTACCAGAAAATATCTAGACCTTAGAGAGACCAATCATGCAAACCAATTTCAACACGCTCTACGGTAGTTCTCCACTAATAGGTTTAAACTACATGATGCAAGAGCTTAATCATGATCTACTTGAGAGCTCAAAACAATTGCCAAGTATCAAATTATTCAAGACATTATGAAGCACTTTCTGTTTCCAACCAAATATCAATAAGTGCAGCGGTTTTCAACTCTGCCATGAACATTAAAATAAAGCTAAGAACACCAGTGTTCATATGAAAAAGCGGAGCGTGTCTCTCTCCCAAACAAGGATTGCTAGGATCCAAATTTATTCAAACATAAACAAAAATAAAAACAAACAGACGCTCCAAGTAAAGCACATATGATGTGACCGAATAAAAATATAGTTTCAATAGAAGAAACCTGATAAGTTGATAAAGAAGGGGATGCCTTGGGCATCCCCAAGCTTAGACACTTGAGTCTTCTTGAAATATGCAGGGATGAACCATGGGGGCATCCCCAAGCTTAGACTTTTCACTCTTCTTGATCATATATCATCCTCCTCTCTTGACCCTTGAAAACTTCCTTCACACCAAACTTCTCATAAACTTCATTAGAGGGGTTAGTACTCAAAAAACTTGAATCCACCTTGGTCCTGTAGTGACACATTGCAAGAACTCAATAAAACATTAGCTACAACTCTCCATGTCTAGAAAGCCTTGCTTAAAGTCCACAAGAGACAATGCAAAAAACAGAGACAGAATCTGCCAAAACAGAACAGCTAGTAAAGACGAATTTTAAACAGGTACTTCTGTTGCTCAAATCAGAAAACTCAAAACTAATGAAAGTTGCGTACATATCTGAGGAACACGCACGTAAATTGGCAGATTTTTCTGAGTTACCTACAGAGAGCCCTGCCCAGATTCGTGATAGATAGAAATCTGTTTCTGCGCAGAAATCCAAACCTAGCATTAACCTTCGATTAGAGACTTCACTTGGCACAACAATGCAATAAAATAAAGATAAGGAGAGGTTGCTACAGTAGTAACAACTTCCAAGACACAACAAAACAGTAGCAAAATAAAGACATGGGTTATCTCCCAAGAAGTGCTTTCTTTATAGCCATTAAGATGGCTTAGCAGTTTTAATGATGCACTCGCAAGAAATAAGAGTTGAAGCAAAAGAGAGCATAAAGAAGCAAATTCAAAACACATTTAAGTCTAACCCTCTTCCTATGCATAGGAATCTTGTACACAAATAAATTCATGAAGAACAAAGTGACAAGCATAAGAAGATAAAACAAGAGTAAGTTCAAAATTTTCAGCATATAGAGAGGTGTTTTAGTACCATGCAAATTTCTACAACCATATTTTCCTCTCTCATAATAATTTTCAGTAGCTTCATGAATAAACTCAACAATATAACTATCACATAAAGCATGCTTTTCATGATCCATAAACACATAATTTTTATCAAGCTCAAAAATAGTGGGACCAAAACTTTCAAACCCACTTTTATCAATAATATAACAAGATGATTGATCAATCTCAAAAGATATGGGACTCATAGATAAAGTCAAGACCTTTCCAATCCCATTTTCATTAGTAGTACAATTAATATTATCAAGTAACATAGGACCATCATCTAGAGATTTATCATAAACATTTGCTAAGCAAAACTCTTTAGTACCATGCATTTCGACATCAGGCACAAACAAAGCATTATCATAAGATTTATCAAAGTAGCATGGATTATCATAAATAACAGTAGCATAATTATTCTCACAAGTTTTACTCATAGGAAATATTTCAAGAGAATCCACAGGAACATAACATTCATCATCTTTCGGTAAGCATGGAGGACAATCAAATAGTGTAAGAGATAGAGAGTTACTCTCATTAGAAGGTTGGCATGGGTAGCTAATCCATTCTTCCTCCTTTTGCTCATCACTCTCCTCTTCTTTTTCATCCAATGAGCTTTCAGGTTCATCAATTTCCTCCTCTTTTTCATCCAATGAGCTTTCAGGTTCATCAATTTCTTCTTCCACAGGTCCCTGCAAATTGTGAGTGCATTCTTGTGCATTAATGAGTCTCTCTTTATAATCAATGATATAAGGATTATCAGTGTAACTTTCATTGCAAAAATTAAGGATAGAAGAGACATAATCTTTAAGGTTCTTACAAACAACACAAGTTTCATAATTTTTAACAATGAAGGATTCTATCTCAGAGGCTCCCATAAATATGAAAAATTGTTCTACCTCTGCAAACCCAAAATGAATATAGCTATTCCGATTATAGTTCTTAATTAAAAATTCCTCACTAAAGCCACATTGAAATTTAAGATGTTTAGTGTCCTGTTGAGAGCAACAGTTTATATCATGACGTTTAAGCAAGATTTTAGCAATTGTATTCAATTTTTCTATCACAACACTCATCACTTTTCCCGCTCTTGATTCTCTATAATTATTATAATATTCTATAAGCTCCAAGTAGGTTGTAGGTTCTCCCATAATAACAATTTTTAATTTTTAGGTTTTTCAAATTTTTATGGATTTTCGGGTATATAGGGAAAATAAAACAAGACAAAAAGAAACTAGACAAAAGTAAACTAGGCAAAATAATACTAGACAGAAATAAACTAAGCACAAATAAACTAGACAGAAATAAACTAAGTAAAACAAAATAAAATAAAACAGAGAGAGAGGTGGAGTGTACTCCCCAGGTGAACTTATGAGGAGAGCTATGCCTCCCCGGCAACGGCGCCAGAAAACAGTCTTGATAACCCACAAGTATAGGGGATCGCGGCAGTCTTCGAGGGAAGTAAAACCCAAATTTATTGATTCGACACAAGAGGAGGTAAAGAATACTTATAAGCCTTAACAACTGAGTCGTCAATTCAGCTGCACCTGGAAAAGCACTAGTAACAGGGGTGATGTGAAAGCAGGAGTAATATGAGAGCAGTAATAACAGTAACATAGCAGCGAGTGATAATATGAGAGCAATGGCACCAGAAAATAGTTGATACTACTTCCAATGTCATGTAGAACGAGTATATGATGATGAGAGATGGACCGGGGTTCCCAGCTATCTACACTAGTGGTAACTCTCCAATAACAAATGTTGGGTGAATAAATTACAGTTGGGCAATTGATAGGATTGAAATAGCATTAAGACAGAACATCCAGATTATTAATCATGTAGGCATGTTTTCCATATATAGTCATACGTGCTCGCAATGAGAAACTTGTACAACATCTTTTGTCCAACCAGCCGGTGGCATCCGGGCCTCTAGGGAATCTACTGGAAATTAAGGCACTCCTTTTAATAGAGCACCGGAGCAAAGCATTAACACTCCGTGAAAACATGTGATCCTCATATCTAAGCCTTCCCCTCCAGTTGTCCCAATTTCTGTCACTTTGGGGCCTTTGGTTCCGGACATAGACATGTGCATACAACTTGTAGATACAATCTAAGCAATAAGTATAGAGCTTAAATCTAAGATCATGCCACTCGGGCCCTAGTGACAAGCATTAAACATAACAATATTGCAGCAACAATAACTTCACAAACTTTATAGATAGACAATCATAACGTAACAATCCATCGGATCCCAACAAACACAACACCGATTACATCAGATGAATCTCAATCATGTAAGACAGCTCATGAGATCATTGTATTGAAGTACATGGGGGAGAGAATACCAACTAGCTAGAGCTAGAACCCGTAGTCCATGGGGGAACTACTCACGGAGCATGATGGAGGCGGTGGCGTCGATGGAGATGGCTTCCGGGGGCACTTCCCCGTCCCGGCAGGGTGCCGGAACAGAGACTTCTGTCCCCCCGAATTGGAGTTTCGCGATGGCGGCGGCGCCCCTGGAGTCTTTCTGGAGTTTCGTCAATTGGTACTGCGTTTTTAGGTCGAAAGGGCTTAAATAGGCGAAGAGGCGGCGCAGGAGGGGCGACAGGGTGGCCCCACACCAGGCCGGCGCGGCCAGGGTGTAGGCCGCGCGGCCCACATGTGTGGTGGCCCCTGGCTCTCCTCCGACTCCCCTTCGGTGTTCTGGGGCCTCCCGGGAAAAATAAGATCTTTGGCGTTGATTTCGTCCAATTCCGAGAATATTGCCCGAACAGCCTTTCTGGAACCAAAAACAGCAGAAAACAGGAACTGGCACTGTGGCATCTTGTTAATAGGTTAGTTCCGGAATACGCATAAAAACATTATAAAGTGCAAGCAAAACATGTAAATATTGTCATAAAACAAGCATGGAACATCAGAAATTATAGGTACGTTGGAGACGTATCAGTTATCGTGCATCCAACCACCAAAAACCAAGTTAGCCGAAAGTGTCCACCATATCTACCTATATGTGGTATTTCATTGCCACTCCATTGTGGTTTGTTCATGTGCTAGCTTTAAAACTTTCTAAGTATTTTTATTTTGTTGCTCATGGATAATAGTCAAATGACTATGGTGTTAAGGAGTATGTTACTTGTGCAATCTTTTGGCTCTTTTAAGTTGCTTGTTGTGCGATAACCATGTTTCTGGGGACGCCATCAACCTGCCACATCTTTGTTGAATATCATGTGGGTTACTATGCATGTCCATCTTGTCTGAAGTAAAAGTGATTAACCATGAGTTGAAATGGTTGGAGTATGCATATTGTTAGAGAAAAACATTGGGCCGCCAACCAAAGCCATGTAACATGGTGGAAGTTTCAGTTGGACACTAATCCTCAAATCTCTTATGAGAATATTTTTGTTGTTGAATGCTTAAAGCATAAAAGAGGACTCCATTATCTGTTTTCTATGTTGTCCCGGTATAGATGTTCAAGTTGAGACTTTTCAATGTCGAGAAATCATAGCGAACTGTCTCATTATTCCTTTATACATGCGGCATAGAGGTACCCCTTTGTGACACTTGGTTGAAACATATGTATGTGATGAAAATCCATGGAAATCCAAGCTAATTAGGACAAGGTGTGAGCACTATTAGTATATCATGCATGAGAGCTTGCAACTTACTATTAGTAGCAATTTTTCACAACCCATACACTTTTTCACTACCGTTGACACAAGTCGATCCCCTCTCAAAGCACATTTTTGATACCTCTGTTGTTGTTTTAATAAAAAAGCTTCAGCACATGAGTGATCTCACTTGCCTCTCAAAGAGAGACACTCTTTTATATTTTTTATATTGAGTCTTCACCTTCTTGCTATATGCACCATTTTATGAGAGCATAGTTGTCATTCTTAGTGTAATGTGCATGGTCCCAAGATTTTTATTGATTGATTCATAATTATGGTATTGCTTTTCTCAAACTACTTGTTTCTAGTCACCCTTTTAAGCTTTAAAGGTGTCATAGCATTTATGTTTTGCTTCATTATAAAGGACAAACTGAATGCCACTTTGTTATGTTTCTTCTATGCTCTAGATAATCACTTTGCTTTCCATGCACTTCATACATTATCTTTTGTTTAAGTTACTCTTCATGTTATAGCATGATTACTAGATTTATTGATTATATCTACCATGTCTATGTTATCATACTATGATCACAGCTCTATATACTTTTACATATTGTTTGATAAAGGTTGTGTGACAGCATGTCACCTCAAAAATTATTTATTTGTTATCACTTACCTACTCGGGACGAGCATGAGTTAAGCTTGGGGATGTTGATACGTTGCAAACGTATCTATAATTTTTGTTGCTCCATACATGTTTTATATCAATTGCCACATGTTTTATATGCACTTTATATCATATTATTAAATTTATTGGACTAACCTACTAATAGTTGCCAAAGTGCATAATGTTCTTGTTTTACACTTTAATGTGTAGGAATTATCAAAATTAGGCAAAGGAAACCTTGTTGGAGTCGAATTGGGAATTTTTTCTGAAATCTGTCTGGAAACTATTTTGGAAGATGGACCCGGTTCAGCCAGAAGACTATGTCAAATGGAAAAGTCGTCAACCACAAAGTTGTAGAGAATTTCAAGCCGAACGAAATAGACATTTTATTTGTCCAAAACGGAGTTCGGATGCGGCCTGTGCAGGCCCGACAATTCGGCTCGACCAGGAAAACCCTAGGCCGCGCCTGGGGGTTGTATGGCCGCCTCGTGCGCCCTGACGCTGCCCTTTGGAGCATAAATTTCCCCCGCGGAGAAAACCCTAAACCCCGAAGGATTTAAAAAAAACGACTCCGAGCTCCGCCGCCATCGAAGACAAGTTTCAGGGGACATAACTCTGTTCCGGCACCCTGCCGGAGCGGGAAATTGCCCCCAGAGTCCATCGCCATCGACTTCACCGACATTTTCACCGCTATTTCTGACTCCCATGATGAGGAGGGAGTAGTTCTCCCTCGGGGCTGAGGGTCGTACCGGTAGCCATGTGGTCTATATCTCTCTCTTGTGATGTGATCTATATATGATCATGAGCTTTGTAATCTAGATGTTGTTATGCTACTCAAGTGAGCTTTACTTATGTGATCTCCGGAGACCCCTTGTCCCACGTGTGTAAAGGTGGAGTGTGTTCACTATGTGGGTCTCTTAGGCTATATTTTACAGAATACTTGTTCACTGATTTATGATTTGAGTTGGATGTCTCTATAAAATTGTGGTGAGTTAGTACCTCCTATGAATGCTTAGGATCCAGTGTGGGGTGTTCATTAGTACTTGGGAATATATCTTTAAGGTGTGCTTTTATAGCCCTACGCAATGAGTTAGTGTTCGTTATCCAGCCGGAGAGTATTTCGGAGTAGTATATTGAAGTGCTTATATTTATATCCAATTATGATTGCATTGTTGAGAGTGACCACTGGTGAAAGTATGATCCCTAAGCCTTGTTTCCGAATACTGAATCACCGTTTATTTACTGTGCTGTTACATGTTTGCTTGCTGCCCGTTTTACTTCAGATTGTTATTACCCCTCATATTCATTCATACCACTTGCATTTTACTATCTCTTCGCCGAACTAGTGCACCTATACATCTGACAAGTGTATTGGGTGTGTTGGGGACACAAGAGAATTTGTGTATCTTAATTGCAGGATTGCTTGAGAGGGATATCTTTGACCTCTACCTCCCTGAGTTCGATAAACCTTGGGTGATCCACTTAAGGGAAATTTGCTGTTGTTCTACAAACCTCTGCACTTGGAGGCCCAACACTATCTACAAGAATAGAAGCATGCGTAGGCATCATCCCTACCATCCCCTTCAGCCTACAGTGGGGGAATTACTCACACATGGCTGGGGGAATCATGGATGGTTGATGTAGAGGCGTTGGTGATGATGATGGCAATGATCTCCTCCGTTTCCCCGTCCCGGCAGGATGCCAGAACGGAGTTTCTGGTCCCGAAATAGGGTTTCTAGTGGTGGCGGCGCAGCGGACTTCTTCCTGGAAAAGCTTAGAACGCCCCTCAGGATTCACGTCACGTACATCATATAGGCGAAAGGGGAGGTCGAGGAGGTGTCGGAGGCGGCCAGACACAGGCCAGGCGCGGCCAGGCCTAGGCCGCGCCTGGGCCTTGTCTGGCCCACTCCAGGGTCTTCTGCTCATTCCCTTCTGGCTCCGTGAGTTTCCTGGGAAAATAGGATTTTTAGTATATTTTCCGGGATTTTTCCCGAAAGTTGATTTCTGCACAAAAACAAGACACCATGGAAGTTCTGCTGAAAATAGCGTTAATCCGCGTTAGTTGCATTCAAAACACACAAGTTTAGAGGGCAAATAGCAAAAAAATAAGGTTCGAGAAAGTAGATACGTTTTGGACGTATCAACTCCCTCAAGCTTAGCTTATTGCTTGTCCTCAAGCAATTCAGTGACAACTGAGTGCGATAAAAGAACTTTCACGAACCTATTTGTTCCATAAGATGTATATATTCTCACTATATGATCAGGTACTTAGACAATTCATAATAAGAGGCATGTAAAACAGGATACTCAATAGTAGTGCAAGCTATGAGCAGATTCCAATAGTAATAATAAGCAACATGAAACATAAGTATTTACAGGATTGCAGTGTTCATATTGTAGTAAGACAAAATGGTATCTCGCTTGCCTTCATTTGTGAGCAAAGCATAAAAATATCGAAAGATACATGTATTACAAATATGCTACAATTAATCTTGTTTCAGGACAAGCACATTGCACTAAGAATGATAGCCAATGCTTTCAAGAAGGTACTCAAAGAGTGGATGGTGACTCAACATAAAAGTAAAAGAATGGCCCTTCGCAGAGGGAAGCAGGGATTAAACATGTGCTAGAGCTTTTCATTGATAAAAATGAGAGAAAAGTGTTTTGAGAGGTGATTGCTCTTGTCAACGAATAGGTAAAAGGTTTTTTTTCATCTTCCATACTAAACAAGTTAAGAGCGGTTCCGAAATATTTGGGCGAAGCCTCTTTTCATTTTTGCTTTTATAAAATTGTGACACTCCTCCCAACCTTTGCTTTCACAAACCATGGCTAACCGAATCCTCGGGTGCCGACCAAGCATTCACAAACCTTGGAGGAGTGCCCTTTTTTTACTTTTTAATTTCTTTCCCTATTGGAAGTAGTGGTCATACTAGCTCTTTTAATATATTAAAAATGACAAGCGAGATGAAGCTCACAAGTCTCGAGGTACTTAGTGAAGTATGGAAGACGACAATAATAACTCTTACTTCCTCATGAGCTAAAAATAGTGTCATAAAATAAGGATTGATTAGAAGGTTTTAAAGGTAGCACATGAAAATTTACTTGGAGTGGCGATGAAATACCACATATAGGTAGATATGGTGGACACATTTAGCATGCTTTGATTTTTGTGAGTTGGATGCACGAGTAGAGATCATACTCAGTACAGGTGGAAGCTAGCAATAGACTGGGAAGCGATAATCAAGAAGGCAATGGCGGTCATAATCATGCTTGTGGCAGAACGCGATTAAAAACAGCATAAAAGCAATACAAGAAAACAACATAAAAGCAATACAAGAACTCCGAAGAAAAATAGATCATCAAGGCTTAATTGACTATTGTTCAATCATAAAGTATGACATCCAGTACTTGAGACAAAACATTTAACGTATAAATAATTTGCACATGTGTTGCCTAGTGCCGAACAGAAGGACCTTGACGAGGAAGAAAAAAAACTTTAGTAACAGCATGTATCCAGACATGAACATGACATGTAAAATATAAAGGGTATCTTCAGTGTAAGGGAAACCTACTTCAACCTCTGAGTGTGCCATTGTGAGCAATGGTGCAACACCACCCTCCTGTACAATTGCGATGCTGACAATAGTAATGTGAAGTTATTACCAAATACGCCAAATCATGAATGAATAATTAAAAGAGCGATCATGAATGAATAACTAATAGTAATGTGAAGTTTTTTTGTACTGATACAATTTCTAGAAAATAATTCCTAAATTTTCTTTTTACTGCAATAAGGTTGTAAAAATAAAGCAACTAGCCAACTACGAAGAAACTAGACAGTTGTTACAAGTTATATAACGCCTTACAAAGGCTGCACCACACCCTATTTACTGCAATACACCTCCACGTCGTCAGATAGTCTATAATAAGTCAATATAATTACACTACCGACAAAGTCCAGACACTTTGATAGTTCTCAGTTTTTCCTTCTCCTTCCTCCCTCCACTGGGCACTGACATCTTTTCTCAGCAATTGGGCAGTGCCTCTCATAGTATTTTCATGCCTCTCTTTGCTACCATCTTGACGAGAAACCATGGATTCGAGCTCCATACCGGTCCAAGCATGGGATACCCATCAAAGTTCCTCCCCAGACCCCCACCTGTCCAGAACGGCGGGCTCCATCTCTCTCCATTATGGCTCTCATCTCTTCCAAATCACGCAGCGGGAAGTTGAGGCAACTCACAAGATGGAACTTGCTGCTGAATTATATGGCAGTCATGCCCCCTGCGTCCTTCGATTCAGCACGGGAGGTTGAGGCGGCTCTCGAAATGGAGCTTGCTGATGGCTTATATGGCAGGAATTGGAAGACAGAGGATGCTTGCAAGGTTGCAAGCAACATGTTGGTTAAAGCTCGGGAGCGGAAGAGCGGACTGATCCATGGAGGCAACAGGGGAAGATGGTCACCATAGGTACAGAAGGATGGACGCCATAAGGACAGAAAATATAGGGAAATGGAAGATGGCCGCCCATAATTAAGCTTTCGACAATTAACCTTCCCTATCAATCTGCCAAAAAGAAGTCATGGATTCTAAACATATTTTAATTTGAAAATTTAACATGTACGATATTCTTTGAAGTTTTGACTAAACTTCCTTTTCTTGATTGACATTATGCACCCTTTTACCATTTCTACCAGAATAAACCTAGGAATTTCCACGAATGTTTATTTCCAATCAGTATCCACCTCATAAGAAAATATCAAACGCATATCTTAATGGGGTCTTTTTTTTTTTAGATAAGGGGAGTACCCCAGCCTCTGCATCAATTGATGCATGCAGCCTTTTATTAAACTTATTTAAACAGTCTGAGTTACAAACTTAATGGGGTCTTTTACGGTACGGTGAGAACACCAGCCGTGGAACTGCCCATATCTAAGGGTTGAGTTTGACCAATACTAGTCAGCAGGAGGATAAGTATTTTTCCACCAAAGTGCAAAATTTCAAGCTAACACTATAGGATAAAACTAGCGTTATAGCACGATTTGCATATTGGTAACCTTGTTTCACAAGGCCCGATCTTGAGGCTGTCCAGCGCCTCGTGCCTTGCCTTGCGGCGGGCGTCTTCCAGGGGGTCCGGCTCTGGGTCCGGCCCGATCTTGAAGCTCTCCAGCGCCTCGTGCCTTGCCGCGAGAGTGGCGTGGGTGAGGAATCTGAGTGAGCGGATGGCGGCCACGTCGACAGAGCCACAGTCGAGGAAGGCAGCGTCGTCCTCGAGGAGGAAGGCGTCTGGTGAGGCGCCGGAGAGGAGGAGGAACATCAGGCCGCAGTCGTGGTACTGCGGCAGCCACGACACGATTACGCCGTCGGGACCCAGGTCGTTGTGGGTTGCCGATCCGGCCGTGACCACCACTGGCTTCGTCGCGCCGGATGTGTCTTGGATCAGGTACGCCGCCATGGCATTGGCGACCGGCGCACCACCTTCTACTCCTTCCTCCTCCAGGTCCTCGACGGACTGCCAGCGCAGGCCACTCAGCGCGACGGCGATCTTGCCCGACGCGCCGGCTACAGAGGCAATGTAGCGCGCACCCGTCTGCGACTGCGACACGGCAGCGCTGGGCTTTGTCTGCGACACGGCGCGCAGCAGGTGCGCGTGCGCCACGCCGGGCCTGGACGGGTTTGGCGGTATGAGGGGCACCGCGAAGAGGAGCTTGACCAGGCGGGAGGCGAGCACGAGCACGGTATCGCCTCTCCGGACAGTGCCGACGAGGCCGGACGCCATGCGCTCCACCGCGGCGTCGGCGTCGAGCTGGAAGTCACCGGTGGCCGCGTCGAATGCCGGCTTGGCCCACACCACCGCGGAACAGTGGTTGGAGTTGGAGGCCACCGCCGCGGCCGCCTCGTGGCCCCGTAGCCAGGGCCGGTCCATAGATTTCGGGGGGCCTAGGGCGAAACGACACCAAAGACCGCTTTTCATAGTGGTTAAGCTTTTCTAGGGTAGGGGGGCCATTGCCCCCCTACTCTAAAAAAAACCTTAAAGATATTTATTTGTGTTAAATTTATATATCTTACTTAAAGTTTAAGCATGATTAGTTTTCTAGACCCCTTAACAATCTCACTCAAACTTCACCACTTGGTCACACACAAAAAAACTAAATTTTTTTATTATTCAGCAAGATAAATATTAGGGTAATGCAATAACAAACTAAATAATATTTACATTTGAAAGATCCATGATCTTAAGAATATTGATGAAGATATTTGAAACTATTTATTTTTATTGATCGCACAAGCTATATACCAAGATTATTATTTCTACCAATAGCTACTTGTGTACATGTGTATTGTCTGCGAGAAATAGAAATAATCAGAGAAAAAATACGAGGGTTCATGTTGTTCAGCCCATTAGAGAAAGAGTCGGAGTATAGGCACGTTAAGCTACAACTTTAACCTTCTATTTTTTTCTTCTAAAATTATTCCAAACTCTACTGCTTAAAGTGTAGTAAGTGTACAAACAAATCTTAAACTAGTGCCCTAACTGTTGAGGGCCCGGGGCGAGCGCCCCTCTGCCCCGCCCTATGGGCCGGCCCTGCCCGCAGCCGCCGCAGGCCCCCGCACCGCGAGGCGAGCGAGGACGCGACCTCGGTCAGCGCGGTCCACAGGCACGGCGAGGAGCCGGGCGCCCTCCATGTCCGGCACGGCGAGGACCCCAAGCTCCCGCGGTCGCGGTCGCGGTAGCTGAGCCGCCCGAAGAGCTGCAGCAGCGTCCAGTCCAAGGCCTCGCCGCCCACCGCCCCATATCCATCCCCATCCTCCGCCGGCACCCAGCCCAGCGGCGGGGATGAGCCCGCCTCCACCAACCTCCCCTCCTCCGCAACCTCCTTCCCCTTCCCCTTGTCGCTGTAGCTCGTCGCGGGAGGGGAGCGAGCTGCTTGAATTCTTACCATGCGTTGAGGTATATATGCCGCTAGAGTTGTGGGCACTAGATAGGTTAGCTCCAGGATCCCCGCTCCTACGCCACCTGAGGCGATGCCTCGCAGGACTGACACTCGCCAGGATGAGTTGACACAGATCCAAGAGGAAATGCCGGAGAGGATAGCCTGAACTAACACATAGACGACCCTCACCGTGATGGTGAGGTGCTCCATTGGAGCAAACCCAACGAACACCATCACGACTTAAGGGTGCTCTTAACCCAAGAAAAAAACACTCTTTTTTTGTGAGAAAGAAAAAAAAACACTCTTGGGCATCTGTCAACCACATGGGCCCAATTTTCTAAAATCTTTCATTTAGTTATGGGCCGAGCCCATCGATCAGGCTCGCAACCTCCTCAAGTCGCAGACCCACCAGCAAAACGACTCCCCGGAACTAGTACTACTTGGCTTCTTGTGCTGCGGCAGCGCGTCGCGACCACCGCCACCTCGCCGCCGGCGATGGAGCCGCCGTCGCCGCCTCAGGCGACCCCCTCCTCCGCCGTGCGGGTCCTATCGCGCACCCCAGCTCCCTCCACTTCCTCCTCCGGCGCGGACGCCGCCGCCTCGCCGTCCCACGACGGCGGCGTGGTCGTTGTCGGCTTCGTGGGGTGCGCGGGGAGCGCGGCCCGCCTCGCCGACCGGATCCTCGACGCCCCCGTCTTCTCCCCCGGCGGCTCGGCCAGGACCCTAGCCGGGGCCGTCAGGTACCACCGCGACGGGGAGAGGAGGATGGTGTTCCTGCACCTCGCGGCCCCGCCCCCGCCCTCGCCGCTGGAGGCGGGACAAGGGAGCAGCGGAGGCGGGGACCTCCCGGAGCTGCTCTTCATGTTCTCGGTGAGTGTGGCTCTTGCTCTGATTAAGCTCATTACATGCTAGTCTAACTCTGAACTCTAAAGGCCCCGATTTTGTGCTTGTCTGATGTGATGAAACCGTATGCATATGCTGCCCTTGTGTATAATGTTACTGTATTTAAGATTTCGTGCTCTAATCATAGAGATACTAGTGTTTAATGTGCTATTTCCCAGATTCTTTTTCTGGTTGTTTGTTTTACCAATGTATTGATATATAGATTTGTACGCAGAGGTGACTATTTCAAGTTTGAGATTCAACTTATTTGACAATAAAGATTAATTTCGAATATATGCTAATACTTTTTTTGGGGAGATTCTAGGTTTGCCATGTAATAATATTTCTCCAAGAAGGCTTCCGGTTCAACACACAGACCTTGAAGAACTTTAGACTGCTGCAATCCTCAAAGCATGCACTCACACCATTTGCGAGGTCACTAGTAGCACCAGCAACGCCACCCAAAGCTGCTCCTTCTGGCACCCCAACCCGGCCTACCCGCAGGGCTTCAGCCAGCTCCCCTCCAGCACGTCGTGGAGGTCATTCAGGCCATCAACCCTCAGCCATCTCATTGATGTCAGGAACCGGTTCACACCCTTCTGTGTTGCCAGGCCAATGCATCCCTGTTGTTCTGTTTGTCTTTGAGGATGATATCATTGATGTTCCAAGTGCTGTAACGAGTCTGAGTCTGGATGATACGGGTGACACATCATCATCAAATCAGGCTTCTAGCACTGATGGCTTGCAAAAACAAAACCCGACTTCAAAAGGTTCTGGCTCAGTGGTTATGCTCGCCCGGCCCTCGAACAAATCTGATGGTACTTTCAGCAAGAAGCTGCATTCCTCTCTGGAAGGTCAAATCCGTTTTTTGTTGAAGAAGTGTCGAACACTTACTGGCCTGGAGTCTGGGCATAATGGTCCAAGGGGTGTTGTTAATGTGAACCATCTTCCTTTGTTCTCACTTGATACATCTAGAGTTGTTGCCCTGTTGGACCGGTCAATTAATAAGAAACGAGAGCCATTGGATATCATTGATGGACTTTTTGAAGACTCTTTCAGCTCCAAAGCATCATTGGATGTTGCTTCATTAGAAAATAACTGCCAACCAACAAACCACGAAGATTTCCAGGTAATAAAGGATTTTATATTTCGGCAGTCTGATGGGCTTAGAGGGAGAGGGGGTTATTCAGGCAATGCGACTGCTGGTTCTGTTGCTGGTGTCGGTATGGTGGCTGCGGCAGCAGCTGCAGCAGCAGCGTCCGCATCAGCTGGGAAGCCAGTCAGTGTTCCTGATCTTCCTAGTTTTGATAAATGGTATTCCGTTAGTGCATCTATTCTCTCTGGACTGATCAGTAGAAAAGATGGGGTCAGTAGTTCCAAAATCACGTGTTCATCATCTACTCATGCAAGTTCCAGTTTGAAGAATGAGCAACTTTCTCCAGCAGGATCTAGTGCTATTGAATCTGCTTTATCTTGCTTGGAAAGCAACAAGGGGCTTAACATGAAATTTTCCTCATCTTGGTGCCAAAGGGTGCTTCCAGTTGCTAAGGAGGTGTACTTGAAAGATTTGCCTGCCTTTTACCCAACTAGCGTTCATGACTTGCGGCTGCAGAAAGCATTGCGGTCCTTTCACTCAACAGTTAAAGGACCAGCTGTCAAGGTATTCTCCGAGAAGCTAGAAGATGAATGCAAGAAAATCTGGGAAGCTGGAAGGCAGCAATGTGATGCTGTCAGTCTTACTGGCAGGCCTTGTAAGCACCAGCGACATGGTAAATTATCTTCATCAGAATCAGATGCAGTGGAACAACATTCTAGTGGATGCGTCTTCCTCCATGCATGTGCCTGTGGCCGGTCACGTCGCCTTAGAGATGATCCTTTTGACTTTGAGACAGCCAACATATCATTTAACTGTTTCTCTAATTGTGAAGATCTATTGCCTACCCTTGTGGTACCGAGGGGGGTTGATACCAGTTCATTTCCGGTATCCTTTTGGCGCTTGGTGCGACTGGGAGGAGCAAGATATTACAAGTCAACAAAAGGGTTGCTCCAAGCTGGATTTTGCTCGAAGGACAAATATCTTTTAAGGTGGACAATATCTCTTGGCAAAGGACAAGTGAAAAATAGCTCCCATGCTACCATTAAATCTTCCTCCCTGACATCTAATGTGAACTCCCAGACTCCACATGTTGCTTCTAGAGAAGTAAAGTCCATTCCAGTCCAAGTCACATCAGAGGTTAAAACTGCAAAGCTTGAAAATTCCAGAAAACAATCTGAACTGCAATCAGCGAACAACTCTGCTATTATTTTTGGTAAAGGTGTTCCAAATTTTACTATGAAGAAACCATTTGCTGAAGTTGTTGCAGGCAGCACAACTAAAGATTCAGAGTTTCCTGCTCTCCAGCTGAAGAGACCACCAAAGCCTGTTAGCCGAAAAGATGAACGGCAAATGAGCGTAGCGGAACAGAATAATGGCCAAAGTAATGCAACTCTCAGTCAAGGATCTATAGCTGAAAATGATTCGGAGAAGATGACCAGAAATATTAGTGAAAGTGCTGATGGCAAGCCCTTTCTGCAGATCGGGAGCAACATAGTGCCAGTGATTGTTGGCAATGAGACTAAAGAAGCTACTGAAGCCATACAACAGTTTGTAGTATATGTCGGATTTGAGTACGAGTGTTCATATGGTCATCGTTTCTTACTTACAGAGAAATATCTCAAAGAGATGGATTCACCTTGTTTGCAGGATGAAAGATCTTATCAAAACAATGAAGCGGAAAGTAAGCACAGTTCACAAAAGTTGCTCCCAAATGCATCTAAGTTAACACCAGTGGTAAATGGAAACAATGGGCGGAAAGCCAATAGACCAGTGGAGTCATCAGGAAGAAATAGCAGGCAGCAATTGCTTCAGCCTTGCGTAGATGGAGAGAGCACGCGGCCTGGTCATATTCCTTCAGATCCACATAATGTATCAAAGGGAGATCTTTCTCTTCAATACATTACAGCTGATGATGGTGGAGAAGCATATTCGCTTTTGAACAGAAATCTTCCGATATATATGCACTGCCCACATTGCAAGAGCACAGATGGGAAGGGACATCAAGATGTAAAGATTGCTAGTGCTGTGTCACAACTTCAACGAATTTTTATTGTAAGTTCAATGTTGAAGCTTTTTTATGTGAATGCTGCATATGATTTACATTTCGAACATGTGTTTGAAATTTTATTTATAATGCTGATATTTAAGCACTCCCTGCTGAACTTGGTAGCATGTATATACTTCGTAATCTTGTCATTCCACTGATGTTACTTTTTTGGTGCAGGTTACACCTGATTTCCCTGTTCTGTTGGCTAGCTGCCCACTTGTACAGTTTGAGGCGAGTACAATCAATACTACCTATGTTATCTTCTCAAGTTTTAATATTGAGCAAATAACTTAGTCGATCATAGTATGGGTTCATGTGACAACAACTTTCTAACTAGGGCATGATTATACTTCCTATTAATGTATTTCTTGCTCTTCCTTTTTGTCATCAGAGGTCATGTTTACCACCGAATGTATCTGATCGTGATCAACAAGGATTGTTCAGTCTTGGATGTCGAGTTGTCCTTCCACCCGAGAGCTTTCTTACCATGAGGCTTCCATTTGTGTACGGTTCTGAGACAAAAGATGGAAGTAGATTTCCCCTGAAACACCTCGAGCAACAACCAGAGCTCACAGCCTGGCTTGTTGGGGGCACAGCTCTGCAAATTGTATCAGCAGGACACGCTACTGAGAAAAAAGCCGACATTTCGTGATAAACTTGGGATCTAAAGGTTTAATGATTCAGGCATACTCTGTTCACATTCCGAATGTGCAATAGCCAACAGGTAACACGGCAACATTAATTTTGCATGTTGACTTCATTACCCACCTTCACTCTCTGTTTCTCTATTTATTATCCGTTCTGATTCTGCAGTATGTATCCTGCACTCAAGGCATTGGATTCTTGGGTTGCTTGCCACTGTAAGTCGCAGCACGATTCCTGTCAGTGGTGTTTTGCTTCTGCTCCTGGATTTTATGCCGCCAAGCTGTTGATATAGCTACTGCAAGAATACTGCACAAGTGATGCACGTGTAGAGCCAGAGATACAGGTATATGACTGCAGTGCTGTATTTCTACTCTTCTATGTCATGGTAATAGATCCCTCGGGTTACTAGCTAAGAGAAATGTTTGTTACTGATGCAGGCAACTGGACATGGTCTGTCGTGTACCTTAATAGTAGGTAAAGTTTAACTGATGATTTAGGATATGTTTTGTTTAGATCCCCACCCTATAGATGAACCAAATCCCGCGGCCTATTACCTTGTCGTTGAAACTCTTGTTCTCATGAATTATCAGTTTAGCCTCATAACATATTCACTCTGTATCTGTAAAGCAAGGAAATGGCGGTCTCTAAATGATGTGTTACACAGAAATGCTGTCTAAAATTACCCCCCCCCCCCCTCTTATATTCCTATGTCTACGACTACTGCACATTGCATCTCACGTGCTGTCACGGAAGTTTCATGCAGACAGACACACACGGTTGAGACAAATCCAGAGGATAATTTTTGAAAAGTAACCTGAAAAATTCTGCACTTCTTCCTGCCTTTCTTGGAGAAAATGTGATAGTTCCAGGTTGTCAGCTGCCACCGCTCCTTCTAGGCTGGAGATCTGCAGAATGTTGAGACCGGAGGGAAACACATGAGCACCTCCTTCCCCCGTCCTGCTTGCCAAGTGTAAAGTAAAGGAGCGTGAGAAAGTGGCGAGATCACAGTGAGACGATCGACAGTGCATCCTCATATGTCTGGCTGCTTTTCTTGCACCTGCGAGGCAACCGTTTCCATGTGATCTGAAGAATCATTCCAGGCCTGACACGTTGTTGCCTTGTTGGGTTAACTTGTCTACTTAATTGTCCAAGTCGATACTGCATCATCGGCTTTGATTTGACAAACAGCTTCGGCATGCTACCTAATAATTTCTTGTGTGATGACTGACTGAAATCGGGTTTCTTGAACGATCTGCAATGGTCTCCTTCTACCTAACTCATGAAATAGAGCTCGAGTTAGTGAAAATAGCACTTAAGTTCCTTTTTTCTGCATAAAACTAATTTGCTGCAGCTACCGAGGAATAGCACTACTGATATGGCTTTTGCCTAGGTATTTTTTTTTTAAAAAAAATCTGGACATGTAAGTTAATGGGTTGGCCTCAGTAATTAACCCGTATTTTCATGTGAGATGTTTGATATTGCTTTTTTTTTTCAAGATGGTGTAGTACTATTGCCATTGTGACGGCTGCTGCTATCACGAGTCGCAAAATCTATGAATTTGAACACCGATTATTAGTATTCCAAATGTTTCAAGATGGTGTCAAGTACTATTCTACGGAATTGGACTATAGTCGAGTAGCAACAATTCAGTGTACATGCATGGGTTGCCAAAACTATAAATTAAAGAATTTGAACACCGATTATTAGTATTCCAAATGTCACGGTAGGAAGGAGTAGGCGCTGGACACTGATGGCGGTGGTGCTGTTGCATATATAGGAGGGACGTCACTCAATCACATGGGATGAGATGGCCGGCCGGCGGCAGCATGCATGGTACCGTTACTCATACCTGGGGCCCGTCACCACCGCCAAAAAAGAAGATTGCAACTTTTTCTAACTAATGGAGTACCGGTACCATAAAGAATTTTTCAGTTTTCCTTGTAGTCTAGTACTACCAAGTAGCAGCCGTACAATGTACAACTCAACCCTGATGATAATGATAATCATGCAATCCTCCTGTGAGCAGTGAGCAGATATTGTTAATGCGTTTGTAGCTGCCTCTGCCGGCCAGTTTAAAACCACTGATATACATGCATTATGACAAGAACCGGGGTAGGGTTGCAAGCATCCCGCTTATGTCTTAAAGCATTATCTAGTTTAGGCAAGACTAATTTGCTAAATCAACAAAAAATACAATTAAGCTAACCGATTTTGACTATGAAAAGCTGGGCGCTTCGCATCCCTACACCGGAGCCATGTGACTCACGTCGACGTCTCTCTTGCTTACTTCAACTTTTGTAGTATTCTCTTAATATCTCGCTCTTTTTATTTTGAAAAAGTTGTACTCCATTGTTTTTTTTTTGCACACATGCATGATACTCTACAATTATTCTTTTGCATACTGCATGCACATGGCGTAGTAATTAGGAGTTGTGTAAGTGCTTATGTGTCAACGACAATTATTAATTTGACTTGGAAGAGATCGACGATGTGGATATATTTTAGTACTTGACACAAGGATGAACAACGAAGCAATTAGCTAGTTAGGTAGGTTAATCTGGAGTGAAGAATCGACCTTCATGTTGGTCTACGCACGCAAACTCACTTGTATGCATACGTGCACTCCAATCGCACCGTATGATATGTGGGTCATAGATATCTGTGAGAGGGATATGGGAGGATCTAGCCACACAAGCAATCCCCTGTTTGGGAACGGCCTTAATCCTGCTTTAGACTGGGAACGGTAAGTTCGGGTGCCGATTTCCACAATTTGGAGTTTAGTGTTTCATTTCGACACCGTCACAAGTACAAGGTTTATTTTAGACTTTACTCTTCCCAAAAATACCTAGGGCGCATGAGGGAATAAGAAGAGCACTCTCGAGTCTCAATGGACGACACGTACCTGCCAACTCTACATACATATATCGATTTCGATCCTGAATGAATATGCGGGCGTCGTCTGCAAATTTATGCTGGTCTATGCATGCAAACTCACTGGTATGCATACGCAAACTCACTTGCCGGCCAGTGAAGTGATCGCTCGTGTAGTCGTGTCCTTGTTCATGCTACGGTATATGTACATATATACGTACATGCGGAGGTTGTACACCAAGAGAATATATACCTAGGAGTGCCCTTTTAGCCTAGCATCCTACTTAATCGAGCCAAGCCATCGAAGGCATATATTTGGCTTACTTCCCTAGCAATGACTTTATCTTTCTCATTTTCCATGTTGTGTTTTTTATTCGGATCGATCCAAAATTTCATAGCATGGCAGATCTATGCTACTACTCCAACCTTTTTTTTTTGACACACTTACAAATAGTATAACTTAGGTTTGGTGCACTAGGTGCATCACAAGTCTCGATGCACAAATATGTTCTCCAAGTTTGTGTCAGAGGATGTATATGTAGTTTGAAGTGGCACCAAGGAGTATGTACCTTATCCCGTGTGAAAATAGTGATAGGATTATAATCTAGAGAGTATGTTTACTTTTCAGGGTGAGGAGCTGATCCCAGGAAGTGAGGTGTACAAGTTGTTATTGCAGATTGGTGAAATTGGCTCCAATGGTCAGTTCATCTAGGATCAAGTTCAGTCGAGTGACAGTGTGGCCAGGAGGCGGTTGTCTTCTGGCAAGCTGAAGAAGCTGAGTTTGTGAGGAAGATGCATGAAGAAGATGTAGTATAATCCAGTTTAGTCCTTTTCATATCTAACAAGTAGATGAACTATCTGATATGTCAACTAAAATTGGTGTCTCTATTAATGAACCTTTTGTAGTAGATAGGAATATATATGGTATCACGTAGACAAAGCATGTGGGTGTGTATGATGACACACCAAAAACTCCTGAACAATATAATACATTTGAAGAGCTAGATGATAGAGGTGAAAACATCTGGATAGAGGTGAAAACATCTAGATTGATGTGATTGCGAAGAAACGGGGCAAGCACCCTGATACGTCCAATTTGCATCACTATTTTATATCATAATTTGCTGTTATTCATTGATATATTTCATATTTGGAGATAATACTTATGTTATTTCATCTATTTTGCATGTTTCATGATTATTGGAAGATCGCGCACCGGGGTCAGGATTCTGCTGGAAAAAGCGCCGTCAGAATGCAATATTTCGGAAGATTAACAGTTGACGGAAATTATATGAAAAATCCTATTTTTCCAGAAGACGAAGGGAGCCAGAAGGGGGAGCCGAGGGGAGCCGAGGTGGGCCCACCCCATAGGCCGGCGCGGCCCAAGGCCTGGCCGCGCCACCCTGTGAGGAGGGGGCCCACAGCCCCCTCTCGCCTCCTTTTCTTCACGTACGCCTTCGTCCCGAAAACCTAAGCTCCAGGGGTACATCGCGAAGAGCCACAGCCGCCTCTGCGGGGCGGAGAACACCAGAGAGAAAAGAACTCTCCGACAGGCTGAGATCCGCCGGGGAAATTCCCTCCCGGAGGGGGAAATCGACGCCATCGTCACCGTCATCGAGCTGGACATCATCTCCATCACCATCATCATCATCTTCATCATCATCACCGCCGTCTCCACCGCTGCACGCCGTCACCGCTGTAACAATTTGGGTTTGATCTTGATTGTTTGATAGGGGAAACTCTCCCGGTGTTGATTTCTACTTGTTATTGATGCTATTGAGTGAAACCGTTGAACCAAGGTTTATGTTCAGATTGTTATTCATCATCATATCACCTCTGATCATGTTCCATATGATGTCTCGTGAGTAGTTCGTTTAGTTCTTGAGGACATGGGTGAAGTCTAAATGTTAGTAGTGAAGTATGGTTGAGTAATATTCAATGTTATGATATTTAAGTTGTGGTGTTATTCTTCTAGTGGTGTCGTGTGAACGTCGACTACACGACACTTCACCTTTATGGGCCTAGGGGAATGCATCTTGTACTCGTTTGCCAATTGCGGGGTTGCCGGAGTGACAGAAACCTGAGTCCCCGTTGGTATATCGATGCATGAGGGATAGCAGGATCTCAGAGTTTAAGGCTGTGGTTAGATTTATCTTAATTACTTTCTTGTAGTTGCGGATGCTTGCAAAGGGTATAATCACAAGTATGTATTAGTCCTAGGAAGGGCGGTACATTAGCATAGGTTCACCCACACAACACTTATCAAAACAATGAAGATTAATTAGCCGTATGTAGCGAAAGCACTAGACTAAAATCCCGTGTGTCCTCGAGAACGTTTGGTTATTATAAGTAAACAAACCGGCTTGTCCTTTGTGCTAAAAAGGATTGGCCCACTTGCTGCAATTATTACTCTCGCACTTTTCTTACTAGTACTTTATTCATCTGTTACATCAAAACCCCCTGAATACTTGTCTGTGAGCATTTACAGTGAATCCTTCATCGAAACTGCTTGTCAACACCTTCTGCTCCTCATTGGGATCGACATTCTTACTTATCGAAGATACTACGATACACCCCCTATACTTTTGGGTCATCAAGACTATTTTCTGGCGCCGTTGCCGGGGAGTGAAGTGCTATTGGTAAGTGGAATTGGTAAGGGAAATTTCTACTGTTTGTGCTGATTTTATTTCTGCCTGCTGCTATAATTCATTATGGAGAGATCTTCTCTTGAGTGTTTATTTGGGAAATCTACTACTACTGCAAAGGTAGTGGATGAGGCGCCAGGTAAGGAAGAAATACCATACAAAATACCTATGAAAATTATTGAACGTGTAGTGGATAACCGTTATACAGGGGATGGAACTGTCCACCCTGGAGATCATTTACTGTTCTTACATGAATTATGCGGTTTATTCAAGTGTGCAGGCATTGCTATGGATGAAGTGAGGAAGAAACTATTCTCTATATCGTTGTCTGGTAAAATGGCGCATTGGTATAAATTACTGGATAATGGGGATTCTCTTGAATGGAATGATATTGTGCCCCGGTTTTATTCTAAGTTCTATCCTCCAAGTGAGATTCACAAAGATCAGAATCGCATATATAATTTTTGGCCTCATGAAGGAGAGAGTATTGCCCAAGCGTGGGGGAGAATGAAGTCTTTAATGCTCAAATGCCCCATTCATGAGCTTCCTGGTAATATTATTATTGATAATTTCTATGCAAGACTTTCTTTTCAAGACAAGACCTTGCTGGATACTTCTTGTTCTGGATCATTTACACGCAACAAGGAAGAGTTTAAAAGGGACCTTCTTAATCGGATCCAAGAAAATACTGAAGGATGGGAGAACGACAAGGATAGAGAATCAGGTATAAATTATGATTATAAATGCATTGAAGCTTTTATGGATACTGATAAATTTCGTAATATGAGTGCTACTTATGGTCTTGATTCTCAAGTTGCTGCAAATCTTTATAAAGCTTTTGCTTCTCATTATGAATTGCCTAAGAAGAACTTTGATAAGTATCATGAACCGTATAAAGATAAAATTGATTCATCTATAAATAAATGTGTTGTAGTGGAAACTGTTGATCATGTTATTCCTGAAGCTTATATTGAAAAAACTCCTTTCCCTGCTAAAATGAAGGAGTACTCTGTTATAAATAGTGCGGTTCATAAAGTGAAAAGAAACCTATAGAACCTGAAGAACAAATAAAAGTTGAACCTGCTGTTGCAATTATTAAAGATCTTGTGACTGAAAATGTGGAGGATGGTCATATTATTTTCTGTGAAGATGCCTCTAATATTGTTTCACATCCTAATAAGTCCAAGCAAGCTAGTGTTCCTATGCTATCTGTTAGAATTGGTGATCATTATTATTATGGTTTATGTGATATTGGTGCAAGTATTAGTGCTATTCCTTATGAGCTTTACACGGAGATTATGCATGAAATTGGTTCTTGTGAACTTGAAGATACTGATGTGGTTATTCGGCTGGCTAATAGAGAAACTATCTCTCCAATTGGTATTGTTCGAGATGTGGAAGTTCTATGTGGTAAGATTAAATATCCTGCTGACTTTTTGGTACTTGGTTCTGCTGCTAGTAAATATTGTCCTATCATTTTTGGTAGATCTTTTCTAAATACTTGTGGAGCTATTATAGATTGCAAGAAAGAGAAAATTTTGACTAAATTTGCTGGTGAATCTTATGAGTTTAATTTCTCTAAATTTGTCAAAACTCCTTATAAAGCTGATTTGCCTAATAATGATTTTAAAGTTGAACAGTGTGCATCTATTGCTCTTGCTCCTAGTAATCCTTTGCAGCAACATTTGGAGAATAGTGAGAGTGAAGTTTTTAGGGAAGAAAGAGATGAGCTTGATGAAATTTTCCTTCGTCAACCTATTCTTAAGCATGATTTATCGGTGGAAGATCTGGGTAGAACACCACCACCAAAGGAAGATCCTGTCTTTGATTTAAAACCATTGCCTGATAATCTTAAATATGCTCATATTGATGATAAGAAAATATATCCTGTTATTATTAGTTCTAAGCTTTCAGAGTTTGAAGAAGAAAGGTTATTGGAAATACTGAAGAAACACCGAGGTGCTATTGGCTACACTCTTGATGACTTGAAGGGGATTTCTCCCTCTATTTGCCAACACGCCATTAATATGGAAGATGATGCGAAGCCTATTGTTGAACCTCAGCGTCGTCTAATTCCTAAGATGAAGGATGTGGTAAGAAATGAGGTATTAAGACTCCTTGAAGCTGGTATTATATATCCTATTGCTGATAGTAGATGGGTTAGTCCTATGCATTGTGTTCCTAAGAAAGGAGGAATGACTGTTGTGCCTAATGATAATGATGAGCTCATACCTCAAAGAGTAGTTGTAGGGTATAGAATGTGCATTGATTATCGAAAAGTTAATAAGGTTACTAAGAAAGATCATTACCCTTTGCCTTTTATTGATCAAATGTTAGAAAGGTTATCTAAAAATACTCATTTTTGCTTTCTTGATGGTTATTCCGGTTTTCACAAATTGCTTGTTAAAACTAAAGATCAAGAGAAAACCACTTTCACTTGTCCCTATGGAACTTATGCTTATAGGCGTATGCCTTTTGGTTTATGTAATGCTCCTGCTACTTTTCAAAGATGCATGTCTGTTATTTTTCATGGCTTTTGTGAGAGTATTGTAGAGGTATTCATGGACGATTTTTCCGTCTATGGAAATTCTTTTGATAATTGCTTGCGGAACCTTGATAAAATTTTGCAGAGATGTGAAGAAACTAACCTTGTTCTTAATTGGGAGAAATGCCACTTTATGGTTAATGAAGGAATTGTATTGGGACATAAAATTTCCAAGAGAGGTATTGAAGTTGATAGAGCTAAAGTTGAAGCCATTGAGAAGATGCCCTATCCTAGGGATGTTAAAGGTATTCGTAGTGTTCTTGGTCATGCTGGGTTTTATAGGAGGTTTATTAAAGACTTCTCCAAGATTTCAAAGCCTCTTACTAATCTTCTTCAAAAAGACGTACCTTTTGTTTTTGATGATGATTATAAGGAAGCTTTTGAAACTCTAAAGAAAGCCTTAACAACTGCCCCTATAGTTGAACCTCCTGATTGGAACTTACCATTTGAAATTATGTGTGATGCTAGTGATTTTGCTGTAGGCGTTGTTCTTGGACAGCGAGTAGATAAAAAACTGAATGTTATTCATTATGCTAGTAAAACTCTTGATGCTGCTCAAAGAAATTATGCTACTACTGAAAAAGAATTGTTAGCTGTAGTCTTTGCTTGTGATAAGTTTAGATCTTATATCGTTGATTCAAAAGTTACTATTCATACTGATCATGCTGCAATCAGATACCTTATGCAAAAGAAAGATGCTAAGCCAAGGCTTATTAGATGGGTACTTCTGTTGCAAGAATTTGATTTACACATTGTAGATAGGAAAGGTGCTGATAATCCTGTTGCTGATAATTTGTCTAGATTGGAAAATATTGCTTATGATACTGTTCCTGTTAATGATAGTTTTCCAAATGAACAATTGGCTGTAATAAAGGTGAGCTCGCGAGACAGTCCTTGGTATGCTGATTATGCTAACTTTATTGTTTCCAAGTACTTGCCTCCAACCTTTTCAGCTTAGCAAAAGAGGAAATTCTTTTATGATTTGAGGCATTATTTTTGGGATGACCCACACTTATATAAAGAAGGAGTGGATGGTATTCTGCGAAGATGTGTTCCCGAATATGAGCAACAAGAGATATTGAGTAAATGTCATGGTAGTGCTTATGGAGGACATCACGTCGGAGATAGAACCGCGCAAAAGGTTCTATAATCAGGTTTTTATTGGCCAACTCTCTTCAAAGATGCAAGGAAGTTTATTTTATCTTGTGATGAATGTCAAAGGGTTGGTAATATCTCCAGACGCAATGAAATGCCTATGAATTATACTCTTGTTATTGAACCGTTTGATTGTTGGGGATTTGACTTCATGGGACCTTTTCCCTCTTCAGAAGGTAACACTCATATATACTTGTTGCTGTTGATTATGTTACTAAATGGGTGGAAGCCATACCTACAAAAAGTGCTGATGGTGAGACCTCTTTAAGAATGCTTTTAGACATTATTTTTCCTAGATTTGGAGTTCCTAGATATATTATGACAGATGGAGGTTCTCATTTTATTCATGGTGGTTTTAGAAAAACTCTTGCTAAATATGGTATTAATCATAGAATTGCTTCCGCTTATCATCCTCAAACTAGCGGGCAAGTAGAACTATCAAATAGAGAAATTAAATCTATCTTGCAAAAGACTTTTAATAAAACTAGAAAGAATTGGGCTAGTAAATTGAAGGAAGCACTATGGGCTTATAGAACTGCTTATAAAAACCCCATGGGAATGTCACCTTATAAAATGGTTTATGAAAAAGCTTGTCATTTACCTTTAGAACTAGAGCACAAAGCTTATTGGGCTGTTAGAGAACTAAACAAAGATCCTAAACTAGCCGGTAATAAGAGGTTGCTGCAATTAAGTTCTCTAGATGAATGGAGAAGTGAAGCTTATGAAAATGCTAAACTCTTTAAAGAGAAAGTTAAGAAATGGCATGATAGAAGGATTATCAAAAGAGAGTTTAATATTGGGGATAAAGTCCTATTGTATTGGTCTCGTCTTAGGTTCTTTGCAGGGAAATTACTCTCGAAATGGGAAGGACCATATGTTGTTGAGGAGGTGTATCGTTCAGGAGCAATTAAAATTAGTTCTCTCCAAGGCAATGCCACACAAGTGGTGAATGGACAAAGACTCAAGCATTATATCTCAGGTGATTCTTATAATGTAGATGTTGATGTTATTCGAGTGGAAACACCAGAGGCTTTCATCAAAGGTCAAATTGACAGTTCGCCAGAACTCGACTTTGAATAGGTAACAGTACAGGTAATAAAAAGTTCGCGATTTACTTTCCGAACGATGTTTTTGCTGTTTTTGGAAAATATGAAAAATTACGAGATCGAAACGGAGTGGAGGAGACGCACGATGGCGTGCCCCCATAGGCCGGCGCGGCCAGGCCTTGGCCCGCGCCGCCCTATGAGCTGGCCGCCTCGTCGCCCCTTTCCGACTCCGGTTCGACCTGGTACTTTCCTTATGACGTAAAAATTCCTGCTATATAATCCCCCGGACCCCTGGAGGTCCGTATATCGTTTTCTCGACGTGTTTTGTTTCGAGCTGTTTCTGCCAGGTTCTATTTTCAATTTAGGAGCACCATGGCCTCCAACAATAAGGGCAAAGGGCCTTCGAAGGAAGAAGTGAAAAGGATGTCATCGAAACAAGAGCAACAAGCTGTTGGGAGTAAGCAAATCTTGGTGGGATCTGTTGACACTCAACGTTCTTTCTCTCATAACTTGCAGGGACCCTTACCACCTGCTCTTGGCCTCGACTCTTTCCCTGTGCTGGAAGAAGCTCTACGGACTACCGATGAGTTTTGTGGTCAATACCGGGCTCTAAGAAGAGAAGTGGAGATACTCCAGGAGGAGAATTACCGACTCCGTAGAATGCTGGAATATTACTCGATACCCATCACAAGGTCACCACCGCTGAAAGAACATTTCCCGCCCTTTTGGGTTTTGTGTGTTTGACGTCAACACTATGTATATTTTTATGTGTGTTGATGTAGACAGGTACAAGCCATCAAAGATTATGTTGGATCGGTGTATTGGTTTTCCTGTTCTGAAGTTCTGCAGGTTTTTCTGTATCTGGCGGAAGTTCCGGCCTAACCTGGCGGAAGTTCCGGCCTGATTCTTTTCAGCAGAAGCTTCTCAGCGTCGTCTGTGCTCAGGTTCTCTCCTCAGGACCGGAAGTTCCGGTGGAGTTGGCCGGAAGTTTCGGTCAGCGGAACTTCCGCCCAACTTCCGGGCAAGTTCCGGAATTGCGAGTTTGTGGCTCAGTAATGTCCAGTAAGGTTTTCGCAAGTTTCCGGAACTTGGCCGGAACTTGGCCGGAACTTCCGGCCACCGGAAGTTTCGCCCAAGTTCCGCCCCTTCTTTTGCTTTGCAGGTATTTTATCAAGGGCGGAAGTTCCGGCCCGAGTGGCCGGTACTTCCGGTGGAAGCCGGAACTTCCGGCCATCCTGGCCGGAACTTCCGGTGTTAGTGGAATTCGTCCCCAACGGTCAGATCTGAAAGCTCCACCCATATAAATAGCTTTCTCCTCCAAAGGGACAAGTTGCTCAATCATTGCAAGAAAAATCTGCCAAGCTTCATCACCATTAGAGCCACCTCAAGAACACAAGATTTGCAAGATCTCCTTCCTCCCCCAACCAAAGCTCTTGATCTTTGGAGATTCGAAGGAGAAGACACCGATCTACATCCTCACCGAAGCGTTCTTCATTTCCCCCTCTCTTGTTTGAGGGATCTCATGCTAGTGTTCCTATTTGGTTCCCTAGTTGATTTGTGTTGATGTATTGTTGTTGATTGTTGTGTTGTAACAGATTTGGGAGCCTCCAATTTGGTTGTGGATGTGTGCCCCAAGAACCTTGTAAAGGCCCGGTTTCCGCCTCGAGGAAATCCCTTAGTGGAAGTGGGCTAGGCCTTCGTGGCGTTGCTCACCGGAGATCTGAGTGAAGCCTTCGTGGCTGTTGGTTTGGCTTTCGTAGCAACCACACTCCTCCAAACGTAGACGTACCTTCTTGCAAAGGAAGGGAACTACGGGAATCATCTCCGTGTCATCGCGTGCTCCACTCTCGGTTACCTCTATCCCACTCTATCTCTTATATATTGCGTAGCTATATCTTGCCTAGTTGATAACCTTGTCATATAGGTAAATTCACTTAGTTGCATATCTAGAGAATTTACCTTTTGTGTCAAGCCTAAATTGAAAAAGAACTAAAAATTGGTTAGCACCTATTCACCCCCCCTCTAGGTGCGGCATACGATCCTTTCAATTGGTATCGTAGCCTCGGCTCTTATTTCGGGCTTAACCGCCTAAGAGTATGCCGGACGAGGAGTCCTCGGAAGGGGCCGCCAAGATGGTCTCCGTGGAAGACTTCAATTCGTTGAAGTCCTCCGTGGAAGCCCAAATGGAAAGCATGAAAAAGATGATTGCCGAGCTTTTGGCTCCGGCCCTTCCCAAGGCTCCTAGTGTAGAGGTAAAAGACACGGGTGCGTTAGATAAGGGAGAGGCTTCGGACCTACCCTCATCTACCAAACCCGTGGAAGGTGATAACTTAAACACTATCAAATCTCCCATTGCATCTCCTAGGGGAACCGATGGGAGTGAGAGCTACAATCGAGTACTTCCACCTTTCCAATCACCCGATATACCGGTTCCCCATCCCCATTTGAACATTCGGGGCGACCCACCTAAGTTTTCTATTGAAAATTTCGATACTTGGCAATTTGAGTTCCGCTCTCATGTTTGTAGTGCCTCCAATGAATTATGGAGAATCATCTTGGTGGGCTTCAAGCCATACAACCCCGACAATTTGACTAGAAGAGAAGCGGTTGATAGTCAACTCAACAACACCGCCTTGCACATGATTCAAACTAGTGTGGGGACAAAGGAATTGCATCGTGTCCGGAACTACACCACCGCCAAGGAAGCTTGGGATGGTTTGACCGCTAGTTGCATTGGAAGTGAGAGCACAAGGAGGAACAAGTATAATGCTCTCAAGAATAAAGCCGAAGGGTTCTTGAGGCTACCGGATGAAGATCATGAAGACATGTATGGAAGACTTCTCACCGTTGCCGATGCCTTCCGGCTTATTGGTGCCACCCACATCAATGACTCTTGGATCAAGGAGAAGTACATTGAATGCATGATGCCATTTGTACCCATTGATGTCAAGACTCTTGTGGGGAGGGAATGCTATTCCTCTCTCACCTCTCAACAAGTCGTGCACGAGATGCAAGCTCTCAAGGTGCTTGAGGAAGCCTCTCATGATTCTCGCAATCGTGCTCTTGGGATGGCAAAAGGTTCCAACCTTGCCTTGGTGGTCAACTCCATCGATGAAGTGATTCCTCAAGAATCTTATAGGGCATCTTGGAGCATGACCTATCCGGAAGATTTGCAATGCCACTACCATGACCACATGGCCTTCCATGCAAAGTCATTTTGGATTGATCCCTCCAAGGCCAAGGAAGACAACATCAAGAGGAACAACAAAAGTGGGTTCACTAGCTTTGGTCCAAAGACAAGATCATGCTACAATTGTGATGACAAGCGCCACTTCATTGCCGAATGCCCCTATGAGAATAGAGAGCTTCATAATGGGAGGCTCATTCCCAAGGACAAGAGCAAAGACTCAAAGGGCAAATATTCAAAGCCCCTCAACAAGAAGTTCTACAACAACAAGACCAAGAAGGGCAAGAGGCCCTCAAGAGTTGTGCTAGTAACAAGGGAAGAATATTCTTCCGATGAAGTTGAAAGTTCTAGTGGTGATGAAGATGAAGAAAGCTCAAAGGAATTGGCCGCCATCGTCACCACCAACACACCCTCTTCATCTCTCTTTGAATCTCCCAATGAGAACCCTCATATCAAGAATGCACATTGCTTCATGGCAAGGTCCTCCTTGGACACACCTATTGTGCTATCAACTCAAGAAGAGTATACCTCCGGAGATGATGATGTTGATGATGAAGAAGATGCAACCTCTAATGGATTGGTCGCTCTTGCCTCCCTCTCCACCAACTCTTCATCACCAAGTGAATCCCCCAATGAGGTCATTCATGTGGAGGAAGAAAGTTGCCTCATGGCTAAATCCTCCGAGGTATCATCCCCTAACCCCTCTATGCCTAACTTATCTAGTGATCTAGGGGTTGATGATGCTAGTCTAAAAGTGAAACAAGAAATGCTTGAGTTTGATGATTTCATTCTAAACCTACAAGGTAACACTAAGAAGCATGTCTCAAGCCTCATGGTTCGTATAGCTCAACAAAGTGATATGCTTGAGAAAAAGGGTCAAATAGAGAGAGAAGACTCTCTTGAAATCCATGCCCTTAAAAATGCTCTTGAGGAAAGTCAAGAAACTATAGCTTCTCTTGAGGAGAGGCTAGAAACTCTTGAAGAGCCTCAAGATAAAATTAACAAGCTCACTAAAGCTAGAGATCTTGCTAGAGCTAAGTTTAAAGTGCTTAAAAAGGAAAAGGCCCAATTTGAGGTTGATCATGAGAAACTTGTGAAAGATCTAGATGAACTAGACAAAGCTCACAAAGCTTTGAAGAGTGAATACACTCTCTTATCCAAGTCTTATGAGCAACTTCAAATTAGGCTTGCCTCATATGATGTGCCTAGCTCCTCTACTCCTTCATGTGATCATGCAAATGTTGTTGAGGAAAATGCTAGGTTGAAAGATGAACTTGCTAGGACCTCCTCTCCCCAAAGTAAACTTTCCTTGGATGATCTTTTGAGTAAGCAAAGGTCAAACAATGGGAAGGAGGGACTTGGTTTTAATACCAAGGCTAAAAAGGCAAACAAGAAAAAGACCAAGCCCGCACATGAGAAAGCTAATGGTGAACCCCGAAAGGGCAACACCATTAATGATGATGGTGCGGGAATAGATAACCCTCACTATGTTCTCTTTAAAGACTATTATGGTGATGTCTATGCTAAATATGTTGGTCCTTATGATGGTTATGTTGCTTGGTCTATTTGGGTTCCAAAGACCCTCGTTGCTAACAAAAGAGGACCCATTGAAAAATGGGTACCTAAATCCAAGAATTGATCTCATGTAGGACTATGCCGCCGGAGGTTCAAAATGGGTACTTGATAGTGGATGTACAAGTCATATGACCGGCGGCAAGAACCTCGTCAAGGAGTTGAGGCCTAACATAAATGATATCACCGTCTCCTTTGGCGATAATTCTACATCCGAGGTATTGGGTTTTGGCAAGGTTGTGGTTGCACACAACATTACTCTTGTGGATGTCATGCTTGTCAAAACCCTTGGTTAGAATTTGCTTTCCGTTTCCGCCCTTGGCAAGATGGGTTTCGCCGTCTTTATTGATAATGATATTGTGGTCCTCTTGTGGAGCAAGACTCTAAAAGTCGCATTCGTTGGGTATCGCGAACACAACTTGTATGTGGTGGACTTTTCGGGGACCACCACGTCAAGTGCGATGTGCCTATTCGGAAAGGCGGACGTGGGTTGGTTGTGGCATCGCCGCCTAGCCCATGTCAACATGAGAACTTTGCAAAATCTTCACAAGGGGAACCATATTGTGGGACTAATGGAAAATGTGTCTTTTGCCAAAGATCGTGTTTGTAGGGCTTGTGTTGAAGGTAAAATGCATGACTCTCCGCATCCAAGCAAGACTATCATCTCTTCCAAGAGGATCTTGGAGCTCCTTCATGTGGATCTCTTTGGTCCCGTTACTCATGCAAGTCTTGGTGCGAAGAAACATTGCTTGGTGATAGTTGATGATTACTCAAGATACACTTGGGTCTACTTTCTCAAGACGAAAGATGAGACTCAACAAATATTCATTGACTTTGCTACCGAGGTGCAACGCCAACACAACCTCCTCATTATGGCAATAAGAAGTGACAACGGCTCCGAGTTCAAGAACTATACACTCAATGATTTTCTTAGTGATGAGGGGATTCGACATCAATATTCCGCTGCTTACACCCCTCAACAAAATGGTGTTGCGGAGAGGAAGAATCGGACTCTTATGGATATGGCAAGGTCTATGATGGCGGAGTATAAATCCCGCTATAACTTCTGGGCCGAAGCCATCTCCACCGCTTGTCACTCCTCCAACCGGCTCTATCTCCGCAAGGGCTTGAACAAGACTCCATATGAAATACTCACCGGGAACAAGCCTAACATCTCATACTTCAAGGTGTTCGGGTGTAAGTGTTTCTACAAAATCAAAGGGTTTCGTTTGTCTAAATTTGCTCCTAAAGCTTTGGAGGGTATATTTGTTGGTTACGGTGCCGAATCTCACACTTATAGAATCTTTGATGTATCCTCCGGGATTATCATTGAATCTTGTAGTGTGAAGTTCGAAGAAAATGATGGCTCCCAAGTGGGGCAAGTTGATGTTTGTGCAGGTGATGAAATACCTCAAGATGCCATAGTAAGAATGGGTGTGGGATTTTTCCGCCCCATTGAGGGACACGGTGTGGCGTCTCGGGAAGGACTATGCTCTACCACGGTGGAGCCCTCACTTCTCAACATCAACAAACCCCATCAAGTGAAGCAAATGATGCACCAACCCAAGAACAAGAACAAAACCCTCCCTCTAGTATGCAAGATCAAGGACAAGATCAAGGACAAGATCAAGGTCATGATCAACCAAGAATTCATGATGGTTCCGACGAGTATCCATTTGATATTTGCTCCGCACCAAATGATGTCCAAGATCAAGCACATGATGTTGAGCACCCACAAGAGATTGTAGTTGCTCAAGTTGAAGGTCAAGACGGGGACCCAAATGATCAAGTTGATCAAGTGACACCTCCAAGGCCAAGAAGAACCAAGGAGGAGATCGAGGCCCGTCATTTAGCAAGAAGAGAAAGGACCCTTGAAATTCGTGGACACACTCATGACAAGGTCCTTGGTGATGTTCGAGCAAAAGTCTCCACAAGAAGGCAATTGGCTAACTTTAGCAATCATCATGCTTATATCTCCGTAGTGGAACCCAAGAAAGTTTTTGAAGCCCTTGAAGATTCGGATTGGGTGGAAGCTATGCATGAGAAACTCAACAACTTCAAGCGCAACAAAGTGTGGACCTTAGTAAAGAAGCCAAAGGAGTGCCGCAATGTTATAGGCACTAAATGGATATTCAAGAACAAGTAAGATGAGTTTGGAAATATTGTGAGGAACAAGGCAAGATTGGTGGCTCAAGGTTTCTCTCAAGTTGAAGGGATTGACTTTGGAGAGACCTATGCTCCCGTGGCTCGTCTTGAGTCCATCCGTATCCTTCTTGCTTATGCATCGCATCATAACTTTAAGTTACAACAAATGGATGTGAAAAGTGCTTTTCTTAATGGTCCTTTGCATGAAGAGGTGTATGTTAAGCAACCCCCGGGGTTTGAGGATCTCAACTTTCCTAACCATGTCTACAAGCTTGATAAAGCACTTTATGGTCTCAAACAAGCTCCTAGAGCTTGGTACGAGTACCTTAAGGAATTGTTGGTAGACCGTGGGTTTGATGTTGGGCTAATCGACCCCACTCTTTTTACTAAGAGGGTCAATGGGGAGCTTTTCATTTGCCAATTATATGTTGATGATATTATATTTGGCTCTACCAACAAAGCTTTCAATGATGAATTCTCAAAGCTTATGACCGATAGGTTTGAGATGTCCATGATGGGGGAGATGAAGTTTTTCCTTGGTTTTGAGATCAAGCAATTGAGAGAAGGAACCTTCATCAATCAAGCAAAATATCTCCAAGACATGCTCAAGAGGTTCAAGATGACCGAGATGAAAGGTGTTGCTACTCCTATGGTTACCAAATGTCATCTTGCACTAGATCCCAATGGTAAAGAGGTGGATCAAAAGGTATATCGCTCCATGATTGGATCCTTGCTTTACCTTTGTGCATCTAGACCGGACATAGTGTTGAGTGTTGGTGTGTGTGCAAGGTATCAAGCGTCTCCTAAGGAGAGCCACATGATGGCTCTCAAAAGAATCTTTCGATATTTGGTTGATACCCCAAGATATGGTATTTGGTACCCCAAAGGCTCAAGTTTTATTCTCAATGGATACACCGATGCGGATTGGGCGGGTGACAAGGATGATAGGAAATCAACTTCCGGGGCTTGCCAATTCCTTGGTAGGTCCTTGGTGTGTTGGTCTTCTAAGAAGCAAAATTGCATATCTCTCTCCACCGCCGAAGCCGAATATGTTGCCGCCGCAAGTGGATGCACTCAATTGTTATGGATGAGGCAAACTTTAAAGGAATATGGTGTCATTTGTGACAAAGAGCCTCTATTATGTGACAATGAAAGTGCCATCAAGATTTCCTAAAATCCGGTGCAACATTCAAGAACGAAGCATATTGAGATCCGGAATCATTTCATTAGGGATCATGTTGCCCGTGGTGATATTGAGCTTATCTATGTTCCTACCAAAGATCAACTTGCCGATATATTCACGAAGCCTCTTGATGAAGCAAGGTTCACTTATTTGAGGAATGAGCTAAATATCATCGATTCAAGGAGTATAGCTTGACCATCTTGCAAACACACCTTCGTCTCAAAACTTTATTTGGTTTAGATGTGGGCATGGAAATAGGGGGAGTGCGGTTTAAATTATTGAGCTATCCCTCCCCCCATAATGCCAACATTAAAGATTTCATTCTCGTTATATCATATGTTGATATGTGAGCTTAAATGATGAGTATTGGTTTGGACCCAAGATATATCTTCGCGGTGCCATACCATAACACTCATATATGGTGGCCTAGGCCACCACACTCTTCTTCGTGAAGAGTTGGAGTTGTTTGGATTTTCATTGGATTTTATTGACATCTCCTTGTTTATGGGAAATCACTCATTTTTGGCCTTCATTCGATTTATTTGCAAAAATGAGTGATCATGTACCATCTCACAGTTTGGCGTATCTGTCCTAAGCCTATCTCATCTAAGACATATCCTTCACCTTCTCCATGTGCACCTCGTTCGTGTCAAAATCCTGTTTTTGGGCACAACTTCCTGTTCCACCGGAAGTTCCGGTCGTTTCGACCGGTACTTCCGGCCGGCATCTCTTTCGCCAGTTCAGCCTGTCGTGTCCAGCCTGGGTGGTTCCTGAGAGACCGGAAGTTCCGGCTCCAACGAGCGGAACTTCCGGCCTTAAGTGGCAACTATATAACTGGGCCAAACGGGTGAGCAGTTCCATCTTCCTCATTTTTCCCCTTTCCAAGATCTATTTGGTGGTGCTCCTCCCCTGTGACGGCTGCTGCTCCTCCGGCCGGATCTCCCTCCTCCGGCGCTCCCCGCCGGATCGTCTCCGTGGATCGGCATCCTCTCCCTCTTCTCCTCCATGGCTCCCCCCGGTTTGTGCCCTCTCCCTCTCTATGTGTGGGTAGACCTCACTAGATGAAATATAGGGCATACTCTAGGCAAAGCTATGGTAGAAATCCTCTAGATGCCTTTCCTCTACTAGATCGTGCTTAGGATGTCGTGGTAATGCGGTTCCATTAGCCATTGCCTCAGATCTGGTGAGAAACTGCCGCTGTTTTCGAACAGCCGGAAGTTCCGGCCCTTCACGCCGGAACTTCCGCCCGGGGGCGGAACTTCTGCCGGTTCTCACCGGAACTTCCGGCCTGGCGATTTTTTCTGCTGTTACCCAATATCCTGTGCATGCTCTGGTGTTTGGCCTCCTTGCCTTTGTGCTTTCATTCATCATTCCTATCTTTTGATTCCGTTATCAGGTGGTTCCAAGAAGAGAGGCAAGGATCATGTGGATGAAGTTGAGGAAGAGCTTGAGCAAACCCGACCATCCAAGCTCACCGCTCGCCAGCAAGCTGCTCAGAGGCTCAAGTCACCGGCTGTTCGTGGGAAGAACATTCACATATCCGTGAAGGGCATGCAATATAATGAGTACAAGGAGCTCCGTGACATGAACCCTTACCTCACCCCTCGGAGCAATAGGGTTGGGGATAAGCGGTTCCACAACAAGACCCAAGAGGAGATATTCTATGAGATCTATATACCATTCAAGAAGGGGGTAGCTCCTCAACATGCTATTGACACCGGGAAGATGGCCGCTAATAAGTACTTTGACGAAGCCTATGCCATGTGTGGAGAGTTTGGGCTCTATCCCATTATGGAGCTCAACAAGGACTATGATGTTGGGTTGATTCAACAATTCTATGCCACCGTCCACTTTGAGCAAGATGAAGCAAAAACTTTTCGGTGGATGACTCATGAGAAGCTCCTTGAGTCTAACTTGGCAAAGTTTGGAGTCGCCCTTGGATACCCTCGCTACCCGGGCGTTGATGCAAATGGTTGGAGGTGCCATGATAGCTCATGGGCTCAAACAAGGGAAGTCTTGGAGAACCTCTACATCCCCGGTTGGGGTATAGCGGGCAAGAGTGCGGATCTTCTCCCTACTTGGGATATTATGCTTAGAGTCTACCGGGAAACCATTGGACCAAAGGGTGGCAACCTTGATGAGATACATCTTTATGAAGTGGATCTAATGGCAAACTCTTTTGCTAAGAAGGGCACCGGTGAGAAGCTTGATGTGATGGACTACATCTACCATGAGATGTGGTCATGTGTGTATGAGAAGAAGCTTCCCGCCTTTGCTCCGTACATTATGAAGCTCATTGAGGACACTTGGATGGATACTTGCAATGCTAGACTCGTTCAATCCATTCCACTCACTCTCACATCCCATGAAGTGAAGACATTGAGGGCCAAGTGCCACAACTCTGCTCTTGAAGAGGTTAACCCCATGGATGAGAAACCACCGAGTTGGGCTTCCAAGCTAGCACGCCGCATGAGACAGATTTTTTGCCTCACCTCTGCAGTCAACCATCGTCAGTATCAGCAGCATGTTGAAGCCAAGAAGTCAAGGGTCCGTCAGAAGAGCATCATGAGGGCACTTGAGGTGGAAGTGTCTCCTCCCGGATCCGAGGAGAACATCACTCCGGAGGCAGAGTGGGTCTCTCAGCATGGCATGCCTCTCCCTCCAGATGGTCTTGAGATCGAGTCTCCTCCGCACACTCCTCCCTACCCCGGCGCCTCATCGAACCTCCCTCCCGGCTGGGCTAACGCCGACCCTTGGGACGCGTAGATTCTCTTTTTCCTTTTTGGTGCTTTGGTGCCAAAGGGGGAGAATGAGACCTTGTTAGGTTGCTCTTCGGTGGGTATTTGCATGGGGGAGTCACAAGCTCGTGTTGGCTTTGGTTTTTATTGCTTGTGATTCTAGTTATCTTTATGGTGTCGAACTATGTCTTAGCTATTTGGTTTGTAAACTCTATCTATGTGTGCTTGGAACCTTATTTGTGTATGGTAAACTCCGTATGTGAGTCTTCCTTGGTTATCTATGTGTGCATGATCTTATTATCCATATGCTTATCACTATGTTGTATTGCTAATCCTTGGAAGACGGATGCAAGATATAGGGGGAGCTTCTTATGTACCATTGCTCCTATCTAGGGGGAGCTCCTCTATATCTCTCACATTGTTGTTTACATTATCTATTCCTTGCAAATACTTGTGTTGTCATCAAACACCAAAAAGGGGGAGATTGAAAGAACATTTCCCGCCCTTTTGGGTTTTGTGTGTTTGACGTCAACACTATGTATATTTTTATGTGTGTTGATGTAGACAGGTACAAGCCATCAAAGATTATGTTGGATCGGTGTATTGGTTTTCCTGTTCTGAAGTTCTGCAGGTTTTTCTGTATCTGGCGGAAGTTCCGGCCTAACCTGGCGGAAGTTCCGGCCTGATTCTTTTCAGCAGAAGCTTCTCAGCGTCGTCTGTGCTCAGGTTCTCTCCTCAGGACCGGAAGTTCCGGTGGAGTTGGCCGGAAGTTCCGGTCAGCGGAACTTCCGCCCAACTTCCGGGCAAGTTCCGGAATTGCGAGTTTGTGGCTCAGTAATGTCCAGTAAGGTTTTCGCAAGTTTCCGGAACTTGGCCGGAACTTCCGGCCACCGGAAGTTCCGCCCAAGTTCCGCCCCTTCTTTTGCTTTGCAGGTATTTTATCAAGGGCGGAAGTTCCGGCCCGAGTGGCCGGTACTTCCGGTGGAAGCCGGAACTTCCGGCCATCCTGGCCGGAACTTCCGGTGTTAGTGGAATTCGTCCCCAACGGTCAGATCTGAAAGCTCCACCCATATAAATAGCTTTCTCCTCCAAAGGGACAAGTTGCTCAATCATTGCAAGAAAAATCTGCCAAGCTTCATCACCATTAGAGCCACCTCAAGAACACAAGATTTGCAAGATCTCCTTCCTCCCCCAACCAAAGCTCTTGATCTTTGGAGATTCGAAGGAGAAGACACCGATCTACATCCTCACCGAAGCGTTCTTCATTTCCCCCTCTCTTGTTTGAGGGATCTCATGCTAGTGTTCCTATTTGGTTCCCTAGTTGATTTGTGTTGATGTATTGTTGTTGATTGTTGTGTTGTAACAGATTTGGGAGCCTCCAATTTGGTTGTGGATGTGTGCCCCAAGAACCTTGTAAAGGCCCGGTTTTCGCCTCGAGGAAATCCCTTAGTGGAAGTGGGCTAGGCCTTCGTGGCGTTGCTCACCGGAGATCTGAGTGAAGCCTTCGTGGCTGTTGGTTTGGCTTTCGTAGCAACCACACTCCTCCAAACGTAGACGTACCTTCTTGCAAAGGAAGGGAACTACGGGAATCATCTCCGTGTCATCGCGTGCTCCACTCTCGGTTACCTCTATCCCACTCTATCTCTTATATATTGCGTAGCTATATCTTGCCTAGTTGATAACCTTGTCATATAGGTAAATTCACTTAGTTGCATATCTAGAGAATTTACCTTTTGTGTCAAGCCTAAATTGAAAAAGAACTAAAAATTGGTTAGCACCTATTCACCCCCCCCTCTAGGTGCGGCATACGATCCTTTCAATCGCCAACATCAGATAACAATGAATCTCTTCGAGCCTTAGTGCAAAATTGCCAAGCTGAGAAACTGAAACTGAAGGAGATCTGTAAGAAGCGCGGGAGGAATTCATCACCACCATCGCCAAAGGAGTAATTCATCATCGGTACTGGCATCCCCTTGGTTTGTTCCAAGCTTGGGGGAGTGCCGCGGTATCACATCATCACTATCTTTTACCTTTTTACTATCAAGTAGTGTCATATCATGAGTAGGGAAGTTATCATATAAGATGTGTTGCGGTATGGAAGTATCTCTCCTTTAGTCGGTTGTCTATGTATCCCTTGGTGTGAGTTATCGTTATGAAATATTAATGAGAAGTCTTATCATTTACATATTGCACACCTTATTTTAGTTTGCAATTTCTATTATATGATTGATCTTGATTTTAGTATTGGTACCACTTTGGGAGCATTGAGTAAATCTATTTGGTTTTGGCAAACTTAGCATTGGTCAATAGCAACAACACCTTGAGGTTTAAGTAGAAAAGAGAAATATATATAGTTGTTTCATTGTCTTCCTTTCTTGTTAGCTCATAGCTTATTATTCTGAAGTTAAAATTGTTTGTGCTTACAAGAAAGATGCATGATTGTTTCTATCACATGTATATTCGTTTGTTTCCCTCAACTTTTGTGCTTGCTAATTAACCTTGCTAGCCAAAGACACTTCGAATTCCGGACCTCAACATCCTGGGTCGGTAGGTTGTTGTTTTTTACTTTTTGATTCTTGCTTTAATCCAGTCGCTCGACGACAATTATATACCTGCTAATCTGATGCCCACCCCGCCTCCGATGGGGAAAGGGAAACGGTAACTGAAATCACATTTCACACCCTGTGACCACTTAGTCACTTAGTAATGGTAATGACAATCCTATCTTTAGTATTACCTAGTTATTTGAGGAAAGTAGTCAACAAAAAGCACTTGACTTGGATATACCCACAACTCCAATCAAATAAATGTTGTACTGAGAGGGAATGCTTCTCGTGCATCCAAACCTCAACCCAAACCTATGCCATTTGTGTCCACCATATCTACCTACTACATGGTATTTCCTGCCATTCCAAGTAGATACTTCGTGTGCTACCTTTAAACAATTCAAAATTTATCATCTATTATTTGTGTCAATGTTTTATGGCTCATGAGGAAGTATGTGGTGTTTTATCTTTCAATCTTGTTGGGCAACTTTCACCAATGGACTAGTGGCTTCATCCACTTATCCAACAATTTTGCAAAAAGAGCTGGCAATGGGGTTCCCAGCCCCGATTAATTAACTTTCATGATACTACAAATAGACACTCCTCCATGGTATGTGATTGTTGGACGGCACCCGAGGATTCGGTTAGCCATGGCTTGAGAAAGCAAAGGTTGCGAGGAGTGTCATCTAAATAAAACTAAAATAAAAAGGCACTCCTTCATGGTATGAGATTGTTGGCAGGCACCCGAGGATTCGGTTAGCCATGATTTGTGAAAGTAAGGTTGGAAGGGGTGCCACCCAAAATGAAAATGTCTTAATGGGAGCCGCTCTTCGAGAGTTTGTCTGGCAAGGGGGTTAGAGTACCCGCTACCAGTCGTTGACAACAACAAACACCTCTCAAAATATTACTTTTATTCTCTTTATATGATTTCAAAACTGAAAAAGCTCTAGCACATGATTTAATCCCTGCTTCCCTCTGCGAAGGGCATGTCTTTTACTTTATGTTGAGTCAGTAAACCTATTTCCCTCCATCTCAAGCAAGCATTTAAGTTGTTGTGATCAAACCATTATATTGTGATTTGCTTCATCATGTCTTTTACTCTTCCTTGTTTAGTACAAGTTTTATCTGAATGAATATAGCTTTGAAAGTTATCAATGATCATTATGATTGAGTATGCAAGATGAGCCATATAAACTTTAACATGAGAGCGCTGCTCGATAGATAAGAATAACCTGTTAATTGTTCTCTGACCAAGAACGAAGTTTGCCATCACCAACTATGATTTCTTATGCACCTTTATTTGTGATTACCTTATACTTGTTTCAAGTTGAGTTATATGAGGAAGTTGTTCACTAGAATGTCTTGTGTGAATGAATATGATGCTTCTTGTCCGTATTTGATTTATCGACTCTTCACTCCATAAACATGTGGTCCTGTTTACCGAGTTCAGTTTCGCTTGGGGATAAGCGAAGTCTAAGCTTGGGGGGAGTTGATACGTCCAATTTGCATCACTATTTTATATCATAATTTGCTGTTATTCATTGATATATTTCATATTTGGAGATAATACTTATGTTATTTCATCTATTTTGCATGTTTCATGATTATTGGAAGATCGCGCACCGGAGTCAGGATTCTGCTGGAAAAAGCGCCGTCAGAATGCAATATTTCGGAAGATTAACAGTTGATGGAAATTATATGAAAAATCCTATTTTTCCAGAAGACGAAGGGAGCCAGAAGGGGGAGCCGAGGGGACTCGAGGTGGGCCCACCCCATAGGCCGGCGCGGCCCAAGGCCTGGCCGCGCCGCCCTGTGAGGAGGGGGCCCACAGCCCCCTCTCGCCTCCTTTTCTTCGCGTACGCCTTCGTCCCGAAAACCTAAGCTCCAGGGGTACATCGCGAAGAGCCATAGCCGCCTCTGCGGGGCGGAGAACACCAGAGAGAAAAGAACTCTCCGGCAGGCTGAGATCCGCCGGGGAAATTCCCTCCCGGAGGGGGAAATCGACGCCATCGTCACCGTCATCGAGCTGGACATCATCTCCATCACCATCATCATCATCTTCATCATCATCACCGCCGTCTCCACCGCTGCACGTCGTCACCGCTGTAACAATTTGGGTTTGATCTTGATTGTTTGATAGGGGAAACTCTCCCGGTGTTGATTTCTACTTGTTATTGATGCTATTGAGTGAAACCGTTGAACCAAGGTTTATGTTCAGATTGTTATTGATCATCATATCACCTCTGATCATGTTCCATATGATGTCTCGTGAGTAGTTCGTTTAGTTCTTGAGGACATGGGTGAAGTCTAAATGTTAGTAGTGAAGTATGGTTGAGTAATATTCAATGTTATGATATTTAAGTTGTGGTGTTATTCTTCTAGTGGTGTCGTGTGAACGTCGACTACACGACACTTCACCTTTATGGGCCTAGGGGAATGCATCTTGTACTCGTTTGCCAATTGCGGGGTTGCCGGAGTGACAGAAACCTGAGCCCCCATTGGTATATCGATGCAGGAGGGATAACAGGATCTCAGAGTTTAAGGCTGTGGTTAGATTTATCTTAATTACTTTCTTGTAGTTGCGGATGCTTGCAAGGGGTATAATCACAAGTATGTATTAGTCCTAGGAAGGGCGGTAGATTAGCATAGGTTCACCCACACAACACTTATCAAAACAATGAAGATTAATTAGCCGTATGTAGCAAAAGCACTAGACTAAAATCCCGTGTGTCCTCGAGAACGTTTGGTTATTATAAGTAAACAAACCGGCTTGTCCTTTGTGCTAAAAAGGATTAGGCCACTTGCTGCAATTATTACTCTCGCACTTTACTTACTAGTACTTTATTCATCTGTTACATCAAAACCCCCTGAATACTTGTCTGTGAGCATTTACAGTGAATCCTTCATCGAAACTGCTTGTCAACACCTTCTGCACCTCGTTGGGATCGACATTCTTACTTATCGAAGATACTACGATACATCCCCTATACTTGTGGGTCATCACACCCTAGGAAATTGTTTAGATGAAGTGTAGCTTCCGGAATGGCAAAGGGGTTACTGCTTTGGTGAGGCAAAAGTTCATAGATGATAACCTTGTGCCTCTCCGACTAAACTACATAGGTTTCTAGGAAACAAAGAAACAACAGTTCAATAATTCTTTCTTGAAGAATGCCTTTGGTAACATGATTTTTTGTTGGAATCATCTACATTCAGTTGGTTATGTTGGAGATATCTGACGAGGGAATACCTCGGCAATGCCTACGTATTGTAGACTAGGGTTTCGGGAAAGAGCGACGATGGAGATTCCGGGAGCGAGATTAGACACACGACGTACCCAGCTTCAGGTCCCCTCGGTGGAGGATCCCTACGTGCTGCTAGCAATCCAGTATATGATCATAGATATGTTTACAGGGTGCCGCCGTAGCGGAGCTATGTTATGTTGTCTATGTTCTGTCTATCTGTTGTCCTCCTTATTTCGGGTGCCCTGGCTAGCTTTATATATGCAACCAGCCTAGGATTTTACAAGAGTCCTAGTCGACTACTTCTTCGGGTTGCCTTGTTGGGCCTTCTCCATATTTGGTCTTCTCCATCTTGGGCCGAGCCGGGTATACTAATAACGGGTACCCGAAGGGTATGCCCATGTCGGTAGCCCCCGAGTTTATAGGGAAGTCGAAGACTTGCGTAGAAACTCCAAGCATAACCATCTCCGAAGTCAAAGAAAATACAAGGCGAGGTCCATGTCGTAGATCATGTGTAGCGTAGATGATGTCGACAATCTTCGAAATTATCGGGTGCGTGGCAGCACCCCCGATGGGAGTAGCCCCCGAGTCTATGGGCAAGTGCTTGCACTTGGGCATAGACTCAAGTTGTACTACTCGATGAAGAACTTAACTATATTTCTGGAGGACTTGATGAAATCCATGTGCTCCCGATGGGAGTAGGCTCCACTCGAGTCGTAGAATCGAGTTGAGTCTATAAACCTTGATTATCATAGATGTTGTCGAATTTATTTTTCTATCGGGCGCGTGGCCAGCGCTCCCGATGGGAGTAGCCCCCGAGGCTACAGCCAAGTGTTTGCACTTGGGTGTAGGCTCAACTTGCTTGTAATTGACTCCACAATTTTTCCTCTTTCTTATTGGGAGGGTGAACAATACTCTCGATAAGAGTAGCCCCCGAGCCTATGAGCAGGTGCTTGCACTTGGGCATAGGCTCAAGTTGTACTACTCGATAAACAACTTGGCGCAGCCCCTCTTTTATCGACTCCAGGCCGTTGCTATTTTTATTTGACATCCATATCTATATTGTACAGGGATAACGGTAGTTGGGGCTAGTTCATCTGACGGATCAGGTACTAGTTAACTGCTCTAGTGGCAATCCGCAAAAACCTACTTCAAGATCACGTCCCTGGACATGATCTTGGGATACTGGTGTAAACTTCGACAGGTGCCGCTTAAGGTCTTACCATTCTGTCGAGTCCCAGTCATATTTATCGGGTACCTAACGCGTCCGTTAGGATTTTTCTTCGTATCTGTTGATACGGATAAAAGTAGCAGAGCGCAGTCTTTGGCGATGCCACGCCACACAGAACGGATCTGGGGTCTTACCTTCGCAGAGTTTTGCGGCATTCAGAGATTGTTCGCAACTTTGGCGCTCTGAGGATATTTTGACAAGTGCCTTGTTCGGCTGATACAATGACCCATTTTGCGGGCTTTTCTATTTTTCTCTCGGGCTTGATGAAACAGCCGAATATATTGGTTCTTCTATATTGTCGGGTACATCACCGATGCTCTTGCTCGGAACAATATGACAAGTCAATGGACCCGAAGATTTGTCCACCCTCTTTTTTTTCCCTCCTCCTTTTTTTTTTTTGGGTTCCTCCTTGATGAAAATTTCGTCGAGTTCCTCCTTCAGGAAAATTTCTTCGGGTCCTCTTTGAGGACAACTCTTCGGGACCTCCCTGAAGATAATTCTTCGGGTCCTCTTTGAGGATAATTCTTCGGGTTCTTCTTGAGGATAATTCTTCGAGTCCTTCTTGAATAAAATTTCGTCGGGTTCTCTTTTGAAGAAAATTTCTTCGAGTTCTCTTTTGAAGAAAATTTCGTCGGGTTCTCTCACGATTTTATCGGGTTCTTCCCTGAAGAAGATTTCGTCGGGTGCTATTTTGATTTCATCGGGTTCCTCCCTGAAGAAGATTTCGTCGGGTGCTCTTTTGATTTCGTCGGGTGCGCTTTTGATTTCGTCGGGTTCCTCCCTGAAGAACATTTTGTCGGGTGCGCGGTCAGCGCTCCCGATGGAAGTAGCCCCCGAGGCTATGGTTGGGTGTGCGCATCCGGACATAGGCTCAAGAACTTGTATAATTTGCTTTCTCCTGCACAAATAAACAAACTTTTTCTATCTTTCCCTTTACTCTCTTTTTCGCATGCGGTGTCAGATGCTCAGATTCGATGATATGTAAAGTGAATATATGCCACGCAGCCCCCGAGTGTCGGGTGCGATGAAAGTAAATGATAATCAACTTTGTACAAAATAAAAGAACACTTTGATACGTCTCCGACGTATCGATAATTTCTTATGTTCCATGCCACATTATTGATGTTATCTACATGTTTTATGCACACTTTATGTCATATTCGTGCATTTTCTAGAACTAACCTATTAACAAGATGCCGAAGTGCCAGTTGCTGTTTTCTGCTGTTTTTGGTTTCAGAAATCCTAGTAACGAAATATTCTCGGAATTGGACGAAATCAACGCCCAGGGTCCTATTTTGCCACGAAGCTTCCAGAAGTCCGAAGAGGAGACGAAGTGGGGCCACGAGGTGGCGACACCATAGGGCGGCGCGGCCCAAGCCCTGGCCGCGCCGACCTAGGGTGTGGGCCCCTCGTGCCCCTTCCTGACCTGCCCTTCCGCCTACTTAAAGCCTCCGTCGCGAAACCCCCAGTACCGAGAGCCACGATACGGAAAACCTTACTGAGACGCCGCCGCCGCCGATCCCATCTCGGGGGATCCAGGAGATCGCCTCCGGCACCCTGCCGGAGAGGGGATTCATCTCCCGGAGGACTCTACACCGCCATGGTCGCCTCCGGAGTGATGTGTGAGTAGTCTACCCCTGGACTATGGGTCCATAGCAGTAGCTAGATGGTTGTCTTCTCCCCATTGTGCTTCATTGTCGGATCTTGTGAGCTGCCTAACATGATCAAGATCATCTATCTGTAATTCTATATGTTGCGTTTGTTGGGATCCGATGAATAGAGAATACTTGTTATGTTGATTATCAAAGTTATGTCTATGTGTTGTTTATGATCTTGCATGCTCTCCGTTACTAGTAGATGCTCTGGCCAAGTAGATGCTTGTAACTCCAAGAGGGAGTACTTATGCTCGATAGTGGGTTCATGCCTGCATTGATACCAGGACAAGTGTGAAAGTTCTAAGGTTGTGTTGTGCTGTTGCCACTAGGGATAAAACATTGATGCTATGTCTAAGGATGTAGTTGTTGATTACATTACGCACCATACTTAATGCAATTGTCTGTTGTTTTGCAACTTAATACTGGAGGGGGTTCGGATGATAACCTGAAGGTGGACTTTTTAGGCATAGATGCAGTTGGATGGCGGTCTATGTACTTTGTTGTAATGCCCAATTAAATCTCACTATACTCATCATAATATGTATGTGCATGGTCATGCCCTCTTTATTTGTCAATTGCCCAACTGTAATTTGTTCACCCAACATGCTGTTTATCTTATGGGAGAGACACCTCTAGTGAACTGTGGACCCCGGTCCAATTCTCTATCTTGAAATACAATCTACCGCAATACTTGTTCTACTGTTTTCTGCAAACAATCATCTTCCACTCAATACGGTTAATCCTTTGTTACAGCAAGCCGGTGAGATTGACAACCTCACTGTTTCGTTGGGGCAAAGTACTTTGGTTGTGTTGTGCAGGTTCCACGTTGGCGCCGGAATCTCTGGTGTTGCGCCGCACTACATCCCGCCGCCATCAACCTTCAACGTGCTTCTTGACTCCTACTGGTTCGATTAAACCTTGGTTTCTTACTGAGGGAAACTTGCCGCTGTGCGCATCACACCTTCCTCTTGGGGTTCCCAACGGACGTGTCAACCACACGCATCAAGCAAATTTCTGGCGCCGTTGCCGGGGAGATCAAGACACGCTGCAAGGGGAGTCTCCACTTCCCAATCTCTTTACTTTGTTTTTGTCTTGCTTAGTTTTATTTACTACTTTGTTTGCTGCACTAAATCAAAATACAAAAAATTAGTTGCTAGTTTTACTTTATTTGCTATCTTGTTTGCTATATCAAAAACACAAAAAAATTAGTTACTTGCATTTACTTTATCTAGTTTGCTTTATTTACTGTTGCTAAAATGGCCAACCCTGAAAATACTAAGTTGTGTGACTTCACAACCACAAATAATAATGATTTCTTATGCACACCTATTGCTCCACCTGCTACTACAGCAGAATTCTTTGAAATTAAACCTGCTTTACTGAATCTTGTTATGCGAGAGCAATTTTCTGGTATTAGTTCTGATGATGCTGCTGCCCATCTTAATAATTTTGTTGAATTATGTGAAATGCAAAAGTATAAGGATGTAGATGGTGACATTATAAAATTAAAATTGTTCCCTTTCTCATTAAGAGGAAGAGCTAAAGATTGGTTGCTATCTCTGCCTAAGAATAGTATTGATTCATGGACTAAATGCAAGGATGCTTTTATTGGTAGATATTATCCCCCTGCTAAAATTATATCTTTGAGGAGTAGCATAATGAATTTTAAACAATTAGATACTGAACATGTTGCTCAAGCTTGGGAAAGAATGAAATCTTTGGTTAAAAATTGCCCAACACATGGACTGACCACTTGGATGATCATCCAAACCTTCTATGCAGGACTAAATTTTTCTTCGCGGAATTTATTGGATTCAGCTGCTGGAGGTACCTTTATGTCCATCACTCTTGGTAAAGCAACAAAGCTTCTTGATAATATGATGATCAACTACTCTGAATGGCACACGGAAAGAGCTCCACAAGGTAAGAAGGTAAATTCTGTCGAAGAAACCTCTTCCTTGAGTGATAAGATTGATGCTATTATGTCTATGCTTGTGAATGATAGGACTAATATTGATCCTAATAATGTTCCGTTAGCTTCATTGGTTGCACAAGAAGAACATGTTGATGTAAACTTCATTAAAAATAATAATTTCAACAACAATGCTTACCGGAACAATTCTAGTAACAACTATAGGTCATATCCTTATAATAATGGTAACGGTTATGCTAATTCTTATGGGAATTCTTACAACAATAATAGGAATTCACCCCCTGGACTTGAAGCCATGCTTAAAGAATTTATTAGTACACAAACTGCTTTTAACAAATCTGTTGAAGAAAAGCTTGGGAAAATTGATATACTTGCTTCTAAAGTCGATAGTCTTGCTGCTGATGTTGATCTTTTGAAATCGAAAGTTATGCCTAATGAAAATCATCATAATAAAATTGTTACTACAGCAAATGCCATCCAAGTTAGAATTAATGAGAATATAAGGTTAATGGCTGAACTGCGTGCTAGGTGGGATAGAGAAGAAAATGAAAAACTAGCTAAAGAGAAGAATGTAGCTAAAGTTTGGACTATTACCACCACTTGTAATGCTAATGCTACACATGTTGCTGCACCTCCTACTATCAATAATAAAAGAATTGGCGTTAGCAATGTTTCCACTTCTAATGCAAAGCGCGAGAAAGCTATAAAATTGCTAAAAGCTACTTTGAAACTGCTTGTGATAAAACTGCTGAAATTTTTTCCAACATTGGGGATGATGATCCCATTGCTTTAGATTATAATGGTTTGAATTTTGATGATTGCCACATCTCTGAAGTTATAAAGTTCTTGCAAAAACTTGCTAAAAGTCCTAATGCTAGTGCTATAAATTTGGCTTTCACGCAACATATTACAAATGCTCTCATAAAAGCTAGAGAAGAGAAACTAGAGCGCGAAGCCTCTATTCCTAGAAAGCTAGAGGATGGTTGGGAGCCCATCATTAAGATGAAGGTTAAAGATTTTGATTGTAATGCTTTATGTGATCTCGGTGCAAGTATTTCTGTTATGCCTAAGAAAATTTATAATATGCTTGACTTGCCACCGCTGAAAAATTGTTATTTGGATGTTAATCTTGCTGATCATTCTACAAAGAAACCTTTGGGGAAAGTTGATAATGTTCGCATTACCGTTAACAATAACCTTGTCCCCGTTGATTTTGTTGTCTTGGATATTGAATGCAATGCATCTTGTCCCATTATATTGGGAAGACCTTTTCTTCGAACTGTTGGTGCTATCATTGATATGAAGGAAGGTAATATAAAATATCAATTTCCTCTCAAGAAAGGTATGGAACACTTCCCTAGAAAGAGAATGAAGTTACCTTTTGATTCTATTATTAGAACAAATTATGATGTTGATGCTTCGTCTCTTGATAATACTTGATACACACTTTCTGCGCCTAGCTGAAAGGCGTTAAAGAAAAGCGCTTATGGGAGACAACCCATGTTTTTACCTACAGCACTTTGTTTTTATTTTGTGTCTTGGAAGTTGTTTACTACTGTAGCAACCTCTCCTTATCTTAGTTTTGTGTTTTGTTGTGCCAAGTAAAGTCGTTGATAGAAAAGTTCATACTAGATTTGGATTACTGCGCAGAAACAGATTTCTTTGCTGTCACGAATCTGGGCAAAATTCTCTGTAGGTAAATCAGAAAATAATGCCAATTTACGTGAGTGATCCTCAGATATGTACGCAACTTTCATTCAATTTGAGCATTTTCATTTGAGCAAGTCTCGTGCCATTTTAAAATTCGTCAATATGAACTATTCTGTTTTGACAGATTCTGCCTTTTATTTCGCATTGCCTCTTTTGCTATGTTGGATGAATTTCTTTGATCCATTAATGTCCAGTAGCTTTATGCAATGTCCAGAAGTGTTAAGAATGATTGTGTCACCTCTGAATATGTTAATTTTTATTGTCGCTAACCCTCTAATGAGTTGTTCTAAGTTTGGTGTGGAGGAAGTTTTCAAGGATCAAGAGAGGAGTATGATGCAACATGATCAAGGAGAGTGAAAACTCTAAGCTTGGGGATGCCCCGGTGGTTCACCCCTGCATATATCAAGAAGACTCAAGCGTCTAAGCTTGGGGATGCCCAAGGCATCCCCTTCTTCATCGACAACATTATCAGGTTCCTCCCCTGAAACTATATTTTTATTCCATCACATCTTATGTGCTTTGCTTGGAGCGTCGGTTTGTGTTTGTTTTTGTTTTGTTTGAATAAAATGGATCCTAGCATTCACATTGTATGGGAGAGAGAGACACGCTCCGCTGTAGCATATGGACAAGTATGTCCTTAGTTTCTACTCATAGTATTCATGGCGAAGTTTCTTCTTCGTTAAATTGTTATATGGTTGGAATTGGAAAATGATACATGTAGTAATTGCTATAAATGTTTTGGGTAATGTGATACTTGGCAATTGTTGTGCTCATGTTTAAGCTCTTGCATCATATGCTTTGCACCCATTAATGAAGAAATACATAGAGCATGCTAAAATTTGGTTTGCATATTTGGTTTCTCTAAGGTCTAGATAATTTCTAGTATTGAGTTTGAACAACAAGGAAGACGGTGTAGAGTCTTATAATGTTTACAATATGTCTTTTATGTGAGTTTTGCTGCACCGGTTCATCCTTATGTTTGTTTCAAATAAGCCTTGCTAGCCTAAACCTTGTATCGAGAGGGAATACTTCTCATGCATCCAAAATACTTGAGCGAACCACTATGCCATTTGTGTCCACCATACCTACCTACTACATGGTATTTCTCCGCCATTCCAAAGTAAATTGCTTGAGTGCTACCTTTAAAATTCCATCATTCACCTTTGCAATATATAGCTCATGGGATAAATAGCTTAAAAACTATTGTGGTATTGAATATGTAATTATGCACTTTATCTCTTATTAAGTTGCTTGTTGTGCGATAACCATGTTCACTGGGGACGCCATCAACTATTCTTTGTTGAATTTCATGTGAGTTGCTCTGCATGTTCGTCTTGTCTGAAGTAAGAGCGATCTACCACCTTATGGTTATGCATGCATATTGTTAGAGAAGAACATTGGGCCGCTAACTAAAGCCATGATCCATGGTGGAAGTTTCAGTTTTGGACATATATCCTCAATCTCAAATGAGAAAATTATTAATTGTTGTTACATGCTTATGCATAAAAGAGGAGTCCATTATCTGTTGTCTATGTTGTCCCGGTATGGATGTCTAAGTTGAGAATAATCAATAGCGAGAAATCCAATGCGAGCTTTCTCCTTAGACCTTTGTACAGGCGGCATAGAGGTACCCCTTTGCGACACTTGGTTAAAACATGTGCATTGTGATGATCCGGTAGTCCAAGCTAATTAGGACAAGGTGCGGGCACTATTAGTATACTATGCATGAGGCTTGCAACTTGTAAGATATAATTTACATGATACATATGCTTTATTACTACCGTTGACAAAATTGTTTCATGTTTTCAAAATCAAAGCTCTAGCACAAATATAGCAATCGATGCTTTTCCTCTATGAGGACCATTCTTTTACTTTTATGTTGAGTCAGTTCACCTATTTCTCTCCACCTCAAGAAGCAAACACAGAAGCAAACACTTGTGTGAACTGTGCATTGATTCCTACATATTTGCATATTGCACTTATTATATTACTCTATGTTGACAATATCCATGAGATATACATGTTACAAGTTGAAAGCAACCGCTGAAACTTAATCTTCTTTTGTGTTGCTTCAATACCTTTACTTTGAATTATTGCTTTATGAGTTAACTCTTATGCAAGACTTATTGATGCTTGTCTTGAAGTGCTATTCATGAAAAGTCTTTGCTATATGATTCACATGTTTACTCATGTCATATACATTGTTTTGATCGCTGCATTCACTACATATGCTTTACAAATAGTATGATCAAGGTTATGATGGCATGTCACTCCAGAAATTATCTGTGTTATCGTTTTACCTGCTCGGGACGAGCAGAACTAAGCTTGGGGATGCTGATACGTCTCCGACGTATCGATAATTTCTTATGTTCCATGCCACATTATTGATGTTATCTACATGTTTTATGCACACTTTATGTCATATTCGTGCATTTTCTGGAACTAACCTATTAACAAGATGCCGAAGTGCCGATTCTTTGTTTTGCTGTTTTTGGTTTCAGAAATCCTAGTAACGAAATATTCTCGGAATTGGACGAAATCAACGCCCAGGGTCCTATTTTGCCACGAAGCTTCCAGAAGTCCGAAGAGGAGACGGAGTGGGGCCACGAGGTGGCGACACCATAGGGCGGCGCGGCCCAAGCCCTGGCCGCGCCGACCTAGGGTGTGGGCCCCTCGTGCCCCTTCCTGACCTGCCCTTCCGCCTACTTAAAGCCTCCGTCGCGAAACCCCCAGTACCGAGAGCCACGATACGGAAAACCTTACTGAGACGCCGCCGCCGCCGATCCCATCTCGGGGGATCCAGGAGATCGCCTCCGGCACCCTGCCGGAGAGGGGATTCATCTCCCGGAGGACTCTACACCGCCATGGTCGCCTCCGGAGTGATGTGTGAGTAGTCTACCCCTGGACTATGGGTCCATAGCAGTAGCTAGATGGTTGTCTTCTCCCCATTGTGCTTCATTGTCGGATCTTGTGAGCTGCCTAACATGATCAAGATCATCTATCTGTAATTCTATATGTTGCGTTTGTTGGGATCCGATGAATAGAGAATACTTGTTATGTTGTTTATCAAAGTTATGTCTATGTGTTGTTTATGATCTTGCATGCTCTCCGTTACTAGTAGATGCTCTGGCCAAGTAGATGCTTGTAACTCCAAGAGGGAGTATTTATGCTCGATAGTGGGTTCATGCCTGCATTGATACCTGGACGATGTGACAGAAAGTTCTAAGGTTGTGTTGTGCTGTTGCCACTAGGGATAAAACATTGATGCTATGTCTAAGGATGTAGTTGTTGATTACATTACGCACCATACTTAATGCAATTGTCTGTTGTTTTGCAACTTAATACTGGAGGGGGTTCGGATGATAACCTGAAGGTGGACTTTTTAGGCATAGATGCAGTTGGATGGCGGTCTATGTACTTTGTCGTAATGCCCAATTAAATCTCACTATACTCATCATAATATGTATGTGCATGGTCATGCCCTCTTTATTTGTCAATTTCCCAACTGTAATTTGTTCACCCAACATGATGTTTATCTTATGGGAGAGACACCTCTAGTGAACTGTGGACCCCGGTCCAATTCTCTATACTGAAATACAATCTACTGCAATACTTGTTCTACTGTTTTCTGCAAACAATCATCTTCCACACAATACGGTTAATCCTTTGTTACAGCAAGCCGGTGAGATTGACAACCTCACTGTTTCGTTGGGGCAAAGTACTTTGGTTGTGTTGTGCAGGTTCCACGTTGGCGCCGGAATCTCTGGTGTTGCGCCGCACTACATCCCGCCGCCATCAACCTTCAACGTGCTTCTTGACTCCTACTGGTTCGATTAAACCTTGGTTTCTTACTGAGGGAAACTTGCCGCTGTGCGCATCACACCTTCCTCTTGGGGTTCCCAACGGACGTGTCAACCACACGCATCACACTTAGCTTTTTGGACACGACGAAATCGATGTATGATGAAGTCTTCGAGTGTAGATAAGAAATCTAGCCAAAGTAAAAAACCACCAAATAGCAAAAGTGGATGCCGTGAAATTGTTGATGAAGAAATAGCCGAGCCCCCGAGCGTTGCTGAGGTGATGTCATGATTGTTGTGTCGCAGTCGTGACCCGAGATGAAATCGTTGTCGAGCCTCCGAGCGTTAGGCGTGACGTCGAAATAAGTTGATGGAGTCGCGGCGTCATATTTGGTGAAGTCATTTAGGATGAAGCCATAGACAATAATATAATATAAATCCATGAAGATGAAGCCAAGATGAGGTATTTAAAATGAATCCATATTGGAGATTACGCCATTAAATATGAAGCATATGAATCCGCCGATATCATAAAGGATGAATCCATTGACCCGAAGAATCCAGTAATAACCATAGAAGATGAATCCGTTGATATTATATAGGATGAATCCATTGACCCGAAGAAAATAGTTCCAGTAATAATCATCAAAGATGAATCCATTGACCCGAAAACGCATCGGGTAATATTGTATAAGAGTAAACCAGTAATAACCATATAGATGAATCCGAATAAATTCACTGACCCGAAGAAATAAATCCAGTAATAATCATCGATTATAAATCCATTGACCCAGAAATCCGGCAGGTAGTATTATATTTTAGAGGAAAACAATGATAACCCGAAGAACATAAATCCAGTAAGCCGAAGAAATTAAATCCACGGAGCCGAAGGAGATAAATTTATCGAAGAGGATAAACTCATTTAACTGAAGAAGATAAATCCATTGAACCGAAGAATCCAAGATCGGCCTTGTTGCTTTTCCTTTGTTTGAACTGTTGTCCGAGCTGTATATGAAATTACTAGCAAAATGTTTCGGATGCGAAGAAAAGTTTCGGGAGTACACGAAAGTCCACGAGTTTCATCATTTGCATATGAATCTGAAATTACTAGCAAAAAATAATAAAAATAAAAATAAAAAGTCGGAGCAAAGATCTATCTATATTTTCTATACCGTGATTTTTCTTGCTACGGATAAGATGATGTGTTGTCTGCTATCGCTAAATGAATAGTTATTGAATCACAAAACAAATGATGCAAATTTCAAATACGTGTAAGAGACGGTTACAGAAGTACTTAGCTTTTCTTTTCTGGAAGTGCACAACGATCGAATCTTCAGATTTTGAAGAACACGCTTCTTGAAACCCGACAGCAGCATTGAGCTATTGAATTCCTTGGACTGCACTGATTGTTACCTAGCTAGCCATCACAATGAGTGGTGCCTCCCGTAACCATCCAATTCTTAATTCTGGTATATCCATGTAAAGTAGCAAGAGGGGCAGCTCCTGCCGTAGAATAGTGCACGACCAACTTTTGAAACTCGTGCTGATGGTTGCCGAACTTGCTTCATCGATGGTGATAGAATTTTCTGCTGTTATCCAAAAGCCCGGCTCTTTGCACGTATGCTTGTCCAGAACAAGGTAACCGAAAGAAGCGCCGGATTAGATTAACTGTCCAAAACACGGAACCCGACAAAACCAAATCGACCACGGACAAGGCTGTCGCCAAAGTTTCACTATCGTAGATCGGAACACTGCCGCACCACTTTTTGCTGTAGATTGGGCGTGTTGAAGCTGATAATTGACCAGATGCAGTCTGTCGAAGACGATGGATCCCGCCCGGATAACAAAATCCAGTCGCCGCGATTTCCCACAGACGGCGCCAATTGACGAGGGAATACCTCGGCAATGCCTACGTATTGTAGACTAGGGTTTCGGGAAAGAGCGACGATGGAGATTCCGGGAGCGAGATTAGACACACGACGTACCCAGCTTCAGGTCCCCTCGGTGGAGGATCCCTACGTGCTGCTAGCAATCCAGTATATGATCATAGATATGTTTACAGGGTGCCGCCGTAGCGGAGCTATGTTGTCTATGTTCTGTCTATCTGTTGTCCTCCTTATTTCGGGTGCCCTGGCTAGCTTTATATATGCAACCAGCCTAGGGTTTTACAAGAGTCCTAGTCGACTACTTCTTCGGATTGCCTTGTTGGGCCTTCTCCATATTTGGTCTTCTCCATCTTGGGCCGAGCCGGGTATACTAATAATGGGTACCCGAAGGGTATGCCCATGCCAATATCTTAGTTGGTGTTACTTTAGACCTTTTTGATGTTATTTCTTGGGAAATAGAGAATTTCTCTGTTATTGTAGTGGTTAGGAATGAAATCATTAATGTGATAGTTAGGATTACTACATCGTATGGATCCCCTTATGACGAGGGGAAGCAAGAGTTTATTTTTCAATTACTCCCCTTCGTCCACAAATAAGTGTACATGCGGGTTTTTCAAGATAAATTATGAAGTGAAGTGGAAAATGCATTGAGAAGATGCATCTCTCCTCTTTAATTATTTCACCTACAATGAGCTAAGTGCTTGTAGAAAACAAGGAGAACATGTGCTTAATATTATTGGGTTTGATTCCGTGCGATGAGAGAGAAGCAATTAAAGTGCATTGGGAAGATAGGAGTACACTCTTTTGTAGACAAAGTTTAGAGCTAGATATACACTATATACACTCATTTGTGGACGGCGGGAGTACATCAGTTATTCCTTAATTGGGATGGCCCTGCAATTATTGGTGGAGATTTTAATTTGGTTAGATCCCAATCTGATAAGAGTAATGGTGTTATAGACTTAAGCTGGGTTGAGAAATTTAATACTCCCTCCGTTCCTTTATATAGTGCCTATAGATTTTCGGCATTTGTTTCAGAACATAAGGTTGTAGCTTAGCTTTTTTTCAATTACCCCTCCCCGTTCAGCTCCCAAATCGTTTAGCTCCCAAAAATTATTATGGTAAGTTAGAAAGATATGTATTTACCAAATTTTACGTTGATCTCAAATCGTTCAGCAAGGGGTCTTGTGTAAAAAATACTCTTGCGCTAATTTCCGTGCCAAAAAACAATAGGCACTATAGACTGGAACAGAGGGAGTATCTGGATTGATATGTGGGCCTTAAGAGCATCCCCACTCGTTGGCGCTCCCCACGCTCAAATCCGGCGAAATTTTTGTCCGGATTGGAGGAAGATTTGGCGTGGGGGGCAGTATATTTCCAGTCGTGTGCTCCCCAAGCGGCGTTTCTCGGGGAAAAAGAGGACGGCTCGGGGAATCCGGACGAAAGAGGAGACACGTGGGCGTGGGCGGTTGGTTTAGCTTCATCCGGAGTCCCCGAGCGCTCCCCGGGGGGCCGGGGATGGCATGGGGAGTCCGGACGAAAATAGGCTCAAATCCGGATCAAAACGAGGAACCGGGGGCCTGACTGGGCCGTTTTTCGCCGTCCGGATGAAACAAAGTGGCCGTGGGGGGCTCTGTGGGGAGACGAGTGGAGATGCTCTAACTAAGATTGGCCTAGCTGGTTGAACTTTCACATGGGGTAATAACCGAGAAAATCTCATTATGAGTAGAACTAATAGAATTTTTTATACCACTAGTTTTGAAGCTTTATTTCCTTTAGCACATGCAGGGCTCTACCTAGAGTAGGGAGTGATCATACTTAATTATGTGGGAATCTGGTGTTAATCAGATGCCTAAGAAAAGTAGTTTTAAATTTGAGAAATGGTGGTTAAGTAGGCCTAAATTTAAAGACCTAGTTATTAAAGCCTGGTCGATTGAAAAAAGAGGTAGAAGTGCACTTGACCTTTTCCATGATAGAACTAAGTACATTCTTTCTAAAGGATGGAGTGCAAATTCAAAAGCTGACATAAGAAAATATGAAAAGCAGATGATGGAGGAGTATGATATTTTGGACATAATGTCTAGAAATCAACCTCTATGAGACGAGGAGAGAAGTAGATTAGATTTTATCCTAAGGGGGTTGAACTCATATTGGGACATAGAGGAGACAAAAGATAGAAAAATTCTAGAGATAGAAACATTTTAGAAGGATAAAATACAACACACTTTCACGTTGTGGCTAACCAAAGAAGGAAAAAGAAGAGGACCGATGTTTTACATGGCTCTCATGGTTCTAAAACTGACCAAAAGGGATGCTTAAAATTGCAACTAACTACTATAAGTTCTTGTTTTAAAAAAAGATAGACATGATATCACCTTAGTTAATGACTTTTTCTCTCCTCAGGAAAAAGTCATTCATGAGTAAAATGATATGTATTAGAAAAAAGCTTCAGAGAGGAAGAGGTTAGAGAAGCAGTTTTGGGTCTCACGCTCATGGAGCACGAGGCCCGAATGGCTTGTCCTTCACATTTTGTTAACAATTCTGGGACATAATTAAATTTGACATGATGGATCTCTTTAATGATCGGTTTAATGGTTCCTTAGACATTTATAGGTTGAATTTTGGTATGAATATTTTGATCCCTAAAGAGGATGATGATAGGGATATGATGAAATTTAGGAATGTTATCTTACTTAACCACATCTTATAATTGTTACTAAAGTTATTACTAATAGATTTGCTAGGATAATAGATATGTTGATCTCTTACTAGCAATCTTCTTTATTAAGGATAGGTTTATCCTGGAAAGTGAGGTCACCACACAAGTAATAATTCATGAGATACAAGGGAAAAAAGAACAAAGTTTAGTGTTGAAGATTGATTATGAAAAAGCTTATGATATGGTAAACCTTGATTTACTTAATGAGACACTGAAACTTAGGGGTTTAGTTCAAAATCATTCCTTTCATTAATCAGTGACACAAGGGGGGTCAGTAGGTGTCAAGTTTAATGGCATCGAGGGATATTTCTTCCTTATAGAGAAAGGGTTAAGGCAAGGGGGCTTTTTGATCCAATGCTTTATAACTTTGTGGTAGATGTTTTATCTAGGATGCTAATCAAAGGCTCTAGTAATGGTATGGTTAAAGGTATTTGTCCTAATTTGGTCCATGGTGGGGTAGTTTTTCTGCAATATACATATGATACCTTGATTTTCCTAGAAAAGAATAAAAGAACTGCTATTAACTCAAAATGGACCCTAGCCTGCTTTGAGCAGATCCAAGGGATGAAAATCACATAAAAGTGAATTAGTGATCGGTATCAACATGGAATAGGAGGAATGCCTCCCATTCCTTGAAATTTTCCAATGTGTTGCTTGTTCTTTCCAAAATATTTAGGCTTTCCTCTTCACTTTAGCAAGTTAAAAATGGAAGATCTACAATCAATGATTAATAGTCTTCTGAGTAGAATGGCAGGTTGGAGGATTAAACTTTTGCCTTCTGAAGCTAAGAGGACCCTTATATTCAAATTTCCATATATAGTATCCCCATTTATATGTTATTCTTTTTCTAATTCCCCAAGCAGGCTCTTAGTTTAATTAACACTCAAATAACTAAATGTATGTGGATTGATGAAGAAGGACACATGAAAATCGACCAGGCCAATTGACATTCCATTTGTATGAAAAAAGAATATGGTGGTTTAGGGATTCCCAACTTACATTATCTAAATATTTTCTTAATTTCTTGGATTGAAAGATACATTCAGGGGGGAGATAACTTACAGAGGAAGGTTGTAGTTGCTAAGTATAATATTAGGAATCCAAATATCCTTTGTTGCCAGGAAACAACCACCCCTCTGTTTTCTTGATAGGTTTGATGTGGGCTTCAAAAGCAGTAAAATTTGGTTATAAATGGGAGATAGGTAATGGTGGAACAATACATTTTTGGGAGGGAACATGGTTTATCAATGCTCCCTTTGCCACCAAATATTATGATTTTTATTTTGCATCAAATCAACAAATTAAAATTGTCGTTTCTCTTTAGGATAGGCATCAGCTGAGATGTGATTTCAGAAGAACCTTAACTAATCCAATGATGGATCAGTGTTATGAAATTCTAGAGATGATAACAACGTATCCTTTATTAACAGATAGGATATGTTAATTTGGAAATATGAATCTAATGAGGTTTACCATTCGAAATCTTTGTATGCCATTGTTAATGTTAGAGGGGTCCAACCCATTTATTTACATGCAGTTTGGAATCTTGAAATTCCTCCCATGATTCAAAATTTCGTGTGGTTGTTCTCTCAAAATAAAATCTTAACAAGAGATTACTTTAGAAAGAGAGGGATTCCAAAACCCTTAGAATGCACTCTCTATAGGGAGATAGAATCCGTTAATCATTTGTTCTTTGACTGCTTAGTTTCTTGATTATTATGGTGTCTTTGAAGTGTGTAATGTGATGTTTATATATAGATTCATTTTCTCTACCTTCAAAATGGTTGTGCAATAAGAAATATTAGCAGCTTAATTATTAGGACTTTGGAGCATATAGAATAACATGAATAAAACCTAGATCTCTATGAAGCTGGTTTGGGGGGTAATTTTGTCTTGCGGATATGGAAGGTTCCTTTCAAGGATAAAGACTGGGAGCTGGTGGATCAATTCAAAACGATATTGATAAAAAAAATTAAGGCCTTGCCAGCGCTGATACCATACTGAGATGCACTTCTTTCGGTTGGATCTCGACTTGGAAGACCACCTCCCCCTCCCTTTTTGGTGGTCGTGTTACTGAAGCTTCTTTGAAGGAGTAGCCGAAGGAGCCGGATTCAGTCCATGTGATTATTGGCTGACTAGTGCAGAAGAAGAGAATTTTTTTGTTTCAATAATATCTAGTTTCCCTGTTCTTAGATTTTGGTAGCAGCTTAGATTAGCCGTCTCCCCGGTTTGTGATGGGTGGGAAAACCTTGGTTTAAATTCTAGATGCTAGTTTGATCATTTTACTTTTGGTATGTTCTCTTAAGATTTGTTCTCTAGAACTTTTTGGCTAGAGTGTATGTTTAGGCCTGCTATGTTGTATGGTTTTGTTTTTGATGGAATGGAGGTGGGGAGCGATCCCTGATTTCTAAACAAAGCTAAATGTCTTCTCTACAGAATTTTATTGAGAAAATTTCGATTTGACTAGTGATGGCCTTGTTAGTCTTATTAATTTAGGCCTTCTTAATGTGATTAGTGATGGTATTTGAAGTAACAGTTAAAATGTGTAATGAAGTTTTGAATAACAGGGTTATTAGTGTACGTGATAAAATTGTTTCTATTGACCAATATGGTTTTATAAAGTATAGACATATTGTAGATGTAAGTGGTGCACTTAGATGAAACCCTGCATGATTCGAACAAGAAAAAATAAATCTAGATTTCTCTTAGAACTTGATTTTGAAAAAAAAAACATAGCATAAAATTAATTAGGATTTTTTTACTTAATGTGCTCCCGGTGAAAGGGTTTTGTTCTAGATTTGGTGATTGAGTGATAAAAACATTAGCTCGAGGTAATGTAGTAATAATGGTGAATTTTGAGTTGTACTTTTCTTTAGAACTAAGAAAGGTCTAAGACAAGGAGAGCAATGTCTCTTAATTTATTAAATATCGTTACAACTCTTGTATTGGTTAATAGAGTCGGAGAACAAGTGAAAGAACACTTCCCGCCCTTTTGGGTTTAGAGTGTTTGATGTCAACACAGGTACAAGTTTATGTGTGCTGATGTAGACATGTACATGATTTTATACTACACACAAGTCTGATGAATAGATTTCTCAAAACTGGAGCTGTTGTTGTGTTTCTGCTCCTGGCGGAAGTTCCGGCCTCAGCTGGCGGAAGTTCCGCCCAGATACTCCTGCCAAAGCATCAGCTGTGGACTTCGCAGAAATTTTTTGGCAGAAGTAGGCCGGAAGTTCTGGCCAGCGGAACTTCCGCCCTACTTCCGGTCTTTTTCCGAAAATAGCCCATTCGCTTACAGTATGTTTCCAGGGGACTTTCACGCGTTTTCAGAAGTAGGCCGGAACTTGGACGGAAGTTCTGGCCGCCGGAAGTTCCGCCCTAGTTCCACCAGCGCCTGCTTCAGCATCTGTTCAGAAGAAAAGTGATCCAGCCGGAACTTCCGGCTCCTGCAGCCGGTACTTCCGGTGTTACACGAAAAAGTGCATAATGATCATATCTGGAGCGTCTACTCATATAAATATCTCTCTGCGTCTACTCATATAAATATCTCTCTTCCCCATTGGAAGAGGTTGCTCATTCTTGTTCAAGTTCATCCACAATTAGAGCCACTTCAAGAAACACAAGAATCACGAGATCTCCTCCTCCAACCATCCAAATCTCTTGATCTTTGGAGAATCGAAGAAGAAGACCTCGATCTACATCTTCACCGAAGCGATTTACATTTCCGCCCCATATGCTTGAGGGCCCCTTTGCTAGTGTTCTTCTTTGGAAACCCTAGTTGTTTATGGTTGATTTGTTGTTGTTGTTGTTGTTGTGTTGTTACAGATATTGGGAGCCTCCAATTCGGTTGTGGATGTGTGTCCCAAGAACCTTGTAAAGGCCAGATTTCCGCCTCGAGGAAATCCCTTAGTGAAAGTGGGCTAGGCCTTTGTGGTGTTGCTCACAGGAGACCTGAGTGACGCCTTTGTGGCGTTGGTCTGCCATTCGTGGTGACCACACTCCTCTAAACGTAGACGTACTTCCCCTCAAAAGGAAGGAACTACGGGAATCATCTCTATGTCTCCGCGTGCTCCACTCTCGATTACCTCTATCCTTATTAGATCTACTATATTTTGTCTAGCTATATCTTGCTTAGTAGTTGATCTTGTCATATAGGTAAATTCACATAGTTGCATATCTAGAGAATTTACCTTTGTGTCAAGCCTAAATTGAAAAATAATTAAAAATTGGTTAGCACCTATTCACCCCCTCTAGGTGCGGCATACGATCCTTTCAACAAGGCATGTTAGGTAGTTTAGTTCCATACCTGCTCGAGGGCAGCTCCAGCTTCTGAAAAATTGACTGGTATTAAAATTAATATTCTCAAAAGCTAAGTTTACTTCTTTGGTGATGTTGTCCAAAAGCAATCAATATGATTTCATCTTTACTTGACAATAATTTATTTAAAGTCCTTTCTAAGTTTTTAGTATTCCAATTCATGACACATATCTTGAAAACTTTCGCTAGAAAATAGGGGAGGGGAAAATGAAAAACAAACTCTTCTTCTAGTCGTAGATTTGCATATACAGTTGACCATTTGACTTTGATAGAGACTTCCTTGGGTAGTGTTCCTAGTTTTAGGCTTTCACTTTTTCTAGTTTGTAAAGGAGTTTTGAAAAGATATGGATTTATATGGATAGGTTACTTTAGATGAGAACTGGGAATGAAGAAATATCACCTGGCTCAATGAGCAATTCTTTGCGAACTGAAAGACTAGGGTGGCTAGGGTTACTCACATTATGATTAGGAAAAGATTTATCATTACTAAGTGGCTATGGAGACTAGAAAAGGATGAAGGGCTTTGGAAACAAGTTACTAGAACTAAGTACCTTTCTAAAATTCTAATGTGCCAGAGTAAAATGAAGTTGTTACATTATAAGTTTGGGCTGGCCTTATGAAAGTAGATTGTATGAACATGGTTGAAAAATGAACTAGAACTTTTTTTGAGGGTTAAGGCATGTGTCCTGCCATTCGATTAGAAGAGAGGCAAGGTTCATGTATAGAGGATCTCAGAGGGGATCCTAAAACAAAAACCAAGGGTAAAGAACCCCACAATCTAAGCTAAAAACTAAAAAAAACACACAACTAGGCAGCCGCAGTCTCCAAGGTCATCAGTGAAGGCAAGAGCCCTCTGCTGGATCACATCTCGCTCAAGGCGCACCACATCACTCAATGGAAGCGCAACATTTGTGAAGACCCTTATGTTTCGCTCCTTCCAAGTCCCCCATATGAATTATTCTTCTCAATGTCCTCCGCTTCTCCTTTCAAAAGGTAGCAATGAATTGAAGCCACCACCCATCAAAATCTCTATCCATTGTCGAAACTGCAGAAGGCACTGGTAGATCACAAGATGCAAGGACTGAGTCCTGCACTCCCTTGGTGAAAGAACACTCATGGAAAATATGTTGCACAGTCTCCTGGTGGGTCTGCGTACTAATTTTCCCATGTGCCAGAAGCCAAGCAAAAAAGTTTGCACTTTGGTTCTTCATGAGCCCTCCAAATCTTCCCTGTCTCAAAAGGCGCATGTGTTCAAATGAATTGGCATATGTAAGCCAATGCAACCGTGTAGTAACCCAAGGTTGTCTATGTCCATGTGATTGCATCCAGTCGAGGTAGGAGTTGCACGTCTCGGAGGATACTCCAGAGCTCTATGAAACTTTCGAGGCGAGGGGCTGCGGAGATGTTCTGGAGCACTCTTATCCAATTTGCGCTTTGCAATTCTTTGCTCACTGTATGGTTCTTCCTCGTGCATATGGAGAAAATGTTGGGAAACTAGAGCTTTAGAGGCCCCACCTCGTGCCAAGGGTCATGCGAGAAACTGCATTTAGTGCCATCTCTCAAAGTGATCCTCGTAGATGCCCAAAACAACTCCATATCTTATATTGTGCATTGGAGTTGGGCCCCAAGCCACGGTCTGGTGGCGTCCATCCAAACTAGCCAGGGCCATCATAGGTGAAGTGCCCGGCCAAACCGCTACAACTCGAGTTACCCCTAGCCCACCAAGATTCACCGGTCTGCACACCGTGGGCCAGTTCACCAAAGGGTGGCTCGTCATGCTAGGGTCCGTGTTGGCCTTCATCCAAATGAAATTTCGTCGAAGCTTTCTATTATACCCCCTCTGTTACTAGGTATAAGGTGTATAGTTTTTTCATGGATATTAAAGAACGCAAGTTGAGGAAAAATTACACCAAGTTTGGACAGGATTACTCCTGGAAAATTGACATGACAAAATAAAGGAGTTTGCAAAAGATACAGAACACAATCAAATCCCTAGAAAAATTGTATAGACAAGTTTTGCAACGCATTAGACCTTATATTCTGAACTTTTTCTAGAAAAACTATACACCTTATATCTAGAAACGGAGGGAGTAATGAATTGAACTAGAACTTGATTTGACAGGGCACATGGTTTATTATAATCTTACTTTCTCTCGGTTTATTATAATAGACAAAGTTTTTTTTTGTACCACGGGTGGGGATGTGGTTTGGAAGAACCCTTTGGAGTGAGACTTTAAATATGTGTTAGCTGCTACAAAGTCTTTGTAGTCTTTCAAATGATGACAATGATAGATGTGTTTGGATTTCGGAGAAATTCTGTAAGTTTAATGTGAAATCTTTCTATAAATTTCCCTAAACTTCTCATTCAGTTTGTAAGTATAAGAATCTTTGGAACATTATAGTGTGTGCTAAAGTTTACACTCTTTATCTGGTAGCTCATCAGGAAAAGCATCCTCACCAAAGATAACCTGATACACAAGGGTTAGAGTGGTGCTAATTATGTGAAAAATACAGGGTCCATTGATCACTCGTTGCGGGAGCATGTGTTCCCGAGAGGGAGCCATTTCTCGGCTACCCCTGTGTGTTAAAAATGTACATTGCGTGCATCACTATTTTTGTATTCGCACAGAAGCACGCGCACGCAAGTTGACAATACGCAATTACGTACGTACACAGATCGCTTAGATGTATCAGTTGTACTAACCTACTGGTAGTAGAGCTAGTAGCAGCAGTTGGAAGTCGTTGTACAATAGCTAGCTTTGCTAGCCTAAGTTAGTTCAAGTTGGGAGTTCAATTATTACTTGGTGAAGTTGAACCAATTTGGGAAGAAGAGAAGCAGCAAACATTTCACACGTGAGAGGATCGATGAAGATAAGTTGGATTTCTGTCTCGGGAAAATAAAGGAGATCGATGCCGCGCCACACATCAATCGCGTTCGTTGATCCATGGATGCATCCATATGCATTCGTATCGACCGTATCCGTATCTTTCTCTGCTGCCCGGGCGTCAGTTAAAGTGCTCGTCACGGAAAGTATACTTGCAGGCATGCAGCACCTGGCCGGTGCCGTCACAGCATGTACAAAAAGCATATATACCTTGCATGCATAAACACGTACTCATTGATCTCTTTTAAACGGCCTCACTGATCAGTTTTAACTTTGTATATCACTCACTCGCCAGAGATCACCTCTCTCGGCGGCAGCTAGCTGTTTCATAGAGATACATGCTCAATCATTTGTCTGGCTAACCATAATAACAGCTAGGTAGGCAGGTTAATTAACTATGTTTTTGACGGAACAGGTTAACCATGTTAACCCTGTCGTCGATCTGTTTCTCCTAGTATTGTCGTTCTACTTAACTTGATTCATCAGAAGTTGGCTGGCTGTTTACCCAGCAAGCTTGCAAACAAGACAAGCTCGTCTCCAAGGAAAAGCACCTGGTGCCTAGCATATGGCCCTTTTAATTTACTTGGTGGTGGAGAAACCAAACCACAACTCATATAACCCCAAACGCATCATGTCCAAAGACTGATCTAGTGGAGTGGTACTAGATATATGCATCAATTCATGCATCCACGTCCAAACACTCATCCCATCCATACGTCCATGTAAATGTATACACATATACATATACGTACGCATGTACGTATGTAAGTGCGTATATATGCCAAATTGCCCAACTCCCGGTGCTCTCCTCACACATCACTACTAGCTTAGATATGGAGCATCTGCTCACCTAGCTACCTTCCAATTAATTCCCCCCTTTTGCTTGGGCAACCCTCAAATTCCCTTTCCAACTTTGCCTACTTCACTATCCATATCTTTCCCTATTAACCAACTACAACATGCAAGCTACTGGATAGCTGACTTGCTCAAAAGGAAACGTACATGCATGCGCCACCACTCGAAACGACCCGGCGATTAATTGCTCATGAATCAATGTTAATTGACAGTGAAACAGACAATCTAATTAAGTGGCCATATTGCACACAGTAAAAAAAACATATAAACTGTTAAATTATCTAACTCGTCAGTTGTTTTTTTAGTGATCGGTTGATTATTAGTTAGAAGGGTAAATTCATATTCCAAGCGAATTCATCTGAAGAGATAATGCATAATTAAATATATTTATATACAAGATATGTACACAAATTGTGCTTTGTGTACATGCAGATGGGCAGTTGCCACTGAGTAGAGGACTGAAGTAGCCAGGAGGACACATGCATAGAAAAGAAAAAGGTGGATAGTAGTAGGCCGCAACATTGCACCCACTCCCTTAATTTCCATCACATTTCAGACAACCCACACCACTCGCTCACTCACTCACTCACAGTCTCACACACACACACACACACACACTCCAACTGGCCGGCCAAACTTTTCTTCTACTCACAGAGTCACAGGCCACAAAGTGGAATTTCCCTTCATTCCAATATATATTTCAGCGCCAATATGCTTGTGTGTACAATACATATACATCGAAATGTCAATTATTATTTTCTATAGTCAATCTTCTTACACCAAAGAATGGAAAGAATCAACTGTATGTTAATTACAATTTCCTTGATATATTCATGCCAAGGAACAGATTTGTAAGTATACGTAGTTTTGTATAGAAGAAGATGAAGAAGCAGAATGATCAACCAACCAATCAATCGGTGTTAAGAAAAAAGAATTCACGAGGCCAGCTGCGCGGGCGTGTCGATCAATAATGGCAATCCACCAGCGCGGCGGAGGCGGCGGTGAGCATGAGCCGTTTCTTGCCGCTGTCGAACGGCCCAAGGCCGAGCACCACCGGCGCAGTTGCCGGCGCTGACGGGGGCGGGTGCGGGTGCGAGACAGACTCCTCGTCGGACGGAGCTGGCAGGTTGAGATCGAGCTCCAGGTTGATGCTGGCGCTCCCGTCTTTCTTCGTGGTTACCGCGGCGATCGCGGTCACCGGGGCGGCGCTCGGCGCGTGCAGTGGCCGATGACGCCGCATGTGCCCGCCCAGCGCCTGCCCGGAGGCGAACTCGGCGCCGCATATGGAGCACTCGTGCACGCGAATCCTGTTGTTGTTGATGCCAGGGCTGCCGCCGTTGTTGAGGCTCAGCACGGTCGTGACGTCCGGGGCAGCGTCCAGCGCAGGTGGTGGAAGCGGCGGCGACGCTGCTGTCATCGTCGGCGGCGGTGGTGATGCCGTCTTCATTGACGGCGGCTTGGAAGGCTTGGTGACGGCGACGATGGCGGTGTTTGTGGCGTCCTCATCGGCGCCTCCGGCGATACGTGGCTTCTTGTGGCTGGCGCGGTGGCCGCCGAGGGCCTGGAAGGTGGGGAAGCACTTGTTGCACGTCTTGCACTCGTACACGTAGAATCCGGCCCTGACGCCGTCCGCCGTGGTGGCCGCCTCCGTGTACTTGCGGCTCGTGTACCTCTCCGTCTTCGTCGTCGCTGCCACCACAGGCGTCGGCCCGGCGGCCGGAGGCGATGCCTCTTGCGGCGCCGTCGCGGGCGTCGACGACCTAGCTTCGACGACGACGGGAGGGGCTGCGCTCTGGGCGAGGAGGATGAGGCAGTGGGCCATATCCTCCTCCTCGGTGGTGGTGCTATCGGATGAGGAAGCGGAGGAGGACGCCATGGCCGCCGGCGGGTGGTGGCGCGGCCTCTTGGTGCGCTTCCGCTTCACTACAGTTGCATGCTGCTGCCGATCATCCATGCCCTCCTCCCGGAAGAGCACCAGCTCCATGGCCGATTGCATGTCGCCGAAGCAGGAGAGGAAGGCGTAGGGAGAGAGGACGAGAGAGAGAGTGGCAGGCAAGGCAGGTAGGGAGGGAGGCTGGCTGGCTCTGTGGTTTTTATGGCGGGAGGAGACGAGAGGGACAAGTGGAGCTACGCTGGCTAGAGAGAGAGGGAGAGAAGCGTTTTGCTCTGCATATATAAACAACAAAGAGATGGATCCTGCAGCTACTACTCTAATCAATGGAAGTTTCTTTTGGCCTATAATTAATGGACAAGCAACTCTAGCTTCTAGCTTCTCTCTCTACAGATGAGAGAGAAACATTCACAGAGAAGATCGAAGAGCTGTCTGGAAAAACCTAGCCGGCTGGGCTTCCTCTATATGCCTGTCTTTTGGATGTCTCTTCAATTAACTCTTATAACCTCCTCTCTCTCTTGTTTAGAGGGAGAGATCGAAAGAGGTTTTGATGGTTAATTGCTAAGTGCTATTGTTAGAGAGGTGAGAAACTGAGAACACTAGTAATAGTAGAAGGGTTAATTGGTGGCCAAGGGAGCTGAGTGGAAATAGGGATATAATGGGTGTGTTAGAGCTGGCTGGCTAGCTTAATGCCCTGCCTCTCTTAAATCACTTGTGGACAATTGATGGCCAGGCATGGCTACCTGCCTAATTTCTTTCATGTGCAAAACATGTCTAGCTAGATCGACTAGTACCGGTCACAATTAATAGCCACCCTTAATTTAGGTCCCTCTTTTTTTCACTAAGTGCAGAATTAGTCACTCCTGATTAAGTGTGTAGTGAAGGTTAATGTCCCCATGAAGCAAAGCTAGGTGACTTGTTTTAGACTGTATTTTTGGTTGCCACTATATGTGGAGAGAGAGGGCAGAGAGAGAAAGGGATCCAATTAGGAGTGGTGAGTGAGCACTAGTATTAGGTATAGTAGCAGCAATAGCAACAAGCCAAGAAAGAAGGGATGGAAGCAAGCTCAATATTCCTTGTGCATGTGTGATTCTTGGGGTGTGATGGCGTTGCACTGCAAGCCTGGATGTATCAGCCTCTCACCCGGCTGAAATTCCATGCTCTACTTTTCTTCCACTACCACTTTTGAACAAGACATATGTACATGCATGTGGCTATTAATTTAATTGGTGAAAAATCCTTGAAATCCACTCTCTTAATTGTACATGTTTGATGGTTTCCCGTTGATTTCCATGGCTTATTTGTTTAGATAAAATTGATCTTTCACAAAGACAGTTGTGTTTAGCAACCCCACCGATCATGAACAGCTAGGTTCTTGGCAGTTGGCAACTAGAATTAGGAGGTAGTGAGGTAGTGGTGGTGCAGCTTGCTGCAGTTGCATATGTCCCTAGCTAGTGTCCAGTGGCCACACACACACCAAACAAAATCAAATATACCTGCAATAATTTGTGATCCTAAAGTATTTGCATCACCCCCACTCCCAAAAATGGTTGTTTCCGACCTGTCCATCGATCACCTACCCTTTTAATCGCAGTGCTGAACAGTAACAATCCCTTACCTTTTAAGCTAGCCAGAAAATTCCAATCCTCTGGTGCAAATGGCACATCTTTATATTTGTATTGTGATTAGTTAGAGGTCGCTCTAATTATGTACTCGGTTTTCTTACTTCCCGATAAATTGGATGGCTAGAATTGGGTTGGTGATGCTAACACTTGCTGTGGCTAGACTATCTCAATCGAAATAATGTATAGGGCGTACGTCCGTCCTTCCTCCCTAAATTAATTGGCTCACACCTTAATCACTGTGCATGTACTTACGCTTGACCGGACTCACCAACGAAATAAAATCAGTGAAGTGATTTATTCTGTTGCCCATGGCATATCTTATTTAAATCAGCTTACACATATTATGTACTAGAAAATAATATGATCATAAAGCACTTAAATTAGCTTGCAAAATGCAAGATTTTTCTTCTTCTCGTCGGTTCTCGGTTGAAGAAGCAACCGATGTGTCATGTTGTGTGAGAGAAGTCAACGGTTGAGAGGGGGGTAATACGGTTGGGAGCGATTAGATTAATTAATGGCGATCGATCCTTGACGTGATCCGTGATTGTTGTTTGTTGTGTGGGGCAACAAGGAACTCCCATAGAAAAACTGCACCGCTCCAGCAACTTGGACGATGCTGTGACGATAGATGTGGTGGGGGCCGGCAAGCAAGGCATCGTCATGAGTTGGCTTAACTAACTAGCTGGGAGCTGGGCTTCCTTTCTCTCTCTAGCACACTTCCTCTCTCTCTCTCTCGCTAGATCTCTCAACCTACACACACATGCATCACTAGCTGGTCACTCACTTGCATTACAATCCAGAGCGAGTGAGTGAGTGAGCAGTAATGGATGGCTTTCTCTCCTGGCTTCCTTTGCCATACTTAGTTTAGCAGTGCAGGAAAGAGGGGCATGTTGCCATGATCCTGCCTATGATTGGCATGCAGTTAGCCAAGTTGTCCCACATGTGGAGAGCCCTAGCTTTAAGGATCCATCACTAATCAGTGCATGCACCGCTAGCTAGACCTGTTAAGCAGCCCCATGAGCTAGTGTATGATCATACAGAGGATTATGAAATGCTTTCGTATCATTCCCATGTACATGCCAAGCCACCATCCATCTATCTAAAAGTCAATACTAGTAAACAATATATAATCGGCTTAGCGTAGATGTTGCACACCAGTTAACTGAGATTAATTCAGCTAAGATTTGTGACCTGGTAGTCCGTTAAAAACTTCTGTGACATGTAAATGCTCAATTGACAAAACAATTGACTGTAAATTGTCAGGTTAGCATAGATGTGACAAATGTTCAGCTTAATTACCAAGCTTGGTCGGTGTGACGCACCAGATTAGTTCAACTAAGATTTGTGACCTTGTCATCTGTTACAAACCTTGACATGTAGCTGCTTAATTGGCAGAAAACAAAAGTTGGGTATAAATTTTCAAGGCTTCAGCAAAACCAAAAAGATTGGTGTACTTACACCTTTTTAATCAAAATGGAGAGAGAAAATGTTTAATTGGTTGACCAGTATGTGTCATGAACATTAAGCAGTGTGTGTAAACATGTGTTGGCCGGTGAGGCAGTGGATGTTGGGCTCCCGTAGCCATCGACCATGATGTGGGCACGTTCGTACCATAATATGTGAGAACAGAAACTGCATGAAATATGCCAGTAGAGAGAAAATTGCAAGGAAAAAATATATATGTAGTGGTTGGGAATATGTAGGAGAGATGGAACATGTGGTGCTGTTCATGGACACCCACCATGCACAAACACCAGCAGTAGAGGATTGAGTTGCCTGGGAATGGATGACGAGTGAAGTAGTAGTGGGACACTCGACAGTAGCTCTGCAATGTCATCACTTGCAGCGGGAGGAGGAGATCGCTAATCACCACCATTGATTAATCAGTGGCTGCTTGTTGGGCCACCACTCCTCACGTCACATAGAAGCCACTAGAATACCAGGAGAGAGAAAGATCAGAGGCAGAAGAGTAGCCTGACAAGATGATCCCAAGAAAAGATAATATATAGTAAATACTTGTTTAGCGATTAATCATGATGGGAATTAACAAAGTGGCAACACCTGTGCAGAGTAGCTGGGACATGACAACTCGGAAGAAGCCTGTGATAAAAAAGAAAGAATCACGGATCAGACTTGGTGAGAGGTTATGCCTAGCTTGTTCCTGATGGAGCTGGACCATTATTGGTCCAAGTTTTTTCAGATTAGTGGCGTGGAGTGAAGGGGGAGTCAATGGAGGGTTGAGGTAGATGTTGCTGCCACTCACCTTGAGAGTGCGGCAAGTGTTGGTGTTGTTGGCTTTGCTCATGGGCAACCACTCCTCCATGCACTGCACAGCACACTGATTGGTGGGCAACCTTGTTATTCCAGCAGCACCATGTCCGTGCATGTGGCCAGAATCATCCCTTGTTCCCCTCTCAAGCTAGGCATGCACCGCTGAGTTAGCTTCCCGGTTGAGTGCATGTTGCTGCCTCAACAGCATAACACATATATATTCTAATGCTTTGTGACTGCTTCAAGAAACGTCTCACTGGTGGCACAAACTTGCTTCTTCGAAATGCTTCACCAGACCAGCAGTATATTTGTTAGTAACTATGGTTCTCACGTGATAAGAGAGGGATAAGATAACCTCAGTTCCAGGAATCATGTGTCTCTGTGGTCAAAATGTACTTGATCATCTACCAGCCAATAAGCAGTGGACAAATGCCGAAGTGCCGACACGCTGATTCTCCTGTTCGATTGAGGAAAGGGAGAATTGATGAGCAAAGAAAACAGCCAGAGACCTAAAAGAACAGGACGAGTCATGCGGCGCCAATAAGACAAATAAAGAGGCATCACATGTGCTTTAGTAAAATCAAAATTATCCGGCCTGTAAAATATTTAGGATATATAAATAATTAACTGTTAAGTATGTTCTCAAGTCAAATCCATACGTTTCGATCGCTCACGGCCAGTGCCTCTGCCTAGTCTCTACTCAGTGCCACTCTAGTCTTATCCAGCAACACAGGAAAAAAACAGATTCCACAGAAAGAAACCTCTCTCCCTCACATGTGGGCCCCTGATTACGACTTGAAAGAAATGCCAAATAATATCCAGGAGAACTACATGGAGATAACAATCCTTGGCCTTTCTTTTTCTTTCTCACTTTCCCCTTTTTGGAAAAGTTGGTCTGGGATTTGGTTAAGCCGACCACACAATATATTTAACTTTCTGGATAGGTGTCGATGTTGGCTTACAACGCTGCCAGGCCTAACCCCAAAACTACATTGAGATTAAATCACAAGGTTAGATGCCTAACTAGCAAGACGATAATTAGTTTGGTGTCCGGCCGAAACATAGTGTACTTGTCTGCATGTTGGCTATTCACCAACTCCTTTTGCTAGAGCTCACTCAACTAATCCTCTTGCTTGTATGATTGAAAACAAGTAGTGAGGACATCATCCTCATGGCCTACTTTCAGCTCCAACCTAAACGATGCTTCCAAATTTAGCAATTTTGGTAGCTGCCCTGTCATCTACTCATCTTTACCGCACACTTATCATATGCAGCTCATATTTACGAATCTGCCACTGGAAGTAGCTGCAACACACTAGTACCACTTGCTAAGGTCAGTTTTCCAAACCTCACAGACCTCTTCAACGATTACTAGAATATCAGAACTAAATCTGACATGATTACGCTCCACTGACAAAAGGCCGTTTTCAAGGTACACATTAGTTACTAGTAATCCAGTGTGCTAGACCAAACTACTGCCGTAGCTGCGACCTCTTTTCGGTGTTATCCGCTCGTAGCTATCTACTCGTACATACTGAAATCAAAACAAGACCTCGACGTCGCAGGACCAGGGCTTAAATATCCAGAAAAGTATTTTTCATCCCTATTTGGTGGCCACAAAACACACACGGCGTCAGACGACCACACAGAATCAGCCAGTAGTGAGCAGCTAGTTAGTTACCGGTGACTAGTGTCACTGTACAGACACAGTGAACTGAAGTGGCTCTCTCTGTCTCTCACTGCCACTAGGGAGCTGATAGGTGCCAGCCAAAGTGGTACGTAGTAGTAGTAAGCGTCACTCCTACTAGTAGCAGGTGTGGCACAGTAGCAGCAGTAGTAAGTGTGAAGTAGTAGATAGGGAAGCAGAGCAAGCCAAAGAAGTAGCAGGTAGCAGTGGCTGCTGTGAAGAGTGAGTGAGTGTGCGCGTGTGTAAGCTAAGTAGCTAACTAGCAGCATGCAGCTTGTGGATTGAAGGAAAGCTAGGGAGCTTTTCAGGAGAGGTTGGGATCGACTGAGTCCTGTGAGTGAGTGGTACCGTGCTAGGTGTGACACCAGAGCGTTTCCCGAGCACGACACTGCAACCAATCCCCTACACTCATTCTCAAGCAACTTTTAAGGCCAGCTAGCTACTCTACGTCTCTACTTGGCCCCTGTGCAGCGTAGCATGTACTGATGTACACAGGTTGTGTGTGTGTGTCTCTGCTTCTTGTGCACTCAAAAGGCCACCCCTTCACCTCACTTGTGGCCTCATCTCATACCAGCCCCGTGACCAGCACCACCACCCCTTTTATGTGCATCTTTCTTCTACTAAATTGATACATGTATCTATATAATCATTTTGTAGCAAAAGAAAAGGAAGAAAAAAGCTGTGGCACTCATGGGCAAAGAGCATCCTAAATTTCATCTCAACCATAGCCTGCCTCTCACTCACTATCAGTTATTGCAAGCGAACAAGATCAGATAAGTCAGGTCTGGTTACTAGTGTGCGCAGTAGAGGATTGTGCTGTTTTAGTTGCTTGCTGCACCATAAACTTTAGATATATGCCTTTGGCTTTGGGCGGATGCCATTTCTTGTGCTAAGTTGAGTTGAGTGATGCTGCACTTCTCATCAAATCTGTGGTTGCTCTATCTCTCACCTTGGCCTCATCGCTTCTCAGCTTTGGCTTGCAACTTCATAAGTGATTCTGTTTTTTTCATCACAGGTTCTCTAGCTAGATAATTACATGAGACAAGTTGGTTGACTTGATTCAACACTGAAAGTGGATTTTTTAGGATTTGTTGTTTATGGGGATATATATCTCTTCTCGGGGCAGTGATATACTATGCCTGATATGTCAGATAACATCTAGTGTGCTTTCAGTGTCCATCTGTCCAAATTCTAGGATGACCGAAGGGGGTCATCAATGATGTCGATTCATCAGCATCCTTTCTTCCCCCATTTTTCCAGATAAAAATCGTGACTCCAATCATTCTAGCCAAGCACGTTAGAGACAGAGAGACAAAACTAAGAGGCAAGGGTCCTATTCTCAAGAAGAAGAAACTAGCATGGGCCCAAAACTGTTTAAGGACTTAAGGTGACAATAAAAAGCCAAGCCCATACATTGCAGCTCAGCTCCTCTATCAGACTGTTCCCTTGTACGCTATTTGACGCTTATTATTGTGTGTAACAGCAATATATCACCTACAGGTGGTTTTTATTGGGCCGGCCCTTTAACAAGTATGTATTCTGTTTCTGTTTTTATCTACATGTCGTGGGCTAGGTGAGTGGAGGCTTGGGTGGGTGCTGTTAGGCAGTGGGCTTGCACATGAAGCAGAGTAGACTTATAGAGCGAACAAAACCAATACTAATTAGTCACAGTAATGTTATTAGGCACTTGGAAAGAAAGTAATAAAAGGCTACCTCACCTGGAACAGCCTTGTAAACTTAGCTACAGCACTGTGCACAGGTGTGAGACCTAGTTTGTAGCCCTGAAAAATTCTGGCACCATTCTTCAGCAGGAGCCACACAGTCCTACACAAAGAGATAGAAAACTAAGGGACATTTGGAAATAATAAGAATAACTATCTTACAACTCAGCTGTTGATGGAGCAGAACTTCGAAGAAGAACACCTTGGCTCCTGTCTGCCTGGAGCTACAACTAAGGCACCAGCGAAGTGATGTGCCACGTTTCCTTCAGGGTCATCCCCCATCAGACGCATCTATATGACATTTATATCTCCAACCTGCACAAGCAAGGATGATCAGAACAAGTATTCTATACATAAGCTGCAGCTTTACAAATTACAGCTTGTTAGTAAAACATGATAACAACAATATTGCATCGACCAAATTTAAGAAAACTCAGAGCTGCTTTTCCTAAGGTGTAAAACTCAAGCCAGACACAGTAATTGTAACAACTTTTTGTCTATCATGAACATTCAGTGGTTCCTTCTAAAAGTGGTTCAGGCCTCAAACTACACACACTGAATACTGAACCATTGTATCCATAGTAACAGTAACACATCCCATGTGTAATGAAAATTCAGAGAATCAGAAGTATACTTTGTGTGTTAAAAAAAAGTATACTTTGAAAACAAAATAGATGTGTACATTAAACTACAGATACAAAATACTCAAGTATAGTAACTCGTTTCATGTAATGAAAATTGCAAAGGAAAAAAAATGCTTGCTTCCATCAAGTATCATATTTAACTCGGAAATAGTTGTGTTCACCGAGCTATTTAAGCGTAAAAATGAACAGCAGTACCTTTGCAGCCCTGAGTAGAGGAGCCTAGGAGGCATGCTTCTGTCAACTCTAAGTAGAGTAGCTGAATCTCACAGAGGAGGGTCTTTCTCCTCTCGTTGACATGTCTAACTGAGGCATGTCCAATTGTTACAGTATCATCCACAACAGATTTGTGAACTGATCTCTTTGTCCTGATGCAATTTATCACCACACTCCCTATCACCAATATCTTGTCTTCAATCACTAGAAGCAGCATGGTCAGTGCAGTACTGCAGTAGTACGCCCCTCATGGTGTATCCATAAGCTACCTCCCCAGCCTCGCTGGTTTTCTCCATCAGAACCTCACTATCTCAGACCCTACGCAAACAGAGAGGTGGCAGATTTCACATTAGAGATGTATTCAATTCCATTATCCTATCAATCAGGAGTCAGATTCAAGAGTCTTTGAGGATTAAAACAGAGTAAAACACAACACACCCATGAATATGAATGTTCAGAACACAAACTGTATCTAACTCTACATAATAATCACCTGGTTGTAGATAAACATCACTAAAGTTTGATATAAGAACGAAAACATCTGCAGCGTGCTTTGCAGAAATTAATTTACCAGGCGGCTGCCAGAGCATACCGAGTAGCATAACATGCACGCAGTAGAGTGACAGACACAAGGAAACACTAGTGTAGCCAAGAATTTCATTAACTCACATCTGCTCCTTACAAATGAAGAGTAGATCTTCATTGATAAGCTGACGATAATTTTGACAAGGTTCAATTGAGCAGGGTGCAGCTCCTTGTGACTCCTCTGTGACACAAATTTGGTAATCTGAAAACCAAACAGCGAAGGGAAACATGGAATGATTAATCACATAGAGCCAAGATATTTAGCAACTAGCGATAAAAATAAGAGGAAACAAATGGCAACATCACATGCCTTTGGAGCGTGTGGGGATATTTCATATAATTCATGGTCTTCTACTCATTTGACGGGTCATCCTGCAAAAGTAAGTTCAGTGAGATAACCAGCCCTAGACCTACTACTGAAGCAGCAGCAGCAGCAGCAGCAGCAGCAGCATACAGAGCATGTAAGGAAGCTGTTAACTACTTATAGATCGACACCACAACAACGACATTACCATCGAACTGGTTAAATTAGATTCAAGCCAACTGAACAGAGAACCAGACACTTACAGGTGACTCAGGGATTATCTCAGCAAGTAGCTTGCTGTAACGCTTGACGGGGTGTTGCGAGCTGCGGAAGGACAGGACACTGCAACAATAAGCACCCTGACTGCAGTTGTCTTGTCAAACTAAGAACATTCTCCATCAGATGCTCTATGCTTGGTAGATAAGAAATCAACACTTGGCATTCCTAAACCTGATATAGTTTTTTAAGCAAACGCCGAGCTTCCCAGTTCATCCCTGGCTTCGAAAATGCTCTGCATATAGAATTAATAGTGCCTTTGGATGGACTGAATCCTTTTTCCTTCATATCTTTGAGAAATCTTCTCACTTCATTTCCATTTCTAAGCTTTGACCATCCACTCACAAGAATATCGTAGGTGCAGGATGTGGGTACAACACCCCTCTTTTCCATTTCGTTGAGCAACTCTTTAGCTTGACTCATCATTCCCACTTTAGCAAAGTCGCTTATAAGTGCATTATATGTGCTTACTTTTGGAAGAAAGCCTTTTCCCACCATCTCACAATACAAACGCATTGCTTCCACTTTATTGTTTTGTTTTGCATATCCTGTGACCAGTATGTCATATGTCAGATTGCTGGGTTCAATGCCACTTTTCTCCATCTCGTTCAGCACCTTGTTTGCTTCTCCGATTCTTCCAGCGGACTCAAGCCCACCCAAGATCGTGTTGAACGTAGCTACGTTAGGTGAGACCCCATGGTGAAGCATCTGATAGTAAGTAGCAAACGCATTGTCTACATGGCTGCTCTTGAAATGACCAAGGATTAGAGCATTAAACGTAATGGTATCTGGGGCAATTCCTCTTCCCGACATTTCTTCCAAGACAGCCGCGGCTTTCCTTGTCATTCCATGGTAACACAAAACACGCACAAGTGTATTATAGACAGTGATATCAGCACAAAGCCCAGCACCCATCATCCAGTCATGAATTTCCAAAATCATGGCCGGTCTCCCACTTTGGGAGCATGCTTCCAGCACCCTTCGGTGAGTCAGAGAGGTCGGAGAGAATCCAGAAGAAGACATCTCGTTTAAACAATGCTTCGCCTTCTCAACAGCCCCAGCCTCAAAAAGAGCCGCAATAAGTGTATTGTATGTTATGAGGTTTGGCTTTATAGAACTCCTCTTCATTCCACTGAGGAGTTTTAGAGCTTTGGCAGTCTTTCCTTCCCTGCACTGTGCAGCGATCATAGTGTTATATGTCACTTGGTCAGGTTTTAAGCCTGTATTTTGCATCTCTTTCAAAAATGATTCTGCTTCCTTAGATTTCCCAAGCATACAAAGGCAATTGACAAACACATTGTAGACAACAGCATCAGGTAACAAGTTTCTCTCCGTCAACTCCTGACCAACCTTGAAAGCAGCAGCCATGTTACCGGCTTTAAAAAGCCCATCTATTAAAGTGGTATAGTTTACATGGTCTAGCAACATTCCTCGTTCATTCATGTCTCTAAAGAATGCTTCCGCTTCCTCTATTTTCCCATTCTTTCTCAGACCATTGACCAGTGAATCTACAACAAATTTGTTTGGTTCCACACCATCACACAACATTTCATGGTACACGTCAAGAGCTGTTTCTTGCCCCTCCTGACACTTGAAAAAGCCATCGATAACTGTTCCATAGGTCACAACATTTGGATCAATTCCCCTTTCCTTCATCTTCCTCATGTAATCAGTTGCCTTGCCAAGCAATCCTTGCTTAACAAGGCCATTGATGATCGACGAGAGTGTAACAACATTTGGACTGACGGATTTCTCCTCCATTTCTAGCAACGCCTGCTCTGCCCCATCAACATCGCCAGCTCTGCAGAGTGCGTCGATCAGCACGGTGTAAGTGATGCCATTGGGGGTATGATTCTCTGCCAGAGCACACCGAAGCATGTCCCTGACTTGATCGATCTTCCCTTCCTTGCCCAACCAGTCCATCAAAGCTGTGTACATGACCAAGTCCATGACCACGCCTCTGGAGACCACCTCCCCCAACAGACCGAGCGACTCGCTGCCCCTCTGTGCTTTCGCCAGCGAATCAATCAGCGTACAGTATGTGACATGGTTCGGCGCAGCCCCAACCTTCTCCATCTCCCTGAAAAGCGCGTACGCCTCCGAGAACCGCCCGACCCTGCAAAGCCCGTCGACGAGAGCGCTGAGTGTGACCACATCCGGCAGGACGCCCGTCCTCACCATTTCCTCATACAAACTGAATGCATCATCGATGGCCTTCCTCCTGCAGCAATCAGCGATGAACGTCGTGTACGTCACCACGTTCGGCTCCACCCCGTCGGCCTTCATCGTGTCCAGCATGTCCCGCGCAGCATCGACCTCGCCGGCGCGGCATAGCCCCGCAATCAAGGTGCTGTACCCGACGACATCGACTCCCACCCCCTGCGCCCGCATCGTCTGGGCTGCTGTCAGCGCGGCGGCCACGTCTCCCGACTTGCAGTACCCGTCGATGAGAGCGTTCCAGCCCACCACATCCAGCCGCTGGATCCCCCCGCCTCGCACCATCATCTCGGCCAGCGCCGCCGCCCCCTCGACCTGGCCGCTCCTGCAGAGCCCCGCGAGCGCCGCGTTGACCGTGACGGCGTCGAACGGGACCCCGCGCTTGCACATCTCCGCGAGCAGGGCCGGGGCGAGACTCCCGCCGTGGCGGCCGTGCTCGGAGAGGCCCGAGATGACGACGTTGTAGCTGACGGTGTCGACGGAGTCGGAAGAGCGGAGGAGGGCCAGCGCGGGGCCGAGCGAGCGGAGGGCGCAGTGGGAGAGGAGGATGGAGTTGAGGGTGAGCGGGTCGCCGGGGACGGGGCGGAAGCGGACGGCGGCGGCGGCGAGGCCCGAGGAGGCGAGCGCTGGGACGAGGCGGCGGAGGAGGGCCGCGGGAGGGGAGGCGGCGGGCAGGGCGGCGGCGACGTGGGAGGCCGCGGAGAGGCGGCCGGCGCGGAGGAGCGCGAGCGCGAGGGAGCAGAGGAAGGAGGCGTGGAGGGGTTTGGGCGGTGGCGCCATGGGAGAGGGAGAGGAGTTTCCAGTGCCGGCCTCGGCCTGTGAGGGAGTGGGGCTGGTTAGAGGAAGACGAGGCCGGCCGAATGGAGGCTGTCGCCCATGGGCGGATGCTAATGGGCTGTAGTTGTACTTTTCGGCTCGATCTTACTGGCCCATAGAGGAGTATCCTCTACACTAACTATGAAATGGGCCGAAAAAAAACTATGACACGCAGAAACCACAGATGGAGCCCGAGCTGGCATTTAAAAAAAAAATCGAAAATGGCATTTGTAAGTTTCAAAAAATATCGGAAACAAAATTCTTGGTGCTGAAATTGTTGGACTCTACCACTGTGAAAGTTAGATTAAAAATTCTTTATATTCTAGGCTACACAAGAAATGACAGATTTTCAACTTTTCAAATTGTGTACCGTTCATCACACCCAGATACACGCATTTGTCATTTTTGCAGAGACAAAAAAAAAATACAACGAATTTCTCACTGATTCTTTGCACACTGGTAGACTTTAGTATTATCTACATCAAGAACTTGTGTTCCAATTTTTCTGGAAACTTTCGAATGTCATTTTCGATTTTTTTCAAAAACAGCCTACATGTAGCCGAGGGGCCATTTGGCCACTCTCCTATAACAAGTCTTTATTAAGATTGTACTAATAAGAAGTTCTCTGGACCATCACTTATGATTGATGATATATCTGCTTCGTGGAAGTAAGAGTTGCCTGATGAGTACTCCCTTCTTTTTTTTAATTGACTCAAATTTAGTATGAAGTTATACTATATTCGAGTCAATTAAAAGAGACCGGAGGGAGTACTTTCTACCCATGGATGTCGAAGCGATCATGTCTATTCCCCTCAACATAAGGAGAATGGATGATTGTTTTTTTGAAAAAAAGTTGTATATTACTTAGCCAGAGAAACTGTTCTTATAATCTTGCACAACCAGTTCAGACATATAAGCCGGAACATGATCGAGCAACACACCTCCACACAACTCACTACGCCCCATCTGGGCAAGGTTATGGGCAACCCTATTAACCTTCCTACTAACATGCACTAACTTGATTGATCTATCCTCAGGTTTCAGCAAATGGAACTCCTTTGCTATGATACTTGCTGGTGATCTGTCTGCTGATCCAGGGTCAAAAATCTTCAGCAAAGAATTACAGTCTGTGTCAAAAGGCAAATCACCATACGTGAGGTTAATAGCTAGTTTAAGGCCTTCGAGACAAGCTATGGCTTCAGCCATTTCCGCCGATTAACAATGAGTGCTAGTGCCCCATGCAGAGAACACAACGGAGCCATCGTGTGCTCTTGCAACAACACCCATGCTCCGTTTGAACTGTCTTCCAAGAAAGAAGCATCAACATTAATTTTAGTTCATCCTTGTGCAGCTCTCTCCCACCTTTGGACAGCGGGCGAGGTAGCCTTTTCTTCACTCCTTATTTCAGCACATGCACCTTTCCTTTGCCTTTTCTATCAATGTTTCGGTTCCCACTTTTAATTGTCTGCATAGAGTCAAAATAATTATTGATGAATCTTACCGAATGAGTATTACTCGCTTTCATGTGTCAAAAATTATATTGTTTCGATGGTGCCAAGCTCTCCACCAAATGAACATTATTTTGGTTTTTGTCTCCTCATCTAACTTGTCCAATTAAACTGTCACCCAATCCTTGCCGGTGTAAACTAGATCAGTCTCCAAAGGAAGCTCCCAAAATTTTCTAGCTTCATGTCTAATAGCTTTTGCCACAGTACATGTCATTACCGCATGGTATCCATCTTCATTCTCCATCCCACATATCGTACATGTTGGTATTACATTAGGGAGGCGTCTGCTTCTATTTTCTTGTACAGCAAGTGCATTAGTAGCTAATCTCCACACAAAAACTCTTAACTTTGGTGGTACGTTAGCTTTTCAAATGGTATTCCAAAGTTTATGTCACCATTTGAGCTATGACTTGAGTTTGTATTGATTGAAATCTTATCATCAAGGGCTAATCTGTAGGCAAACCGAACAGAAAAAATACCATTACTTTCACTTGGCCAAGGAGAGTTTAAACACACTCATAGTGTAGGTTGCTATTGCTTGCACGACACTCTTGATGAGGGCTTCTTGGGCTGCCCCCGCAAGATATTTTTCTGACCAATCCGTCATTTTGTTTTTTGTATCTCTCTTTTATTGGTTGGAAGCGTCCATCTTTCATACGCCCTTCAGGGACCGGTAGTCCCAAATATTTCTCCTCGAAGCTTGCATTTTGGACCTCAAAAATTGACATGACTTGCTGCCCCGTCTCCTCGCTGCATTTATTTCCTAGGAGCATAGAGCACTTCCCTGGGCTGACCAACTGGCCTATAGCTTTTTCATAATTTCACAAGACATTTTTTACCCGTGCAGTCTGTTCTGGTTCCGCCTTAAAAAGAGCAAACAGTCGTCTGCGAAGAGAAGATGAGATATGCCGGGGCTTTGCCTACAAATTTTTAGCTCTTGGATCCGGTTGCTTTCAATCTCTCGCTGCAATAACCGAGATAATCTAAGACATTGTTATGAGAAGAGTGGAATCTTAACAATTTGTTCGTCTATCGCCTATTGATTTAAACTAAGAAGCACAAGAGGACTGGCTTGATGGAAGAGCAGCGGCTTCTCGAACAGTTGCGGAGGGAAAGGCTTGGCAACGGGTTTGGAAGGTCTAGGTGCCTTCTAAACTGCGAATCTTCCTCTGGAGTCTGGCGCATCAGTCTTTACCAACTGGGGATGTGTGATGCCACATGCATAGGACCGAAACAAGTGTATGCTCGTTATGTGGAAGGACTCCTAGAGACACTTTCTTCTCAGTTGTACTGCCACGCGCTCGGTTTGGGAATTGGCCGATGAAGGGGTCACCGAGCACATATGTATCAATGAATCTCCCTCGGCGAAACTTTGGCTCTTCTCTTTGATGGAGACTTTACCGAGAGATGATTTTGCTAGAGTTGCGGTCACTCTCGGGCGATATGGTATGCGGAACGGAAGATGATCCATGAAGATGAGTTTCAGAGTCCTTTGTCGACCCATCTGTTCATTGAGGCCTACCTCTGAGACCTCGATCTTGTCAAATCCTCCATAGCCTCGACAAAACCCCGGGGGGTCGTATATATAGAGTTTTTAGGTTAAACGAAGTCTGTGGGCACGAGATTGAGGCGAATTAGACAGTCGGGGAGGAAAGACACCGGGTGGCGCGCCACTAGGCCTATCTCCCAGCTCCTTGGCCTCCCAGTGTCGTACTTTAGCCCATTTTGTTCATCTCGATATTTCTGAATCATGGCCCTTGACCATGCCCTTTTTCGATTCCTGTAGCTCCTGGAAAGTAAAAAAATACTAAAAGTAGGTGTTTTCTGTCAGACATAGTTAGAACCAGCGGAGAGGGGATTGTTTAGAAAATCCCCGAAAATAATATAAAACATGAAAATAACATTATATAATAAGCAAATATGTGTAACATGTGGAAATAAACTACAAAGTTCATGTATGTATTTTACATGCATCAGCCGTCTAGGGTCCAAAGACCCAAGAGGAACAAGCTCCGGGAACAAGCTCCCGAAGTGAATATCTCATGAACTTTCACCACCACGTATCACCGTGGAGAAGTCAAACTGTTGCACCAAATGCAATGTCAAGAATACCACTAAGTTGATCAAATCCCTCACTCTCAAATTCCAACAAAGCTATTAAAACTATTTTGAAATAAGAGAGGAAGAACAAAGGAGGAACATTAAATTTCTCCAAGATCTAGATCTAGAGGATTCCTTCACAAAGAGAGTGATTTGATTGGTAGAATTTTAGATCAAGATCTCCTCTCTCTTTTCTCTCAAGTGGGGACAAGAATCATGGAGGGATTGAGAGATAGACAAGCTTCCAAAGGTTAGCAATGGAGGAGATAGAAAAAGCAAGAGAAGCAACTAGATTTTGGGGAAGAAGGGGGCTATTTGTACCCCCTGTTGGAGATATGCCCGAGAGGAAATAATAAAGTGTTTATTGTTATATATTGTGTTCATAATAAATATTTACATCCCATGCTATAATTGTATTAAGTGGAAACATTAATACATGTGTGTTTTCTAAACAAACTAGATGCGTCCCTAGTAAGCCTCTCGTTTAACTAGCTTGTTGATCATGGTTTCCTGATCATGAACATTGGATGTTATTAATAACAAGATCATATCATTAGGTGAATGATTTGATGGACACACACACCCATAGTAAGCATAGCATCTGATCAAGTCATTTAGTTCGTTTTGCTACAAGCTTTGATATACATAATAACCTAATCCTTCGACCATGAGATCATGTTAATCACCTGCACTACACTGGATGGATACTTTGATGACATCAAACACTACTTCGTAAATGGGTGGTTATATAGGTGGCATTAAGTATTCGGAAAGTATAGGTTGAAGCACATGGATCCATAGTGGGATTTGTCCATCCAAATGACGGATAGATATACTATGGGCCCTCTCGATGGAATGACATCCAATTAGCTTGAAAGCATGTGAATAGGTCACAAGGGATGTCATATCACAGTACGAGTAAAGAATACTTATCAGTAACGAGGTTGAACCTCGAATAAGTAAAGTATCACGCGACAAAGGGAATCAGTATCGTATGTTAATGATTCTTTCGATCGCGACGTCATCGTTTAATATGTGGGAGCCATTATGGATCTCTAGGTCCCGCTATTGGTTATTGATTGGAGAAGTGTCTCGATCATGTTTGCATAGTTCGCGAACCGTAGGGTGACACACTTAAGGTTTGATGTCGTTTTAAGTAGATATGGAATATGGTTTGAAGATCGAATATTGTTCGGAGTCTCGGATGGGATCTAGGACATCACGAGGAGTTTCGGAGTGGTCCGGAGAATAAGATTCATATATGGGAAGTCAAATTCCAAGTTTGAGAATGGTCCGGTGTATTTTTGGAAGGTTCTATAAAGTTCTAGAATTGTCCGGAATATTTCACTAAGGCAGGTGGAGTCCAGTCCTAGCCGACCCACCAGGTGGAAAGGTGGAGTCCATGGTGGAATCCACCTCCATGGCTGGCCAACTCGAAAGGAAAAGGGAAAATCCAACCTTGACTAGGTTTCTCATTATGGTATGTTTCCAATAAAGACTCCTAGAGGGAGTATGATTGGGAGGCTAGGTTTTCCACATATATAAAGGGGAGAGGAGGGGAGGGGCTAGACACACCTTGGTTGCACCACCTAAAGGGCACTAGGCTGGCGCCCTAGCCCCTCTCTCCCAAACCCTAGCACCCGCAAAGCCACTTAAGATTCAACTTACACTTGGTGGCTTGACAACAGTTGTATCAACGTTGTGGTTCTTGTTCGTCGGTAGATTGGATCTTACTCGAAAGCCCCAAGCCACGTAAAATATGCAAACAAAATTAGAGGCGTCTAACTTGTTTTTATAGGGGTTGGTGATGTGATATGGCCATGATGCATTGTGATTATATTTGATGTATGATATGATCTTTATTGTATTGTGGCAACCGGCAGGAGCCTTATGGTTGTCTTTAATTTCGCTTCGATACAAATTAGTTGTAACAATTGCTACAGGTGATGGACAACCATGAAGACAACGCCATTGACCTTTGACGCCCAGCCGACGATGATGGAGATCATGCCCGTGCTTTGGAGATGAAGATCAAAGGCGCAAGATAAAAGGGCCATATCATATCACATTATGTATTGCATGTGATGTTAATCCTTTTTATGCATCTTATTGCTTAGATCATGATGGCAGCATTAGAAGATGATCCCTCTCACTAAAATTCAAGATAAGAAAGTGTTCATCCTTAGTTAGCACCATTGCTAAGACTCGTTGTTTCGAAGCATCACGTGATGATCGGGTGTGATAGATTCAACGTGTGCATACAACGGGGTGCAAGCAAGATTTGCACATGCGAAAATTAAGGTTTAACGTGACGATCCTAGCATGTATAAACATGTCCTCAGAACACAGCAAACCAAAAGGTAAAGCATACATCATATAGATGATATGATGAACATATTGATGTTCGTCATTAAAGCTACATCATCTCTCGTGATGATCAGACTTGGTGTAGTGGATTTGGTTTGTGTAATCACTAAGGCAACGTGAGGGATGTTGTTTTGAGTGGGAGTTCACCTAGTTAATTTAAGAATTAAAATTGAACTTGATTTATCATGAACTTAGTCTAAATTGTATTTGAATTAAAAAATAGAATTGGCATCCGTCTTGTACTTTACACTAGGCTTGTAATTGAGATAGAAACACTGTTAAATATGACAAGTAACTTTACGGGGTCATAACGTATTGTTAAAAGAATCAAGTAACTGATTAAGTCCTATTGCAACTTTTTGGTGAACCTCAAATTGCTAATCAAAGAGCAATGGTTTCAATTAGTACCTAAAATTATCTTGTCTCCATCAAACTTGATGTCCAAATCCGTTTGAAAAGTAAGGAGATGAAAAGTTTGTTTTCAGAAATAAGCAAGGTGTGATATATATGTGATATCCAAGACCTTATTCCAAGATGATAGAATATAATTTAGTGAGACTACATAAACTTATAAGTTTTATGGGAATGTACGAAGGTTGAACACGCTAGGCGTCCCGATCCTCCAACTAGTTGGACACTAATGTCATTCATGTATCCACATATAAACCATAGTGGCTTCATTATGAAGTTGTCATGATTTTATGGATAAAATTATGAGTAAAATTGTTCATCACGTTAAAAGGTTACTAATAGTGAAATCCAGAACACTTGTTGAAAGGACCGTATAACACCTAGAGGGGGGTGAATAGGTGTAATCTCAAATTTTAATTCTTTTTCAAAGGCTTGACACAAAGGTAAATTCTCTAGAAATGTAACTATGTTAATCCACATATATGACAAGATATAATATACAAAGATATAAGTAGTAAAGTGGTGATAGGATAGATGTAACCGAGTTGGAGCACACGGAGAGACGATGATATGATTCCCGTAGTTCCTTCCTTGTAAAGGGAAGTACGTCTACGTTTCGAGGGGTGTGGTGCCACGAAGGCCAACCAACGCCACTAAGGCTCACTGATGTCTACGGGTGCTTCTATTCTTGTAGACAGTGTTGGGCCTCCAAGAGCAGAGGTTTGTAGAACAGCAGCAAGTTTCCCTTAAGTGGATCACCCAAGGTTTATCGAACTCAGGGAGGAAGAGGTCAAAGATATCCCTCTCATGCAACCCTGCAACCACAAAGCAAGAAGTCTCTTGTGTCCCCAACACACCTAATAGGTGCACTAGTTCGGCCAAGAGATAGTGAAATACAGGTGATATGAATAAGTATGAGCAGTAGTAACGGCGCCAGAAAAGTGCTTTGCTGTCCAGGACTGGCGTGTGGTTGATGGTGGTAATATTGCAGACAGTACAGATGCAGTAGAACAGTAAACAAGCAGCGATAGCAGTATTTAGAAACAAGGCCTAGGGATCATACTTTCACTAGTGGACACTCTCAACATTGATCACATAACAGAATAAATAGATAGATGCTAGACTCTACACTCTCTTGTTGGATGATGAACACCACTAACTGTGTAGGATTACACGAACCCTCAATGCCGGAGTTAACAAGCTCCACAATATTCGATGTTCATATTTAAATAACCTTAGAGTGCACGATAGATCAACACAACTAAACCAAGTACTAACATAGCATGCACACTGTCACCATCACACTATGAAGGAGGAATAGATCACATCAATACTATCATAGCAATAGTTAACTTCATAATCTACAAGAGATTACAATCATAACCTACGCCAAGTACTACACGATGCACACACTGTCACCATTACACCGTGGAGGAGGAATAGACTACTTTAATAACATCACTAGAGTAACACTTAGATGAATAGTGATACAAAACTCATATGAATCTCAATCATGTAAGGCAGCTCATGAGATCATTGTATTGAAGTACATAGGAGAGAGATTAACCACATAGCTACCGGTACAGCCCTTAGCCTCGATGGAGAACTACTCCCTCCTCATGGGAGACAGCAGCGGTGATGAAGATGGCGGTGGTGTCGATGGAGGAGCCTTCCGGGGGCACTTCCCCGTCCCGGCGGCGTGCCAGAACAGAGAGTCCTGTCCCACAGATCTTGGCTTCGCGATGGCGGCGGCTCTGGAAGGTTTCTCGTACCGTGGCTTTTCCATATCGATGTTTTAGGTCGAGGGGCTTCTTATAGGCGAAGAGGCGGCGTCGGAAGGGGTCTGGGGCCACCAGACACTAGGGCGGCGCGCCCCCCTGGGCCGCGCCGCCACCATGTGTGGGCCCCCTGTGGCCCCTCTCTGGCGGCTCTCGGGTGTTCTGGAAGCTTCATGCAATCCTAAGATGCTGGGCGTTGATTTCATCCGATTCCGAGAATATTTCCTTACTAGGATTTCTGAAACCAAAAACAGCAGAAAACAGCAACTGGCCCTTCGGCATCTCGTCAATAGGTTAGTTCCGGAAAATGCATAAATATGACATAAAGTATGCATAAAACATGTAGATATCATCAATAATGTGGGATGGAACATAAGAAATTATCGATACGTCGGAGACGTATCAGCATCCCCAAGCTTAGTTTCTGCTCGTCCCGAGCAGGTAAACGATAACAAAGATAATTTCTGGAGTGACATGCCATCATAACCTTGATCATACTATTGTAAGCATATGTAATGAATGCAGCGATCAAAGCAATGGTAAATGCAATGAGTAAACAATTGAATCATATAGCAAAGACTTTTCATGAATAGTACTTTCAAGACAAGCATCAATAAGTCTTGCATAAGAGTTAACTCATAAAGCAATAAATTCAAAGTAAAGGCATTGAAGCAACACAAAGGAAGATTAAGTTTCAGCGGTTGCTTTCAACTTATAACATGTATATCTCATAGATAGTTGTCAATGCAAAGTAATATAACAAGTGCAATATGCAAGTATGTAGGAATCAATGCACAATTCACACAAGTGTTTGCTTCTTGAGATGGAGAGAAATAGGTGAACTGACTCAACATAAAAGTAAAAGAAAGGCCCTTCGCAGAGGGAAGCAGGGATTGCTATATTTGTGCTAGAGCTTTTTAAGTTTTGAAATCATATAGAGAGCATAAAAGTAAAATTTTGAGAGGTGTTTGTTGTTGTCAACGAATGGTAATGGGTACTCTAACTACCTCGCCAACCAGACTTTCAAGAGCGGCTCCCATGAAGGACGTTATCTCTACCAGCAAGGTAGATCATCCCTCTTCTCTTTTGTTTACACATGTACTTTAGTTTTATTATGGGTGACACTCCCCCCAACCTTTGCTTACACAAGCCATGGCTAACCGAATCCTCGGGTGCCTTCCATCAATCTCATACCATGGAGGAGTGTCTATTTGCAAAATTAAGTTGCTTACTGATGAATCAGAGCAAAACATGTGAAGAGAATTATTAATGAAGTTTGATTAATCGGGACTGGGAACCCCATTGCCAGCTCTTTTTGCAAAATTATTGGATAAGCGGATGTGCCACTAGTCCATTATGAAAGTCTGTCAAGAGTAAATGACAAGGTTGAAAGATAAACACCACATACTTCCTCATGAGCTATAAAACATTGACACAAATTGAGAAGCATTTTGAAGGTTTAAAGGTAGCACATGAAGCAATTTACTTGGAATGGCAGAGAAATACCATGTAGTAGGTAGGTATGGTGGACACAAATGGCATAGTGTTTGGCTCAAGGATTTGGATGCACGAGAAGTATTCCCTCTCAGTACAAGGCTTAGGCTAGCAAGGTTGTTTGAAGCAAACACAAGTATGAACCGGTACAGCAAAACTCACATAAGAACATATTGCAAGCATTATAGGACTATACATTGTCTTCCTTGTTGTTCAAACACCTTTACCAGAAAATATCTAGACTCTAGAGAGACCACTCATGCAAACCAAATTTTAACAAGCTCTATGTATTTCTTCACTAATAGGTGCAAAGTATATGATGCAAGAGCTTAAACATGAGCACAACAATTGCCAAGTATCGAATTATTCAAGACATCATACCAATTACTACATGTAGCATTTCTCGTTTCCAACCATACAACAATTAACGAAGCAGTTTCAACCTTCGCCATGAACATTAAAAGCTAAGAACACAAGTGTTCATACGAACCAGCGGAGCGTGTCTCTCTCCCACACAATCATTTATTCAAACAAAAACAAAAATAGAAACAAACAAACAGACGCTCCAAGTAAAGTACATAAGATGTGACCGAATAAAAATATAGTTTCAAGAGAAGGAACCTGATAATTTGTCGATGAAGAAGGGGATGCCTTGGGCATCCCCAAGCTTAGATGCTTGAGTCTTCTTGAAATATGCAGGGATGAACCACCGGGGCATCCCCAAGCTTAGAGCTTTCACTCTTCTTGATCATATTGTATCATCCTCCTCTCTTGACCCTTGAAAACTTCCTCCACACCAAACTCGAAACAAACTCATTAGAGGGTTAGTGCATAATCACAAATTCACATGTTCAGAGGTGACACAATCATTCTTAACACTTCTGGACATTGCCCAAAGCTACTGGAAGTTAATGGAACAAAGAAATCCGTCCAACATAGCAAAACAGATAATGCGAAAGAAAAGACAGAATCTGTCAAAACAGAACAGTCCGTAAAGACGAATTTCTAAGAGGCACCAGACTTGCTCAAATGAAAATGCTCAAATCTTTACTATTAAATTGCAATAGGTGACTGCCTGGTGTCACACTTGGGCCGGTTTTAATTTGAGCCCAACGTCAGAGCGTAGAAAGGAGAAACACGTGACGAGGGCTCGGGTCATGTCGTGCGTGCTCGGCTGAGCCTAGCTAGGCCACCCGAACGAGTTTCCCATGGGCCTTCTCTTGTGGGACGCAGGCCAGGCCTGAAATTGACGGGCCAGTGGATGAGAGGTTCTTTTACCAGTACGTATTAAAAAAAGGAAGCAAGCGATGATTAGTACCACCTCGCTCCCGTGCATCGAGTCCAATCGGCTTAAATACGACATGCTTAATTACGTTGGCAAGTTGATTCGAATCAACGAGACCCCTTGGAATCCCAATGTATTGATTGCTGGCGTGGCAGCCTTGGCTCACGAAGAGATAGTATAAAGAGAGAGGCTTAAACAAATATTTCTTTGCACACGGTGCAGGATTTAAAGGAGAAGGAGTATATGGAATTAAACGAGATAGTCGCATGCATGTTGCACAATTAATGGATGGTGTCATATGAGGGGAATATTAAACAAAGATTGCCTTGCATGGTGCAAATTTAAAGCAGACAAAGCGCGCCTGTATGGAATTAAACGTGGGAGGGCAATTCTTCAGAGCAAGAAGATGAGTCGATTGGATTTAAACCATGAATTGTTGAATTAATATTGCAACCCATATTAATTAAAGCGATGGATTAGAGATTTTGGACTTCTTGTTTTTTGTGACTTTAAGATTTTTTTCGCAATTTTACGAGACGAATTGTTATTTTTTCTGGAGTATACATCTAAATTTGTCTGGCCTTAACAACAAACTGGCATCTTTACTATAATAATAAATAAATAAAGGATTTGTCCCTCTATTTTTACCCCCGATTCTCGCAGAAATTACAACCCGATCACTCGCAAGTTTAAAAACATTCGTCACACCTCGAACAAACCCTTCAAAAAGAGCCATCATAGCCGCCACCGTAGTGGCCACCATCCTCCAGCTGGCGGAACCGAACGAAGGTTCCATCAAACCCCCGCCCTGTCTCTGGTGCGATCCCGCGGCCGGTTCTCCGTCCCTGCTTCCTTTGAATTTGATCAGCTACAATGTCGTCGTCTTCCTGCTGCTGCCCTATCTCTCCCATGCAGCGCACCTACCTAGACCCCGTGTCCTATACAAAATTTAGTGTGGATTCAAGCGTCGGTGTACAACGACCAAGCAAATGAGGGGAGAGGGGGCTTCAGGAGGCGTGGCGAGCGCTGGCCGGGACGATGTAGTGGAGCATGGCCACCGATAGCTCACCTCGTCGGTGAGGAACCAGAGAAAATTAGCGGCCGTAGCAACGCACGGGTTCTGTACTAGTTTAATGAAAGTTGCGTACATATCTAAGGATCACTCACGTAAATTGGCATAATTTTCTGAGTTACCTACAGAGAATTAGGCCCAGATTCGTGACAGCAAGAAATCTGTTTCTGCGCAGTAATCCAAATCTAGTATGAACCTTACTATTAAAGACTTTACTTGGCACAACAATGCGACAAAACTAAGATAAGGAGAGGTTTCTACAGTAGTAACAACTTCCAAGACACAAATATAAAATAAAAGTACTGTAGTAAAATAAACACATGGGTTATCTCCCAAGAAGTTCTTTCTTTATAGCCATTAAGATGGGCTCAGCAGTTTTAATGATGCACTCGCAAGAAATAGTAGTTGAAGCAAAAGAGAGCATCAAGAGGCAAATTCAAAACACATTTAAGCCTAACATGCTTCCTATGCATGGGAATCTTGTAAATAAACAAGTTCATGAAGAGCAAAGTAACAAGCATAGGAAGATAGAACAAGTGTAGCTTCAAAAATTTCAGCACATAGAGAGGTGTTTTAGTAACATGACAATTTCTACAACCATATTTTCCTCTCTCATAATAACTTTCAGTAGTATCATGAGCAAACTCAACAATATAACTATCACATAAAGCATTCTTATCATGAGTGTCATGCATAAAATTATTACTACCCACATAAGCATAATCAATTTTATTAGTTGTAGTGGGAGCAAATTCAACAAAGTAGCTATCATTATTATTCTCATCATCAAATATAGGAGGCATATTGTAATCATAATCAAATTTATCCTCCATAACAGGTGGCACCAAAAGGCTACTATCATTATAATCATCATAAATAGGAGGCAAAGTATCATCAAATTAAAGTTTCTCCTCAATGCTTGGGGGACTAAAAAGATCATGCTCATCAAAACCAGCTTCCCCAAGCTTAGAATTTTCCATAGCATTAGCAACAATAGTGTTCAAAGCATTCATATTAATAACATTCCCATTAGCATGCATATAAAGTTCCATGGGTTTTTTAATTCTCTCTTCAAACACATCATGTCCTAATTCAAGATAAAGTTCATAAAGATCTCTCATATTTTTGTTGTTTTCCATTATGCCTAACTAGTGTAAACAAGAAACAAAAAGATGCAATTGCAGGATCTAAAGGAAATAGCTTCGAGTACTTACAACGGCGAAAATAGCTTAGTAGCCGAGATCCGGAGTGTGAGTACCTTTTACCTTTCCTCCCCGGCAACGGCGCCGGAAAAGTGCTTGCTGTCCAGGACTGGCGCGTAGTTGACGAGGGAGGAAATTGTGTAGCTTTCCTTTGTTCCCCGGCAACGGCGCCAGAAAAGTGCTTGATGTCTACGGGTGCTTTTATTCTTGTAGACAGTGTTGGGCCTCCAAGAGCAGAGGTTTGTAGAACAGCAGCAAGTTTCCCTTAAGTGGATCACCCAAGGTTTATCGAACTCATGGAGGAAGAGGTCAAAGATATCCCTCTCATGCAACCCTGCAACCACAAATCAAGAAGTCTCTTGTGTCCCCAACACACCTAATAGGTGCACTAGTTCGGCCAAGAGATAGTGAAATACATGTGATATGAATAAGTATGAGCAGTAGTAACGGCACCAGAAAAGTGCTTTGCTGTCCAGGACTGGCGTGTGGTTGATGGTGGTAATATTGCAGACAGTACAGATGCAGTAGAACAGTAAACAAGCAGCGATAGCAGTATTTAGAAACAAGGCCTAGGGATCATACTTTCACTAGTGGACACTCTCAACATTGATCACATAACAGAATAAATAGATAGATGCTAGACTCTACACTCTCTTGTTGGATGATGAACACCACTAACTGTGTAGGATTACACGAACCCTCAATGCCGGAGTTAACAAGCTCCACAATATTCGATATTCATATTTAAATAACCTTAGAGTGCACGATAGATCAACACAACTAAACCAAGTACTAACATAGCATGCACACTGTCACCATCACACTATGAAGGAGGAATAGATCACATCAATACTATCATAGCAATAGTTAACTTCATAATCTACAAGAGATTACAATCATAACCTACGCCAAGTACTACACGATGCACACACTGTCACCATTACACCGTGGAGGAGGAATAGACTACTTTAATAACATCACTAGAGTAACACTTAGATGAATAGTGATACAAAACTCATATGAATCTCAATCATGTAAGGCAGCTCATGAGATCATTGTATTGAAGTACATAGGAGATAGATTAACCACATAGCTACCGGTACAGCCCTTAGCCTCGATGGAGAACTACTCCCTCCTCATGGGAGACAGCAGCGGTGATGAAGATGGCGGTGGTGTCGATGGAGGAGCCTTCCGGGGGCACTTCCCCGTCCCGGCGGCGTGCCGGAACAGAGAGTCATGTCCCCCAGATCTTGGCTTCGCGATGGCGGCGGCTCTGGAAGGTTTCTCGTACCGTGGCATTTCCGTATCGATGTTTTAGGTCGAGGAGCTTCTTATAGGCGAAGAGGCGGCGTCGAAAGGGGTCTGGGGCCACCAGACACTAGGGCGGCGCGCCCCCCTGGGCCGCGCCGCCACCATGTGTGGGCCCCCTGTGGCCCCTCTCTGGCGGCTCTCGGGTGTTCTGGAAGCTTCATGCAATCCTAAGATGCTGGGCGTTGATTTCGTCCGATTCCGAGAATATTTCCTTACTAGGATTTCTGAAACCAAAAACAGCAGAAAACAGCAACTGGCCCTTCAGCATCTCGTCAATAGGTTAGTTTCGGAAAATGCATAAATATGACATAAAGTATGCATAAAACATGTAGATATCATCAATAATGTGGCATGGAACATAAGAAATTATCGATACGTCGGAGACGTATCACTCACCCTATTCTCCGGTGAGCAACGCCACAAAGGCCTAGCCCACGCTCCACTTAGCGGTTGCCTTGAGGTCGCAACCGGCACCTTTACACGAATCTTGGGGCACACATCCACAACCAAATTGGAGGCTCCCAAATGCCGCCCACGGAGCTTTACACAAAGAACTAGCTCTGGGATGATCTCACAAAGATCCACAAAGGCACACTAAGTAAACACGAAGAAATTGAGCAGTGGTCACAAATTGGTTTGGCAGGATTGTAGATCTAGGGATTCTCCTTCACTCCTCAAATAATCACAATGTTTGGGTGGAGGACCAAGGAGATCTAGATGAATTTATGAGGCGTAATAATGGTGGAGAGAGTGTGTAGGTCGTCACCGTCCCAAGGTAGAAGAAGGATCCAATATATAGGTGGTTGACCAAATATGACCGTTGGAGGGGGAAGGATGTAATATCCCAGGATTTGGGGTTACAAAAATAGAGGAAACAGATGTGTGCATTGCATTCATGCATAGAAAATCCGGGGAATTTTCGCGCTTTAAAGTAAAACAGTCACGGTAACTGAAATTTCACTTGACCTTGGTGGTTTCACTTGACCTTGGTGGAATTGAATAGCTCATCAAGTCAAGCGCTATAAACCTCAATGTGATCTTTGTTAAAACCTTGTTTTGGGTAGAGATATTTGATCTAAGGGGTTAGATCAAATGGAATTAAAACCAACATAATAACATATTAATCAAGGATCAATTGTTTGATCTTATAAAAGATCATAATGTGGTATTCCTTGCCATAACACATGGATATCTATTCAACTTCAAATCAAGTAACAATAAAATGGAGAAGCTATTCTTAACTTATCTTTTCCATGTCCTTTTTACTAAATCAATGTTCCTACCATGATCCACATGGTATAGTTTCAACTCTAATATTAAACTCATGTCAAGGACATTCACAAAAGTTTTTTATCAAACCTTGACTGTTCCAATCTTGTCGATCCTACTTCAACGAATCCACATCTATTTTTATTGAATCTCAGAGAAAGTGATCGAGGTTCTCTTGCGTTGGTGCAATTGGTTTAGATCATCGACGTTAGTGCGAAAAAATTTGACATGACCTTTGTTGAATTCTTATGTTTTGGAGGGAAATAATTCAAATATGTAAGACATGAATTTAAATAAGAATTTGAATTGGAATTCTAATCTCAAAATAATAAGTTACATGTCCATCATATTTAATAATACAAAGCAATTATTAATAATTTCAGAAATTATAAATCAAATAAGTGTAAGTAAAATAAGATTGTTTGGTCAAAAACTAAATATTACAAATCATCATACATCCATTGAAATTGTACAACCATTACACAATTATATATTCTCTTTACAAAAGTAATAGAAGATTACAAGGAAATAAAAGAATTCCTAAATCTAAATCTTCTCAATCCTCCATTGATCTCTGTTTTCCTGCTGAGGACAAACAAAGTAAAGCCACACTCAATAAAGTACCACTTGGTTGCATCAAAATAAATATCTACTAGGGATAAGAGCAAACCTAGCCGTATGCTTGCACTTGGAAGCAAGGCAAACCAGTTTGACCACTTGCACTTCAAAGAGACTACGCAGGCAGCTTACTCACTACATGCAACCTATGTGTTGTCACCACCACAAAGAATCGCCCAAAGAGTATAAAAGTAAGGCTACAACAACCTGCCGAATCATTTGTCTCTCCCCAAAGAGCCAAAGCAAAGATATTCAACCATTCCTTGAGCATATACAAGCATCAACAGCTTAGCTCATGCACAAGAATACTATCCAGTACCAGGATTATCAGCCTTAGAACAGAAAGATAAAAAGATCAGACTATCAGATCCCTAGCAGTCATCTATCCCTCATCCAGTACTCAAACACACCCAGATCCATTAGAAGAATAACAAGAACAGCCAAATCAGCCACAAAAAATCAATTGTTAGATCTTTGGAAATATACAAGCAGCGAGGAGGAGCAAAGCTATCCACAAGAAGCAAAGTTATTCAATCCAAGACAAAGCTACTCTACAACAACAGGTTGTTAGGCAACAAGTTAATAATAGCATCTATTCATAGCAGCATATAAGGGAAGAGGGAAATAGTAAAGCATCAACATCTACATGCTCAAGATCAGCAGTACTTGGACTGATGATCACTGGCAATAGCCAGGAGCTAGAAATCTTTAGACAGCAACATCTAAGACAATATCTATCCGAACCTATCAGCTTTAAATAAAAAAGAAAGAACAAGAAAATACAAAGTGAATTGTGGATGAAGATTTCTCTCAGTCTGCATAATAATACTCATGCAAGCTCATCACAGAGAATTTGGAAAGCCAAATCTTAGTATCTATCCCTCGAGGAATCTGTGCCTCAGCCTTCGCATCACAGGCAGTGCTAAGAAAGCAAGCATAGCATCGGGTCTTATCAAATAAAACACATTAGAAATTGTATATGAGTGAACAAATAACCAAAACCTACTGATCTGCAACTAGATCGTCTAGGAGATCAAGAGGGGTTACTTTACACACATACCAATACAAAGTTGTGCAATATCTTACAAATATATGATTATGTAGTCCAAAGACCATCTAAACTGGCTTTAAAGTTACCAAGTAATTCCCTGGAATACCACAATAGTAGCCAGCCCTAGAAGTTCATCACCAACAATCTAGACAGGCATAGTTGTATCTGTTCTTATCACATACATGCACTGCGACGCCTTATAAATATATGTGATGACTACAGAACATTATTTTAATAACATGAACTAGATTAGGCAACAAAACCACCACATTAAGCTCAAGTTAAAACTTGGACATTCACAAACATCCTTATAAATATCCGCAGCAAGCTTATAATAGGAAATGCATCTACAATCATCAAGTAATCAACCACAAATAAATATATATACCACAAACAAGTGTAAACCTGTAAAACCATTTCTATTGCATTATTTATATAAGAATAAGTGCTTGTAATTTGCAGGAATAGATATAGAAATTGTTCCTGCAAGTAAATTATATTACAACATAGATATATCCTCTATGATCACTCATGCACATCACTTACACATGATCTGAGAACTAGTTTGTGTGGAAATCCAAAGTAAGTAGAGACCATTTCTTGTAAAATGGCATCGAGGAACTATTTACCGGATTGCTAAATAAAGAAATACATCTGTTCTATTTTGATAAACACCTACATATGTATATATTAATTAGCAAGAACAAAAGGACATAACCATGAATTTTCGGTTATAAATCCTATAGCTAGAAACATCAGCAAACCAGCAGCATATCATCACAACAATTAACACATAGCACTAGTCGAGTAGATCACCATAACCTGCCTTATGCTCCTAGCACATCATAGAACTAGTAGGAGACTAACCTGTACAGATTTATCAAACACCTAACTAGATAGCACCATCCTATTCCTAGTAGCTCATTATGAAGGGGACCATTTATACACCCAAAAATCCCATGGATTAACACCATAGCTCACTAGCCAGATCACTGAATCATCACCATGTATGAGAGGAAATTGGGGAGAATCAGAGATTACCCTCGCAGCGTGGCCAAGGCAGCAGTGGAGGAAGGCGACTTCGTAGCCATCCGAGAGGAGCCGGGATAGTTGCAGCCTACCACCGCACCATGGTGCGGGAGGCAACAGCTAGTGGCAGCAGCTGAACAACACAATCGAAGGCCGAGATGGTGAGGTCGACGCGGGGAACCAGGAGGTGGTTGTCGGCGTCTGGGTAGTGGAGCTGGTCTCGAGGTTGAGATCTAGGACGTCGGGGTGGAGCAGCACGAGCAGCCAGAGGCGCTGGCGTGGGGGAGTAACGCCGGCAGCCCGATCCGAACCCACGGCTAGGGTTAGACGCGGGCGAGGGCGCGCGAGAGAGGAGACTACACGGTGAAGGGGAACCGGTGGAGAAAACAGGGGCGGACCCTCGCTGACAAGCGGTGGCGGAGGATGTGGCCGGCGGCGGCCGGGATGGCAGGTGGCGACGGCGCATCGCGGGCATGAGAAGCTGCAGGTGGGGAATTTCCAGCTAGAGACAGAAAAACGTGAGAGACAGAGACGAGATTAGTCTCGTACGTATATACCTGGGATACTTGTACGTAACCTGTTTGTATGTGCTACTAGAGTAACTAGACCAATCGATTTAGCAAATAGCGGGCGTGCGTGTGCTATTGGCCCATTAGTGGTAGTCAAATCAACTATATGGTCCTACTAGTATGTGTAGATGTGTATTAGCACTTACACGTATCTGCAGGTGCTTAGAAGTACTATACACATTTGTGTGTTTAATAATTACACGTTAGGTCAAGTGATCCACTAAATCTAATTTTACATAGATAATTTGTAGAATGATTCGACTATGATTTAGACTATAAAATTCGATAAGTAGAAGTAATATTAACTACTTATAAATTATATTCTAGCACTACATAGATTGTTAAATGAATATTTTATTTAACTTAAAATAGTTGTAATTAAATCCCAAAGATATTTAATACCTTTTAGGAAACTCATAGAACATCAAAAATAAAATCTTTAAACCTAAATATGACATGAAGTGTTATACCTTTATTTTCTAAAATCAATAATATTAGGAGTTTACAATCACATCTAAAGTCATAAAAACTCCAACAACACTTAAAGTCATATAATTGCACAAAATCAAATCACACTAAATCGTTCGACTTACTTTGCATGTCCATGCTCTCTTAGGTAAATTCAAATGCAAATGAGTATCCACTTATCTTGTTCATACGTTTCATCTAATACCTACTTAGTGATCAATTGAAAAGAATAGTAAACCCTAGAACTCAATAGCTCTATTTGATTTACTTATTGTTCATTAAGAAACATGTTCTTCCAAAATTGTTCTTTTGAAATAAATAATAAGTAATCATTAACCATGACCTATAGTACTAAAAAAACTAACAACAGTTCTATACATGCTATGTCAACTACTATTTCTTGTGTGCTAATGTGATTGCTATACTTTATTACACCACTTGTACGTGATATAAAATTAACAAACTCTAATAAGAACCTTGTTTGTGGAATCACTCTAAAAGTGCAACACACCCTAAAGAAATCATCACAATTCATTAAACCTAAACCATCTGGGTTAGGTCACGCTTAGAGCGGTTGCATCTCATACTTATGCATTATTGCATCCTTGCCAATTTTTTAAACATCGTCCTTACCGGACGACGATGCTATTTCAGAATTTGAAGTTATTGCGTATCGAAGACCTTGCCTGCATAATCTTGCAGTCAAGAAAGGCAAGTTCATCACTTGCTCATGTCATTTGAGTATCTTTATCAAATTACTTGCAAAGTACTATGATTATCACTATTGCATAAAAACCAAAACCACTATTTTCATAACTATGAATATGACTATGTGGTGGGCAATGGAACCATGGATTGTGTTGATATGGTGGAGGTTCCATTGCAAGGGTTTATATCCATCTAGGATTAAACAACAAATGTCGTCCAGTGATTCTTGTGCCGTAATACCCGTGTTAACCATAAGATCTGGAGTGGGACGGAATAGTCAATTGTATTTCCACCTCTTGTACATCAACGGATGCGCTTTACCGTAGACCCTTGATCCAAGAGAGGACAAGTGGTACCCTTGCTCCAAGAGAGGACAAGTGGTAGGGTGGGGGTCCCTATGAAGTCCCCACGGTTATTGCGGTCTATGATGGGTTGCAGCTGCCAGCGAAGGAGTTCATGGTAGAGACCTGAACTGTTGTCGTGGTCGGGGGCCGTCCTTAATTGGTATAAGAGCACCGGCGAGGACCCAGGGTCGGAGTTTGCAGCAAAGGGTGGGTGTATGAGGTAGCGGAGGAATATGATTGGCTATGACCTTATACCGGGCCTCACACCAAAGGAAGTGTGGACGAGAACTAGACTCGGTTGGCACCAAGGTTAAGATCTCTTATGGGTAAAGCAACACACCTCTGCAGAGTGTAATGAATCGTGACCTGTCACTCCCTGTTCCGGGTTTGGAACTGTGAACGCTGCCGGAAAGGAACTCCATGAAGTTCTAGTAAACCGGTGAAGGCTGGCGGACATAGTTCTTCTGAATAAAAGCAACCTTTTGAAGAAATGGTTATGAAAACCTGCATTGGTATTAGACTTTCTGGTCTAATGCTGTAGCTAGTGCATTAAACACCTCTTTCCTATAATGAACTTGTTGAGTACGCTCGTACTCATCCCACTCTTAAATCCCCTACTTAGATATGGAGGCATCGAAGGAGGATCTACAGTGCAACTCGAAGGCCAAGAAGTCAACAACTACTTCAAGAGACAGGACCCTTTCAGAGGAGTCGGATACCACATCCAACAAGGAGAAAACCTAGTTTAGCCATAGAAGGGAACTAGCTTCCTAAACCTAGCTCCTACTTAGCTAGAATCTATTCTTAGCCTCTATAGCTAGTTAAATACTCTACAAATAGAGTTCGTGATAAGACTAGACTACGAGTCGTTCTTCTGGAGTTTATTTGCAGCTTTACCTCATTGTAAAGTAGGAGGCTATGATGATCTTATGTAATAGAGTCAATGTTGTAATTCTATAGACATGCCTTGGACCCGCATATGTTTCTGTTGTACCACTCTGAGCGATATAATACTAGTGGAACGGTGTTTCATTGGTGTTATATCAGACTTGCATACTACACCATGCAGTGATATGCCGGGTCACCACAGTTGGTATCAGAGCAAATGCTTTGACCCTAGGATTAAAACCCTTTAAAGGAGACCTATAGGATTGGTAGTGTCTATAGGAAGTTGTATTAGCTAAGTCAACTATGCTAAACCAAATATTCTAATGACTTGAGATGGATATTCACTTGAGAATAATCCTGACACACTTGAGTCAACATTTCTTACCTATCTTTCCGAAGTAAAGTTAGCTAATCCCAAACATATAGCACACCATTAAGTCCTTAAAACAATAGATGAGTAGATCACAGTTGGTATACAATACATGGTAGTCCAAAGAGAGGATACAACCATAAGGAAGATATCCTATTGGAAGATGTGTACCAACACATGTTATGGTTAAGTAAAAGTTATTCAGATCTATAATAGGAGAGATAATCAGTGATGAAGATAAGTAAGATATCCTACCAGAATAGGTATACCAAGACAAATAATGGGAAGGTAAAATTCACCCAACTTGTGAAACAACTGATAGCAAGTGATATATATAATTTATATGAGGTAGTATAGACCATGATGAATCAATCATGGGAGGTAAGAAAGAGAGATAGGAATAAAATATGTCTATTTACAGGGTAGAGTTGTTAATCATATATGATTCATCTGAGGATCATTATATGATGAATATCATAAATATTTAGGAGGAGTACAATAAGAAGCCAAGTGCTAAACAATAATGTACGAATTACTTTCCAAAACCATGGGAACTGTGTCAAGTACATCAGAACCCTTGCCATATGAAACAAACACTTGGGAGTATAGGAGCTATATTCCAATTGTTATGTGTTTAGAGTAGCAATGTTAGAACTTAGACATATCATGTGAAGTAGTCCTTAACAAAATGGAAGTTAAGTAGTACTTCCAGAGAAAATTAGGTTAACCTTAACTATCCTAGACCATTTTGTTTCAAGTTTATCTCATTGCAAATGTGCAATTAAGGTAAAGGGTGAGACAAATAGTAGAATCCCATATATTTGTGCTAAGTATCACGATATGAACCTATATTATGTGGTGTTATATACTACACATATCAGCCTGATGTTTCGAGATGTCTTACTCAACTATTTTATTTAGGCTTATGATGGTGTGTATTATAAACACAAAGCTGAATCTTCTTGGATTTTATTGGATTTTCATTGTTTGACTAGATCCATACATAAAGTTTAACTTTGATATGCAAATGCATGTTGTAATATCAAGTTCTTACTTGATGCTATAGATCTAGAGGGTAATGGTATTCGTGTGAGGAAGTGATGAATTCTGAAGCTTCTGAAGACAAGATGAAGGTTCATCAGAAGAAGGAAGCAAAATTGTGGGAAGCAACCACAATACCCTGAAAGAAGTATCAATCAAAACTCATGCTTAGCCTCAACAGAGGAGTACTTTAGTACAGGAGAAGCATGAAGGTGAGAAATATGATGATTATGGTGAAGTAGAAGTAGAACCATAGTCATTATGGAAAAGGGAATGCATGGGAAATCACTTCGGATACTATATTCATAGTGTCAGTTAGTGGTTCTCTTGCAAAATAAACCCTGACAGAAGGAAGATGACCTATGAAACCATAGCAGAGATAAGAAGATCATAGTTGGTATCAGAAGACCACTGTCGTGGTATAGGATCAAAACTGCGAGATAAAGTAGAAGATGTCTCGTCCAGTTGATCAGAACCTATAATAAGATCCAGTTTTAGATAACAAATAGCCATAATTGGTATCATGTAGTCCATCATTGGATTAATTGTACCAAGAAGTTGTAAATAAATAAAATTTTGCCAAACAAATAACAATAACCTATAAGCATTTAGTCGAAGGATTCACATTGGATGTCCACAATTGAGTGGATACACCACAAAAAATTCTTCACAAGACCTTAGAAGAATATAAACCATAAGCTACACCAAGACCAATATTCTAATCCTCATAAGTTCAATAGTTGTAAGAAAAGGAGTTGAAGAACATAAGTAAACTCTAAGGGGTAGAGTAAAGATTGAGTTGGACGTACAATGGCTCAATACTTTAAGCTAGATAGAAGCAGAAGGTCTGAACTGAGAGGAAGTTCGATCTTATTTTCATAAGATTATTGAAAACTACTTTCAAAAGGATGTCAGACCAGAAGCCGAGGTTCATACCTCGAGGAAGTAAGAATTGGCCTATAACTTGAGGAAGTGAGTAAGAGTTACTCAGAAGTACGAAAGCTCAAGTAAGCTAAGCTTAATGAAGTTGGAAGAAGGAAATATCGAAGGCCAAATACTGAAGAAGATTGAACATACCAATATCAAAGACTAATAGAATGATTCCTTTCATGGAACCTAAAGAACACAAAATAGTTATAGGTATCAACTATAAACCATGATTGGATGGACTAAATGAGTCTAATCCATTCTTAGAGGAATAAGCCACCATGACCAATTCCATAGTAAGTACCTTACCAAGTACCATTATTGCACTTTTGGTAGTAAGGAAAAACAAAGACCTATTTACCATTTAGGAGCATGTTATCAAACTAGTCTTCAGTTAAGACTAGCCGCATCAGAAGAAGTCTCAATCATTGAATCTTCAATGAGAAAGGAAGCAAGCTTATAGAGTTGGAAGAAATCAATGAATCAAAGTAAGAACCATGGTTCAGAGACAAATCCTATTGGATTCCAGGAAGAATCTGGACAAGGGATATATTCAATTATATCCAGAAAGTTCACCATGGAGTTCGAGAAAAGATGTAGTCTGCACGACTCAGATCCACACACCGAAACGTGAGAGAGTACAAACTTCGAGGACGAAGTTTAGTTTAAGGGGTAGAGACTGTAATATCCCAGGATTTGGGGTTACAAAAATAGAGGAAAAAGATGTGTGCATTGCATTCATGCATAGAAAATCCGGGGAATTTTCGCGCTTTAAAGTAAAACAGTCACGGTAACTGAAATTTCACTTGACCTTGGTGGAATTGAATAGCTCATCAAGTCAAACGCTATAAACCTCAATGTGACCTTTGTTAAAACCTTGTTTTGGGTAGAGATGATTTGATCTAAGGGGTTAGACCAAATGGAATTAAAACCAACACAATAACATATTAATCAAGGATCAATTGTTTGATCTTATAAAAGATCATAACGTGGTATTCCTTGCCATAACACATGGATATCTATTCAACTTCAAATCAAGTAACAATAAAATGGAGAAGCTATTCTTAACTTATCTTTTCCATGTCCTTTTTACTAAATCAATGTTCCTACCATGATCCACATGGTATAGTTTCAACTCTAATGTTAAACTCATGTCAAGGACATTCACAAAAGTTCTTTATCAAACCTTGACTGTTCCAATCTTGTCGATCCTACTTCAACGAATCCACATCTATTTTTATTGAATCTCAGAGAAAGTGATCGGGGTTCTCTTGCGTTGGTGCAATTGGTTTAGATCATCGACGTTAGTGCGAAAAAATTTGACATGACCTTTGTTGAATTCTTATGTTTTGGAGGGAAATAATTCAAATATGTAAGGCATGAATTTAAATAAGAATTTGAATTGGAATTCTAATCTCAAAATAATAAGTTACATGTCCATCATATTTAATAATACAAAGCAATTATTAATAATTTCAGAAATTATAAATCAAATAAGTGTAAGTAAAATAAGATTGTTTGGTCAAAAACTAAATATTACAAATCATCATACATCCATTGAAATTGTACAACCATTACACAATTATATATTCTCTTTACAAAAGTAATAGAAGATTACAAGGAAATAAAAGAATTCCTAAATCTAAATCTTCTCAATCCTCCATTGATCTCTGTTTTCCTGCTGAGGACAAACAAAGTAAAGCCACACTCAATAAAGTACCACTTGGTTGCATCAAAATAAATATCTACTAGGGATAAGAGCAAACCCAGCCGTATGCTTGCACTTGGAAGCAAGGCAAACCAGTTTGACCACTTGCACTTCAAAGAGACTACGCAGGCAGCTTACTCACTACATGCAACCTATGTGTTGTCACCACCACAAAGAATCGCCCAAAAGATAAAAAAGTAAGGCTACAACAACCTGCCGAATCATTTGTCTCTCCCAGCAGCCAAAGCAGTACCAACCATTCCTTGAGCATATACAAGCATCAACAGCTTAGCTCATGCACAAGAATACTATCCAGTACCAGGATTATCAGCCTTAGAACAGAAAGATAAAAAGATCAGACTATCAGATCCCTAGCAGTCATCTATCCCTCATCCAGTACTCAAACACACCCAGATCCATTAGAAGAATAACAAGAACAGCCAAATCAGCCACAAAAAATCAATTGTTAGATCTTTGGAAATATACAAGCAGCGAGGAGGAGCAGGCTATCCACAAGAAGCAGGTTATTCAGAATCCAGAAGACAAAGCTACTCTACAACAACAGGTTGTTAGGCAACAAGTTAATAATAGCATCTATTCATAGCAGCATATAAGGGAAGAGGGAAATAGTAAAGCATCAACATCTACATGCTCAAGATCAACAGTACTTGGACTGATGATCACTGGCAATAGCCAGGAGCTAGAAATCTTTAGACAGCAACATCTAAGACAATATCTATCCGAACCTATCAGCTTTAAATAAAAAAGAAAGAACAAGAAAATACAAAGTGAATTGTGGATGAAGATTTCTCTCAGTCTGCATAATAATACTCATGCAAGCTCATCACAGAGAATTTGGAAAGCCAAATCTTAGTATCTATCCCTCGAGGAATCTGTGCCTCAGCCTTCGCATCACAGGCAGTGCTAAGAAAGCAAGCATAGCATCGGGTCTTATCAAATAAAACACATTAGAAATTGTATATGAGTGAACAAATAACCAAAACCTACTGATCTGCAACTAGATCGTCTAGGAGATCAAGAGGGGTTACTTTACACACATACCAACACAAAGTTGTGCAATATCTTACAAATATATGATTATGTAGTCCAAAGACCATCTAAACTAGCTTTAAAGTTACCAAGTAATTCCCTGGAATACCACAATAGTAGCCAGCCCTAGAAGTTCATCACCAACAATCTAGACAGGCATAGTTGTATCTGTTCTTATCACATACATGCACTGCGACGCCTTATAAATATATGTGATGACTACAGAACATTATTTTAATAACATGAACTAGATTAGGCAACAAAACCACCACATTAAGCTCAAGTTAAAACTTGGACATTCACAAACATCCTTATAAATATCTGGCAGCAAGCTTATAATAGGAAATGCATCTACAATCATCAAGTAATCAACCACAAATAAATATATATACCACAAACAAGTGTAAACCTGTAAAACCATTTCTATTGCATTATTTATATAAGAATAAGTGCTTGTAATTTGCAGGAATAGATATAGAAATTGTTCCTGCAAGTAAATTATATTACAACATAGATATATCCTCTATGATCACTCATGCACATCACTTACACATGATCTGAGAACTAGTTTGTGTGGAAATCCAAAGTAAGTAGAGACCATTTCTTGTAAAATGGCATCGAGGAACTATTTACCGGATTGCTAAATAAAGAAATACATCTGTTCTATTTTGATAAACACCTACATATGTATATATTAATTAGCAAGAACAAAAGGACATAACCATGAATTTTCGGTTATAAATCCTATAGCTAGAAACATCAGCAAACCAGCAGCATATCATCACAACAATTAACACATAGCACTAGTCGAGTAGATCACCATAACCTGCCTTATGCTCCTAGCACATCATAGAACTAGTAGGAGACTAACCTGTACAGATTTATCAAACACCTAACTAGATAGCACCATCCTATTCCTAGTAGCTCATTATGAAGGGGACCATTTATACACCCAAAAATCCCATGGATTAACACCATAGCTCACTAGCCAGATCACTGAATCATCACCATGTATGAGAGGAAATTGGGGAGAATCAGAGATTACCCTCGCAGCGTGGCCAAGGCAGCAGTGGAGGAAGGCGACTTCGTAGCCATCCGAGAGGAGCCGGGATAGTTGCAGCCTACCACCGCACCATGGTGCGGGAGGCAACAGCTAGTGGCAGCAGCTGAACAACACAATCGAAGGCCGAGATGGTGAGGTCGACGCGGGGAACCAGGAGGTGGTTGTCGGCGTCTGGGTAGTGGAGCTGGTCTCGAGGTTGAGATCTAGGACGTCGGGGTGGAGCAGCACGAGCAGCCAGAGGCGCTGGCGTGGGGGAGTAACGCCGGCAGCCCGATCCGAACCCACGGCTAGGGTTAGACGCGGGCGAGGGCGCGCGAGAGAGGAGACTACACGGTGAAGGGGAACCGGTGGAGAAAACAGGGGCGGACCCTCGCTGACAAGCGGTGGCGGAGGATGTGGCCGGCGGCGGCCGGGATGGCAGGTGGCGACGGCGCATCGCGGGCATGAGAAGCTGCAGGTGGGGAATTTCCAGCTAGAGACAGAAAAACGTGAGAGACAGAGACGCGAGATTAGTCTCGTACGTATATACCTGGGATACTTGTACGTAACCTGTTTGTATGTGCTACTAGAGTAACTAGACCAATCGATTTAGCAAATAGCGGGCGTGCGTGTGCTATTGGCCCATTAGTGGTAGTCAAATCAACTATATGGTCCTACTAGTATGTGTAGATGTGTATTAGCACTTACACGTATCTGCAGGTGCTTAGAAGTACTATACACATTTGTGTGTTTAATAATTACACGTTAGGTCAAGTGATCCACTAAATCTAATTTTACATAGATAATTTGTAGAATGATTCGACTATGATTTAGACTATAAAATTCGATAAGTAGAAGTAATATTAACTACTTATAAATTATATTCTAGCACTACATAGATTGTTAAATGAATATTTTATTTAACTTAAAATAGTTGTAATTAAATCCCAAAGATATTTAATACCTTTTAGGAAACTCATAGAACATCAAAAATAAAATCTTTAAACCTAAATATGACATGAAGTGTTATACCTTTATTTTCTAAAATCAATAATATTAGGAGTTTACAATCACATCTAAAGTCATAAAAACTCCAACAACACTTAAAGTCATATAATTGCACAAAATCAAATCACACTAAATCGTTCGACTTACTTTGCATGTCCATGCTCTCTTAGGTAAATTCAAATGCAAATGAGTATCCACTTATCTTGTTCATACGTTTCATCTAATACCTACTTAGTGATCAATTGAAAAGAATAGTAAACCCTAGAACTCAATAGCTCTATTTGATTTACTTATTGTTCATTAAGAAACATGTTCTTCCAAAATTGTTCTTTTGAAATAAATAATAAGTAATCATTAACCATGACCTATAGTACTAAAAAAACTAACAACAGTTCTATACATGCTATGTCAACTACTATTTCTTGTGTGCTAATGTGATTGCTATACTTTATTACACCACTTGTACGTGATATAAAATTAACAAACTCTAATAAGAACCTTGTTTGTGGAATCACTCTAAAAGTGCAACACACCCTAAAGAAATCATCACAATTCATTAAACCTAAACCATCTGGGTTAGGTCACGCTTAGAGCGGTTGCATCTCATACTTATGCATTATTGCATCCTTGCCAATTTTTTAAACATCGTCCTTACCGGACGATGATGCTATTTCAGAATTTGGAGTTATTGCGTATCGAAGACCTTGCCTGCATAATCTTGCAGTCAAGAAAGGCAAGTTCATCACTTGCTCATGTCATTTGAGTATCTTTATCAAATTACTTGCAAAGTACTATGATTATCACTATTGCATAAAAACCAAAACCACTATTTTCATAACTATGAATATGACTATGTGGTGGGCAATGGAACCATGGATTGTGTTGATATGGTGGAGGTTCCATTGCAAGGGTTTATATCCATCTAGGATTAAACAACAAATGTCGTCCAGTGATTCTTGTGCCGTAATACCCGTGTTAACCATAAGATCTGGAGTGGGACGGAATAGTCAATTGTATTTCCACCTCTTGTACATCAATGGATGCGCTTTACTGTAGACCCTTGATCCAAGAGAGGACAAGTGGTACCCTTGCTCCAAGAGAGGACAAGTGGTAGGGTGGGGGTCCCGATGAAGTCCCCACGGTTATTGCGGTCTATGATGGGTTGCAGCTGCCGGCGAATGAGTTCATGGTAGAGACCTGAACTGTTGTCGTGGTCGGGGGCCGTCCTTAATTGGTATAAAAGCACCGGCGAGGACCCAGGGTCGGAGTTTGCAGCAAAGGGTGGGTGTATGAGGTAGCGGAGGAATATGATTGGCTATGACCTCATACCGGGCCTCACACCAAAGGAAGTGTGGACGAGAACTAGACTCGGTTGGCACCAAGGTTAAGATCTCTTATGGGTAAAGCAACACACCTCTGCAGAGTGTAATGAATCGTGACCTGTCACTCCCTGTTCCGGGTTTGGAACTGCGAACGCTGCCCGAAAGGAACTCCACGAAGTTCTAGTAAACCGGTGAAGGCTGGCGGACATAGTTCTTCTGAATAAAAGCAACCTTTTGAAGAAATGGTTATGAAAACCTGCATTGGTATTAGACTTTCTGTTCTAATGCTGTAGCTAGTGCATTAAACACCTCTTTCCTATAATGAACTTGTTGAGTACGCTCGTACTCATCCCACTCTTAAATCCCCTGCTTAGATATGCAGGCATCGAAGGAGGATCTACAGTGCAACTCGAAGGCCAAGAAGTCAACAACTACTTCAAGAGACAGGACCCTTTGAGAGGAGTCGGATACCACATCCAACAAGGAGAAAACCTAGTTTAGCCATAGAAGGGAACTAGCTTCCTAAACCTAGCTCCTACTTAGCTAGAATCTATTCTTAGTCTCTATAGCTAGTTAAATACTCTACAAATAGAGTTCGTGATAAGACTAGACTACGAGTCGTTCTTCTGGAGTTTATTTGCAGCTTTACCTCATTGTAAAGTAGGAGGCTATGATGATCTTATGTAATAGAGTCAATGTTGTAATTCTATAGACATGCCTTGGACCCGCATATGTTTCTGTTGTACCACTCTGAGCGATATAATACTAGTGGAACGGTGTTTCATTGGTGTTATATCAGACTTGCATACTACACCATGCAGTGGTATGCCGGGTCACCACAAAGGAGCTGAGTCCCACCCAGTCGGACTAGCCAGGCCCAGTCGGACCATGATACGTCTCCAACGTATCCATAATTTCTGATGTTCTATGCTTGTTTTATGACAATACCTACATGTTTTGCTCACACTTTATAATGTTTTTATGCGTTTTCCGGAACTAACCTATTGATACGTCTCCGACGTATCGATAATTTCTTGTTTTACATGCTTGTTTTATGACATTACTTACATGTTTTGTTCACACTTTATGTCATTTTTATGCGTTTTTCCGGAACTAACCTATTGACGAGATGCCGAAGTGCCAGTTCCTGTTTTCTGCTGTTTTTGGTTTCAGAAATCCTAGTAAGGAAATATTCTCGGAATTGGACGAAATCAACCCCCAAGATCTTAAAATCCCACGAAGCTTCCAGAACACCCGAGAGCCACCAGAGGGGAGCCCTGGGGGCCCCACACGCCATCCTGGCGCGGCCAGAGGGGGGGCCGCGCCCCCCTAGTGTGTCACCGCCTCGTCAGCCCTCCGACTCCGCCTCTTCGCCTATTTAAAGGTCCCTGACCAAAATCTTCGATACGGAAAAACCACGGTACGAGAAACCATCCAGAGCCACCGCCATCGCGAAGCCAAGATCTGGGGGACAGAACTCTCTGTTCCGGCACGCCGCGGGGACGGGGAAGTGCCCCCGGAAGGCTCCTCCATCGACACCACCGCCATCTTCATCACCGATGTTGTCTCCCATGAGGAGGGAGTAGTTCTCCATCGAGGCTAAGGGCTGTACCGGTAGCTATGTGGTTAATCTCTCTCCTATGTACTTCAATACAACGATCTCATGAGCTGCCTTACATGATTGAGATTCATATGAGTTTTGTATCACTATTCATCTATGTGCTACTCTAGTGATGTTATTAAAGTAGTCTATTCCTCCTGCACGGTGTAATGGTGACAGTGTGTGCATCGTGTAGTACTTGGCGTAGGTTATGATTGTAATCTCTTGTAGATTATGAAGTTAACTATTGCTATGATAGTGTTGATGTGATCTATGCCTCCTTCATAGTGTGATGGTGAAAGTGTGCATGCTATGTTAGTTCTCGGTGTAATTGTGTTGATCTATCTTGCACTCTAAGGTTATTTAAATATGAATATCGAATATTGTGGAGCTTGATAACTCCGGCATTGAGGGTTCGTGTAATCCTACACAATTAGTGGTCTTCATCATCCAACAAGAGAGTGTAGAGTATAGCATTTATCTATTTATTCTGTTATGTGATCAATGTTGAGAGTGTCCACTAGTGAAAGTATAATCCCTAGGCCTTGTTCCCAAATACTGCAATCATCGCTTGTTTACTGTTTTACTGCATCTGTACTGCCTGCAATATTACCACCATCAACTGACGTGGGCATTACCCTTCGAGTAACCAGCGTTGCCCTATCCGGTATTGACTAATTGGAGGCCCATGAAGATACCTGAAGGCGTGATGGGCCGCTAGGTCGGCGTACCAGAAGATTCCTTGACGGGCAAGACAAGGAAGTGAACAAACAAGGAAAGATTGGATCTGAACTACTGTAAATCTAGTCGTATTCGGTTAGACCTCTTGAGACCTGGCCTCCTATATAAAGGCCAGGAGAGGGGCTGCCGAGGGACACAATCAATCTTAGCAATCTTAGCCAGGAAAAGCTTAGAGCTAGGTAACCCTAGCAATAGCAATCTCGACTAGATCTCAGCCGAACTATTCGGCACCCTATTGTAACCCATTGTTATCATAATCAAAGAACAGACAGGCATGACGTAAGGGTTTTACCTCATCGAGGGCCCCGAACCTGGGTAGATCGCTCTCCCCGCTTGTCTGTGAACCGATGTCTCGTGTCAGCCTACAGGATTCCATCAACCCTAAGCCCCTATCAGAGGGCATTGGCGAGGAGTACCCTCGACAATTGGCGCCGTCTGTGGGAAACCTGTCGGCACAAGATCGGACATCGGCTGAACCCGTCATGTCATCGGCAGCTTCATCAGCACCATCATCGCCTCATCTGGGAAGCCCGATCCGTTTTGGCTCCTACGAATTCACTCCGCACAGCGAATCATCTCGCTCGACCTTCTCTGGTCTACAAGGCAACATGGAGATGGCTTTCGGGAGCGTCCACTACAACGTCAACTCTGAAGGAATTCTTCGGTTGCTGGAATCTCCTATCTCCAGATCGACGAGTCCAAGCGCATCGTCGACACCCGACCTTTCGGCTGGCCTGACAAGCCCGTCGAGTCTGTCCACGCCATCGACTCCTCGTTCGGCGTCTTCCATGTCGGTCGGATTTGATGACCCCGTGCCCTCGGAGCTGACCTCGTACTACTGCATGAACTGCGACACCAGGCATGGACTAGGGTCAAGCGACACGCCATTCATCTGCAACGCTTACTATTCATCGGGAGAGGACAGCATCGGCAGCATCGCCCGAGGAGACACCCGAAGAGCGGCGCCCCTCCAAGTTTACGTCGCTAATAGGGGAGACGGAGATCGCACCCCCCGCTCCAGCAGGCGGGCTAGTTTTGAGAATAGCGCCAGCAATGATAATAGCGACCACACCATTACAGAAGAGGAGTGGGCAACGGCCAAGGCAGCCGTACTCAACAACACACCGCTTTCGGCGGGAACCACGGTTGGCACACTCAATGCTTACCGCTCCATATTGGAGAAAAATCGGGAGCGCCTGTCTAAGGAGCAAGCCACCCTCGAGAGACGCCTATCCGCGGCAGACCGGTCCAGCGAGCGACGAAGGGGCTCGCAGGGGAGTGCCGCTCGAAGTACCCACGGAGGAGGCAAACATCAATCGAGACTGTCCAGGCTTCCGGAAGATGATGCAAGGGAGATAACATCAAACCTGACCAAGTCTTTTATGACCACGGACACCGCGGGCATGCCACGGCCAAAAACCATCGTAGGAGCAACAGCCAATCTTGCAGCATACCTCATTAACCAGCGTCCCGAAGGATCCATGGCTCAGGCCCACCGCGGCGCTTTGGAAAGTCTTGCGATATTGGGACATAATCTAGTTCCACCAAAAGAAAAGACCTTGCAGGCCAGCGGTTCGAAACATCGCGCGAGAGATGCTCGGGATGAAATTACACAGAGCAGGATCGACAAAGCGAGGCGACGACGCGCCACCAGGGAAGAATTTGACAGTGATTCTTCGGATGAGACCCAGGAGAACGACGGCGAGCTTAGAGGAGCCGATTGTTTGAGTTACAAAATTCGGGAGGCGATGCCACCCAAGAAGTTCAAACCCACACCTACCGACGCCGCCAAATATGATGGGCAGCAGGAGCCAAGATCCTGGATAGAGGACTATCTGCAGACAGTAATTCTGCAAAAAGGGAATCAGATAGCAGCAATGCAATGCCTGCAGCTTTACCTAAAGGACTCAGCACGAGCCTGGCTCAGAGGACTGCCGAAGGGTTCCATCAAGTCATGGGACGACCTAGTGGAAGCCTTCGTCGCTAACTTTCAAGCAACCTACAAAAGGCCCGTCGGGATCGAGGAGTTACGGCACTGTCAGCAAAAGCAGAAGGAGTCGATGCGCGCATATATCGGGAGGTTCACCAAACTCCTGAATCCTGCGGAAGACGTATCTGTCGACAGAGCAATCGATGCTTTCAGTGATGGCATCCGACGTGAAAGCTATATAGAAGAACTTGGGCGCAAGAAGCCGAAAACCATAACCAAGTTAATGGAAATCGCCAACAGCTGGGCCGATGGTGAAGACAATGTCCGGAAGCCACGACAACGCAGTGACGACGAAGAGGATGACCAGCCGAAGCATGATTCGGGTGGTCGAAGGGATCGGAACAAGAGAAGGAAGAACCGCAGTTACGAGGACAATAACTTGGTGGCCGCAGGTTACTCTGATCGGCAGGATGATCGGTACGACGACAGGCGAGATGATCGACAGGATGGTAATCGGAACAACTCTGGGAACCGTGGCAACTACAAACCATGACAACAGAGAACTCCCAAATTGCCTTACGCTGAACAGATCAACGCCCCTTGCTACCTGCATTCATATACCGATTCCAAGGATGGTAAAGTAAAGTCTAGCCACCTGCTCAGGGACTGTCGGCAGTTCCTCGATATGCATAAACTCATCCAGCAGGCAGGCCAGCAACAGCTACCACCACCACCACCGCCACCCCCGTCACAACATCAAGTCCAACAAGCACAACCTCATCAACCCAATGAGGCGTTTCCACCACCACGTGGGCAAATGAGTATGATCCACAGGACAGGTGTTTCAAGGAGAGATATGAAGAAGCTCACCCGAGAAATCAACCTGGCAGAAAGTGTTATGGCGAACATTCCTGAATATGTCGAGTGGTCGTCTCAGGAAATCACGTTTAGTCGAATGGACCACCCGATGACTATACCAAAACCAGGGCACGCCGCCCTAGTGGTCGAAGCACAGATAGGAGGGTTCAAGATGAGCAAAGTCTTTATGGATGGAGGAAGTGGACTCAACTTGATATTCCTTGACACAATTCAAAGTATGGGGATCACCATGAGAATGTTGGAAGACTCAGACACCCGCTTCCATGGGATACTCCCTACTTCACCAGCGCACTCTCTTGGCAAAGCATACCTGAACGTCGTCTTCGGCAAACCCGACAATTTCAGGAAGGAGAAGATCGAGTTTGAAGTCGTGAACTGGGAATCACAGTATCACGCCATACTCGGGAGACCAGCTTATGCCAAGTTCATGGCTGTGCCGCACTATGCATACCTCAAGCTGAAGATGCCGGGGAACAACGGGACAAACATCACAGTCTACGGAAGCTTCTCGCGCTCGGACAATTGTGATCGTGACTTTCAAAGGATTGCTGCAAAGTTTGGGCCACGGCGAGAGACTGTCGACCCCCCGCCCAGATTGACGATACAAGAAATCAAGGAGGAAAAACTCGACAGGGAAACCAAGAAGAAGCCAACTCCTGAAGCCCCAGCAGCAAAAGCATCGGCGGAAAAAGTTTCAGCAGTGGCCAAAGCAGAAGATGTAGGGGGCGGCAAGATGCTAACAATCGCTGCCCAGGCACCTGGCGAAATCAATAGCGCTGCCACCAGCATGGCGAAGAAATCGGAAGATGCTTCTGAAGAAGAGAAGAACCCCTTCCTTGATAAAACACTCCCTTAGTTTTTAAATTTTTTCCTTTACTTTACACAGGGCCTCTTGTTTTCGCCCTCTAGTTTCGTATTTACCTTATCAATAAGCACTTAAGTTTCGATTCTTGTTAAAGTATTGCAGTAATCTAAAGCATCTATGACCGTGCCGCTGCCAAGTAACGGCATAACATAACGCGCGGCAGAAGATAGCACCCAGGGCAAAAGCCTCTACGAGCACTGCAAAGAAGAATGAGGACATTAATCCTTCCCTCTGCTTCAGATGCCTCTACGAGTGCCGTACAAAGCAAGAGTTTGGAAAACTTATACACAACCCACACTCGATATTTCACTTATGGAAATATCAGAGAGCAACGGGCCCATCGGCAGAATCATTACACCTGAAATATTTGGGAATGACTGTCGAAATTTACAATCGGTTGAAAGCAAAGTTGCGCATACAACAGGTTTAGCAAAACCTGCAACACGAGCTGATCACTCATAATGATTTGCTGACCAACTAATACACATACACTCAACGGGCAATTAAGCTTTGCTCCTTTGAATATTTGCCAACGGCATGGTAAAAGTACATATTAATGTATTAACCAGATAAAAAAAGTTTCGGCTCAACAATCCTAACACTCGGATGGACTAGCCAATACAATTTACAAAAGTAACTTTACACCTTCACATCAACCTTGCGGAGTTTCCCTTTCCTCAGGTACCTTTGACTCCTCCTCAAGCCTGTCGACAATTATATGGGCGGGTGCTAAAACCTTCGGGTACAATTCTTCAAAATCACCGGTTGCATTGGCGATAGATAACAAGCAAGCTGAAGGATAATGAGCAAGCACAAGGGCAAGCGTACACTTGGCCCCTGCAAAAACTTGAGCTCTTACTAGCTCCCGAACCTTCTTGGCATTTCCAAACTCAGACATCAAAGTCAAAAGAGTAGGGGGAACTGCATTCAAAGGAAACATCGTCTTCCAAACTACCCTCATAGCTTTGTAGCACTTGTCGTAGAACTGGTGGACCTGTTGCACTCGATCCTGAAATTTGACGACAGCTGAGGCCTTCGAGTGTTCCCGCCAGAAAATCTCTTCGGATGAGGAAAGCTGAGTCAAAGCATGCACTCGCTCGTGTATCCGCTTGTTCTCTTCCGCATGGTTCAGAGCTATGGCTGGCAAAACAATCAGTAAAGACTCAGACAAGAAGTTGCTAGCAAACAGGCAAAGGGATCAGGAAACTTACAGTTTAAACTTTCGGTAGCCTTATGCAGCTCGCTAAGAATGTACCGCTCCACGTCGGCTGCAATCTCGATCTTTTTATTGACAATGGCAGCTAAGGCATAAGTGTTGCGTAAGTCCTTTTCCATCTGCATGACCCGGTCCTTCATACGCTGGATCCGATCACTTTCAGGAAGGGCACCCGACGAGTCGTCAACAAACGAGGGCACTGGGAAGACCTGCAGAAAATACCGTTATAAAGGGATGATCGATATGGTACAGCCGAACATCCAAAATAACTCCCATCGGGAGAAGTGCAAGAAAGTGATATCATAACAAAAGTGTGCCAACAACACTGCTAGCACGGAGTTTATTACAATGTGGTGACCCGGCATACCACTGCATGCTGTAGTATGCAAGTCTGATATAACACCAATGAAACACCGTTCCACGAGTATTATATTGCTCAGAGTGGTACAACAGAAACATATGCGGGTCCAAGGAATGTCTATAGAATTACATACAGACTCTGTTACATAAGATCATCACAGCCTCCTACTTTACAATGAGGTAAATCTGCAAATAAACTCCAGAAGAACGACTCGTAGTCTAGTCTTATCACGGACTCTATTTATAGAGTATTTAACTATCTACAGAGGCTATGAATAGATTCTAGCTAAATAGGAGCTAGGTTCAGGAAGCTAGTTCCCCTCTATGGCTAAACTAGGTTTTCTCCTTGTTGGATGTGGTATCTGACTCCTCTGACAGGGTCCTGTCTCTTGAAGTAGTTGTTGACTCCTTGGTCTTCGAGTTGCGCTGTAGATCCTCCTTCGATGCATCCATATCTAAGCAGGGGATTTAAGAGTGGGATGAGTACGAGCGTACTCAACAAGTTCATTATAGGAAAGAGGTGTTTAATGCACTAGCTACGGCATTAGACCAGAAAGTCTAATACCAATGCAAGTTTTCATAACCATTTCTTCAAAAGGTTGCTTTTATTCAGAAGAACTATGTCCGTCAGCCTTCACCGGTTTACTAGAACTTCATGGAGCTCCTTTCCGGCCGCGTTCGCAGTTCCATATCCCGGAACAGGGAGTGACAGGTCACGGTTCTTTACACTCTGCAGAGGTGTGTTGCTTTACCCATAAGAGATCTTAACCTTGGTGCCAACCGGGAATGACCCGTCCACACTTCCTATGGTGTGAGGCCCGGTATAAGGTCTAGCCAATCATGTTCCTCCGCTACCTCGAACACCCACCCGTTGTTGCATGCCCCGGCCCTGGGTCCACGCCGGTCCCATTATTCCTGTAGATTTCAAGGTGGACCCCAACCACGATGACAGTGCTGGGCTCTACCATACACTCCTACGCCGGTAGCTGCAACCCATCATAGACCGCAATACCGTGGGGACTTAGGACTCCCCAGCCTCACCGCTTGCTCCTTCGGGCGACAAGTGTACTACGGACTATGCCATGGGGACTTAGGACTCCCCAGCCTCACCGCTTTCCCCCTTGGATTACAAGTGTACTACGGTAAAGCGCATCCGTTGATGAACGAGAGGTGGAAACACTTTTGACTATTCCGTCCCACTCCGGATCTTATGGTTAACACGGTTATTACGGCACAAGAATCACTGGCGACATTTGTTGTTTAATCCTAGATGGATATAAACCCTTGCAATGGAACCTCCACCATGTCAACACAATCCATGGTTCCATTGCCCACCACATAGTCATATTCATAGTTATGAAAGTAGTGGTTTTGGTTTTTATGCGATAGTGATAACCATAGTACTTTGCAAGTAATTTGATAGAAATACTCAATTGACATGAGCAAGTGATGAACTTGCCTTTCTTGACTGCAAGATTATGCAGCCAAGGTCTTCGATACGCAATAACTCCAAATTTTGAAATTGCATCATCGTCCGGTAAGGACGATGTTTAAAAGATTGACAAGGATGCAATAATGCATAAGTATGAGATGCAATAGCTCTAAGCGTGATCTAACCCCGATGATTTAGGATCAGTGAGTTGTAATGATTGGTTCAGGGTGTGTTACACTTTTAGGGTGATTCACAAACAAGGTTCTTATTCAGGTGTGATTACTTGGTATTATAAACAGGTAGATAATAAAGCATAATAATCAATTGATCACAAAGAGAATGATTATTGACATAATGTTAACAAGTAAGGAACAGTGGTCAGTTTTAGTACTATATGGCATGGTTAATGATTGTTTATCCTATACTTTAAAAGAATAACTTTTGAAGAACATGTAATTTGATAAAGAACAAGTATGGTAATTAGGTTTGTGGGTTGCTATAATTTATTCTGGTTCCAAGTAGTTTCTGGAGTAAGTATAAGATGGATCACAACATAGTTGGATTCATCAGCAACTAGGGCTTGTAAGGTTGAGATAAGCCTAAGCATCCTAAGCAATTCATTATACATGGTTGTTGTCAAGGTTGGTTTATCTTGCTAGTGATAGCTGGCTAGGGTTTATAGGTCCTTATAAGCAGGGTTGATGATGATTCCTTATTTTCTTCAAAAGAATAACTTTTGAAGCATACTTCTTAATTAATAAGAAGTATATCAATTAGGGTTGAAGTGGTCTAGGTTTTACTGTTGGTTCTATTAAGTAAGGATTAATTGGCTCCTGAATAGGATGGTTGATAAATATCCAATACTAGTAGGGTTTAGTGGAATATGGTTAGGTAATGCTCAGGTTTTGGCATAGTTGCCCCTGAGGTTCATCACATTGGTGTGATGCTAAGTAGGAATGAATATGGATGATGGCTTTGGTAATAGGATCTAGGGTTTACACTTGGTTCACCCTACTTTGATTATCTAGGTTTGATGAAGATGAACACATGGGATATCCATATATTAGTGATAGGTCTTCTACATTTTATGTGGTCAGGACAGGTATTTACTTTCTACTAGGGTTCTATGCTTTGAACGAAGGTACCATGATCACATGTTCTAACCTAGGGTTTAGGTTAGAAGCAATTTAGGGTTCACATGTAATAATGGAACTAGGGTTCCTAATTAATTTAGGGTTTTAGGATTTCACATGAAATGATATGGTTGTATCATCATTCCCTATGGAATTTAGGGTTTGCTATTTATCATTTAATTCTATGATTAATAACTTCATGTTAAAGTTGAAGTTATTAATAACTTGGAAAATAAAATAATATGGAATTTGGTATATTATTATTTTTAAACAATTTATAATTAAGGTAATTATTATTTAGGGTTTTAAATCCTCCTAATAAGGATTTAATAAGTTAATAGAAAGGGAAAATTAATTTTAATGTTTTCCTTATTTACTTACTGGTTTTTATTTATTTTATGAAGTTTTCCTAATTATTGAATTTTAACTGAATTTAGAATTAAAATTAAAGGCTTAAATATCAAGTATTAAATAATTAAATTTTTATTAAAAATAAAAATTTCATTTTATATTTTTATTGGATAGAGATTTCTTTTCTAAGAATTTTAATATCTTATTTATATTTTTCTGACTTAATATGAATTTTATACAAATTTGCAAAGTTGCAGTAATTATTGAATTGAAATTTAAAAGGAAATAACTAAATACACCCGGCTAACCTACCCACCCAGTCACTGACTAGTGGGGCTGCTGCCAGGTCAGCTGCCACGTGTGGCTGACCAGGTCAAAATAGGTGAGATGGCCGGGGAAGCTCCTGGCCGGCGGGATTCGGCGACGGCGCCGCCGTTCCCGGGCTCGGGCGGACGATTCACTAGCACCAATCGAACGAGCACCCCACCGTGAGCATTACGGTACTAGCGCCGCCCCTATTTGGTCACCGGAGCAAGCTCAACGGCGAGGTACTGCGGCGGCGGACACGGGCGAGCGGCGTGGCGACGATGCAGGGCGTAATCAAGCGAAGCGAGGGTACTGGGAGGCTCGTGAGCTCACCAGGAACGCAGTGGTGAGGTCGGCGAGGCGAGGGGAGGTCTATGGCGACGGCGAACGGCGACGGTTGATGGTGACCGGCGAGGCAGTGAGTCGCAATTCGAGGTCCTCGAGGCTTCCCGGCAAGCGTGCGTCGACGAGGAGGTTGCTGGGGGCTTGGCGGAGCTCCAGGGCTTCTCAGTGTGGCTCGGCGATGCTTCAATCGACGACGACGAACAAGACCGGCGAGCTAGGTTTTCCGTCTGTGAGGAATTCGAGCGGAGGAGGAAGGAAACGGAGCTCATTTGTCGACCTGGGTTACTTATAGGACTCCAGAGGCGAGCCTCGTCACGGTTTGGAGCAAGGGGAGGTCGACAGCACGACGGGGAAGACGAGCACGGCGTCGCCGTGGCCTCCAGCGCATGGAGGGAATGAGGACGACCCCCCTCCATTCTTTTTTTAACGAACAGGTATTTTGGGCTGAGGTGGGCTGTGCTTTAGGCTGGACCTTGGGCTGCCTGGTGGGCTGTGTTGCTGGACTCCTGCTGGGCTCGGTGCGGTAGGTAAGGTCCAGGTAGGCCTTCTTCCCTTATTTCTTTTATTCATTTTCTGTTTTATTCCTTGTTTTGAATTCTGGTTTTAATTCAAATTTTAATTGCAAGTTTCTTACTTTGTTATTTCCATTAAGTTGTATAGCAGTGATTGTTAAACCATTCTTTCCTTTTGGAACAAGTATTTATATTTGAATTATATTACATACTTGTGTTTTATTCAAAATGGCAAATGAGCATGAATTTATATCCTCATTTTATTTTTATGTTTTTCTTGTGTATCAATCTGTTTGAAGTATTAGAGTTGATACTTTGAACTCAATTTATTTCAGAGATTGATATTAGGGCTTGGTTTCTATTTGAGGATTTTGTCACTAGCATATGATTTCATGTGAGCACATATTTATTAGAGTTTTATCATTTCTAGTATAACCCCTTTGTTAAGGTTAATACTATCACTACATTTGAAAGTATCTCAGTAGGGATTGTTTCCATCATGGTTTATCTTGTTTACAAAGATAAATGGTTGATCACTACACATATGGTTTAATTATAGGACTTAGCATTAGGTGGCTCTTATGTTTTATAATTGAAACATTGGATTTAATCAATGAACCATCATGGTTCAAATGCTATTTACCTAATGACACATGGGTTGAATCTTAATGGTGGTTTAGGTTTTATTTGTGATCCAAGTGATACTCAAACTAGGTTTGAGATTTAATTCTAGGGTGTAGAGATGAGATGACACCATATTGCATGTGATAGGGTTTAATCTCCCCTAACCATGATAAGGTGGTTACTTGCTTAATATTTCATGTGCTTCTCTAATTACTAAGGATTTGGGAATTGGTTTTATCTTCTACCAATTAACTTCTATTAGTATTCTCAATTCTACCATTAAAGTAACTACATTAGTTATAGTTCTTTTTATAGTTAACTTTGGTCATATGGATGGATGGTTTCTCACCATTTAGAGTAGAGAGTTTGACTCTAAAGGTTTTCTTGTGGTTCTTAAATGAAGAATAGGTGGAATGTAGTTGTGGTAGAATTCTACTTATGATCACTAAGTGGTTCACAAGTTAAGGTTGGGATGTAAGCCTAGGGTTGCTTCCTAGTTACCTCCCTATGATTTCATGTGATGAATGATATCTACTTATCCTATTAGGGTTTAACTTATCCTCACATATCTCAAGGGCATGATCATGGTTTAGGCATGATCAACTTGTTCTTAATATCTTTACCTCAAGTTCTTAGGGTTTATGATCATTACTCAATTTATAATGATCAAGGTTTGGCTTCCTAAGGTATCTCTCCTGAGTGAAGTTTCTTACTTCTAAGATCAACTATTGTCTTGATTAACTAAGGTATAATATCTCTCTTATAGTTTCTTGGGTGAACATGGCTGTGGTTATTTCAATAAGTTATATCCCAGGAAAATGCCTGAGATATTCTGTTAGGGTTCTACTTAGACAATGTTGATATTATCATCTGGGTATATGGATAGTTCTTTCCTTCAAACTCAAGTGTTGCCTCAACTAACTTGAGTGTAGTACCAAAGCTTGAGCTCTCTCATATAGGAATGGTGATTCTAGGGTTTATGGGGTATTCACAATATCTCATTAGGTATTTAGTCTAAAACTCCACTTGGCTATCTTGGTTGAATTAATCTCCTCCTTTCCTTATCAATCCATGGATATAATCTTATTCCATGTGATATTAGGTTGTCTCACCACTCCAAGATGAAATGGTTAATCTCCTAATACTTTAGTTCAAAGGTTGTCCTTTATTCTTAAATAGGTAAAGCTAGGATTAGTATGAATGGCCTCTCTCATTTGGGAAGGACCTCAACATTAACCTAAGTTTAGGCTCCATAGAGAATGATGTGATCATCAATATCTAGGTTTAACATAATTGGGTTATCTCTCTAGGGATGGTCTGGAATAATATCCTAGGGTTTCTCTTGAAGATAATGTTTTGATTACTTGGATGCATATCCAAGGTTTAACTCAAGGTTTATTAATGTTCCTCTAATAATTAAAATAGAACTCTCACCTCTCTAGGTTTGATGCTTAACTATTTGGAATAGAGAAGAATGTGTATTACTAGAGTTGATCTCCTTGTCATGTTTCCAAGAATGAAGTAAAATAAATACCATGAGGTTCATGATAGGATCATGGATTAGTTTAAGACATGGAGAAGATAAGTGAAGAATAGTTTCTCCAATTATTGTTACTTGATTTCCAATTAAATGGATGTTCATATGTTATGGCTAGGAATATCATGTTGTGATCTTTAATAAGATCAGGTGGTTGATCATTGAGTAAAGTGTTGTTGTGTTGATTATTAGTTCCATTTGATCTAACCCCTTAGATCAAATTATCTCTACCCAAAACAAGGTTTTAACAAAGTCACATTGAGGTTTATAGCGCTTGACTTGATGAGCTACTTCAATTCCACCAAGGTCAAGTGAAACTTCAGTTACTGTGACTGTTTTACTTTAAAGCGCGAAAATTCCCCAGATTTTCTATGCATGAATGCAATGCACACATCTGTTTCCTCTATTTTTGTAACCCCATTACCTGGGATATTACATGCAAGCATAGGTTTTGCGGCAGAACAATGTTTCGCATCAGCTCAAGGCACAAGTTTGTTACAAGAATCAAGGGAATTGTGTCTGGGTCGATAAACTGGGTCCAGCCGACGACTTCCTTGATGAAACTAGTTCAAGGAGCTGACGGGCACAAGTAAGAGCAGACGCCTTAAAGGTGCTCAAATCAACAAGCTGCCCATCTCGCTCTTTCGGAAGCCCCTTAGTCATTTCCTCGATGTCACCCTTAAAGCCGTAACCCATCATAAGCTGGAAGGCAAGGACAGCACCAAAAGTGCGCGATGTACGCTTGAATACCTCGATAACCTCCTTGGTGTCAACCGCGAAGGTATCGATCAGCTGTCCCAGGGTCTTCTCTTGCTTGATCTTGGGGAAGATCATCGAGTGCATCCACACCAAGGCACCCTTCCCCTTCACAAGAAGTTCTTGTGTAAGCTGGTGAGAAGCAAGAATCGTTGATACAGCATTCGCTGGGGAGTTATTTGGAACTCTTTCCAGGGCATCGACAGGGATGTTCGCTGCCTCTGCAGTAGAAAGGAGGGAAAAATTCAGTCATTGACAAAAAGTTCGAATCCATAAGTACGTCATTCGACGGAAGTATGTCAGAAATTACCAAGCAAAGCCAAAGAAGAATGACAAAGGACTTCATCCTTTTCGGCTGCCCGAGCTTCAGCCGCCAGCCTGGATGCTTCTTCCTCCTTTAGCTTCTCTTTCAGCCTGGCTAGTTCCTCCTTCGGAGAATCGATCTCTTGGCGAGCCGTAGTAGCTATCTTGACTGCGCCATCCAATTTCGAGGAAGAGGATTCGACTTCCTCTTGTAGCCGAGCCTTGTCAGCTTCTAGAGAAGTGAATCGGGAGGCAAAAGCTTCCAGAGAAGAAATAACGCCTCGCAGGTCCTTAAGAGAGAAAGAAAAACAATTAAACAAGGCACGCTCCAAGAAATCTGTATTGCAATCAGAAGAGGACTTACAGAAAAAGGAGTCGCAGTGGCAGCAGTTGGAGAAATATCCTTTCCTTTGGAAAGGGAAGAAGCAGTCGATGCTTGGGCCATGGGGGCAGCCTTAGGAGCTGAAGCTTCGGAAGCCACCACGACCGGCGAGGCAGCATCAGATTTGGATTTTTTAGGCAGAGGCTCGATAAAGCCCTCGTCGCTGCCAAGGTGAATGATCGACTATGATTATAAAAGGGGTATGAAAACTAAAAAGGCAAAGTATAACTTTTGGAAAGGAACTACTTACATGTCGAAGAGATCATCTTCATCGGCAAAGCCGCCGATTGATCTCTTCACAGGTGAAGCTCTGGCCCCTTCCGCAGCTGCATCAACAAAAGTATCACGATCAGTGTCGTCATTACGCACTGATCCATTTGCGACACAAGTGTTATCAGCTGAGGAGGGAAGGTCAGTGTGGGCAACTTCGAGATCCATCGGACCATTATATTCATCCTCTAGACCTGTTTGCTCGGTGGTGTGAAAATCTACGGGGATTGAGGAGCCTCTCCCCTCAGAAGTATCATCCAGTGAATCACATGTATTTTCAGAAGCCATGGGGATCTGGCGAAGAAAAATAACAAGTAAGAAAAAAGGTAATTATATCGGCTAAGAAAAAGGTGTAGTAGAGATGTGAAGAAAGAAAAATACCCCTGATGGTGGGTGATCAGCGTCAAGGGGAGCATAAGAAGAGATCAGCGGAATCGAATCTTCCTGGTTAAAGGAAGTAAGGCGACGGACTTCATCAAGCAACTCCTTTTCTGATAAATCGGTGGCATTAATTCTGGTTTCATCCTTTGGACCTGAGTACAACCACATCGGGTGAACTCTGGCCATGACTGGCTGGACTCGGCGCTTCAGGAATACTGCTGCCACCTCTGTACCAATCATAGTTTGGCCGTCGGCCTCTTTGATTCGAAGGAATTTGGCAAATAATTCTTCGGCTGAAGCCCTTTCGTCGGCTGAGAGAATATTCTTCCAAGAGTTCTTAGGCTTGGCTTCAGAAACATCGGCGTAGCAAGGGAGCCGACACTCGGGTGACGAGGAGTCCTTGACGTAAAACCACTTCAGCCTCCATCCTTGCACGGACTCTCTCATTGGGAAATTAAAGTAATTGACCTCTGAGCGAGCAACAAAATCTACTCCTCCGGTAACAAAGTACCCATTACTACTGCTGTATCTCTTCACATAGAAGATCTTCTTCCACAGCCCGAAATGAGGATCAACACCCAGAAATGCCTCGCAAAGGGTGATGAACACAGCAACATGGAGGATTGAGTTGGGGGTAAGTTGCCATAATTGGATTTCGTACGTCCGCAAGAGATGGAGGAGGAATCCATGAGTGGGGAGCGAAAGGCCTCGGTGAAGGAAAGATAATAACATCACAGTAAATCCAGCAGGAGGATCAGGCCGAGAAATCGCACCTGGAAGGATCACATCTCCCGCATCGGAGGACATCAATCCTAGGCTTTGGGACCTCTTCTCGTCACGCTTGGTGATGGTTGATGCTACCCAGTCCCCAGGTTTGACCGTTGAGCTTGGCGGCGCTGTCGGCGCCGGAGCTGGGGGAGGGGCGCTCGGAGCGCTCCCCTTCGGAAGAGAAGAGGAGGACTTGGCGGCGGCACCTCCGCTGGTGGAGCTAGCGGCGGCGGTAGGATTCTTCTTCTTCACCATTGTGGGACCTGAGGAAGATTGGAAAAGCTGTGGTGGCGGCGCGACAATGGTGAAGGAAGGAAGAAGGGGAAGAATGAGGAAATACTACGGGAACCGTGGAGAAGATTAGGAATTTTTCGCCCTTTGAAGATTTTGAGGAGAAGTTAAGAGTTAAGTAAGCACGTGGCGCTTGAGGAAGGGGAGGAACCGGCGGCCCACTACGTCCACGATTGTGCGAAAATCGAGGAGCCACCTCGATTGTTATGCGTGTAGTGGTCAAGCCCTAAAAAACTGATTGCACAGAGCTAGGGCAAGCCCGTCAGGGCAGGACCCGTCAAATCAGCCCGCAGCAGTTACACGTCAGCAATGACGTCATAAAAAAAACCAGAAGCACTCGAAGGAAACATGAAAAATCATCGGATAAAGGACTTGAGTCTACGCACGGATTACGAGCATCCGAACCTAGACTCGGGGGCTACTCCCATCGGGAGCGCTGACGTGCGCCCGATAAAAGAGGACTCGATAGAATAAGCAGTCGAAGGAAGAAGGTTTGAGTCTGTACCCAGACTCGATAGTTACTCCCATCGGGAGGATGTGGTGCACACCCGTTAAAAGTTTTTTGCACTCCAGGATCATGCCCGGGGACTTGATTCTGTGTAGGGTAACGTTGTTTTGCCATCGGCAGTTAACCAACAAAAGTTGGGCACGTTACTCATTATCCTTTGCGTAAAGAAAGTATATCGGATAACCTATGAAGATCTGCGAAAAATTCGGCAGAGGAGAGTATTTGAGTAGAACAACTTGAGTCTACGCACGGATTGTAAGCATCCGTACCTAGACTCGGGGGCTACTCCCATCGGGAGCGCTGACGCGCACCCGATAAAAGAAGGTGAAGCAGATTCAAGATGAACAAGGACAATGAAGGAGAAGAATATCAGGAGAAGACATGCATTAAGTCTCTACCCGAATTATCTTCGGCTAGACACTCGGGGGCTACTGACGTGGGCATTACCCTTCGAGTAACCAGCGTTGCCCTATCCGGTATTGACTAATTGGAGGCCCATGAAGATACCTGAAGGCGTGATGGGCCGCTAGGTCGGCATACCAGAAGATTCCTTGACGGGTGATACGTCTCCGACGTATCGATAATTTCTTATGTTCCATGCCACATTATTGATGTTATCTACATGTTTTATGCACACTTTATGTCATATTCGTGCATTTTCTGGAACTAACCTATTAACAAGATGCCGAAGTGCCAGTTCCTGTTTTCTGCTGTTTTGGTTTCAGAAATCCTAGTAACGAAATATTCTCGGAATCGGACGAAATCAACGCCCAGGTTCCTATTTTCACCGGAAGCATCCAGAACACACGAGAAGGACCAGAGGGGGCACCGGCCCCCAGGACCATAGGCCGGCGCGGCCCAGGGCCGGCCCGCGCCGCCCTATGGTGTGGTCGCCCTTCGACCCTCCGACGCCGCCTCTTCGCCTATATAAAGCCCCTGGATCGAAAACCACGATACGTTCGACGAAACCCACAGAAACCTTCCAGAGCCGCCGCCATCGCGAAGCCAAGATCTGGGGGACAGGAGTCTCTGTTCCGGCACGCCGCCGGGACGGGGAAGTGCCCCTGGAAGGCTTCTCCATCGACACCGCTGCCATCTCCACCGCCATCTTCATCACCGCTGCTGCTCCCATGAGGAGGGAGTAGTTCTCCATCGAGGCTCGGGGCTGTACCGGTAGCTATGTGGTTAATCTCTCTCCTATGTACTTCAATACAATGATCTCATGAGCTGCTTTACATGATTGAGATCCATATGATGAGCTTTGTATCGCTACTAGTTGTGTGCTACTCATGTGATGTTATTAAAGTAGTCTATTCCTCCTGCATGGTGTAAAGGTGACTAGTGTGTGCACCATGTGGTTCTTGTCGTATGCTATGATCATGATCTCTTGTAGATTGTGGAGTTAATTATCATTATGATAGTATTGATGTGATCTATTCCTCCTTCATAGTGTAATGTGGACAGTGTGTGCACTATGTTAGTTCTTGGTTTATTTTGCAATGATCTATTATGCTCTAAGGTTATTTAAATATGAACATTATTGTGGAGCTTGTTAACTCCGGCATTGAGGGTTCGTGTAATCCTACGCAATGTGTTCATCATCCAACAAAAGAGTGTATGTAGCATATATGAGAAAGAGTTATTTATTATGCGATCAATGTTGAGAGTGTCCACTAGTGAAAGTATGATCCCTAGGCCTTGTTCCTAAATACTGCTATCGCTGCTTGTTTACTGTTTTACTGCGTTACTACTGCTGCAATACTACCACCATCAACTACACGCCAGCAAGCTATTTTCTGGCACCGTTGCTACTGCTCATACTTATTCATACCACCTGTATTTCACTATCTCTTCGCCGAACTAGTGCACCTATTTGGTGTGTTGGGGACACAAGAGACTTCTTGCTTTGTGGTTGCAGGGTTGCATGAGAGGGATATCTTTGACCTCTTCCTCCCTGAGTTCGATAAACCTTGGGTGATCCACTTAAGGGAAAACTTGCTGCTGTTCTACAAACCTCTGCTCTTGGAGGCCCAACACTGTCTACAGGAAAAGGAGGGGGGGCGTAGACATCAAGCTATTTTCTGGCGCCGTTGCCGGGGAGGAAAGGTAAAAGGTACTCACACTCCGGAACTCGGCTACCAAGCTATTTTCCGGCGCCGTAAGTACTCAAAGCTATTTCCTTTAGATCCTGCAATTGCATCTTTTTGTTTCTTGTTTACACTAGTAAGGCATAATGGACAACAATGAGCTTTTTACTCTATTTCCTGATTTAAGACATGGATGGTTTGATCCGAAAATTAAAAAACCCATGGAACATATTAATATGAACACTTTGAACACCATTGTTGCTAATGATATGGAAAATTCTAAGCTTGGGGAAGCTGGTTTTGATGAGCATGATCTTTTTAGTCCCCCAAGCACCGAGGAGAAAATTTTCTTTGATGATACTTTGCCTCCAATTTATGATGATTATAATGATAGTAGTCTTTTGTTACCAGCTGTTATGGAGGATAAATTTAATTATGATTACAATATACCTCCTATATTTGATGATGAGAATAATAATGATAGCTACTTTGTTGAATTTGCTCCCACTGCAACTAATAAAATTGATTATGCTTATGTGGAGAGTAATAATTTTATGCATGAGACTCATGATAAGAATGCTTTGTGTGATAGTTATATTGTTGAGTTTGCTCATGATGCTACTGAAAGTTATTATGAGAGAGGAAAATATGGTTGTAGAAATTTTCATGTTACTAAAACACCTCTCTATATGCTTAAAATCTTGAAGCTGCACTTGTTTTATCTTTCTATGCTTGTTGCATTATGCTTCATGAACTTGTTTATTTACAAGATTCCTCTTCATAGGAAGCATGTTAGACTTAAATGTGTTTTGTATTTGCCTCTTGATGCTCTCTTTTGCTTCAAATACTATTTCTTGCGAGTGCATCATTAAAACTGCTGAGCCCATCTTAATGGCTATAAAGAAAAGAACTTCTTGGGAGATAACCCATGTGTTATTTTGCTACAGTACTTTGTTTTATATTTGTGTCTTGGAAGTTGTTTACTACTGTAGCAACCTCTCCTTATCTTAGTTTTATGTTTTGTTGTGCCAAGTGAAGCCTCTAATCGAAGGTTGATACTAGATTTGGATTTCTGCACAGAAACAGATTTCTATCTGTCACGAATCTGGGCTGTTTTCTCTGTAAAAAAATCAGAAAAATATGCCAATTTACGTGCGTGTTCCTCAGATATGTACGCAACTTTCATTAGTTTTGAGTTTTCTGATCTGAGCAACGAAAGTATTTATTAAAAATTCGTCTTTACGGACTGTTCTGTTTTGACAGATTCTGCCTTTTATTTCGCATTGCTTCTTTCGCTGTGTTGGGTGGATTTCTTTGTTCCATTACCTTCCAGTAGCTTTGAGCAATGTCCAGAAGTGTTAAGAATGATTGTGTCACCTCTGAACATGTGAGTTTTTGATTATGTACTAACCCCTCTAATGAAGTTTATGAGAAGTTTGGTGTGAAGGAAGTTTTCAAGGGTCAAGAGAGGAGGATGATATACTATGATCAAGAAGAGTGAAAGCTCTAAGCTTGGGGATGCCCCGGTGGTTCACCCCTGCATATATCAAGAAGACTCAAGCGTCTAAGCTTGGGGATGCCCAAGGCATCCCCTTCTTCATCGACAAATTATCAGGTTCCTTCTCTTGAAACTATATTTTTATTCGGTCACATCTTATGTGCTTTACTTGGAGCGTCTGTATGCTTTTATTTTTGTTTGTGTTTGAATAAATTGGATTAAATCATGCTTGTGTGGGAGAGAGACACGCTCCGCTGTTGCATATGAACACATGTGTTCTTAGCTTTTAGTATTCATGGCGAAGTTTCTTCTTCGTTAAATTGTTATATGGTTGGAATTGGAAAATGATACATGTAGTAATTGCTATTAATGTCTTGGGTAATGTGATACTTAGCAATTGTTGTGCTCATGTTTAAGCTCTTGCATCATATGCTTTGCACCCATTAATGAAGAAATACATAGAGCATGCTAAAATTTGGTTTGCATATTTGATCTCTCTAAGGTCTAGATAATTTCTAGTATTGAGTTTGAACAACAAGGAAGACGATGTAGATTCTTATAATGTTTACAATATGTCTTTTATGTAAGTTTTGCTGCACCGGTTCATCCTTGTGTTTGTTTCAAATAACCTTGCTAGCCTAAACCTTGTATCGAGAGGGAATACTTCTCATGCATCCAAATCCTTGAGCCAAACAACACTATGCCATTTGTGTCCACCATACCTACCTACTACATGGTATTTTCCGCCATTCCAAAGTAAATTGCTTGAGTGCTACCTTTAAACAATTCAAAATTTATCACCTCTGATTTGTGTCAATGTTTTATAGCTCATGAGGAAGTATGTGGTGTTTATCTTTCAATCTTGTTGGGCAACTTTCACCAATGGACTAGTGGCTTCATCCGCTTATCCAATAATTTTGCAAAAAGAGCTGGCAATGGGATTCCCAGTCCCAAATTAATTAATAAAAATAGACACTCCTCCATGGTATGTGATTGTTGGACGGCACCCGAAGGATTCGGTTAGCCATGGCTTGTGTAAGCAAAGGTTGGGAGGAGTGTCATCATAATAAAACTAAAATAAAAAGGCACTCCTTCATGGTATGAGATTGTTGGCAGGCACCCGAGGATTCGGTTAGCCATGGTTTGTGAAAGAAAGGTTGGAAGGAGTGCCACCCAAAAATAAAATAAAATGGGAGCCGCTCTTTGAAGGTTTGTCTGGCAAGGGGGTTAGAGTACCCGCTACCATTCGTTGACAACAACATACACCTCTCAAAACTTTATTTTTATGCTCTCTTTATGTTTTCAAAATAGAAGCTCTAGCACAAATATAGCAATCGATGCTTTCCTCTATGGAGGACCATTCTTCTACTTTTATTGTTGAGTCAGTTCACCTATTTCTCTCCACCTCAAGAAGCAAACACTTGTGTGAATTGTGCATTGATTCCTACATATTTGCATATTGCACTTATTATATTACTCTATGTTGACAACTATCCATGAGATATACATGTTACAAGTTGAAAGCAACCGCTGAAACTTAATCTTCCATTGTGTTGCTTCAATGCCTTTACTTTGAATTATTGCTTTATGAGTTAACTCTTATGCAAGACTTATTGATGCTTGTCTTGAAGTACTATTCATGAAAAGTCTTTGCTTTATGATTCAGTTGTTTACTCATGTCATTACCATTGTCTTGGATTGCTGCATTCACTACATATGCTTTACAAATAGTATGATCAAGGTTATGATGGCATGTCACTCCAGAAATTATCTGTGTTATCGTTTTACCTGCTCGGGACGAGCAGAACTAAGCTTGGGGATGCTGATACGTCTCCGACGTATCGATAATTTCTTATGTTCCATGCTACATTATTGATGTTATCTACATGTTTTATGCACACTTTATGTCATATTCGTGCATTTTCTGGAACTAACCTATTAACAAGATGCCGAAGTGCCGCCTCTGTTTTGCTGTTTTTGGTTTCAGAAATCCTAGTAACGAAATATTCTCGGAATCGGACGAAATCAACGCCCAGGTTCCTATTTTCACCGGAAGCATCCAGAACACACGAGAAGGACCAGAGGGGGGGCACTGGGCCCCCAGACCATAGGCCGGCGCGGCCCAGGCCCTGGCCGCGCCGCCATATGGTGTGGTCGCCCCTTCGACCCTTTGACGCCGCCTCTTCGCCTATATAAAGCCCCTGGATCGAAAACCCTGATACGTTCGACGAAACCCACAGAAACCTTCCAGAGCCGCCGCCATCGCGAAGCCAAGATCTGGGGGACAGGAGTCTCTGTTCCGGCACGCCGCCGGGATGGGGAAGTGCCCCCGGAAGGCTTCTCCATCGACACCGCTGCCATCTCCACCGCCATCTTCATCACCGCTGCTGCTCCCATGAGGAGGGAGTAGTTCTCCATCGAGGCTCGGGGCTGTACCGGTAGCTATGTGGTTAATCTCTCTCCTATGTACTTCAATACAATGATCTCATGAGCTGCTTTACATGATTGAGATCCATATGATGAGCTTTGTATCGCTACTAGTTGTGTGCTACTCATGTGATGTTATTAAAGTAGTCTATTCCTCCTGCATGGTGTAAAGGTGACTAGTGTGTGCACCATGTGGTTCTTGTCGTATGCTATGATCATGATCTCTTGTAGATTGTGGAGTTAATTATCATTATGATAGTATTGATGTGATCTATTCCTCCTTCATAGTGTAATGTGGACAGTGTGTGCACTATGTTAGTTCTTGGTTTATTTTGCAATGATCTATTATGCTCTAAGGTTATTTAAATATGAACATTATTGTGGAGCTTGTTAACTCCGGCATTGAGGGTTCGTGTAATCCTACGCAATGTGTTCATCATCCAACAAAAGAGTGTATGTAGCATATATGAGAAAGAGTTATTTATTATGCGATCAATGTTGAGAGTGTCCACTAGTGAAAGTATGATCCCTAGGCCTTGTTCCTAAATACTGCTATCGCTGCTTGTTTACTGTTTTACTGCGTTACTACTGCTGCAATACTACCACCATCAACTACACGCCAGCAAGCTATTTTCTGGCACCGTTGCTACTGCTCATACTTATTCATACCACCTGTATTTCACTATCTCTTCGCCGAACTAGTGCACCTATTTGGTGTGTTGGGGACACAAGAGACTTCTTGCTTTGTGGTTGCAGGGTTGCATGAGAGGGATATCTTTGACCTCTTCCTCCCTGAGTTCGATAAACCTTGGGTGATCCACTTAAGGGAAAACTTGCTGCTGTTCTACAAACCTCTGCTCTTGGAGGCCCAACACTGTCTACAGGAAAAGGAGGGGGGGCGTAGACATCAACGGGCAAGACAAGGAAGTGAACAAACAAGGAAAGATTGGATCTGAACTACTGTAAATCTAGTCGTATTCGGTTAGACCTCTTGAGACCTGGCCTCCTATATAAAGGCCAGGAGAGGGGCTGCCGAGGGACACAATCAATCTTAGCAATCTTAGCCAGGAAAAGCTTAGAGCTAGGTAACCCTAGCAATAGCAATCTCGACTAGATCTCAGCCGAACTATTCGGCACCCCATTGTAACCCATTGTTATCATAATCAAAGAACAGACAGGCAGGACGTAAGGGTTTTACCTCATCGAGGGCCCCGAACCTGGGTAAATCGCTCTCCCCGCTTGTCTGTGAACCGATGTCTCGTGTCAGCATACAGGATTCCATCAACCCTAAGCCCCTATCAGAGGGCATTGGCGAGGAGCACCCTCGACATCAACCACACGCCAGTTGTAGCAGCAAGCTATTTTCTGGTACCGTTACTACTGCTCATATTCATTCGTACCACCTGTATTTCACTATCTCTTCGCCGAACTAGTGCACCTATACATCTGACAAGTGTATTAGGTGTGTTGGGGACACAAGAGACTTCTTGCTTTGTGGTTGCAGGGTTGCATGAGAGGGATATCTTTGACCTCTTCCTCCCTGAGTTCGATAAACCTTGGGTGATCCAGTTAAGGGAAAACTTGCTGTTGTTCTACAAACCTCTGCTCTTGGAGGCCAACACTGTCTACAGGAAAAGGAGTGTGCGTAGACATCAAGCACTTTTCTGGCGCCGTTGCCGGGGAGGAAAGGTAAAAGGGACTCACACTCCGGATCTCGGCTACTAAGCTATCTTCCGGCGCCGTTGTAAGTACTCGAAGCTATTTCCTTTAGATCCTGCAATTGCATCTTTTTGTTTCTTGTTTTACACTAGTAAGGCATAATGGAAAACAACTATGAGCTTTTTAATTTATTTCCTAAGTTAAGACATGAATTGTGTGATGCGAAAATTAAAGAACCTATGGAACCTCATTTGCATGCTAGTAGCAATGTTATTGGTATGAACGCAATCACTGCTAATGCTATGGATAAGTCTAAGCTTGGGGAAGCTAGTTTTTGTGATCTTTTTAGCTTCCCATCTTTAGGGGAGAAAATTTGTTTTGATAATGCTTTATCTCCCATATGCGACAACTCTAATGATGCTTGTGATTTTTTAAATCCACCTACTGCAAGTACTGCTTTCGAGATACCCATGAAAATTATTGAACGTGTTATTGATAACCGCTATGAAGGGGATGGAACTGTCCATCCTGGAGATCATTTACTGTTTTTGCATGAATTATGCGGGTTATTCAAGTGTGCAGGTATCTCTATGGATGAAGTGAGGAAGAAGCTATTCTCTGTTTCGCTGTCTGGTAAAGCGGCGCATTGGTATAAATTGTTGAGGAATAGTCATTCTCTTGGTTGGGAGGAAATTGTATCACTCTTTTATTCTAAATTTTATCCTCCTCATGAAGTGCATATTGATAGGAATTATATTTATAACTTTTATCCTCGTGATGGAGAGAGTATTTCTCAAGCGTGGGGGAGATTGAAGTCACTAATGCTCAAATGTCCCATTCATGAGCTCCCCCGTAATGTTATTGTTAACAATTTTTATGCGAGGCTTTCAGGACAACACAAGGACTATCTGGATGCCTGTTCGGAGGGATCTTTCACAAGCAAGGAGGTTGAAGCTAGGTGGGATCTTCTTGATCGGATTGAGGAGAACGCTGAAGGATGGGAGAACAACAAAGGTGAAGAGTCGGGTATAAATTATGATTATGAATGCATTGAAGCTTTTATGGATACTGATAAATTTCGAAATATGAGTGCTACTTATGGTCTTGACTCTCAAGTTGCTGCAAATTTTATAAAGCCTTTGCTTCTCATTTTGAATTGCCTAAGAAGAATTTTGATAAGTATCATGAACCTTTTAAAGAGGCTTGCATGAAGAATGAAATTGTTGTTAATGATTGCAATAAGCATGCTCAAACTCCTAAGAATGCTATTTCCTATAAGCATGTTAATTTTTGTGGAATGCATAGACCTTGTGGAATTAATCAAATCAAAGATGAATATTGTATCCATCATATTAATGAAAAAACTAGAAAGTGGTTTAGGGCTCTAGATGATCTTGGTAAACAAGTTTGTGCCCTCTATCCTTTTAATTGTGAACTTTGCCATGGAGTGGGTCATTTTAATTTTCAATGCTCCTCCAATGATAATTTGAACCCCATGAGTGCTACTAATTGGTATTGTGATGATGAAATTACTCCTAATCAGCATGATGAACTTACTTTATTTTTGTGGTGTGAAGAGCTCTCAAGAAAAATCTCTTTGTTACATATGAGTGATCTTGATATTGATGACGTCCTGCATGGGTGTTTTTCTTATTGCATTGATAATAGCCATACAAATACTTACATACAAAATATTTTAGAAGATGACACCTTGCCAAAATATGATAGGACCGCTGTGTGTTTTGAACTAATTAATGAAAAGGAGGAATCCTCCCAAGTTTCTTCTATTGTTTCTGAAAGTAAATCAGGTTATGCGTACAAGCCACCCTTCAAGCCTCTTCCTCCTAAAGAAGGGAACGAGGAGAAGGAAGAGAAGAAGAAGAAGAAGAAGAAGGGAACGAAGAAGAAGAAGAAGAAGAAGGAGAATAAAGAGAAAGAGGCAACGGCATATCCCCGCGTGAATGAGATAACGCTAGGTAACCGTAAGTATGTTGCTCCTAATGATTATTATGATAATGAATCTGAATACAATGATCTTCCTGTGCCCTTTACATACATTAGTGATCATGATTTGAATGAGCACACTACTTTTGATATTGCAAATCTCTGGGAAACTAATTCTGAAAATGATGATGATAATAATTGCCATAGTATCAGTGCTATCCATGCTTCCTCCCATAATGATATAGAAAGCTCTAAGCTTGGGGAAGAGGTGTTTGAAAATCCTTTTGCTATTGATCATTATGTGTTTGATACATCTCCTTCTAATAATAATGATGGTATGGTCACAGATAAACCGACTGTGAAAGATAACTATTCTATTTCTTATGATGACACTGTGCCTCCGACCTTTGATGATTATTATAAAGAATGCTATGATATAGGTTATAACTATCCTTATGAAACTTGTCATAGTCATGATTGGATTACCAAAAACAATTCCCTTAATATGCAACTTGTTTACCATGTTCAAATTCTTGATAATAATCTTGCTCCAATTACTATTAATGAGAAGAACTCTTCTTATGCCAAAATTAATGATACTTCTATGCATATGAACCATGATAAGAATGTTTTAAGTGATGGGTATATTGTGGATTTCATCAATGATGCTACTGAAAGTTATTATGAGAGAGGGAAACATGGTTATATGCATCTTAATAATATTAAGTTTCCCCTCTTTATGTTGAGAATCTTGAAGTTACTCGTGTTTTATCCTCTTATGCTTGTCACTTTGTTCTTCATGAATTCATTTGTGTACAAGATTCCTTTGCATAGGAAGTGGGTTAGACTTAAATGTGTTTTGAATTTGCCTCTTGATGCTCTCTTTTTGCTTCAAATACTATTTCTTGCGAGTGCATCATTAAAACTGCTGAGCCCATCTTAATGGCTATAAAGAAAGAACTTCTTGGGAGATAACCCATGTGTTTATTTTGCTACAGTAACTTTGTTTTATATTTGAGTATTGGAAGTTGTTACTACTGTAGCAAACTCTCCTTATCTTAGTTTTGTTGCATTGTTGTGCCAAGTAAAGTCTTTGATAGTAAGGTTCATACTAGATTTGGATTACTGCGCAGAAACAGATTTCTGTCTGTCACGAATTTGGGCAGAGTTCTCTGTAGATAACTCAGAAAAATCTGCCAATTTACGTGAGTGATCCTCAGATATGTACACAACTTTCATTCAATTTGAGCATTTTCATTTGAGCAAGTCTGGTGCCTCTACAAAATTCGTCTTTACGGACTGTTCTGTTTTGACAGATTCTGCCTTTTATTTCGCATTGCTTCTTTTGCTATGTTGGACGGATTTCTTTGTTCCATTAACTTCCAGTGGCTTTGTGCAATGTCCAGAAGTGTTAAGAATGATTGTGTCACCTCTGAACATGTGAATTTTTGATTATTCACTAACCCTCTAATGAGTTGTTTTGAGTTTGGTGTGGAGGAAGTTTTCAAGGGTCAAGAGAGGAGGATGATACAATATGATCAAGAAGAGTGAAAGCTCTAAGCTTGGGGATGCCCCGGTGGTTCACCCCTGCATATTTCAAGAAGACTCAAGCATCTAAGTTTGGGGATGCCCAAGGCATCCCCTTCTTCATCGACAAATTATCAGGTTCCTCCCTTGAAACTATATTTTTATTCGGCCACATCTTATGTACTTTACTTGGAGCGTCTGTTTGTTTTTATTTTTTGTTTTTGTTTGAATAAATGCTTGTGTGGGAGAGAGACACGCTCCGCTGGTTCATATGAACACATGTGTTCTTAGCTTTTAATTTTCATGGCGAAGGTTGAAACTGCTTCGTTTATTGTTGTATGGTTGGAAACAGAAAATGCTACATGTGGTAATTGGTATGATGTCTTGAATAATGTGATACTTGGCAATTGTTGTGCTCATGTTTAAGCTCTTGCATCATATACTTTGCACCTATTAGTGAAGAAATACATAGAGCTTGCTAAAATTTGGTTTGCATGATTGGTCTCTCTAAGGTCTAGATATTTTCTAGTAAGGGTTTGAACAACAAGGAAGACAATGTATAGTCTTATAATGCTTGCAATATGTTCTTATGCAAGTTTTGCTGTACCGGTTCATACTTGTGTTTGCTTCAAATAACCTTGCTAGCCTAAGCCTTGTATTGAGAGGGATTACTTCTCATGCATCCAAATCCTTGAGCCAAAAACTATGCCATTTGTGTCCACCATACCTACCTACTACATGGTATTTCTCTGCCATTCCAAAGTAAATTGCTTGAGTGCTATCTTTAAACACTTCAAAAGTTATTACCTCTTATTTGTGTCAATGTTTTATAGCTCATGAGGAAGTATGTGGTGTTTATCTTTCAATCTTGTTGGGCAACTTTCACCAATGGACTAGTGGCTTCATGCGCTTATCCAATAATTTTGCAAAAAGAGCTGGCAATGGGGTTCCCAGCCCCAAATTAATTAACCTTCATAATTTTACAAAAATAGACACTCCTCCATGGTATGTGATTGTTGGACGGCACCCGAGGATTCGGTTAGCCATGGCTTGAGAAAGCAAAGGTGGGGAGGAGTGTCATCTAAATAAAACTAAAATAAAAAGGCACTCCTTCATGGTATGAGATTGTTGGCAGGCACCCGAGGATTCGGTTAGCCATGGTTTGTGAAAGTAAAGGTTGGAAGGAGTGCCACCCAAAAATAAAAATGTTTCATGGGAGCCGCTCTTTGAAGGTTTGTCTGGCAAGGGGGTTAGAGTGCCCATTACCATTCGTTGACAACAACAAACACCTCTCAAATTTTTTACTTTTATGCTCTCTCTATGTTTTTAAAATAAAAGCTCTAGCACAAATATAGCAATCCATGCTTCCCTCTGCGAAGGGCCATTCTTCTACTTTCATGTTGAGTCAGTTTACCCATTTCCTTTTGTCTTAGAAGCAAACACTTGTGTTAACTGTGCATTGATTCCTACATACTTGCATATTGCACTTATTATATTACTTTATGTGGACAACTATCCATGAGATATACATGTTACAAGTTGAAAGCAACCGCTGAAACTTAATCTTCCTTTGTGTTGCTTCAATGCCTTTACTTTGAATTTACTGCTTTATGAGTTAACTCTTATGCAAGACTTATTGATGCTTGTCTTGAAAGTACTATTCATGAAAAGTCTTTGCTATATGATTCAATTGTTTACTCATTGCATTAACATTGCTTTGAATCGCTGCATTCATCTCATATGCTTTACAATAGTATGATTAAGATCATGTTGGTAGCATGTCACTTCAGAAATTATCTTTGTTATCGTTTACCTACTCGAGGACGAGTAGGAACTAAGCTTGGGGATGCTGATACGTCTCCGACATATCGATAATTCTTATGTTCCATGCTTGTTTTATGACATTACTTACATGTTTTGTTCACACTTTATGTCATTTTTATGCGTTTTCCGGAACTAACCTATTGACGAGATGCCGAAGTGCCAGTTCCTGTTTTCTGCTGTTTTTGGTTTCAGAAATCCTAGTAAGGAAATACTCTCGGAATTGGACGAAATCAACGCCCAAGATCTTAAAATCCCACGAATCTTCCAGAACACCCGAGAGCCACCAGAGGGGAGCCCTGGGGGCCCCACACGCCATCCTGGCGCGGCCAGAGGGGGGGCCGCGCCCCCCCTAGTGTGTCACCGCCTCGTCAGCCCTCCGACTCTGCCTCTTCGCCTATTTAAAGGTCCCTGACCTAAATCTTCGATATGGAAAAACCACGGTACGAGAAACCATCCAGAGCCGCCGCCATCACGAAGCCAAGATCTGGGGGACAAAACTCTCTGTTTCGGCACGCCGCCGGGACGGGGAAGTGCCCCCGGAAGGCTCCTCCATCGACACCACCGCCATCTTCATCACCGTTGCTGTCTCCAATGAGGAGGGAGTAGTTCTCCATCGAGGCTAAGGGTTGTACCGGTAGCTATGTGGTTAATCTCTCTCCTATGTACTTCAATACAACGATCTCATGAGCTGCCTTACATGATTGAGATTCATATGAGTTTTGTATCACTATTCATCTATGTGTTACTCTAGTGATGTTATTAAAGTAGTCTATTCCTCCTGCACGGTGTAATGGTGACAGTGTGTGCATCGTGTAGTACTTGGCGTAGGTTATGATTGTAATCTCTTGTAGATTATGAAGTTAACTATTGCTATGATAGTATTGATGTGATCTATGCCTCCTTCATAGTGTGATGGTGACAGTGTGCATGCTATGTTAGTTCTCGGTGTAATTGTGTTGATCTATCTTGCACTCTAAGGTTATTTAAATATGAATATCAAATATTGTGGAGCTTGTTAACTCCGGCATTGAGGGTTCGTGTAATCCTACACAATTAGTGGTGTTCATCATCCAACAAGAGAGTGTAGAGTATAGCATTTATCTATTTATTCTGTTATGTGATCAATATTGAGAGTGTCCACTAGTGAAAGTATAATCCCTAGGCCTTGTTCCCAAATACTGCAATCATCGCTTGTTTATCAGATATCGCATCTGTACTGCCTGCAATATTACCACCATCAACCACACGCCAGTTGTAGCAGCAAGCTATTTTCTGGTACCGTTACTACTGCTCATATTCATTCATACCACCTGTATTTCACTATCTCTTCGCCGAACTAGTGCACCTATACATCTGACAAGTGTATTAGGTGTGTTGGGGACACAAGAGACTTCTTGCTTTGTGGTTGCAGGGTTGCATGAGAGGGATATCTTTGACCTCTTCCTCCCTGAGTTCGATAAACCTTGGGTGATCCACTTAAGGGAAAACTTGCTGCTGTTCTACAAACCTCTGCTCTTGGAGGCCCAACACTGTCTACAGGAAAAGGAGTGTGCGTAGACATCACCTATTAACAAGATCCACAGTGCCTGTTCCTGTTTTCTGTTGTTTTTGGTTCCAGAAAGGCTGTTCGGGCAATATTCTCGGAATTCGACGAAACAAAGACCCAGTATCTTATTTTTCCCGGAAGACCCCAGAACACCGAAGGAGAATCGGAGGCGGGCCAGGGGGCCACCACACGCCAGGGCCGTGTGGGCTCCACCCTAGCCGCGCCGGCCTATGGGGAGGAGGCCCCAGGCGCCCTCCTGCGCCGCCTCTTCACCTATATAAGCCCTTTCGACCTAAAAACTCGATACGGATTGACGAAACTGCAGAAAGACTACAGGGGCGCCGCCGCCATCGCGAAACTCCAATTCGGGGGACAAAATCTCTGTTCCGGCACCCTGCCGGGACGGGGAAGTGCCCCCGGAAGCCATCTCCATCGACGCCACCGCCTCCATCATGCTCCGTGAGTAGTTCCCCCATGGACTACGGGTTCTAGCAGTAGCTAGTTGCTACTCTCTATCCCATGTACTTCAATACAATGATCTCATGAGCTGCCTTACATGATTGAGATTCATCTGATGTAATTGGTGTTGTGTTTGTTGGGATCCGATGGATGATACATTATGATTAGTATATCTATAAAGTTTGTGAAGTTATTGTTGCTGCAATCTTGTTATGCTTAATGCTTGTCACTAGGGCCCGAGTGGCATGATCTTAGATTTAAGCTCTATAATTATTGCTTAGATTGTATCTACAAGTTGTTTGCACATGTCTATGTCCGGAACCAAAGGCCCCAAAGTGACAGAAATTGGGACAACTGGAGGGGAAGGCGTAGGTATGAGGATCACATGTTTTCACCAAGTGTTAATGCTTTGCTCCGGTGCTCTATTAAAAGGAGTACCTTAATAGCCAGTAGATTCCCTTGAGGCCCGGCTGCCACTGGCTGGTAGGACAAAAGATGTTGTACAAGTTTCTCATTGCGAGCACGTATGACTACATATGGAAAACATGCCTACATGATTAATAATCTTGATGTTCTGTCTTAATGCTATTTCAATCCTATCAATTGCCCAACTGTAATTTGTTCACCCAACACTTGTCACTTGTTATTGGAGAGTTAATTACCACTAGTGTAGATTGCTGGGAACCCCGGTCCATTTCTCATCATCATATACTCGTTCTATATGTCATTGGAAGTAGTATCAACTATTTTCTGGTGCCATCGCCTCTCTGTTACTGTTACTGCTGTTGTGTTACTGTTACTATTGCTCTCATATTACTGCTGCTTTCACATCACCCCTGTTACTAGTGCTTTTCCAGGTGCAGCAGAATTGACAACTCAGTTGTTAAGGCTTATAAGTATTCTTTACCTCCCCTTGTGTCGAATCAATAAATTTGGGTTTTACTTCCCTCGAAGACTGTTGCGATCCCCTATACTTGTGGGTTATCAAGACTATTTTCTGGCGCCGTTGCCGGGGAGGCATAGCTCTACTCATAAGTTCACCTGGGGAGTACACTCTACCTCTCTCTGTTTTTATTTTATTTTATTTTGTTTTTCTTAGTTTACTTTTGTCTAGTTTATTTGTGCTTAGTTTATTTCTGTCTAGTATTATTTTGCTTAGTTTCTTTTTGTCTTGTTTTATTTTTCTCATATATCCAAAAATCCATAAAAATTTGAAAAACCTAAAAATTAAAAATTGTTGTTATGGAAGAACGCATAACCATGTTGGAGCTTATTGAAATATATAATAATTATAGAGAATCAAGAACGGGTAAAGTCATGAGTGTTGTGATAGAAAAATTGAATACAATTGCTAAAATCTTGCTTAAACGCCATGATATAAACTGTTGCTCTCAACATGATACTAAACATCTGAAATTCCAATGTGGCTTTAGTGAAGAAGTTTTAATTAAGAACTACAATTGGAATAACTATATTCATCTTGGGTTCGAAGAGGTAGAACAATTTGTTTTGTTTATGGAAGCCTCTGAGATCGAATCCTTCATAGCTAAGAATTATGAAACTTGTGCTGTTTGTAAGGACCTTAAAGATTATGTCTCTTCTATCTTTAATTTTTGCATAGAAAGTTACAGTGATAATCCTTATATCATTGATTATAAAGAGAGACTCATTAATGCACAAGAATGCACTCACAATTTGCAGGAATCTGTGGAAGAAGAAATTGATGAACCTGAAAGCTCATTGGATGAAAAAGAGGAGGAAATTGATGAACCTGAAAGCTCATTGGATGAAAAAGAAGAGGAGAGTGATGAACAAAAGGAGGAAGAATGGATTAGCTACCCATGCCAACCTTCTAATGAGAGTAACTCTTTATCTCTTACACTATTTGATTGTCCTCCATGCTTACCGAAAGAGGTTGAATATTATGTTCCTGTGGATTCTCTTGAAATATTCCCTATGAGTAAAACTTGTGAGAATAATTATGCTACTGTTATCTATGATAATCCATGCTATTTTGATAAATCTTATGATAATGCTTTGTTTGTGCCTGATGTCGAAATGCATGGTACTAAAGATTTTTGCTTAGCAAATGTTTATGATAAAGCTCTAGATGATGGTCCTATGTTACTTGATAGTATTAATTGTACTACTAATGAAAATGGGATTGGAGAGTTCTTGACTTTATCTAGGAGTCCCATATCTCTTGAGAATGATCAATCATCTTGTTATATTATTGATAAAAGTGGGTTTGAAAGTTTTAATCCCACCGCGACAACCTCTCAGTATCCCCTCTAAACACAAACGAAAAACCTAGCTCAAACCGAAACTAAACCGCAAGGCTTCTCTTCCTTTTTGCTTCTCGAAACCGGGGGAACCACCACACCATTTGCTCGAACTCTAGAAATCTTGGCACAACTAGAGCGAACGGTTAGTATCCAAGTGTTGTTAAGAAACATCAAAACCATTAGGAGAAGAAATATCGTTTCAATCTCCCCCTTTTTGGTGTTAGATGACAACACACGGATTTGCTACAACATATAGAGTACATATGAAACAAAGCATGTGAGAATGAGATATCGTTGAAGCTCCCCCTAGATGTATGTAACACGTGATAAGTGATTGAACTCAATTACATACAACCTAGGACCAAAATTCTTTATATTCAAGCAAGTAGTGCACAAGGTATTATCAACAAGCATTTTCATTTAGCATTTGCTTATGAGAAACATAACAACATATAGCAAAGCAATGCTGTACACATGTGTAAATGACAAGTACAAAGAGCATGATAGGATATATCTCACCATAGTCTAATATATAGCTCCCATTAGTCTTGAGCACATAGATAACCGGGGAATAGAAATAATATGTCTTACACACAATACGATAGCCAAATGGTTCTCAAGTTCTCAAGCACGACATAAGGGGAAATAAGTTCAAACGGAAATACGAAATACGAATGGAAAATGGAAGAACCATATCAAGCATAACCTCCATAGGTAACCACAAATCCCCAGAATAACCTAATAGACCTCTCTCCCCCTTTGGCATAGAGACACCAAAAAGGAAGAGAGCGATGATATCCGTCCCCGGAACTCACTCCGGGAAGTCCTCATCACCAATCTCGGCATCATGTTCCTCCCGGTGTTGAGTGGTTGGCCTTGAGGATGTGGTACCATCATCAAAATCGGAGTACTTGCCCTTCCACTCCGCAGAGGCGATGAGTTGACCCTCAGAACCACTAGCAACCGGGATGCCCAACTTCCTCATAATCTCCTTGTTCTGGGTCCTTATGATCTTTTTCTCATGGTGGAGCTTGTAGTTTTGGTCCTTGATGTCAATCCCTTGGCAAAATACTTTCTTGAGCTCTATCTTCCAAGACTCCTTGAGTTCCAAGTTGCGAGAGTTACGGCATACTTCTTGAACACCCGAATCCTCTTCTTGAGTGTGGCGCTTGGACCTGGTGCGGGCTTGACGCTCATCCGCAGTCAAAGGAGAGACATGGAAAGGCTCATGTGTGTGGTGAGCGGATAGTTGTGGAATTCGGTTCCAATGCACTGCTCAATAAGCAACTGAAGGTAGGGATCATAGATGCAACACCGTCTCTCGATCACACAAAGCCTCAACTCATTGTACATATAATCCATGATGTCAATCTTCTTGTCGGAGTCAAAGTAATAGAGGGTGTTTATTAACCAACTGCGAACCAAACCTTTATCCCCTTGTTTGATGGAGAGTGTGTTGTGAGATCTTGTGGATGGTATGATAGGTGTTGTCATCTGAGTGATATACGGTGAATACAATGGTCCATCTCCCTCATGGTAGCACAGATACAGGTGGGGGTCATGTGAGAAGGGTTGCTTGGCATTGTGGATGCGCAAGTGGTTGGAATCTGCGGGATGTATACGGCGGCGGCCGGCGCGGATGGTGATGGGCGGTGGCGGCTCTCGCACTGCGGTCCCCCTCCCCTCCCGTAGGCTTCCACCCGCAGCACACCGGCAGGCCGGGGCTGGTGGTGGGCGGCGGCCAGACCCTCGGTCGGCGCCATGCCCTCCCCCCGCCTCTCGTCGGTGCGTGGAGGCGATCTCGGGATTCTTCCGCGACACGAGGGTGCCCGGGGCAGCAGCCTTGGGTTCGACGGAAGAGGTGGCCCTCTTCTTCGCTGGAGAAGGTCGGCCTGCGATTGGTGGTGGTGGATCTTTTGATCTATCACCGCGATCCGGCGGTGAGATGGAGGTGCTTGGAAGCCGGCGATGGTGTCGCCGGTGGAGGGTTGGTTTGGCCAGCCCGGGATGGTCGCCGACGTGGGGTTCCGATCTGAATAAAGGCGATGTTCCAAGGGCTTCTCTTGCGTGAAGAGGAGGACCTGCCGGAGGCCTATACTCGTGATCTGGCCGGTGGGTTGAGTTCTGGAAGGCTCCGCCAGTGAATGTAACAGTGCTTTGCCTGGAGTTTGCTGGATCGGAGGTATTCGGTCGTGCCCACCCATGCATTTATTCCGACCGATTGGTTCTGGAGGGAGCGTCGCGAAGCTCTTTTCTGTGTTGACATCAAGTGACTATGGATCCATGATGAAAGTCGGAAGAAGAGAATTTCATGAAGGCCGGAGGGGAGGACTACCTAAGGGAGGTTCAAGTCTCCGCACTGTTGAGGGACTTGCTTGGTGTTCCGGGCTTCACAGCAGTGGTATGAAAGTGGGGGCGACAACACAGGTGAAGGGCAGAGTCCTACCTTTCAGGGTGAAAACCCAAGGTCTGGCCTTAACTGGTTGTACCTGGCAATGACCTTGGTGGAGGCATTGTTTTGAGAGCGGGGACTATCTTCAGGGTGAAAACCTAAGATCTTTGATCGGACGACGACAGTGTTTGAGCACTGTTCTCTTCTTGGAGGCGCCGTTTTTGGAGAGTCTGTAATTCAGGTGTTGTCTTGGCGGTGGATGTATTGCTGTTGTTAGACCTGAGATATTGTAGCGGAACTTTTGTTTCTTAGTTTTCTTTTCCTTTTTTGGATGTGTGCATCCGTACTGCCATTAGGGTGGTGCATTGTTGCAGAGGCTAGGTGTAATATGTATCTCTTGATATTAATATATTTCCTTTATTGAAAAAAATAAGCGCAGGACGTATGAAAATACAGATTTTGGGCCTAGCCCGTTATGTGGAAGTGGTGAACCCGAGTCCCACCACATATTTTAGAATCCATCGCAATGCCAATGAGAGACAAAGCAGCAGAACAAGAGCAGCACAGTGGCCCCAAAATAGGTAAAGGGGACAGAAAAACAAACACAGCAATGAATCCAAACAAGTAATCAAGAATAATGCGCCTCTCAATTCTCAAACCAGGCTCGAAATCTCTTGTTCAGTTTGGTTGGAGTTGGACTGGAAAGCCGATGCCCTTGTAGGAGTGATTTCTTCTTCTCCTTGAGGAGGCTCCTCAGGCTTCTGCGACCTGTCGGCCAAGGTCTCCATCCCCATGAATGACCATAAGAGCCAGACGTATGACAGGTACTCCACGCCGTCACCCAAGCTCTTGGCGTGAAGGTACCCTCTGCATCTAGCAGCAGAATAGCATAGCATCTCCACCCACACCCCCTGGATCAACTGCCACCTCCTCCCCTCGTCATCGAGCTCCATTAGTGCATCAGCGAGGCGGCACGCACCGCGAATCAGATGGCCTGGGGCAGTGGCTGACGACTTCACCATGTCCATGATCTCTAGCGCCAGCCTTTCTTCGCTGTGGAGCGGTGCCTTACTGTCCTTGAAGGCTTCCTCGAGAACATAGGAGGCATGGTCGAAGAGACCCGGTCTGGTGCCAGGCATTAGCATCTCAGGACGGATGAAAAGCAAGTAGATCATGTAGTTGGATATCTCCCTGCCGCGTTGCATGGGCGTGGCGTTGGTGTCGCGGCCTCGAGGGGAGGTGTTGGGGTGGTGAAAACAGAGGTCCGTGGCGATGTGCCAGAGAAGGACGCTTCTGTCGAAGGCCATCTTGAAGCTCCACGCAACTCCTTGACGCTGCTGCTGCTCTAATCCTAGGCGACGCAAGGTCCATTGGCCCCTGAGATTGCTGAATCTTCTGTAGCTAGCAGCGTCGCTTATGTATTCTTTCCACCCATCTTCCATGTATCCAAGTAGCAGCCTCGTAATATGAGTTGATGCAACTATCTCCCCAATATACCAATGCTTGTTGATGTAACCTCTCACACAGTTGAGGGTAGCAAGCTCCATGAGGATGGTGGGCTTCTTGGTGCGAGCAACGGATGACATTAGGCTATACTGGAAAATCCTGTCCCTGGAAACCCTATCCCTCGTTGTACACAAACATAGCATAAAAAAGGCTACGGTGGTGTACCGCCAGCAGCTTTCGAACCAGGGTAGCAATGAACTGAGGGCACTGTATAAGTAAGGTAAGAACTCCAGCACAACATTGCAGCTCAGCAGGATGTATGTCACCCTGACGTCCTTCTCACTGTAACCATCTTTGTGGCTCTTGGCGAAGAGCACCAGGGAAGCTAAGGACAGGAATGGAAGGAGGACGTACCAAATGCAGTAGGCAAGAATACCAATGTCCATTATTCTTTGCTTGGTGTACAGCATCCGGAATGCATGATCGAGCAAAACCTGCAACGGATAATATGCAAACTTGTCGTCAACTGTCAGCCAATATTTCAAGTTGGCAAGCCGTTGAGAGTAGGTAGCAGACATGTCGAAAAAAATCTTAAGCATCGTACGGTATCCCTCCACTGATGCCTGCGGGTCATCTTCAAGATCTTGGTCATCACTGCGCACTGTCCTGTCCTGTACACACTCCTTTGCTTGCTTTACATATTGTTCAAGCGAAATATCGAGCCCTTCTTGTTCTGCTTCTGCTTCTGCTGCTGCTAATCCTCTTGGTAGATCTTTTTCTCCTAAGCTAGAAACACATAATATCCAGCAGGCAGAGGCGCCAGGGTGTGCTACCTCTCTTCGTCGCGGGTCGATAGAAACGAGGTCCAGCATGCTATTAAAGCTAGCTCTCCTGAGGGCCCATGGCTTCTGGCCGAACTTGATGATGCCACTGACGAAGAGCAAGGCCGCCACACCAAGTAGCCTCTTTTCGCCGGACCACCACTTGAAGAAGACGTACAAGGCGACCGTGACCTGAGACACCAGGCTTATGGCATGCCGCCTCCATAGCTCGTTGTCTTCGAGGCTGTAGGCACTTATCTCTGGCTGGCCGCCGAGGTGGATGAGGAGGACAGGCGCCCATACCACCTCGACGGCGGTGCTCCCCTCATCCTCTGCCCACGGTCTGTGGCGGTTGAAGAGGGTGGCCAGGGCATAGATCGCCAGTGCGTCGCTGCCTATGTACGCGATCCACACCAGCACTCTGAACTTGCGTAGGATAGGCTTCCTACGCACATCTTTAGAAAAGTGGAGGACGAACTGGAGGAAGAGGCTACCGAGCACGAGGATGCGCAGCTGCGACTCCTCCCACCATTGTACTGCACTCGAGAGACCCATGCACACGTCGCACTGCTTTTGCTTCTCCCTCTCCCTCTCTCACGCTGGTTCTACTCTCCTCACACAACGAGAGAATATGAACAGGACAACATCTACGTTAATTAGGTTCTCAACGGAATGGAGTACGCTAGCTAGCTATAATTTTTTGGTGTTGATGTGCCTTGCGTGTTGCTGGCAACATTCGTTCCTCTTCTCAACCGTTCCCTTTACCTTTACTTTTATTTATTTATATTATAGGAAACTTCTTTGCCTTTTCCTCATGCGATATTCAACTCCCTTTTACTTTTCCCGCAGCCAATTCTTAAATTTTAGAGCAATTCCTGTCATTCTGTCTGTCTACTTGTTCGTTGTTGGTCACTACTACATTCGACTAGTGTTGCATTACCTCTTTTAAGAGAACTATATTGCTATGTGTTTACATTTGAACCAAATGATTTCTTCCATGATTATCAAAGCTAGTCAGAACCACGTGCTCTGAATCGACAAAATATCATCCAGTTTCTTTTACCTTCTGGATGCCACAACAAAAAAGCAAAAATAACTGAAATAAGCTTAACTTACTGCATCACCAAGATTAATGTTGTTTCAACACAAGTATGTTAGAAACAGCACGACTTTGACTCCACTATGATTCCCTCCCCCAAACTCAACTAAGCCTATGTTCAAGCTCATATCCAAAACCTGGTATGTACAAGTATAGTCATACGTACTCTTCAACCACTATTCCACCAGAGAAAAAAAGCGCAAGACGGTCCGTTGTGGACAACACAAGACAGTCCGGCCACCGTAAGACATTCCGGCATAGGCGACACAAGACAGTCCGATCACTGCAAAACAGTACGGCGTGGGCACGACAAGACAGTCCGTCTGCCGCAAGACAGCCCGTCGCGGGCACCGTAATACACTCCCAATGCACCGGACTGTCCAGCCAAATTTCCACCGGACTATCCGGCCACTCATCGCACCGCCGCCAACCCTGCTGGCACGCACCTGTGAGGCATTGCCGAGGCTCGTGTCAGCCAATACCGCCTTGCAGTGTCTCGTGGCCGGCCATCACCGCTTTGCCGCCCTCCCACCCGCCAGCCACGATCATCATCGCTCGGACGAGTCACCGCCAATGAGTCGGCATACGTCCATACTCGTATATATACGTATGCTACATATCCGTATAATTTAGTTGGGTCATACTGGTTTTATATAGGACTATGTATACTCATTTAATATTAATGATATAGGGGTATCGAACTATCTCAGTCGTCCTTGTGTTTGAGTTTGGTTGAGTTTAGTCTGAGTTTGGAGGGAGGCTGGAGCAAACGACTTTCTTATTTGACACTACTTTTAGAACATGATTTCTTATTTAGTCTTGGAAGTTTTTTACTTCCATATTTGACACTTGGTGTAAACTTTGATGGCTTATATGGCACTGCTGTCGGTTCTATAAGCTTCACCTCCGACCTGTGCTATCCATTCTAGTGCTCCACTTTTTCCCCTACAAATCAGGGTGGTTTTAGAATTCCTTGCTTCTTCACGGAGCTCTAAAAAGAATTTATTTACTCTATAAAAGCAGCAACAATAGTCGTTTTGTAATCAAAATTATGCCTTCTATAAAAATATGGCACGCTTTTGGTGTACTCTCGAAAAAAAAATCATGTGGATTCCGTCAACCGTCATAAATTTTACACTCTAGTCCCTCACATTGACATCTCAACCCCAGTCCATAACTATCTTGATTATTTTAGATTTTCATTATTCTTCATGGACTAGCACTCACCTGACGCACCTCACCCGATGCAGGAACCTACAGTGCCACTAGCTTGTCTTTGAGGATGATGGACGAAATCGGACGGACCATGAGGCAGATCGAAGAAGGTGTTCGTCTTTCGAGGCCCTAGCCATGTCCTGAACACAGTCGACATCTGAAAGTTCAGAGATGGTAAATCTAGAGGGGGCAGCGTGTAAATATGTTTCTACAAATTTTAATTCTTTCTTTGCAATATTAGCTAGCCTTTGGGGAATATAAAGGTGAGCCTAATGCAAACTAGGTGAGACACCCTATATGACAATACAAGTAACTCAAGCACGAAGGCTCTCACAGGAAAATATAACACAAGTAAAGAGTTCGGTTAGGGATAACTGATAACACGCGGAGACGATGGTTTATTCCCGTGTTCCCTTCCTTTGCAAGAAGGTACGTCACATTTAGAGGGGTGGAGGTCCCATGAAGGATTCCCCAATGCCACGAAGGCTCACCCTATTCTCCGGAGCCTATTGCTGCGCGCAGCTGACGTGTGTCTCTCCGTTCAGCACGCGACCGTTGGGAACCCCAAGAGGAAGGTGTGATGCGTACAGCAGTAAGTTTCCCTCAGTAAGAAACCAAAGTTCATCGAACCAGTAGGAGCCAAAAAGCACGTTGAAGGTTGATGGCGGCGGAGTGTAGTGTGGCGCAACACCAGGGATTTCGGCGCCAACGTGGAACCTGCACAACACAACCAAATTACTTTGCCCCAACGTGACAGTGAGGTTGTCAATCTCACCGGCTTGCTGTAACAAAGGATTAGATGTATAGTGTGGATGATGATGTTTGCAGAAAACAGTAGAACGAGTATTGCAGTAGACTGTATTCGATGTAAAAGAATGGACCGGGGTCCACAGTTCACTGGAGGTGTCTCTCCGTAAGATAAATAGCATGTTGGGTGAACAAATTACAGTTGAGCAATTGACAAATAAAGAGGGCATGACCATGCACATACATGTTAAGATGAGTAGTGTGAAATTCAGTTGGGCATTACGACAAAGTACATAGACCGCTATCCAGCATACATCTATGCCTAAAAAGTCCACCTTCAGGTTATCATCCGAACCCCCTCCAGTATTAAGTTGCAAACAACAGACAATTGCATTAATTATGGTGCGTAATGTAATCAACAAATACATCCTTAGACATAGCATTGATGTTTTATCCCTAGTGGCAACAGCACATCCACAACTTTAGAACTTTCTGTCACTGTCCCAGATTTCATGGAGGCATGAACCCACTATCGAGCATAAATACTCCCTCTTAGAGTTACAAGTAAAAACTTGGCCAGAGCCTCTACTAATAACGGAGAGCATGCAAGATCATAAACAATACATAGATAATAGATTGATAATCAACATAACATAGCATTTACTATTCATCGGATCCAACCAAACGCAACATGTAGCATCACAAATAGATGATCTTGATCATGTTAGGCAGCTCACAAGATCTAACAATGATAGCACAATTAGGAGAAGACGACCATCTAGCTACTGCTATGGACCCATAGTCCAGGGGTGAACTACTCACACATCACTCCGGAGGCGACCATGGCGGTGAAGAGTATTCCGGGAGATGATTCCCCTCTCTGGCAGGGTGCCGGAGGCGATCTCCTAAATCCCCCGAGATGGGATTTGCGGCGGCGGCGTCTCTGGAAGGTTTTCCGTATCGTGGCTCTCGGTACTGGAACTATTCTCGACGAAGGCTTATGTAGGCGGAAGGGTAGGTCAGGGGCGCCACGAGGGCCCCACACGCCAGGGCCGCGCGGCCCAAGCCTTGGCCAAGCCGCCCTGTTGTATGAGCGCCTCGTCGCCCCACTTCGTATCTCCTCCGGACTTCTGGAAGCTTCGTGGAAAAATAAGATCATGGGCGTTGATTTCGTCCAATTCCGAGAATATTTCCTTACTAGGATTTCTGAAACCAAAAACAGCGTAAAACAAGAATCGCTCTTCGGCATCTCGTTAATAGGTTAGTGCCGGAAAATGCATAAATATGACATAAAGTATGTATAAAACATATGTGTATCATCATAAAACAAGCATGGAACATAAGAAATTATCGATACGTTGGAGACGTATCAGCATCCCCAAGCTTAGTTCCTACTCGTCCCGAGTAGGTAAACGATAACAAAGATAATTTCTGAAGTGACATGCAATCATAATCTTGATCATACTATTGTAAGCACATGTAATGAATGCAGCGATTCGAAGCAATGGTAAATATAATGAGTAAACAATTGAATCAGATAGCAAAGACTTTTCATGAATAGTACTTTCAAGATAAGCATCAATAAGTCTTGCATAAGAGTTAACTCATAAAGCAATAATTTCATAGTAAAGGCATTGAAGCAACACAAAGGAAGATTAAGTTTCAGCGGTTGCTTTCAACTTGTAACATGTATATCTCATGGATATTGTCAACATAAAGTAATATAATAAGTGCAATATGCAAATATGTAAGAATCAATGCACAGTTAACACAAGTGTTTGCTTCTTAAGATGGAGAGAAGTGGGTAAACTGACTCAACATAAAAGTAGAAGAATGGCCCTTTGCAGAGGGAAGCATTGATTGCTATATTTGTGCTAGAGCTTTTATTTTGAAAACGAGAAACAATTTTGTCAACAGTAGTAATAAAGCATATGCATTATGTAAATTATATCCTACAAGTTGCAAGACTCATGCATAGATTACCAATAGTGCCCGCACCTTGTCCTAATTAGCTCGGAATACCTGGATTATCATCGCAATACATATGTTTTAACCAAGTATCACAAAGGGGTACCTCTATGCCGCCTGTACAAAGGTCTAAGGAGAAAGCTCGCATTGGATTTCTCGCTTTTGATTATTCTGAACTTAGATATCCATACCGGGACAACATAGACAACAGATAATGGACTCCTCTTTAATGCATAAGCATTCAACAACAAATAATATTCTCATAAGAGATTGAGGATAGTTGTCCAAAACTGAAACTTCCACCATGGATCATGGCTTTAGTTAGCGGCCCAATGCTCTTCTCTAACAATATGCATACTCAAACCATTCAACTCATGGTAAATCGCCCTTACTTCAGACAAGACGAACATGCATAGCAACTCACATGATATTCAACAAAGGGTAGTTGATGGCGTCCCCAGGAACATGGTTATCGCTCAACAAGCAACTTATAAGAGATAAGATGCATAAGTACATATTCAATACCACAATAGTTTTTAGGCTATTTGTCCCATGAGCTATATATTGCAAAGGCGAAGAATGGAAATTTAAAGGTAGCACTCAAACAATTTACTTTGGAATGGCGGAGAAATACCATGTAGTAGGTAGGTATGGTGGACACAAGTGGCATAGTGTTTGGCTCAAGGATTTTGGATGCATGAGAAGTAATCCATCTCGATACAAGGCTTAGGCTAGCAAGGTTATTTGAAACAAACACAAGTATGAACCGGTACAGTAAAACTCACATAAAAGACATATTGTAAGCATTATAAAACTCTACATCGTCTTCCTTGTTGTTCGACCCTTACTAGAAAATATCTAGACCTTAGAGAGACCAATCATGCAAACCAAATTTTAGCAAGCTCTATGTATTTCTTCATTAATAGGTGCAAAGTATATGATGCAAGAGCTTAAACATGAGCACAACAATTGCCAAGTATCACATTATTCAAGATATTATACCAATTACCACATATATCATTTCCCGTTTCCAACCATACAACAATTAACGAAGCAGTTTCAACCTTCGCCATGAACATTATGAGTAAAGCCTAAGGACATATTTGTCCATATGCAATAGCGGAGCGTGTCTCTCTCCCACACAATGAATGCTAGGATCCAACTTTATTCAAACAAAACAAAAATAAAAACATACAGACGCTCCAAGTAAAGCACATAAGATGTGATGGAATAAAAATATAGTTTCATTAGAGGAACCTGATAATGTTGTCGATGAAGAAGGGGATGCCTTGGGCATCCCCAAGCTTAGATGCTTGAGTCTTCTTGAAATATGTAGGGGTGAACCACCGGGGCATCCCCAAGCTTAGAGCTTTCACTCTCCTTGATCATATTGTATCATCCTCCTCTCTTGATCCTTGAAAACTTCCTCCACACCAAACTCGAAACAACTCATTAGAGGGTTAGTGCATAATCAAAATTCACATGTTCAGAGGTGACATAATCATTTTTAACACTTCTGGACATTGCACAAAGCTACTGAAAGTTAATGGAATAAAGAAATCCATCAAGCATAGCAAAACAGGCAATGCGAAATAAAAGGCAGAATCTGTCAAAACAGAACAGTACGTAAAGAAGAATTTTCTAGATGCACCAGACTTCCTCAAATGAAAATGCTCAAATTGAATGAAAGTTGCGTACATATCTGAGGATCACTCACGTAAATCGGCAGAATTTTCTGAGTTACCTACAGATCCTACTGCTCTAATTCGTGACAGCAAGAAATCTGTTTCTGCGCAGCAATCCAAATCTAGTATGAACCTTACTATCAAAGACTTTACTTGGCACAACAATGCAACAAAATTAAGATAAGGAGAGGTTGCTACAGTAGTAACAACTTCCAAGACTCAAATATAAAACAAAAGTGCTGTAGTAAAATCATGGGTTGTCTCCCATAAGCGCTTTTCTTTAACGCCTTTCAGCTAGGCGCAGAAAGTGTGTGTCAAGTGTTATCAAGAGATGAAGCATCAACATCATAATTTGTTCTAATAATAGAATCAAAAGGTAACTTCATTCTCTTTCTAGGGAAGTGTTCCATACCTTTCTTGAGAGGAAATGGATATTTAATATTACCTTCCTTCATGTCAATAATTGCACCAACAGTTCGAAGAAAAGGTCTTCCCAATATAATGGGACAAGATGCATTGCATTCAATATCCAAGACAACAAAATCAACGGGGACAAGGTTATTGTTAACAGTAATGTGAACATTATCAACTCTCCCCAAAGGTTTCTTTGTAGAATTATCAGCAAGATTAACATCCAAATAACAATTTTTCAATGGTGGCAAGTCAAGCATGTTATAGATTTTTCTAGGCATAACGGAAATACTTGCACCAAGATCACATAAAGCATTACAATCAAAGTCATTGACCTTCATCTTAATGATGGGCTCCCAACCATCCTCTAACTTCCTAGGAATAGAAGCTTCACGATTTAATTGCTCTTCTCTAGCTTTTATGAGAGCATTTGTAATATGTTTTGTAAAGGCCAAATTTATAGCACTAGCATTAGGACTCTTAGCAAGTTTTTGTAAGAACTTTATAACTTCAGAGATGTGGCAATCATAAAAATCCAAACCATTATAATCTAAAGCAATGGGATCATTGTCCCCAATGTTGGAAAAAATTTCAGCAGTTTTATCACAAGCAGTTTTAGCAGTTTTAGCAGGTTCCGGCAGTTTTGCAGGCTTTGCATTAGAAGTAGAAACATTACCAACACCAATTATTTTACCATTGATAGTAGGAGGTGCAGAAACATGTGGAGCATTAGCGTTACTAGTGGAGGTAATAGTCCAAACTTTAGCTACATTATCTTCTTTAGTATTTTCTTCCTTTTCTCACCTAGCACGCAATTCGGCCATCAATTTTATATTCTCATTAATTCTAACTTGGATGGCGTTTGCTGTAGCAAATGGCTTAATATCATTATTTTCATTCGGCATATCTTTCGATTTCAAAAGATCAACATCAGCAGCAAGACTATCGACTTTAGAAGCAAGTATATCAATTTTCCCAAGCTTTTCTTCAACAGATTTGTTAAAAGCAGTTTGTGTACTAATAAATTATTGAAGCATGGCTTCAAGTCCAGGGGGTGTATTCCTATTATTTTTGTAAGAATTCCCATAAGAATTACCATAACCGTTACCATTATTATAAGGATATGGCCTATAGTTGTTACTAGAATTGTTCCGATAAGCATTCTTGTTGAAATTATTATTTTTAATGAAATTCACATCAACATGTTCTTCTTGAGCAACCAATGAAGCTAACGGAACATTATTAGGATCAACATTAGTCCTACTATTCACAAGCATAGACATAATAGCATCAATTTTATCACTCAAGGAAGAGGTTTCTTCGACAGAATTTACCTTCTTACCTTGTGGAGCTCTTTCCGTGTGTCATTCAGAGTAATTAACCATCATATTATCAAGAAGCTTTATTGCGGCGCCTAGAGTGATGGACATAAAAGTACCTCCAGCAGCTGAATCCAATAGGTTTCGTGAAGAAAAATTCAGTCCTGCATAAAAGGTTTGGATGATCATCCAAGTAGTCAGTCCATGGGTTGGGCAATTTTTAACCAAAGATTTCATTCTTTCCCAAGCTTGGGCAACATGCTCAGTATCCAATTGCTTAAAATTCATTATGCTACTTCTCAAAGATATAATTTTAGCAGGAGGATAATATCTACCAATAAAAGCATCCTTACATTTAGTCCATGAATCAATACTATTCTTAGGCAGAGATAGCAACCAATCTTTAGCTCTTCCTCTTAATGAGAAAGGAAACAATTTTAATTTTATAATGTCACCATCTACATCCTTATACTTTTGCATCTCACATAGTTCAACAAAATTATTAAGATGGGCAGCTGCATCATCAGAACTAACACCAGAAAATTGCTCTCTCATAACAAGATTCAGTAAAGCAGGTTTAATTTCAAAGAATTCTGCTGTAGTAGCAGGTGGAGCAATAGGTGTGCATAAGAAATCATTATTATTTGTGTTTGTGAAGTCACACAACTTAGTATTTTCAGGAGTAGCCATTTTAGCAATAGTAAATAAAGCAAACTAGATAAAGTAAATGCAAGTAACTAATTTTTTGTGTTTTTAATATGGCAAACAAGATAGCAAATAAAGTAAAACTAGCAACTAATTTTTTTGTGTTTTTTTTAGTGCAGCAAACAAGGAAGTAAATAAAAGTAAAGCAAGACAAAAACAAAGTAAAGAGATTGGAAGTGGAGACTCCCCTTGCAGCGTGTCTTGATCTCCCCGGCAACGGCGCCAGAAATTTACTTGCTGCGCGCAGCTGACGTGTGTCTCTCCGTTCAGCACGCGACCGTTGGGAACCCCAAGAGGAAGGTGTGATGCGTACAGCAGTAAGTTTCCCTCAGTAAGAAACCAAGGTTTATCGAACCAGTAGGAGCCAAGAAGCACGTTGAAGGTTGATGGCGGCGGAGTGTAGTGCGGCGCAACACTAGGGATTCCGGCGCCAACGTGGAACCTGCACAACACAACCAAATTACTTTGCCCCAACGTGACAGTGAGGTTGTCAATCTCACCAGCTTGCTGTAACAAAGGATTATATGTATAGTGTGGATGATGATGTTTGCAGAAAACAGTAGAACGAGTATTGCAGTAGATTGTATTCGATGTAAAAGAATGGACCGGGGTCCACAGTTCACTAGAGGTGTCTCTCCGTAAGATAAATAGCATGTTGGGTGAACAAATTACAGTTGGGCAATTGACAAATAAAGAGGGCATGACCATGCATATACATGTTATGATGAGTAGTGTGAAATTCAATTGGGCATTACGACAAAGTACATAGACCGCTATCCAGCATGCATCTATGCCTAAAAAGTCCACCTTCAGGTTATCATCCGAACCCCCTCCAGTATTAAGTTGCAAACAACAGACAATTGCATTAAGTATGGTGCGTAATGTAATCAACAAATACATCCTTAGACATAGCATTGATGTTTTATCCCTAGTGGCAACAACACATCCATGACCTTAGAACTTTCTATCACTGTCCCAGATTTAATGGAGGCATGAACCCACTATCGAGCATAAATACTCCCTCCTGGAGTTACAAGTAAAAACTTGGCCAGAGCCTCTACTAATAACGGAGAGCATGCAAGATTATAAACAACACATAGATAATAGATTGATAATCAACATAACATAATATTCACTATTCATCGGATCCCAACAAACGCAACAAGTAGCATTACAAATAGATGATCTTGATCATGTTAGGCAGCTCACAAGATCTAACAATGATAACACAATTAGTAGAAGACGACCATCTAGCTACTGCTATGGACCCATAGTCCAGGGGTGAACTACTCACACATCACTCCGGAGGCGACCATGGCGGTGAAGAGTCCTCCGGGAGATGATTCCCCTCTCTGGCAGGGTGCCGGAGGCGATCTCCTGAATCCCCCGAGATGGGATTGGTCGCGGAGGCATCTCTGGAAGGTTTTCCGTATCGTGGCTCTCGGTACTGGAACTATTCTCGACGAAGGCTTATGTAGGCGGAAGGGTAGGTCAGGGGGCGCCACGAGGGCCCCACACGCCAGGGCCGCGCGGCCCAAGCCTTGGCCGCGCCGCCCTGTTGTGTGGGCGCCTCGTCGCCCCACTTCGTATCTCCTCCGGACTTCTGGAAGCTTCGTGGAAAAATAACATCCTGGGCGTTGATTTCGTCCAATTCCGAGAATATTTCCTTACTAGGATTTCTGAAACCAAAAACAGCAGAAAACAGCAACTGGCTCTTCGGCATCTCGTTAATAGGTTAGTGCCGGAAAATGCATAAATATGACATAAAGTATGTATAAAACATGTGTGTACCATCATAAAACAAGCATGGAACATAAGAAATTATCGATACGTTGGAGACGTATCACCTATCCCACGAAGGAATAACTCAATCACTTGTGGTAGACTTTGAGGTAGCCTCCAAACCTTCACAATCTTGTCAGGAGAAAATCCACAGCCCGGATGCTTCCGAACTTCTTTTGCCCACCTAGGGTTTCCAAGGAACCCTAGAGAGCAAGTATCTCGATGAATACAAGGGGGAACAAAATTTGACTCGTTGGGACAGTAGATCAGACCCTCCTCTTACTTTTCCCCGGAGTGATTCGAGTTTGGGTGGAGGAGGAGGGGATCTGAGGCTTTTGGTGTTTCTAACAATGGAGTATGAGAGAGAGAGAGAGCTCAAGAATAGTTTGTAGTGTAGTGCCTAACTGTTCAAAGGTAGTAGAAGGGGTATTTATAGTGTCACTTGAAATCTGGCCGTTGCAACTTGCCACCTCAGCAATTTCTTCGAGGAGCCCGGTCAACCAGGCCTGGGGCCGGGCCGCCCGATGTAGGGGCCGGTTGAACCGGGCCACAGACCGGACCATCCGGTTCATACCGGGCCAGGCGCCGGGCCGTGACCGGGTGATGAAATGTCGCGTAGTACTCGGCCTCTGGTTGCCACCAGAGCAGGAGTCGGTTGGTGCCGGGCCACCCGGTCCACAGCCTGGTCTGACCGGGCGAGTGACCAGACCAGTCCGGTCAAAACCGGGCGCCAGGCCGGGCCACCCAGGACGAAGGGGAAAAGTCCCCTGGATCGTGCCCGGTGTGCACCGGTCCAGGGGCTGGTCGGCACCGGGCCACCCGGCGACGCGGCCGGTCTGACCGGGAAATTGACCGGCCAGTTGCTGAGCAGCCCTTCTTCATTTATGTCGAAGTGGGGGGGGGTCTCCCTTTACCTTCTTGTTCCATTGATACACCATTATTCCTTTTTTTCTAATACCTGGGAATAATCTCATAGACATGTATTAGACCAAATACTCTAGCAACGGTGTCATTGTTACCAAAATAATGGATAAGGGTAAAATACCCTTACAATCTCCCCCTATTTGGTATACGGTGACAAACCGAGCTAGAGACACATATAGATATTATGATAAGCTTAAACCTTGATTCCATATAAGATATTAAGATAGCTCCCCCATAATGTGTTCAATTGGAGAGTTTGCGTTTGAATGCGATGTGCACCATTTGTTGAAACATGAGAAGCTCCCCCAATATCTTTAGGAAACAAGCATGGTATGGACAGGTATATATCAAGATATAAGCAAATAGCATAATCACCCTAACATAGAGTTTAAGCATACAATAACTTGTCCACACACGAATTATTCAAAGTAGAAAATGGTTCCAGAAATGAAAAGCAAGCAAATAGCACAAGCCAAGTAAGAAGCAAATAAAGTATCAAGCATGGCTTGTGCAATACCCAAGGAACCCCGTGATCCTATACTCTACTCTCTTCTCCCCCTTTGGCATCGAAACACCAAAAAGGCAAAGGAAAGAGTAGGGATGCTAGCGCTCCCATGAATAGAACTGTCCCGGCGGGTGGAGAGTTGTCATCACCATCCTCATCATCATCCTCTTCTTCATCTTCGTCATAATCTTCATATCCCTCATCATCATTGCAAGTTCCAGAAGCCTCAGGAGCATGAGCAGATCTAGTAGTAGTAGGAGGAAGACCATCATGAGCAAACAGTGAGAGATCAAAGTTCTGGAGCATCTCATCATCAATGGGAGGCATCTCCCAAGTCGGTGCAATAACAGTCTCCATCTCAGGTCCAGGTGGTGGAACAGGGTGGTTCCTTGCAGCCATGAACTCATTCTGGCGCATCCTAGTCTCTTGGTTCAGGGCAAGGCTTTGATGAGCAACATCATTTGTATTCCTGCACATCTACCATAGGCTAGTAAAGAAGCGAGAGGCACCCCTCTTGGGGCGCATATAGTAGTTGGAGCTAGCTGCAAGGTCATGCCTTTCCTTGGACCGATGCTCAGAAGACATCATGGATGGGACTTCCGGTCTATTTCCCTGAGAAGGAAACTTGAATGGTTCCATCTTGAACAGTTGATCTTTATAATTGTTGGGAGAAGGCACAACCTTATTGATGAGCTGCAGAATATACTGAGCATAATTTGGAGTTATCCGATCATGAACAGATCGAGCGTCTCAATTCACAGTAGAAGACGTCACATCCATCAATTGTCCTAAGGTTTTCAGGATGGCAGTAGTACATGAGATTAAGATGGTAGGCACGACATTCACTTGTATCTCCTGACTTGCTGATGAGATTCTCACAGAATAGCTTGGCAAGCACAAGATAGGAGCAGTACATCCCAGAGATAGTGGGAGGAGCAGCCGTAGGTTCAGGAGGATAGCAGAAAGAAATGTCCCCATGAGTGAACTTATCCTGAGAGTGAATCTTAAACCCATGAGCACGACCACCACCAAATCCCATGGCTTCACAGAAGTCAAGGTAGTTGCAAGAGTACTTCTCTTGACCAGTCATCCAAGTCATAGTGTGAGCGGGATCATCATGAAAGAACACGGTGCAATGGAATTGACGGACAAGGATGGGGCAATAGTACCCAGCTCCCTTTTCATCACCAGGCTTCAAGCACACAAGATCATACAGTCCCATATTCTTCAAGGTATCAACCACAAAGCGGTACTTGGTGGCTTGATGCATGGTAAGGACTTCCTTGTTGATGGCCTTAGGCATCACAATGAAACCATTCTTCATACACCCTCGGGAGTTATAGAAATCCTCCCATATGTGCACCTGAGTGTTGGTCCAGAATAACCTATCTCCACCAGTTTAAGTTCTTCCCTCGAACCGATAAGGATCTGCCTCTCTGAGTTTTCTCTAATCAGCAAGATGTACTGTGCCCACATTGAATGTTGGCACCCTCTCAATAATATCATCCACTGGAACTGCACGTTTGTCCTTCTTTTTCTTGGCAATTGACTTGTTTCGACCCCCAGCTGAACTACCCGAACCACTGCCCTGAGCTGCTCTGGGAGGCATGCGACCGCTTGTACGGCACCCGGGAGGCCTTTCTTCCCTACCTCTCTTGGCAGTAGTACCATGGGTGTTCTCATCAGAATCTCCCGTGAAAGAGAAAATATAGCGAGAATAGCAGTGGGATAAGTGTACGTGTCATCAAAAATAAGGAGCCAACGAGTATAACATATGTACAAGTGTTTTGACGAGATTGTGCAAAAGACTGGGCGAGCCGGCGCACGGGCCGGTCCAACTGATCGACCGGGTGACACGTCTAACCGGCTGGTGTGACAGCCGGTTGGCCGGGCCTCGGGCCGGGCACTATCGATTTGTTAGATTTTGCCAGAAATTCAATCACAAAATCATACAAAAACTCATATACTTGTACATATATTACAACAATGTAGAGTGGAACATGTGCATAGTTGTGTGTGACACTCTAATGGCATGAGGACTTTAGACAAACCCTAATCCTAACCCTAATTTTCTCAAATCCCCTCAAAATGTGCAATGTGTGAGGGAATCGAGACATAGAAGGATGGGGAGAGGAAATTACCCGAAGACATGGTCCTCCTTGCTCAAAGAAACAAGAAGAACAACAAGAGGAAGTTTGAGGGCCAAAAACCCAAAATCTCCAAATTTGGCTTGAGAGGGACCAAATCCCTTGGTAAAGATCTTCCAATGTGCCCGATCTATGGTGGGGTAGAGTTTGAGAGGGTTCTAGGGGTGGGAAAGCCCTAGGGAGTGGTGGAGATGAAGGGGCGGCGCCAATGGAGTCTATGGTGGAGGGGGAAGTGAGGAAGAAGAAGCCCAAGGGGTAACTTCCACCCCCACTTAACCAGTCGTGCGACTGGCGCGCCGCCTGGTTGACCGGGCCAGTGACCGGGCGGCTCGGCGCTAGGGCCGGTCCGACTAGACCAGGGACCGGCCAACATATCTTTGCCTCATTTTTCCCAATTATTTGTGCAATTGTGTGTGTATGATCAGAAGATGACATGTACATATAGATACATAGATGAATGATGAGAGGAGCATGGACATGGGGTAGAAAAACGCAAGATTTTTTAGGCATACCCATTGGAGTGAAATCCAAACAAGATGTAAATAGCAACAATGGGCATGATTCGAAATATATCAAGAATCATAAATCATTTATCATTTAGCCTCGTATAGTGAAATCATTTTTGCAATTGAGGCTAATGAGGGGCGGGGGATTACTCCCACTATGTTAAAGCGCAAATGTCATGAGACCTCGAAGAGACATGCTTGGGTCCATATAATGACATTGGGTCTATTTATGTTGCACACATAGGTATGGATCATACCAAGACATGGTAAGATGACTATCCCCATATGTGCTGCACAACTAAGCTAAATAGCAAGTTAAATGCAAGAATATAGTGCAAGAAGTTATTCAATCTAAGTTTTTAGGATCAAGAATACCAAGTTATCCTCTCAAGTTACAAACCGGGCTTCATCCAAAGGCTTAGTGAAAATATCCACCAATCGGTACGATGTTCCCACATGAGTGAGATCAATGTCCCCATTGGCAACATGGTCACGTAGGAAGTGATGGAGAATGTCAATGTGTTTGGTGCGACAGTGTTGAACTGGGTTATTGGCGATCTTTATTAAACTTTTGTTGTCACATAGAAGAGGCACCGTACCAAGAAACATGCCATAGTCTTTAAAGGTTTCCTTCATCCATAACAGCTGAGTGCAACAAGATGCCGCAGATATGTATTCGGCTTCGGCGGTGGATAGAGCAGTGGAGTTTTGTTTCTTGGATGACCAACTCACCAATGACTGGCCAATAAATTGGCAAGCCCCGGAGGTAGACTTCCGGTTAACCTTATCACCGGCCCAATCGGAATCCGAATAGCCAATGAGTTCAAAGGTTGACCCCTTTGGATACCACAGCCCGAGAGTAGGAGTAAGAACAAGGTATCTTAAAATCCGTTTGACCATCATCAAATGGCTCTCCTTAGGAGCAGATTCAAAACGAGCACACATCCCTACACTTAACATGATATCCGGCCTAAAACGAGCAAGGATCCTATCATGGAACGGTATACCTTTATATCCACATCCTTCTCACCATCACATGAGCCAAGTTGCCCCTTTACGGGCATGGGTGTCTTCATTGGGCTTGCATTGGTCATGTTGAACTTCTTAAGCATGTCCTTCACATACTTTTCTTGAGAGATGAAGGTGCCTTTTGCAAGTTGCCTCACTTGGAAGCCTAGGAAGAACTTCAACTCTCCCATCGGGGACATCTCAAATTTCCTAGTCATCAATAGCTCAAAAGCTTTGTTATGATTTGGGTTAGTTCCACCAAAGATAATATCATCAACATATATTTGACATATAAATAAGCCACCCCCTTTAACCCGCTAGGTGAAAAGGGTGGAATCGACCGTACCCATGTAAAACCCATCATGTAGTAATAAATCCATGAAGAACTCGTACCAAGCACGTGGAGCTTGCTTGAGACCGTAGGGTGCCTTATGGAGTAAATACACATGGTTGGATCGGTCTGGGTCTTCGAAACCCGGGGGTTGAGCTACTTATGCAGTTTCTTTTAGGGGACCATTCAAAAATGCACTTTTCACATCCATTTGATATAGTTTGAAATTGTGGAAAGATGCAAATGCAAGCAAAAGATGAATAGGTTCAAGGCGGGCTACCGGCGCAAAGGTATCCTCAAAATCCGTACCTTCCATTTGGGCAAACCCTTCCGCCACTAACCTTGCTTTGTTTCTTATGACAATGCCATTCTCATCTTGCTTGTTCTTGAATACCCATTTGGTCCTAAAAACATTGATGCGATGATCCTTGGGTCTCTCAACTAGAGACCATACTTCATTGCGGGTGAAACACTCCAATTCTTCTTACGTGGAAATTACCCAATCCGGATCAACCAAGGCTTCATGTACCTTGAGTGGCTCAAAACTAGACACAAAAGCATGGTGTTGACAACAAGTGATAAGTAATGCATGGTGTCTACGAGTTACCACTCCTTTTGAGATGCTACCAAGGACTTGATCTACTTTCATGTCACTTTCCCTTGTAGCAGCCTTGATCTTCCTAATGGTTCCTTCATGATAAAAAAATTCATCTCTTGCTAGTACTCGATCATGAGGGACAACTTGAGCTTCAACATGAGTTGAGGATGTTTGTTGATCAACATCATGGTCTTGCTCAGTGGATTGAGGGGTTTCTTCTTGTTCTTCGGAATGTGGCTCATCTTGAGTAGAGGATAAGTCTTGAGTTGCACTTGATGGTTCAGCTTGAGTTGAGCTAGGCTCTACTTGGGCTTAGCTTGATACTTCTACTCCATCATCTTGATCATCATTATGAGCTTCTGTGGGCCGGATGTGTCCAATTCCCATAAGCTTGATGGCACTAGAAGGATCATCATCATTACCTGCAACACATGGAACAACTTGCTCCACGTGGGAGCCATTATCCACCAAGAACACCACATCACAAGATACTTCAATAGCCCCAGTGGACTTGTTGTAGTATCTATAGGCGTGAGAGTTCTCCGCATATCCAACAAATGTACCCTCTATAGTTGTAGTTTCAAATTTATCGAGATTCCCTTTATTGTTCTTAACAAGACATTTGCATCCAAAGACCCTAATCCAAAGACCATTCGTATGGAGTTTTACTATGCAGGGGGCGGAGAAAGAGCAGGTTGGAGTAGTGGAAAGCCGTAGAGATGGATTCTCCCCATAATTTATGGGGTGAATTGAACTCACTCAACATAGTTCTTGCCATCTCAATAATAGTCCGGTTCTTCCTTTCAACAACAACATTTTGTTGAGGGGTGTATGGAGCTAAAAACTCATGCTTGATGCCCTCATCATCAACAAATTCTTGCATAGTGTAGTTCTTTAACTCGGTGCCATTGTTAGTACTTATCACCTTTATCTCATATTCATATAGCCGCTGAACCTTCTTGGCGAAGATGAAAAATTCTCTAGAGGTCTCATCCTTAGACTTAAGGAGAAATACCCAAGAGTATCTTGAGTAATCATCAACAATGACCAGTCCATACTTGCTCCCACCAAGTGTATCATAATGTGATGGCCCAAAGAGATCCAATTGAAGGAGCTCCAAAGGCCTAGACATGGTGACGATATTCTTGATAGGATGACCCTTCTTGAGTTGCTTTCCAGCTACACATGCACTGCATACACGATCTTTCTCAAAGGAGTCCAACAATGTGCTCACCCTTTAGGAGTTGTTTAAAATTTGTCATATTGACATGACCAAGGCGGCGATGCCACAACCAACCTTCGTCATGTTTGGCCGCCATTATACATGTGGAGGGAGAGGGGCTCTCTTTCGAGAGGTCAACCACGTAAAGGTTGTTCTCCACATATCCAACAAGGACCAATTTGAGGTTATCACTCCTAAAGACTTTCACACAATAATTAGTAAAATATGAATTACAGCCGACATCTGCAAGGTGATATATAGAAAGTAAGTTATAGTCAAGGGATTCAACAAGCATGACCGTCTCAAGGCCCAAGTCCTTAGATATTGCCACCTTGTCATACCCAAGTACCTTTTCCTTTGAATTGTCACCTAACTTTTTATTAATATCTTCTAGGAATTGTTCAAGCACACCTCTTCCTCCGGTCATATGATTGGTGCATCCACTATCAAACACCCATTTTGGACCACCGGAGGAATACCTCTGCAAAATCAAGTAGAGGTTTTAGGAACCCATCGATTAATGGGTTCCTTTGTAATGGCAACAAGATCTTTTGGTACCCAAATTGAGTAACCTCTAAAAGCATAGCCATTACGAGGGCCAATATATTTAGCATAAACATCACCATAATAATCAACAAATAAATCATAGTGATTGTTAGGTCCCGTGTGGTCACCACTAGTGGCTTTGCCCTTTGAGGCTTTGCCAACATTAGTGACCTTCTTGTTCTTCTCTTGAGCGGGTTTCTCCTTCTTGTAGTTGTTCTTCTTGTAGGGCTTGGAAGTATACCCAAGTCCATACTTCTTATTGTTTAACCTTTGCTTACTCAAAAGGTCATCCAATCCCATATTATTCTTGGAGTTGGTGAACTTGGCTAGTTCCTTGGTCAACCTAACATTCTCCTCAAGAATAGTTGCTTGTTCACAAATAGAGTCAGTGGGATGATAGTTGAGACCATATTTGGTTACCAAGGATTCAAGATATATACATTGGTCTCAACATATAAAGATAGTTCATCTTTCAAACGTACATGCTCCTCCACAATTTTAGCTTGTTCACAAGTAAAAGATGTAGAATAACTTGCAACTTTTTCAACAACAATGGGATCATTCATTGATCCAAGAGCTTTCTTATAAGTATCTTGGAGTAGGTCATGATTCTCTCCAAGTTTCTTGAGCTCGTCCTTTACAAGCTTTTTAGCCCTTTCAAGGTGGTCAAGATCCCTAGTGAGAGAAGCATGAGCAACTTCAAGCTCCTTCTTTGAAGCATCGATCTCTTGGGCCAATAATTGATCCCTTTCAATAGTTTCAAGATCCTTAACTTTATCTAGTTCAAAAGTTTCAATTTGTTGCTTAAGGCCTTGAGATATGCACCTTTCGGTTTTTAGCTCTTGTCTTAGGAGATTGAATCTCCGTTCTTTATCATTCAAATGATATTCTAATTCCTCAATGGACTCATCCTTTTCTTTGAGGGAGTCCATCAAGAAATCAAACTTGACAAGAGCATCACCACGAAGAGTGCATCTAACTTTGTAAAGTTCCTTAAGCATAACTACCTCATCTTGATCTTCTGTATCATCATCAAGGACACTAGATAAAGAAGGTGGGGATTCCATTACCTTTGTTTCCCTTGCCATTAGACAAGAGCCGACAATTGTAGAGGAGGGAGAGTCATCAGAGTCATCATCAAGAGTTGTTCTTGCCATGAAGGAAGAAACAAAATCATTCGGAGTTGAGGACTCCGTGGAGTAATCCTTGGAGTATTCATATGTGAAGAGTGACCCGGGCTTGGAGAAAGCCAAACCGGCCACTCCGGCCTCCTTATCCTCATCTTCTTCCTCTTCATCGGAAGTGTACTCAGCCCCAACAAAGGCTCTTCCCTTGTTCTTCTTGAATTGTTCATTGATTGGGTTTGGCTTCAATCTTGGCTTGACCCCTTTGACAAACTTCGGCTTGTCTACCCTTTTCTCATAAGGGAACTCATTGGCAAAGTGACTATCTTTATCACAGTTGTAGCACGTTCTCTTCTTCTTCTCAATGAAGGATACTGGAAACTTCTTCTGGTACTTCTTGGCAAAGAAGGCAAAATCTATCGCGATGTCGCTAGTTGAAGTCATCTCTTCATCTTGTCCGATCTCATAGACTTCTTCTCTTTCTTGGTCAGCTCTAGCCTTCAAGCAAGGTTGTGTGAGGATTCATCGACACGGTTCATCTCCATGAGCCTTTATCCTGTCCTGGCCATGTTGTCATTGGCTGCCACATAGGAGACTAGATCATCTTCGTTCAGATCAGCTTGCTTGGTAAGGATTTGCAAGTTGAGTGCAAGGTTGGTGTCCTTTTGCTTGACTGCAATCATGGCAATGACCTTGGACTTTATGAATTATTCATTCATCAAAAAACCATCGTTGTATTTTTCACATCCAAGGCCCTTGACCATCACTCTAAGAGCACCAAGCCTTCCATAGGCAACGGCGAAGGATTCTCCTTCTCTAATCATGAACATAGTTGCCACAGTCTTTGCTGACCTATAGAGAGCTTCTTGGATCAGATTGATTCCCTCTTGGAGTACTACAATCCGATCCCACAACTGTTTAGCGGATTCAATGTCATTGACTTGATCAAGGAGCTTGCGGTTGATGTCACTCCTAATCTTGTCACATGCAGAAGCATTGAGTTGACGGTTGTAGAATTCGATGGAGGTCAACCGAATGGGATCTTGTGGCTTTCGGTATCCATCAACAATGATCTCCCACAACTCCACACTGCAACTGCGAATATGAGACTCCATAGAGGATTTCCAAAAATAAAAGTGAGTTCCATCAAAATGGGGAACACTCCCACTATGGTTTATATGCGGCATGGGTGAAGTGTTTTTGGGATAGTCATGATTGACTTCATTGTAAGCTTCCGGAAGAACCGAAGGCCCACTAGAACTCCCACTCGAGAGGATCTTAAGCATGGCACTCATTTGTGCCATTTGGCTTTAGACTTCATCCTCCTTTATCTTTTTCTCAGCCTCATATGCCATGAATCTGGATTTCATCTCCTTAACCGAAAGTTTGGAGTCTTCATCCAGTCCCTCGAATAGTTTTTCCATCTCACTCTTAAGGCTGTGAAGCCTTAAAAAGAGTCCAGGCTTTGATAGCAATTGAAAGTTTAGAGATGGTAAACCTAGAGGGGGTGAATAGGTTTCTACAAATTTTAATTCTTTCTTTGCAATATTAGGCTTTGCGGAATATAAACGTGAGCCTAATGCAAGCTAGGTGAGGCACCCTATATGACAATACAAGTAACTCAAGCACGAAGGCTCTCACAGGAAAATATAACACAAGTAAAGAGTTCGGTTAGGGATAACCGATAGCACGCGGAGACGAGGTTTATTCCCGTGTTCCCATCCTTTGCAAGAAGGTACGTCACGTTTGGAGGGGTGGAGGTCCCCCGAAGGATTCCCCAACGCCACGAAGGCTCACCCTATTCTCCGGAGCCTATCCCACGAAGGAATAGCTCACTCACTTGTGGTATACTTTGAGGTAGCCTCCAAACCTTCACAATCTTGTCAGGAGAATATCCACAGCCCGGATGCTTCCGGACTTCTTTTGCCCACCTACGGTTTCCAAGGAACCCTAGAGAGCAAGTATCTTGATGAATACAAGGGGGAACAAGATTTGGCTTGGTGGAACAATAGATCAGGCCCTCCTCTATCTTTTCCCCAGAGGGATTCGAGTTTGGGCGGAGGAGGAGGGAGATCTGAGGCTTTTAGTGTTTCTAACAATGGAGTATGAGAGAGAGAGCTCAAGAACAGTTTGTAGTGTAGTGCCTAACTGTCAGAGGTATTTATAGTGTCACTTGAAATCTGGCCGTTGCAACTTGTAAGGGTATTTTACCCTTATCCATTATTTTGGTAACTATGACACCGTGCTGGAGTATTTGGTCTAATACATGTCTACAAGATAATCTCCAGGTATTAGCCAAAGAGATATAATGTTGTATCAATGGAACAAGAAGGTAATGGGAGACCCCCCACTTCGACGAAAAATCAACAAGGGTGCTTTCAGCCCTGGCCGGTCTGTGGCCCAGTCAGACCGGCTCTGGCACCGGGCTGCCCGGTTCCGACCGGCCCCTGGACCGGTGCCAGCCGGACGATGTCCAGGGGGCTCCAGAAGATGGCCGGTTGGCTGCCCGGTTTCGAACCGGCCGAGCTGGTCTATGGCCCGGTCGACCGGGTGGTAGACCGGGCGCCCCAGTTTCCAACCGAACCCCAGGCCGGTGCCAGCCAGGCAGATGTCCAGTAAGCCTCGAGAGCCAGTCCGGTCTACGGGCCGGTTTGGACCGACCGGTCCAGTCTGTGGCCCGGTCAGACCGGGTTGTGCGTCGGCCGGTCCGGTCCCTCACCCGGTTGACCGGGTTTCTCGCGCAAATGCTGATGTGGCAAGTGAGCAACGACCGGAATTCAAGTGACACTATAAATACCGCTTCTTCTACCTCTGAAGGGGTAGACACTACACTACAAGCTGTTCTTGAGCTCTCTCTCTTATACTCCATTGTAAGAAACACCAAAAGCCTCAGATCTCCCTCCCAAACTCAAATCCCTTCGGGAAATGTTTGAGGAGGATCCGATGTACTGTTCTACCAAGCCAAATCTCATTCCCCCTTGTATTCATCAAGAAGCTTGCTCTCTAGGGTTCCTTGGTAACCCTAGGTGAGCAAGAGTGGTCCGGAAGCATCCGGACTGTGGATTTGCTCCTGACAAGATTGTGAAGGTTTGGAGGCTACCTCAAAGTATACCACAAGTGAGTGAGCTATTCCTTTGTGGGATAGGCTCCGGAGAATAGGGTGAGCCTTCGTGGCGTGGGGAATCCTTCGTGGGACCTCCACCCTGCTGCGCGTAGTTGATGTGTGTCTTTCCGTTCAACACGCGACCGTTGGGAACCCCAAGAGGAAGGTGTGATGCGTACAGCAGTAAGTTTCCCTCAGTAAGAAACCAAGGTTTATCGAACCAGTAGGAGCCAAGAAGCATGTTGAAGGTTGATGGCGGCGGAGTGTAGTGCGGCGCAACACCAGGGATTCCGGCGCCAACGTGGAACCTGCACAACACAACCAAATTACTTTGCCCCAACGTGACAGTGAGGTTGTCAATCTCACCGGCTTGCTGTAACAAAGGATTAGATGTATAGTGTGGATGATGATGTTTGCAGAAAACAGTAGAACGAGTATTGCAGTAGATTGTATTCGATGTAAAAGAATGGACCGGGGTCCACAGTTCACTAGAGGTGTCTCTCCGTAAGATAAATAGCATGTTGGGTGAACAAATTACAGTTGGGCAATTGACAAATAAAGAGGGCATGACCATGCACATACATGTTATGATGAGTATTGTGGAATTCAATTGGGCATTACGACAAAGTGCATAGACCGCTATCCAACATGCATCTATGCCTAAAACGTCCACCTTCAGGTTATCATCCGAACCCCCTCCAGTATTAAGTTGTAAACAACAAACAATTGCATTAAGTATGGTGCGTAATGTAATCAACAAATACATCCTTAGACATAGCATTGATGTTTTATCCCTAGTGGCAACAACACATCTACAACCTTATAACTTTCTGTCACTATCCCAGATTTAATGGAGGCATGAACCCACTATCGAGCATAAATACTCCCTCTTGGAGTTACAAGTAAAAACTTGGCCAGAGCCTTGATGTCTACGGGTGCTTCTATTCTTGTAGACAGTGTTGGGCCTCCAAGAGCAGAGATTTGTAGGACAGCAGCAAGTTTCCCTTAAGTGGATCACCCAAGGTTTATCGAACTCAGGGAGGAAGAGGTCAAAGATATCCCTCTCATGCAACCCTGCAACCACAAAGCAAGAAGTCTCTTGTGTCCCCAACACACCTAATACACTTGTCAGATGTATAGGTGCACTAGTTCGGCGAAGAGATAGTGAAATACAGGTGGTATGAATATATGAGCAGCAGTGACGGCGCCAGAAAATACTTGATGCTACAACTGGCGTGTGGTTGATGGTGGTAATATTGCAGGCAGTACAGATGCAGTAGAACAGTAAACAAGCGATGATTGCAGTATTTAGGAAAAAGGCCTAGGGATCATAATTTCACTAGTGGACACTCTCAACATTGTAATCATAAAGGAATATAAATATAAGCACTTCACTATGCTATTCTGAATTACTCTCTGGCAAGATAACGAACACTAATTTATCATGTAGGCAAACCTTAAAGATGTATTCCCAAGTACTAATGAACACCCCACGCTGTCACTTTGAGCATTCATAGGAGGTACTAACACACCACAATTTCATAGAGACATCCAACTCAAATCATAACTCAGTGAATAAGTATTCTGTGAAATATAGCCTAAGAGACCCACACGGTGCACACACTGTCATATTTACACACGTGGGACAAGGAGTCTCTGGAGATCACATAAGTAAAATTCACTTGACTAGCATAACGACATCTAGATTACAAGCATCATCATATGAATCTCAATCATGTAAGGCAGCTCATGAGATTATTGTATTGAAGTACATAGGAGAGAGATGAACCACATAGCTACCGGTACAGCCCTTAGCCTCGATGGAGAACTACTCCCTCCTCATGGGAGACAACAGCGTTGATGAAGATGGCGGTGGAGATGGCAGCGGTGTCGATGGACAAGCCTTCTGGGGGCACTTCCCCGTCCCGGCGGCGTGCCGGAACAGATAGTTCTGTCCCCCAGATCTTGGCTTCGCGATGGCGGCGGCTCTGGATGGTTTCTCGTACCGTGGCTTTTTCGTCTCGAAGATTTAGGTCAGGGACCTTTAAATAGGCGAAGAGGCGGAGTCGGAAGGTCGACGAGGCGGCGACACAACAGGGGGGCGCGGCCCACACCCTGGCCGCGCCAGCCTGGTGTGTGGGGGCCCCATGGCTCCCCTCTGGTGGCTCTCGGGTGTTCTGGAAGCTTCGTGGGATTCTAAGACTCTGGGCGTTGATTTTGTCCAATTCCGAGAATATTTCCTTACTAGGATTTCTGAAACCAAAAACAGCAGAAAACAGGAACTGGCACTTCGGCATCTCGTCAATAGGTTAGTTCCGGAAAACGCATGAAATCATCATAAAGTGTGAACAAAACATGTAGGTATTGTCATAAAACAAGCATGGAACATAAGAAATTATCGATACGTTGGAGTCGTATCAGCATCCCCAAGCTTAGTTCCTACTCGTCCTCGAGTAGGTAAACGATAACAAAGATAATTTCTGAGGTGACATGCTACCAACATAATCTTGATCATACTATTGTAAAGCATATGAGATGAATGAAGTGATTCAAAGCAATGATAAAGACAATGATTAAACAATTGAATCATATAGCAAAGACTTTTCATGAATAGTACTTTCAAGACAAGCATCAATAAGTCTTGCATAAGAGTTAACTCATAAAGCAATAGATTCTAAGTAAAGGCATTGAAACAACACAAAGGAAGATATAATTTTCAGCAGTTGCTTTCAACTTGTAACATGTATATCTCATGGATAGTTGTCAACATAAAGTAAAATAATAAGTGCAATAAGTAAGCATGTAAGAATCAATGCACAGTTAACACAAGTGTTTGCTTCTAAGGTGGAAGGAAGTAGGTAAACTGACTCAACATGAAGGTAGAAGAATGGCCCTTCGAAGAGGGAAGCATTGATTGCTATATTTGTGCTAGAGCTTTTATTTTGAAAACATCAAGAGAGCATAAAAGTAAAATTTTGAGAGGTGTTTGTTGTTGTCAACGAATGGTAGTGGGCACTCTAACCCCCCTTGCCAGACAAACCTTCAAAGAGCGGCTCCCATGAAACATTTTTATTTTTGGGTGGCACTCCTTCCAACCTTTACTTTCACAAACCATGGCTAACCGAATCCTCGGGTGCCTGCCAACAATCTCATACCATGAAGGAGTGCCTTTTTATTTTAGTTTTATTTAGATGACACTCCTCCCCACCTTTGCTTTCTCAAGCCATGGCTAACCGAATCCTCGGGTGCCATCCAACAATCACATACCATGTAGGAGTGTCTATTTTTTTGTAAAATCATGAAAGTTAATTAATTGGGGGCTGGGAACCCCATTGCCAGCTCTTTTTGCAAAATTATTGGATAAGCGGATGAAGCCACTAGTCCATTGGTGAAAGTTGCCCAACAAGATTGAAAGATAAACACCACATACTTCCTCATGAGCTATAAAACATTGACACAAATAGGAGGTAATAACTTTTGAAGTGTTTAAAGATAGCACTCAAGCAATTTACTTTGGAATGGCGGAGAAATACCATGTAGTAGGTAGGTATGGTGGACACAACTGGCATAGTGTTTGGCTCAAGGATTTTGGATGCATGAGAAGTAATCCCTCTCAATAAAAGGCTTAGGCTTGCAAGGTTGTTTGAAGCAAACACAAGTATGAACTAGTACAGCAAAACTCACATAAACACATATTGCAAGCATCATAAGACTCTACATTGTCTTCCTTGTTGTTCGATCCTTAGTAGAAAATATCTAGACTCTAGAGAGACCACTCATGCAAACCAAATTTTAACAAGCTCTATGTATTTCTTCACTAATAGGTGCAAAGTATATGATGCAAGAGCTTAAACATGAGCACAAAAATTGCCAAGTATCACATTATTCAAGACATCATACCAATTACTACATGTAGCATTTCCCGTTTCCAACCATACAACAATTAACGAAGCAGTTTCAACCTTCGCCATGAACATTAAAAGCTAAGAACACATGTGTTCATATGAACCAGCGGAGCGTGTCTCTCTCCCACACAAGCATTTATTCAAACAAAAACGAAAAAACAAAAACATACAGACGCTCCAAGTAAAGCACATAAGATGTGACCGAATAAAAATATAGTTTCACTAGAGGAACCTGATAATGTTGTCGATGAAGAAGGGGATGCCTTGGGCATCCCCAAGCTTAGATGCTTGAGTCTTCTTGAAATATGCAGGGATGAACCACCGGGGCATCCCCAAGATTAGACTTTTCACTCTCCTTGATCATATTGTATCATCCTCCTCTCTTGACCCTTGAAAACTTTCTCCACACCAAACTCGAAACAAACTCATTAGAGGGTTAGTGCATAATCGAAAATTCACATGTTCAGAGGTGACACAATCATTCTTAACACTTCTGGACATTGCTCAAAGCTACTGGAAGTTAATGGAACAAAGAAATCCATTCAACATAGCAAAAGAGGCAATGCGAAATAAAAGGCAGAATCTGTCAAAACAGAACAGTCCGTAAAGACGAATTTCTAAGAGGCACCAGACTTGCTCAAATGAAAATGCTCAAATTGAATGAAAGTTGCGTACATATCTGAGGATCACACACAAAAATTGGCAGATTTTTCTGAGTTACCTACAGAGAACCCTGCCCAAATTCGTGACAGACGGAAATCTGTTTCTGCGCAGTAATCCAAATCTAGTATCAACCTTACTATCAAAGACTTTACTTGGCACAACAATGCAATAAAATAAAGGTAAGGAGCGGTTGCTACAGTAGTAACAACTTCCAAGACACAAATATAAAACAAATTACTGTAGTAAAATAAACACATGGGTTATCTCCCAAGAAGTGCTTTCTTTATAGCCATTAAGATGGGCTCAGCAGTTTTAATGATGCACTCGCAAGAAATAGTATTTGAAGCAAAAGAGAGCATGAAGAGGCAAATTAAAAACACATTTAAGCCTAACATGCTTCCTATGCATAGGAATCTTGTAAACAAACAAGTTCATGAAGAGCAAAGTAACAAGCATAGGAAGATAAAACAAGTGTAGCTTCAAAAATTTCAGCACATAGAGAGGTGTTTTAGTAACATGAAAATTTCTACAACCATATTTTCCTCTCTCATAATAATGTCCAGTAGCATCATGAGCAAACTCAACAATATAACTATCACATAAAGCATTCTTATCATGAGTCTCATGCATAAAATTATTACTCTCCACATAAGCATAATCAATTCTATTAGTAATAGCGGGAGGAAATTCAACAGAGTAGCTATCATCAAATATAGGAGGTATATTGTAATCATAATCAAATTTATCCTCCATAACAGGTGGCACCAAAAGGCTACTATCATTATAATCATCATAAATAGGAGGTAAAGTATCATCAAAGTAAATTTTCTCCTCAATGCTTGGGGGACTAAAAAGATCATGCTCATCAAAACCAGCTTCCCCAAGCTTAGAATTTTCCATATCATTAGCAACAATGGTGTTCAAAGTGTTCATACTAATATGTTCCATGGGTTTTTTCATTTTCGCATCAAACCATCCATGTCTTAACTCAGGAAAAACAATAAAAAGCTCCATGTTGCTTTCCATTATGCCAAACTAGTGTAAAACAAGAAACAAAAAGATGCAATTGCAGGATCTAAAGGAAATAGCTTCGAGTACTTACAACGGCGCCGAAAAATAGCTTAGTAGCCGAGATCCGGAGTGTGAGTACCTTTTACCTTTCCTCCCCGGCAACGGCGCCAGAAAAGTGCTTGATGTCTACGGGTGCTTCTATTCTTGTAGACAGTGTTGGGCCTCCAAGAGCAGAGGTTTGTAGGACAGCAGCAAGTTTTCCTTAAGTGGATCACCCAAGGTTTATCGAACTCAGGGAGGAAGAGGTCAAAGATATCCCTCTCATGCAACCCTGCAACCACAAAGCAAGAAGTTTCTTGTGTCCCCAACACACCTAATACACTTGTCAGATGTATAGGTGCACTAGTTCGACGAAGAGATAGTGAAATACAGGTGGTATGAATATATGAGCAGCAGTAACGGCGCCAGAAAATACTTGATGCTACAACTGGCGTGTGGTTGATGGTGGTAATATTGCAGGCAGTACAGATGCAGTAGAACAGTAAACAAGCGATGATTGCAGTATTTAGGAAAAAGGCCTAGGGATCATAATTTCACTAGTGGACACTCTCAACATTGTAATCATAAAGGAATATAAATATAAGCACTTCACTATGCTATTCTGAATTACTCTCTGGCAAGATAACGAACACTAATTCATCATGTAGGCAAACCTTAAAGATGTATTCCGAAGTACTAATGAACACCCCACGCTGTCACTTTGAGCATTCATAGGAGGTACTAACACACCACAATTTCATAGAGACATCCAACTCAAATCATAACTCAGTGAATAAGTATTCTGTGAAATATAGCCTAAGAGACCCACACGGTGCACACACTGTCACCTTTACACACGTGGGACAAGGAGTCTCCGGAGATCACATAAGTAAAATTCACTTGACTAGCATAACGACATCTAGATTACAAGCATCATCATATGAATCTCAATCATGTAAGGCACCTCATGAGATTATTGTATTGAAGTACATAGGAGAGAGATGAACCACATAGCTACCGGTACAGCCCTTAGCCTCGATCGAGAACTACTCCCTCCTCATGGGAGACAGCAGCGTTGATGAAGATGGCGGTGGAGATGGCAGCGGTGTCGATGGAGAAGCCTTCCGGGGGCACTTCCCCGTCCCGGCGGCGTGCCGGAACAGAGAGTTCTGTCCCCCAGATCTTGGCTTCGCGATGGCGGCGGCTCTGGATGGTTTCTCGTACCGTGGCTTTTTCGTCTCGAAGATTTAGGTCAGGGACCTTTAAATAGGCGAAGAGGCGGAGTCGGAAGGTCGACGAGGCGGCGACACAACAGGGGGGTGCGGCCCACACCCTGGCCGCGCCAGCCTGGTGTGTGGGGCCCCTAGGGCTCCCCTCTGGTGGCTCTCGGGTGTTCTGGAAGCTTCGTGGGACTCTAAGACTCCGGGCGTTGATTTCGTCCAATTCCGAGAATATTTCCTTACTAGGATTTCTGAAACCAAAAATAGCAGAAAATAGGAACTGGCACTTCGGCATCTCGTCAATAGGTTAGTTCCGGAAAACACATGAAATCATCATAAAGTGTGAACAAAACATGTAGGTATTGTCATAAAACAAGCATGGAACATAAGAAATTATCGATACATTGGAGACGTATCAAGCCTCTACTAGCAACGGAGAGCATGCAAGATCATAAACAACACATAGATAATAGATTGATAATCAACATAACATAGCATTCACTATTCATCGGATCCCAACAAACGCAACATGTAGCATTACAAATAGATGATCTTGATCATGTTAGGCAGCTCACAAGATCTAACAATGATAGCACAATTAGGAGAAGACGACCATCTAGCTACTGCTATATATGGACCCATAGTCTAGGGGTGAACTACTCACACATCACTCCGGAGGCGACCATGGCGGTGAAGAGTCCTCCGGGAGATGATTCCCCTCTCCGGCAGGGTGCCGGAGGCGATCTCCTGAATCACCCGAGATGGGATTGGCGGCGGCGGCGTCTCTGGAAGGTTTTCCGTATCGTGGCTCTCGGTACTGGAACTATTCTGGACGAAGGCTTATGTAGGCAGAAGGGTAGGTCAAGGGGCGCCACGAGGGGCCCACACGCTAGGGCCGCGCGGCCAGGGCCTGGGCCGCGCCGCCCTAGTGTGGCGTCGCCTCGTCGCCCCACTTCGTATCTCCTCCGGACTTCTGGAAGCTTCGTGGAAAAATAAGATCCTGGGAGTTGATTTCGTCCAATTCCGAGAATATTTCCTTACTAGGATTTCTGAAACCAAAAACAGCAGAAAATAGCAATTGGCTCTTCGGCATCTTGTTAATAGGTTAGTGCCGGAAAATGCATAAATATGACATAAAGTATGTATAAAACATGTGTGTATCATCATAAAACAAGAATGGAACATAAGAAATTATCGATAAGTTCGAGACGTATCAGCATCCCTAAGGTTAGTTCTGTCGGGGGGAAGACCCCGGGTAGGGCAATGGACGCGGAGCAGCCGGCTGGCCACTGGCCGGCTCGCGGCAAAGGCCGGCTGAGGAGCAGCCGGCTGGCGCCGTGGCCGGCTGGTCCGGAAGCCGGCTGGCTCTAGGTCCTAGTCGGCCTGGCTACGGCCGCCAATGCTGTAGCTGGGCCGGCTTCTACAAGCCATATCCGACTGGGGTTTGTACCTCAGACCGACTCGAGGCTGGCGAGTCTTGCACTAGAAGGAACCGGGTTGGTGATCCGGGTTCCCAAAGTCCACGCTGACTTCATCTTCCGTAAAGCGCGGGGCACTGTAGAGCAATAGTGCCACGCGCCGGACAGGCCATCATGGTCTACATCGATCCGTACTGGCTACAGTGGCTGATGGCGACACGGACACCTCCTCTCCATACCGCTGACCTTGGCAGCCGGATGGGACAGGCCATGAGGCCTCAACGGCTCCTGACGTCATTGCCTCGGGAAGGAGCGGAAGCCGGAGCCGGCCAAGCCGGCCAGTAGACTATAGGGTCTTTTATGTAAAGTGCCAGCGCCTATATAAGCTGGGCTACCCCCCTCGTGCGGGGGACGATCGATCATTCTCACCTCACTTCCACCCTTAGCGCTGCCCTGAGAGAGAGACTTTGTCTTCCTTAGCCTCCCAGGAGCAGCCGGACACAGCTCAAGGAGCAACCTTGTATTGTGTGATCATCATATACACTCTAGCAGGAGTAGAGGTGTTACCTCCATCGGAGGGCCTCGAACCTGGGTACGTCGCCGTGTCGCTCGTCCCCATACCCGCATCCGGATACCGCCGTGAGATCTCCTAGGAACCACCTTCGTTAGCCACCCTATGGCATATGCCGTGACGATACCACGACATTTGGCGCCCACCGTGGGGCCTTCAGCATCCTCGTCCGGTGTCTTCATCCGGACGGGCCTCACCATCACCACCGGCGAGCGAGTCGCTTCAGGCTTGATCTGGAGATTCGGCTCCCTCGAGTGCGTCAGCGACAACGCTGGCTGCTTCGCCGACCGGCCCTTCCCAGCCGGCGGCAGCGTCATCTCCTTCGGCGGCCACGACGTCTACGTCGCCACAGTCGCACCGCCGCGCTACCCACGGCAGGTGCTGCGCTACGCAAGCCCTCCTCTGCGAGCAGGCAGCAGCGCTCCCGCCAGCCCCGCCGTCGTGCAAGTCATGATGGCTGGCGAGGAGCTCCCCACCAAGAACCTGCGCACCCGCGGCCCCAACCTGGAGCGCAACGTTGACCCCAACGCCTCCGGCTCGGGCGCAAAGGTGCCACCACCACCGTCCCGGCTGGACGAAGTCCGGGCGAAACTGAGCACCCCACTCACGCCTGGTGCCGACCCCACCACCATCGAGGCGGATTTGGAGGCGCACCGCCAGCTCCTCCTCAAGCAAACAGAAGAACTGGCTGCTGCTAAGCGCCAGATGGAGATCACCCAGCGCGAGTACAACCGCGCCCACGGCCTCACTCCAGGCGGCGACGGTCCCAGCCGAGCCGGCCAGATCCGCCGCAGGGGCCGCGACCTTGGCGCCGAGATCGCCCGCGACGGCGCTCCTTCGCCGACTCCGTCCGCGGAGCAACCCGTCTACAACACCCCCGACAAGAACATGCGCGCGGCACAAGCCGCCGCAGAAGAGCTGAACCGCCTTGAAGGCGAAGAGTTACGCCGCTGCACCAAGCGGGTGACCGAGCTGCTCAACGCAGCCACCGAGCAGGCGGCCGATCCCAGGTATGTCAATGCCCCCAGAGCTTCCCACGCTCGTGGCGCTGCAGGCAACGATAGGGAAGGCGCCAGGGACACGGCCGAGTCCGCCTCCCCAGCACCAAGCCGGCACCGTGACTCCCGGGCCACACACGCAAGCTCGAGCCGGCCGAGCCACCAGCCGAGCGGCAGCAGCCGCAGCCGGCCTCCCCCAAGCCGGAACCAGGAGCAAGACTCCGAGCCCCGCCGCCAGCACCGGCCGGCTCCGGAAGCAAGCGGCGCACGCCAGCCGGCACGCTCCCGGCTGGGCCCGCGCATCGAGCCCGTCGACGCCAGAGACCGCCTCGATCGGCTGGTCGAATCCCGCATCGCGGAAGAGGAGGCGCCGGCTTGCCCCAAGTGCTTCGGGCCCCGCATCGCCAATGAGCCCATGCTCGACGGCTTCCAGCTCCCCCGCGACACGCCCAAGTACGACGGCACCGCCAAGCCGGAGGACTGGCTGCAGGACTACTCCACCGCAGTCGGCATCTCTCGAGGCAACAAGCGTTGGGCGGTACGCTACTCCCCCCTGATGCTGGTCGGCTCCGCCCGCACCTGGCTCAACAACCTGCCAGCCGGCAGCATCAACGGCTGGCTGGATTTCGAAGAGGCCTTCGTCAGCAACTTCACCGGCACCTATCGCCGGCCGGGTCGCCCTCAGCAGCTTGAGATGTGCAAGCAGGGCCCGGAAGAGACGGACCGCGCATACCTGACGCGCTGGTGCGAGATGCGCAACTCCTGCGAGGGTGTGCACGAGATCCAAGCCATCAGCTTCTTCATGGGAGGCTGCCGGCCCAACACCATGCTGTGGCACAAGCTGCGCCGCAGTGACCCCAAGTCGATGGCCGCCTTGATGGCCATCGCGGACAAGTACGCGCTGGCTGAGGAAGCCGGCAAGGCGCCGGCTAACATTTCACCGGCCCCAGCAAGACGGGACAACAACAAGTCGGCCGAGCACAAGCCGGCAGACGGCGCCTCTCATGGCAGCCGGCGGGACAACTACCGCGGCAAGCGTCACAGCGACCAGCCGGACCGCCGGTACGGCTCCGCCCACGTAGCCGCCGTGGCAGACAACGCGGCAGGCGGCAGCCGCCGCCAGAAGCAAGACCGGCAGTGGAAGCCGAAGTACACCTTCGAGCAGATGCTCGACTCGCCGTGCAAGTACCACAGCGGCAAGAACCCCTCCAACCACACCACCCGCGACTGCCACTTCATGAAGCGGCTGACAAGCGGTGAACCTCTCCCGCCTCCACCCCCGCCGCCTCCAGCCGGCGGGCCGGGTGGCGCAGCCGGCGCGGAGAACGCCAACCTCGAGCACCACGAGGCTAACCAAGTGCACCATGGCGGCCGATACTTGGCCCAGGACGCCGCCTACATCATTTTCACCTCCGAGCCCGAGGACAAGACGAGCCAGTAGAGCCATTCCCTCGAGGTCAACGCGGTCATACCGCCGGTCCCCCAGTACCTAAACTGGTCAGAGCAGGCCATCACTTTTGATCGCCGCGACACACCGGCTGTCCTGCCGAATCCGGGCAGCTACGCCATGGTCCTCGACCCCACCATCGGCACAACCCGGCGCAGCGTGCGCTTCTCGCGCGTCCTCGTCGACGGGGGCAGCAGCATCAACATCCTCTACCGCGACACCGCCCGCAAGCTGGGCATCCAGGAGGCCGAGTTGCGCCCCACCCCCACCGTCTTCCATGGCATCGTGCCAGGCCACTGCTGCCAGCCGATCGGCCGGATCACGCTGGAGGTGATGTTCGGGAAGCCGGACCACTTCCGCACCGAGAGAATCGAGTTCGAGGTGGTGGACCTCGTGAGTCCCTACCACGCGCTCCTGGGCAGGCCGGCCCTGACCAAGTTCATGGCGGTGCCCCACTATGGGTACCTGAAGATGAAGCTGCCTGGCCCCAAGGGGGTCATCACCATAGCCGGCGACTATCGCCGCTCCATGGACTGCGCCACGCAGAGCTCCAAGATGGCCCAGACGCTGGTCATCGCCACCGAGAAGCACCTCATCCACGACGCCGTCGCCCTCGCCAAGGCCGCGGAGACAGACATGCCGGCTGCAGGCAACCCGGCTGGGACGACTCACTTCCAGCCGGCCGACAACACCAAGAAGATCCTGCTGGACCCGGCGCAGCCGGACAAGTACGTCACCATCGGTGCCGGCTTGAGCAGGAAATAGGAAAGCGAGCTCACCAGCTTCCTCCGTGAGAATCGGGACATCTTCGCATGGACTCCAAAAGACATGCCGGGTGTGCCGAGGGAGTTGGCTGAGCACCACCTCCACGTCCGGCCTGAAGCCAAGCCGGTGAAGCAGCCTCTCAGGCGCTTCGCCGAGGAAAGAAGGAAGGCCATCGGTGAAGAAATTGCCCGGCTGCTCGCAGCCGGCTTCATCATGGAAGTGCTGCACCCGGACTGGTTGGCGAACCCGGTCCTGGTTTTGAAGAAGAACGGTTCCTGGCGCATGTGTATCAACTACACCAGCCTGAACAAGGCGTGCCCGAAGGATCCCTTCCCCCTGCCGCGCATAGATCAAGTCATAGACTCGACTGCCGGCTGCGAACTGTTGTCTTTTCTAGATGCCTATTCAGGCTACCACCAGATTCCTTTGAATCCGGATGATCAAATAAAGACTTCGTTCATTACCCCGTACGGGGCTTATTGCTACATGACTATGCCGTTCGGCTTGAAAAATGCAGGCGCCACCTACCAAAGGTGCATGCAAAAATGCTTGCAGGATCAAATCGGCAGAAACGTTCACGCATATGTGGATGATGTCGTTGTAAAGACCAAGGAAACGACCACCCTCCTTGATGACCTGAGAGAAACCTTCACCAATCTGAGAATATTTCGGATGAAGCTCAACCCGGCCAAGTGCACATTCGGCGTGCCGTCTGGCCAGCTCCTTGGCTACCTCGTCTCTCAGCGAGGGATCGAAGCCAACCCGGAGAAGATCAGTGCCCTAGAGAAAATGGAACTGCCGCAGTGCCTCAAGGACGTCCAGAAGTTCGCTGGCTGCCTGGCTTCCTTGAGCCGCTTCGTCAGCCGGCTGGGGGAGAAGGCACTGCCCCTGTATCAATTAATGAAGAAGGCGGACAAGTTCGTCTGGTCACCGCAGGCGGATGAAGCCTTCCGTGACTTGAAGCGCGTGCTCTCAACCGCGCCAATCCTTGCAACGCCGGCTTCAATGGAGCCGATGCTGTTGTACATCGCAGCCACCAATCGAGTGGTTAGCGTTGTCCTGGTGGTGGAGCGCAAAGAAGCCGGCAGGGAGCAGCTGGTCCAGCGCCCAGTCTACTACCTCAGCGAAGTGCTCTCCCAATCGAAGCAAAACTACCCCCACTACCAGAAGGTCACCTACGGCGTATACATGGCGGCCAAGAAGCTCAAACATTACTTCCAAGAGCACCCCATCAAGGTGGTTGCCACAGCGCCCTTGGCGGAAATCATTGGCAGCAAAGACGCCAACGGCCGGGTTGCCAAGTGGGCTCTGGAACTAGCCGCCCACACCATCCTCTACGAACCGCGCACAGCCATCAAGTCGCAGATCCTCGCGGACTTCTTCGTCGACTGGGCCGAGATGCAGTACCTGCCGCCTGTGCCGGATTCCACACATTGGAAGATGCACTTTGACGGTTCGAAGATGCGCAACGGCTTGGGAGCCGGCATCGTCATCACCTCTCCCAAGGGAGACCGGCTGGACTACGTCCTGCAGATCCACTTCGCCGCATCCAACAATGTGGCGGGGTATGAAGCGCTCATTCATGGGCTGAAGCTGGCCAAGGAGATTGGCGTGCGCCGCATACTCTGCTTCGGCGACTCCGACTTGGTCGTACAGCAAGCATCGGGCGATTGGGACGCGAAGGACGCCAACATGGCCTCGTACCGCTTCCACGTCCAGCAGCTATCCGGCTTCTTCGACGGCTGTGAATTCCACCATGTGCCTCGAGCAAACAACGAAGCGGCTGACGCCTTATCCAAGATTGGCTCAACCCGGCAAGCCATTCCGCCGGGTGTCGCCTTGACGATTCTCAAGAAGCCGTCCATCATACCGTCACCGGACTCGGATTCAATATTCGTGCCGGCTGACTCGGGGGCTGCTCAGCCGAACCCGGGGGCTTCATCGCCCAAGTCGGGGGCTAACAAGCCGAACCCGCCGGCTACCATGCCGAACCCGGGGACTTCTCAGTCCAACCCGGGGGCTTCATCGCCAAACTCGGGGGCTAGCAAGCCGAACCCGCCGGCTAGCAAGCCGAACCCGGCGACCATGCAGTCGAATCCGGAAGCTCCCACGCAGGAGGCCCTGTTGGTCAGCGTATTCGAGATAAGATGCGTACCTTCATGGGCACAAGAATTCCTCTCCTACCTCACCGACGGTGCGCTGCCTGATGATAGAGTCCAGGCCAGGCAGATTGAGAGAAGGGCCAAGGCCTATACAATCATCAACCACCAGCTGTACAAACGCAGCGTAAGTGGGGTGTTCCAGCGGTGCGTCGAGCCGGCTGAAGGGATTGAACTCCTACGGGAAATCCACCAAGGAGAGTGCGGACATCACGCCTCATCCAGAGCCATAGTGGCCAAAGCTTTCCGGCACTATTTTTACTGGCCGACTGCGCTCAGAGACGCAGAAGAACTGGTGAAGAAGTGCAACGGCTGCCAACGCTTTGCCAAGCAAAAGCACACGCCGGCTTCCGCCTTGAAAACCATCCCCATCACATGGCCGTTTGCCGTATGGGGCTTGGATATGGTGGGCCCGTTCAGAACAGCGCGAGGCGGCATGACTCATCTCTTGGTGATGATTGACAAATTCACCAAGTGGATCGAAGCCAAGCCAATAAAGAAGCTGGACGGCTCAACAGCCGTCACATTCCTCAAGGAAATAATCGTAAGATACGGCTACCCCAACAGCATCATCACCGACAACGGCAGCAACTTCGCCGAAGGCATTTTCAAACGCTACTGTGGGGAGATGGGGATCCGAATGGACCTATCATCCGTGGCGCACCCGGAGTCAAACGGCCAAGTGGAGAAAGCAAACGGCTTGATCCTAGCCGGCATCCGGCCCCGGCTGGTGGAGCCGCTTGAGCGCTCAGCCGACTGCTGGATTGAAGAGCTGCCCAGCGTGCTGTGGAGCCTGCGCACAACGCCAAACCGCTCAGTCGGCTTCACACCCTTCTTCCTCGTATATGGGGCCGAAGCCGTCCTACCAACTGACATCGAGCACGACGCGCCAAGGATCAAGCTATACATAGAAGCTGAAGCCAAAGAAGCTCACGAAGATGGAGTCGACCTGGTTGAAGAGGTCCGGCTGATGGCCGAATCCAGGTCCACTGTATACCAGCAAAGCCTCCGACGCTATCACAGCCGGAGGGTCCAGTCCTTAGCATTCCGAGAAGGAGACCTAGTGCTCCGGCTGATCCAACGGACAGCCGGACAGCATGAACTGTCATCCCCATGGGAGGGTCCCTTCATCGTGAGCAAGGCAGTAGGCAATGATTCCTACTATCTCATAGATGCCCAAGAGGCTAAGAAAAACAAGGCAAACAAAACTGACGAGGAGACTAAACGTCCCTGGAATGTCAGGTTGCTTCGACCATTTTATACTTGAGAGCAGGAATGTATGTATCCCTTGTATCCCTTTTCTAAGCTATGAAAAAGCATGCGCCAAGAGCGCCGTTTCCGACAAGTTTTTCGCGCACTCTACTTTGTTCCGCCAATTGGCTTAAACCCTCTCACGCGGCCGGCTCAGTAACGTGATCCGGTTTCCGACAGCCGGCTTCCGATCCAGCTACAGACCGCAACCCGGCTGTCCGGCTGGCGGGAGTAAGGTCTAGGAAGCCGGCACGCGAAAGACGGCTAAGGGAAAGAGTAAAAGCGAGTTGACTTGCAACTTTTCATAAAAGTGCCGAATTGCCGAACTCGGCTCGTTCGACTGAAATACTGTCGGCCTCACCCAGCGGCCCGCTCTTGATCCGGCGACGGATCGCAAGTCGGACGTACGACCGGCAAGAGCAAAGCCAAAGAGTGGGGCGGATGGGAAAAAGCGAACAAGTCGAAAGAAAGCAAGTCGGCACACAAGTGATTAACAAACACATTAAAGTGTGACATAATAAAAGAGATGATAATATTCATACATGTGCACCCGGCATCCCGGGGATTTAACAGATTGTCTTGGCAAAAGCAATAACTGAGAAACAGGTAAATTAAGGACCAGCCGGAGGAGCATCAGCGGGGCCGGCTGCCGGGCCGTCCCCAGGCGCGTCTTCCGCCTCCTCGTCTTGCATCTCCTCATCCTCGTCGTCAGACGGCGGGTTCGGGTCCGCAACGAAGAGGCTCTTATCGACGAAGTCGGCGATGGCGCTGGCTCGGGCAAGCCGGGCAGTCTTGTACTCGGCCGGGAGCTTGCCCTCCACGTCGGCTCACCGGTACTCGAGCTGCCCAAGGTCCACCTCGTTGTAACAGGAGAGGACAAAGGACAGCGCCATGTCGGCTCCAGCGCGCGTGGCCGACTCCTTCCAGTCGAGGAAGCGATCCGGCGCCCGCTCCATCAAGGAGATGAGGTCGGAGATATCTTGCGGCACCGCCTCCGCGGGCCACAGCATCGGAACCAGCTCCTCAGCCGCCTTCCGGAGCTCCCAACCGAGCTTGGTGATGGGCTCGACGCGGGCAGCCATGGATGCCATATAATCCTCCATGGTGAAGTATTCTGAGCTGCCCTCGCCAGTCGCCCGCCTCCTAGTCTCGCGCGCAACGCCAACGGCTGCTAATGCCGCATCCTGCGTTTCCGGGAAGGCCGGTGCAAGAAAAAGCACGTCAGAAATCATCAAAGCCGAAATAAGCTGAAAAATGCAAATTTTCGAAGTCCTAAAGTAGGCCAGGCGGCAGCCGGCAAGAGCCGACTGCCCCCGGTCCGAAGATGGAAATTCCGAAGGATAAAAGGAAAAGCCTGGCGGCAGCCGGCAAGAGTCGACTGCCCCCAGCCCGGAGATGGAGATAGCAAAAAATCAGAGTTTCTGCCGCCGGCTGCCAACCTAGGCGGCAGCCGACAGCCGAAAGCCGGCAAAGGGAAAGAGAGAAAGAAGAAATGCACTCACCCGACAAGCCGCGGTCGAGCGCGCCAATCTCGTCCACCCAGCGCTTGGCGGTGGCCGACAACTCCGTGGTCTTGGTGGTGACCTCCTCCTGAAGCGCAAGCCGCTGCTTCTCCACCTCGGTTAGACGCCGGCTCAGGTCCTCCACCTTCTCCTTCTCAGCCGTCCTGAGGAGAGCAAGCTCCTTGAGGTGGTTCTCCTCAAGCCGGCGCAGGCGTGCCAGCTCCCCATCAGCTACCTTGAGCTTGGCGGCAGCAGATCGGCCCGCTTCCTCGCTCTCGGCGCACTGAGCGCGAGCAGCTCGAAGATCCGCCTCCAGCTGCGGGACCTTGGCGGCTTCAGCTGCAAGGCAGCCAGAAAGAAGCGTCAGCCAACCAAGACTAAAGAAAGAAGACATCAAGCCGGAAGGAAAAAGATCTTACCCTTGACGGCCTCCAGCTCGCGAGCCAAGTCGGCCCGGTCCAGCTTGGCCTTGTGGTAGTGGGTCACGGCGCGGTTGTACAAGCCGGTGCGCCGCTCCGCCATAGCCTAAGGAGAAAGAAAATCAATCAGCTAGGCGAAACCCGGACCGGCTTCGAGCAGCCGGCCCATGCCTCGGAGGGCTACCAGGATGATAACCAAATTGAAAAACAGATGAAGCGCTTACCTTGCTGGCTTCCTCCACCTTGGCGACGTTGGCCACGGCCTCGGCAGCCCTGGCCTTGAGGTTGGCCTGCAAGCTGGAGAAGAACATCTCCACCGATGCTTGGCCTGGGTTCCCCTCCCGGCTGGTCACCTCGTAGGAGTCGGCGCGGAGCCACGCCTGCTCCATAGTGCCAGCCGAGCCGAGGCTGGAGTCGGAGGCGGACGGCACGTGCAGTAGCCGAGCGCCCTTGGCCACATGCAGGCTCCCCATCGGCGCCGACGGGGCTTCCGTCCTCACCAGCGCGCGCGAGTCGGCGTCCTCCATGCGCGCCGGCTCATCCCTTGCCGGCTCCTGCCTGGCCGGCCCCTCCCCCGTCGGCTCCGGCGGTGGCGGCGCTCCGGGCGAAGCAGTTGGCCCAGTCGGTGCAGCCGTCTCCGGCGCCTGAGGCTCCCCCTCCGGGCTCTCCTCCAACACCACCACGCTCGGCCCGGTTCCGCCCCCGGCCGCAGGCGGCGCAGCCCCGCCGGCTCCGGCTCCGGTCGAAGGCGGCATGCCCCAGCCCGGCCCCGGTGCCTTGGTCCGAGAAGACGAGCGCGGCGCGGAACATGTCGTCCGGCGTCGGCCGGCGCATCGGCTCGGCCCGCGTGCCGCGGCCAGGCGCTGAGGCCAGTGGCACGGCGAGAGAAGGCGCCCCTGCGGGAGGCGGAGTACCCGCAGGCGGCGGCGGCGTAGGCGCGCGCGATGGAGGTTGTGGCGTCGACTCCCTCCTCAGTCGCGGAAGCGGCAACACAACACGCGGGGCTTGCCGGGAGCCGCCTCCCTGGGCAAACTTGATGGGGGCCCTAGCCGAACAAACAAGAAAAAGATAAGCATAAAGAGTAAGGAAAGAAAAGGAATCAAACAAGAGAAAAAGAGAACTCACCCGGCCTGCTCCGGAACCTTCTTCGGCTGCTGCCGGCGGAGCTTCTTCGCCTTCGCCTCCAAGGCGGCGGTGGAGCGGGGGTCGCCGACCCGCTTCTTCCCCTTGGGCGCCGAAGTCGCCGTGGTGCTTGGCGGCCTCGCGCGCAGAGGCACGGCAGGGATTGGCCCCGTGGCGGACGTCGCCGGCTCCTCGTCCTCCTGCTGCTCCGGTGAAGGGGGCGGATTGTGCTCCCCCTGGCCGCCTAGATCAGGCGCCTGCAGTAGGTCGTCGTCGCCGGCCTGATCGCCGGCTTGGCCAGCCGGATCGGCGTGATCCGGCGTCCACCTCCTTGTCGCCAGATCGCCGTCCTCGATGTTCTGGCGGTTGAAGAGCTAGAAAAACAGAAGACATGAGCAAACAGCAAGCCGGAAGTCGGCGGAAAGAAAGACAAGTCGGCCTCGCAGCCGCAAGCCGGAAGTCGGCCTAAACAGTAAAAGCTTACCAGCTCTGGCGGCAGATCCCTGCTGCGGGGCGCTAGCCCGTAGTTCCACTCCTCCGGCATGTTTGCCTTGGTGATGTTATTCACCCGGTGGGCCACCTGGGCCTTGGTGAGCGGCGCCCTGGATGTCCGGGTCGGGTCGAACCGGCCGGACATGTGCCCAATCTTGTGGGTGCGCATTTGGAGCGGCAGCACCCGGCGCTCGGCGATGGTGCAGAGGAGGTCCTCGGCGGTCAGCCCGTTCTCGACGGCCGCCCCCAGGAAGTCCCAGAGCTGATTCACCTCAGCGTCCGGATCCGTCGTGCGGGCGTTGTAGCTCCAGTTGATCCGGCCGACTGGAGGAGCCGGGTTGAACTCCGGCAGATTGATCCGGTCGACGAGCCCGCCCTCGTTGCGCACGTAGAAGAACGACATCTGCCAATTCTTCACCGAGTCAACGGTTGGAATTTTGGGGAAGGGCGTACCCGGCCGGGTGTAGATCGAGGCGGCGCCGCAGGCCCGCAGGCGGCCGTCAGTAGTTTGCGCCTTGAGTTAGAAGAGCCGGCTCCAGAAATCTATATCTGGCCACAAGCCGGCGTAAGCCTCCATGAAGGCCACATAGCAGCTGAGGAGGATGCAGGCGTTGGCCGGCAGGTGGTGCGGCTGCAAGCCGAAGTTGTCGAGGAATTGGCGGAAGAAGTTGGACGCCGGCAGGCCCAACCCGCGGTCGAGGTGCGCGCCGAAGACGACGCGCTCGCCGGGCTCCGGCTTGGGCTCCGTCTCCTCGCCGGGCGCCCTCGCGACCACCGACGACGGGATCCGGCGGAGGCGCACCAGCCGTTCGATGTCGTCGTCCCTCATGTACGACCCCCTCCACGATCCGCTGGCGGAGGCCATTGACGAAGAGGAGGAGGAAGAAGACCACGAAAGGCGGAAAGGTGAAGATGAACCTCGCGACGGCGGCGACGGCGGCGGCGGAGGACGCTCTGTTGAAACGCGGGGCCCCGTGGCGCCGGCTCGTCGGAGTAGCGGCGGCGGGTCGGCGGAGATGCGCTCGCCGGAGTTCGCCAGTGGGAGACGCTCGCCGGAGCAGCAGGAGGCTCGAGCGCGAAGAAGAGAGCGAGAGGAGCGGAAGCGCGAGGAAGACGAAGTGAGGCAGTGGCCGCCTCGGTACCCTCCCCCGCGGCATTTATAGCCGCCCGCGGCGGACGGTTAGCCTCCAAGTGGCGATCGTGGCCACGTCGCCCGGATCTTCTGCGCATTAACTCCCCCCACGACCGCTGCAGTTACCGGAAACCGCCACACCACGTCACCCACGACCGCACTGGATCCGGAGGGGACATTGATGTGACCAGACGAACCGGCGGCAGGACCCAGACGTCAGACCGGTCAAGTCGGGTGCAGGACCCGAGGCGGCGGAGACTCCGGCGCGCCGCAAGCCGGAGCCGGACGTTAAGTTCACCTCGGTCCAAAATTCATCCAGCAAGGCGGAGACATCGCCAGAACTTGCGAGAAAGCAAAAGCTGCATAAGTGTAAATAGCGGCCTGCCAGAAGCAGCCGGCCGGAGCGAGCCGGATGAGGGCGCAGCCGGTTGAATGGAAATTCTCAGTCGGCCCCTCCGAGTGCCGTCACGTACATTCAAGAAGCCAGGAAAACCTGCCTAGGTCCTTCTAAACGCAGGACCTTGCCAGCTTCGGGGGCTAGTGTCGGGGGGAAGACCCCGGGTAGGGCAATGGACGCGGAGCAGCCGGCTGGCCACTGGCCGGCTCACGGCAAAGGCCGGCTGAGGAGCAGCCGGCTGGCGCCGTGGCCAGCTGGTCCGGAAGCCGGCTGGCTCTAGGTCCTAGTCGGCCTGGCTACGGCCGCCAATGCTGTAGCTGGGCCGGCTTCTACAAGCCATATCCGACTGGGGGTTTGTACCTCAGACCAACTCGAGGCTGGCGAGTCTTGCACTAGAAGGAACTGGGTTGGTGATCCGGGTTCCCAAAGTCCACGCTGACTTCATGTTCCGTAAAGCGCGGGGCACTATAGAGCAATAGTTCCACGCGCCGGACAGGCCATCATGGTCTACGTTGATCCGTACTGGCTACAGTGGCTGATGGCGACACGGACACCTCCTCTCCATACTGCTGACCTTGGCAGCCGGATGGGACAGGCCATGAGGCCTCAACGGCTCCTGACATCATTGCCTCGGGAAGGAGCGGAAGCCGGAGCCGGAGCCGGCCAAGCCGGCCAGTAGACTATAGGGTCTTTTATGTAAAGTGCCAGTGCCTATATAAGCTGGGCTACCCCCCTCGTGCGGGGGACGATCGATCATTCTCACCTCACTTCCACCCTTAGCGCTGCCCTGAGAGAGAGACTTTGTCTTCCTTAGCCTCCCAGGAGCAGCCGGACACAGCTCAAGGAGCAACCTTGTATTGTGTGATCATCATATACACTCTAGCAGGAGTAGAGGTGTTACCTCCATCGGAGGGCCTCGAACCTGGGTACGTCGCCGTGTCGCTCGTCCCCATACCCGCATTCGGATACCGCCGTGAGATCTCCTAGCAACCACCTTCGTTAGCCACCCTATGGCATATGCCGTGACGATACCACGACAAGTTCCTACTCGTCCCGAGTAGGTAAACGATAACAAAGATAATTTCTGAGGTGACATGCTATCATAATCTTGATCATACTATTGTAAGCACATGAAATGAATGCAGCGATTCGAAGCAATGGTAAATAAAATGAGTAAACAACTGAATCATATAGCAAAGACTTTTCATGAATAGTACTTTCAAGACAAGCATCAATAAGTCTTGCATAAGAGTTAACTCATAAAGCAATAAATTCATAGTAAAGGCATTGAAGCAACACAAAGGAAGATTAAGTTTCAGCGGTTGCTTTCAACTTATAACATGTATATCTCATGGATATTGTCAACATAAAGTAATATAATGAGTGCAATAAGCAAGTATGTAGGAATCAATGCACAGTTCACACAAGTGTTTGCTTCTTGAGATGGAGAGAAGTAGGTAAACTGACTCAACATAAAAGTAGAAGAATGGCCCTTCGCAGAGGGAAGCATTGATTGCTATGTTTGTGCTAGAGCTTTTATTTTGAAAACAAGAAACAATTTTGTCAACGGTAGTAATAAAGCATATGCATTATGTAAATTATATCCTACAAGTTGCAAGCCTCATGCATAGTATACCAATAGTGCCCGCACCTTGTCCTAATTAGCTCGGATTACCTGGATTATCATCGCAATACATATGTTTTAACCAAGTGTCGCAAAGGGGTACCTCTATACCGCCTGTACAAAGGTCTAAGGAGAAAGCTCGCATTGGATTTCTCGCTTTTGATTATTCTCAACTTAGACATCCATACCGGGACAACATAGACAACAGATAATGGACTCCTCTTTAATGCATAAGCATTCAACAACAAATAATATTCTCATAAGAGATTGAGGATAGTTGTCCAAAACTGAAACTTCCACCATGGATCATGGCTTTAGTTAGCGGCCCAATGCTCTTCTCTAACAATATGCATACTCAAACCATTCAACTCATGGTAAATCACCCTTACTTCAGACAAGACGAACATGCATAGCAACTCACATGATATTCAACAAAGGGTAGTTGATGGCGTCCCCAGGAACATGGTTATCGCTCAACAAGCAACTTATAAGAGATAAGATGCATCAGTACATATTCAATACCACAATAGTTTTAGGCTATTTGTCCCATGAGCTATATATTGCAAAGGCGAAGAATGGAAATTTAAAGGTAGCACTCAAGCAATTTACTTTGAAATGGTGGAGAAATACCATGTAGTAGGTAGGTATGGTGGACACAAATGGCATAGTGTTTGGCTCAATGATTTTGGATGCATGAGAAGTATTCCCTCTCAATACAAGGCTTAGGCTAGCAAGGTTATTTGAAACAAACATAAGTATGAACCGGTACAGCAAAACTCACATAAAAGACATATTGTAAGCATTATAAGACTCTACACCGTCTTCCTTGTTGTTCGACCCTTACTAGAAAATATCTAGACCTTAGAGAGACCAATCATGCAAACCAAATTTTAGCAAGCTCTATGTATTTCTTCATTAATACGTGCAAAGTATATGATGCAAGAGCTTAAACATGAGCACAACAATTGCCAAGTATCAAATTATTCAAGATATTATACAAATTACCACATATAGCATTTCCCGTTTCCAACCATATAACAATTTAACGAAGCAGTTCAACCTTCACCATGAACATTATGAGTAAAGCCTAAGGATATATTTGTCCATATGCAACAGCGGAGCGTGTCTCTCTCCCACACAATGAATGCTAGGATCCAACTTTTATTCAAACAAAACAAAAACAAAAACATACAGACGCTTCAAGTAAAGCGCATAAGATGTGATGGAATAAAAATATAGTTTCATTAGAGGAACCTGATAATGTTGTCGATGAAGAAGGGGATGCCTTGGGCATCCCCAAGCTTAGATGCTTGATTCTTCTTGAAATATGCAGGGATGAACCACCGGGGCATCCCCAAGCTTAGAGCTTTCACTCTCCTTGATCATATTGTATCATCCTCCTCTCTTAATCCTTGAAAACTTCCTCCACACCAAACTCAAAACAACTCATTAGAGGGTTAGTGCATAATCAAAATTCACATGTTCAGAGGTGACATAATCATTCTTAACACTTCTGGACATTGCACAAAGCTACTGAAAGTTAATGGAATAAAGAAATCCATCAAGCATAGCAAAACAGGCAATGCGAAATAAAAGGCAGAATCTGTCAAAACAGAACAGTACGTAAAGACGAATTTTCTAGGTGCACCAGACTTTCTCAAATGAAAATTCTCAAATTGAATGAAAGTTGCGTACATATCGGAGGATCACTCACGTAAATTGGCAGAATTTTCTGAGTTACCTACAGAGCCTACTGCTCAAATTCGTGACAGCAAGAAATCTGTTTCTGCGCAGTAATCCAAATCTAGTATGAACCTTACTATCAAAGACTTTACTTGGCACAACAATGCAACAAAATTAAGATAAGGAGAGGTTTCTACAGTAGTAACAACTTCCAAGACTCAGATATAAAATAAAAGTGCTGTAGTAAAATCATGGGTTGTCTCCCATAAGCGCTTTTCTTTAACGCCTTTCAGCTAGGCGCAGAAAGTGTGTATCAAGTGTTATCAAGAGATGAAGCATTGGCAGCGGGGTTTGGATTTTTCTCAACCATGCATTGTATTTTGCATATGTAAGTTTCAGAGGCTCCCTTTTCATTAGTCTTAGGCTTGCTATTCTCATCAAACATATTTTCAGGGATAAGCCAATCATAATTATTGTCTAGAGCTTCATATATTCCTAGGAGCTTACTAGGTATCGGTACTTTAATCTCCCCACCATCATTAACATTATTAGTGTACCTTATTCTATCCATGTCCATCTTTTCAAGTGTTTTCTTAAAATCAGTGAACAAACCAAGCCTCTTATGCTTAATGAAAACTTTTCTAGCTTCTTTAGCTACCTCTTTAAATTCTCTAACAAGGACTTTTAAAACAAAATCTCTCTTTTCTCCCATCTCCATATCAGAAAGTGTAAGAAACATGTGTTGTATCATGGGGTTGAGACTAAAAAATCTAGTTTCCAACATATGTACTAAACAGGCAGAAGCACTTTCATAAGTAGGAGCAGCTTTTAATAATGGTACATCTTCAAAATCTTCATCCATGCTAACATGGGTGAAAAATGCTTCTATATTATCTCTTCCAATTATAGACTCTTCTCCTACATATATATCTTTTAGAGTGAACTTAGGAGGAAACATGATGAAATAAGTAAAATAAATACAAGTAGCTAATTTTTTTGTGTTTTTAATATAGCAAACAAGACAGTAAATAAAGTAAAGCTAGCAACTAATTTTTGTGTGTTTTGTTTTAGTGCAACAAACAAAGAAGTAAATAAAAGTAAAGCAAGACAAAAACAAAGTAAAGAGATTGGAAGTGGAGACTCCCCTTGCAGCGTGTCTTGATCTCCCCGGCAACGGCGCCAGAAATTTACTTGCTGCGCGTAGTTGACGTGTGTCTTTCCGTTCAACACGCGACCGTTGGGAACCCCAAGAGGAAGGTGTGATGCGTACAGCAATAAGTTTCCCTCAGTAAGAAACCAAGGTTTATCGAACCAGTAGGAGCCAAGAAGCACGTTGAAGGTTGATGGTGGCGGAGTGTAGTGCGGCGCAACACCAGGGATTCCGGCGCCAACATGGAACCTGCACAACACAACCAAATTACTTTGCCCCAACGTGACAGTGAGGTTGTCAATCTAACCGGCTTGCTGTAACAAAGGATTAGATGTATAGTGTGGATGATGATGTTTGCAGAAAACAGTAGAATGAGTATTGCAGTAGATTGTATTCGATGTAAAAGAATGGACCGGGGTCCACAGTTCACTAGAGGTGTCTCTCCCATAAGATAAATAGCATGTTGGGTGAACAAATTACAGTTGGGCAATTGACAAATAAAGAGGGCATGACCATGCACATACATGTTATGATAAGTATTGTGGAATTCAATTGGGCATTACGACAAAGTACATAGACCGCTATCCAGCATGCATCTATGCCTAAAAAGTCCACCTTCAGGTTATCATCCGAACCCCCTCCAGTATTAAGTTGCAAACAACAGACAATTGCATTAAGTATGGTGCGTAATGTAATCAACAAATACATCCTTAGACATAGCATTGATGTTTTATCCCTAGTGGCAACAGCACATCCACAACCTTAGAACTTTCATCACTGTCCTGCATTTAATGGAGGCATGAACCCGCTATCGAGCATAAATACTCCCTCTTGGAGTTACAAGTAAAAACTTGGCCAGAGCCTCTACTAGCAACGGAGAGCATGCAAGATCATAAACAACACATAGATAATAGATTGATAATCAACATAACATAGCATTCACTATTCATCGGATCCCAACAAACGCAACATGTAGCATTACAAATAGATGATCTTGATCATGTTAGGCAGCTCACAAGATCTAACAATGATAGCACAATTAGGAGAAGACGACCATCTAGCTACTACTATGGACCCATAGTCCAGGGGTGAACTACTCACACATCACTCCGGAGGCAACCATGGCGGGTGAAGAGTCCTCCGGGAGATGATTCCCCTCTCCGGCAGGGTGCCGGAGGCGATCTCCTGAATCCCCCGAGATGGGATTGGCGACGGCGGCGTCTCTGGAAGGTTTTCTGTATCGTGGCTCTCGGTACTGGAACTATTCTCGACGAAGGCTTATGTAGGCGGAAGGGTAGGTCAGGGGGTGCCACGAGGGGCCCACACGCTAGGGCCATGCGGCCAGGGCCTGGGCCGCGCCGCCCTAGTGTGGTGTCGCCTCGTCGCCCCACTTCGTATCTCCTCCGGACTTCTGGAAGCTTCGTGGAAAAATAAGATCCTGGGCGTTGATTTCGTCCAATTCCGAGAATATTTCCTTACTAGGATTTCTGAAACCAAAAACAGCAGAAAAACAGAATCGGCTCTTCGGCATCTTGTTAATAGGTTAGTGCCGGAAAATGCATAAATATGACATAAAGTATGTATAAAACATGTGTGTATCATCATAAAACAAGCATGGAACATAAGAAATTATCGATACGTTGGAGACGTATCACACCCCTCTAAACGTGACGTACCTTCTTGCAAAGGAAGGGAACACGGGAATAAATCCTCGTCTCCGTGTGCTATCGGTTATCTCTAACCGAACTCCTTACTTGTGTTATAAGTGCATGTGAGAGCCTTCGTGCTCGAGTTACTTGTATCCTCATATAGGTTGTCTCACCTAGTTTGCATTAGGCTCACCTTTATATTCCGCAAAGCCTAACATTGCAAAGAAAGAATTAAAATCTGTAGAAACCTATTCACCCCCTCTAGATTTACCATCTCTGAACTTTCAATTGGTATCAGAGTCTGGACTCTTATTAAGGGCTTCACAGCCTTAAGAGTGAGATGGATAAACTATTCGAGGGTCTGGATGATGACTCTAACCTTTCGGTTAAAGAAATGAAATCCAGATTCTTGGCATATGATGTCGAGAAAAAGAAAAAGGAGGATGAAGTACAAAGCCAAATGGCACAGATGACTGCCATGCTTAAGAACTTGACCTCTAGTGGGACCTCTAGTGGGGCTTCGGTTCCTCCGGAAGGTTTCCACCAAGTCAATCATGACTATCCCAAAAACACTTCACCCATGCCTCATAGAAACCATTGTGGGAACGTTCCCCATTTTGATGGAACTCACTTTCCTTTTTGGAAATCCTCTATGGAATCTCATATTCGCAGCTGCAGTGTGGAGCTATGGGAGATCATTGTTGATGGATACCGGAAGCCACAAGATCCCGCTCGGTTGACCTCCATCGAGTTCTACAACCGTCAACTCAATGCCTCCGCACGTGACAAGATTAGGAGTGACATCAACCGCAAGCTCCTTGATCAAGTCAATGACATTGACTCCGCTAAAGAGTTGTGGGATCGAATCGTAGTACTCCAAGAGGGAACCGATTTGATCCAATCAGCTCTTTACGAGTCCGCAAAGCAAGAGGCCACTATGTTCATGATTGGAGAAGGAGAATCCGTGGCTGATGCCTATGCAAGACTTGGTGCTCTTAGAGTGAAGGTCAAGGGTCTTGGAGTTGAGAAGTACAATGACGGCTTTGAGATGAATGAAGCATTCATAAAGTCCAAGGTCATTGCCATGATTGCAGTCAAGCAAGAAGACACCAACCTTGCACTCAACTTGCAAATCATTACCAAGAGTGTTGATCTCAACTACGATTATCTAGTCTCCTATGTGGCGGCCAATGAAAACATGGCCAAGTCAGGAAAAAGGCTCATGGAAATGAACCATATTGATGAAGCCTCACACAACCATAAAGCCTCACACAACCTTGCCCTCAAAGCTAGAGCTGACTATCAAAGAGAGGAAGTCTATGAAATTGAAGAAGATGAGGAGATGACTTCAACTAGTGACATTGCTACCGACTTTGCTTTCTTTGCCAAGAAGTACAAGGCAAAGTTTCCAATGCTCCTCAATGAGAACAAGAAGAAGAGAACCTGCTACAACTGTGATGAAGATAGCCACTTTGCAAATGAGTGCCCTTATGAGAAAAGGGTAGACAAGCCAAAGTTCATCAAAGGGGTCAAGCCAAGATTGAAGCCAAACCCAATCAACGATCGATACAAGAAGAACAAGGGTAGATTCTTTGTTGGGGCCGAGTACTTGTCCGATGAGGAAGAGGAAGATGAGGAGAAGGAGGCCAGAGTGGCCAGTTTGGCTTTCTCCAAGCCCGGGTCACTCTTCACATATGACTACTCCAAGGATTACTCCACGGAGAACGATGTTGGTTCTTCCTTCATGGCAAGAACAACTCAAGATGATGACTCCGATGACTCTCCCTCCTCTGCAATCGTTGGCTGTTGTCTAATGGCAAGAGAAACCAAGGTAATGGAGCCTCCATGTCGTCGTGGTGAACAGACAGATGCCATAGGATGGCTTAGATTGGGGCCGAATGGACGCTAGAGGATTCGGGGGAGGGTTTGCGATTAGATGGGAAGAACTTCCGGATGTCTTCCTCAAGAACACGGCCAAGGACCGGTACACAAGAAGAGAGACAAGAGGAAGAACCCTTTACTAGATCGCTGGCTTCATTGATTTCAACATGATTACAAGTGCATGAACTCAAGTTCTATCGTCTAATCTCCTCTGTGGACACGCTACGCTCGCCTGTAAGAGGCAGTACCCCCTCTCCTTATATAGGGGAGAGGGTGGCTTACAGAACAAGGAACCCTAATGGCATCTTTGACTGGACAAACTACTTTACAAAGCTACTTTAATCATGGATGACGCTGGGTCCTCTTTAATCAGGCACGCTGACGTCCTCCGGCTTCTTTCAGCGTCATCTCTCTCTTTGGCGCCAGGGCTCTGATTAAAGCCACTTTGCTTAGCTCATCCTTGTCTTCTTGCTCTGAAGAGAATCTTTGACCAGTCTTGCCGACGTGCTACAGTGGCCCTGGTACCGGTTTTCCGGTACCTTTGCCTGTTATGCCGGTATCTTTTTACCGGTATCTTTGATCCGGTATCTTTGATATCACCGGTTGCCTTTAATCCGGTATACCCCTCATGGTATACCGGATTGTTTCATCCAACACTGTTGAACTCAGCCATCATAATCCGGTTTACTCTTCAATCCGGTATCTTATTCTTTTATCCGGTATCTTTGGTTAGAGACGACCATGTCCGGTATCAATATTAAACCGGTATCTTGATGGCTCATACCATCCGGTTTGGCATGCCTTTGGCATACCGGGGGTCATCCCCCCAACATTAGTCCCCGAAGCTGGTATAGTCCGGTGGATCCTACCCAACGGACCATGCCAGGTTCTATTTTCTCAAGGTACCGGTTTAAACCTTCCGGCGTCTAGTTGAAAACCTTCCGGCGTCTCTACCGAAACCATCTCATCACACCGAATTCAGCTTTGGTATACTTGCTCCGGTATCTTTGCTCCGGTATCTTTGCTCCGGTATCTTTGTTGTCAAAAACTTTCTCGGTGAAGTCGAGAATATGTGGGGAGCAGTGCCTGTCAGAGACATACGCACTGTTTCTGACGCGTCATGCCAGGTTCCCATTCCAAACGTACCGGATTAATCCTTCCGGTTTCCATTTAAACTCATCCGGCTCCTTGCCGAACCCACTTAGCTGAACAACCATCATTGAACACCTCCGGCTTCTTTCTGTCGGTTCCTTGGTCTTCAATGCTTGTCTTGACGAAGTCCAGAATACCCCGAAACTTGTGCCTGTGAGAGACATGCGCACTGTACCTGGCGTGCCAGCGTCAGGCTTCAAATCCTTCGTCTCCCTCGCGCAGTTAATGTGGCGCACCGGATCCATGTGACCCTTCCGGAACTCGGGCCGCCGGTTCCGGCTATGATGACAACGACTGTGTTGTGCTTGAGGTATTTACATCACTTGCGTTATCTTGTGCTTTCTTTGTGGCGCCGATTTCAGCCGACTGGTAACCCTCGGTGCTATAGCACGTGATTTCAGCCGACTGGTAACCCTCAGGCCGAAAGAGGAAGAACCAGATTGCGGTCTCCTTCGGGTGAACCTTATCATCACAGCCTTCCGGTTTGCACCCTTGCATTTGCCCATACTGGGCGCGTCGCAAGGGAAGCCGGCGAGAAGGTCTCAGCGCAGCCGGGCCGGATCACTGAGCTCAATCGCGGCGAGGTCAACCTGGGCCTCCTGCTAGAAAACGCTGAGAAGTGGAACCAGGCGGAGTTGTCTCCGGCTACCCGCGGCCCGGGCAAGGACAAGCTTCCGGTCGTTGTTACTTCCGGTTCGCGGAGCACGACGCAGCACTTGAGCCGGCTTACGCGCGTCGTCAAGGAGTTTGACACCACTTGGCACGATGCCAGCGGCAACGTGGTGGTAAGCCGCACACCTTAAACTTCAAAGCTTCATCTTTCAAATCTATGCCGGTTTTCAACTTCCCAGCTTATATGTACATCCTCCCAGTCCCCGAGTTTCGGGTTGAGAACGCAGTTCTTAGCGCGAAACTTTGCTGGAAACAAAAAACCGGCATAGCCAGTCCCCGAGTTTCGGGTTAAGCACGCAGTACTTAGTGCGAACTTGCCAAGAAACCGGCATCTTTTCTTCTTTTTTTTTTTTTTTTATACCGGTATATAGCCTTCTTGGGCGTTTACCGGAATAGATTTTGCCATCTTGGCATGTTTGACATTTTGCCCTCTTGGGCTTGTCACATACCGGTGTGTATAGCCTTCTTGGCGTATACCGGATTGAAATTTTGCCATCTTGGCATGTTTGACATTTTGCCCTCTTGGACTTGTCATATACCGGTGTATAGCCTTCTTGGCGTATACCGGATTGAAATTTTGCCATCTTGGCATGTTTGACATTTTGCCCTCTTGGACTTGTCATATACCGGTGTATAGCCTTCTTGGCGTATACCGGATTGAAATTTTGCCATCTTGGCATGTTTGACATTTTGCCCTCTTGGACTTGTCATATACCGGTGTGTATAGCCTTCTTGGCGTATACCGGATTGAAAATTTTGCCATCTCGGCATGTTTGACATTTTGCCCTCTTGGGCTTGTCACATACCGGTGTGTATAGCCTTCTTGGCATATACCGGATTGAAATTTTGCCATCTCGGCATGTTTGACATTTTGCCCTCTTGGACTTGTCATATACCGGTGTGTATAGCCTTCTTGGCGTATACCGGATTGAAAATTTTGCCATCTCGGCATGTTTGACATTTTGCCCTCTTGGACTTGTCATATACCGGTGTGTATAGCCTTCTTGGCGTATACCGGATTGAAAATTTTGCCATCTTGGCCTGTTTGACAATTTTGCCCTCTTGGACTATGTCAAGATGATATTCGACGAGCTATGGCCACTGGTCAACCCAGGTATGCAGTGGTTTGACTTAGTAGTCAATGCCACGTTACTTGTGACATGATGTAGCTGACTTTGGCGTGATACTTTGGCCAACCAGAATAAACAACGATCTGGGATATTAGATGGTGCCATGATAAACGGCGATCTGAGAGTTTGGATGATGCCATGATAAACGGCGATCTGAGATACTAGATGGTGCCATGATAAACGGCGATCTGAGAGTTTGGATGATGCCATGATAAACGGCAATCTGAGATACTAGATGGTGCCATGATATATTATGAGCTAAGAAAAATGATGGTAGCGATGAATTTTCATCGGAAAACAGTTGTGCCTGAAGACAGGGTTAGTCAATGCATATACATCATAAATATTTTACCTTAGTTGCAAGTCGACGCACAGGAAGGTCAGCCCGGCTTTGCTCGAGCCCGGCTTTGTCCGAGCTTCGCTGCCCCTAAACAAGCCACAGAAATACCTGCTACTTCCGCCCAAGCCCCGGAGAGCTCATCTCCATTTTACCTGTGAAAACTCTGTTCCTGTCTCATGAAAAGCAACCTCGTGAAATTTTCCCGGTATACCGGGTGGGAGTTGTATTAATGCGTTAAGCCCTCTTGGTGGTGCTGACTTTAACCGGTACACCGGTAGGCTTATAAGTTGAGCCGGTATTTACATGATTAAGACCTTGCCGGTTTGTTTTGGTTTTGCTCTGATCCTTGCATGGTGAAGATTCCGGATTTGTTTCCGAATCCAATTCGATGCACACTTGGTTCTTTTGCTTTGGCTCTGCCTACCTCTTTTGGGCGTTCGACATATGAGACTCAAAGTTCTTTTGCCAAGCAAGCACTTTCTTGAATTTAGAAATAATTCGAAATGTTTCACAAAAAACTGGTATGACCGGGGTTAGTTAAATTTTCTTCTGGATTGTTTGTTTTCGGTCCCTTTTTCGTTTCTCACGTGCTTAGGACCTTCCGGTTTATCTTGCTTGCCATGAAGCCGGGTTTCGGACAGCAGCAAAGTCGAAGACTCCGGTAGGTTTAGCACGTTACCAGACCGGAAGAGCGAATCTTAAGCAAACAAACCGGTATACGGAAAGAATAAACATATTGCATGCAATTTCGATAGAGGCAGTCCCCGAGATTCATTCGAGGTACCGGCATACTACAGACAGCAAACCAGGCAGAGAAAAGAACTCCTTACATTACCGGGGTTAATAGCGATAGGCGTGGCCAACGAGCCAATGGCGGCCTGCAGCAGGGTTGCTGCCGGTGGCGCGGTAGAGGTGCCGGGATGATCCCGTCGGGCTCCGTTGGATGCTTTGCCATGTGCCCGAACTTGACGGGCCCAGCGCCCTCCTCAGCTGCCGCTTCGCCAACGCCTCCTGCGCCGGCCATCATAACATCGACGCTGCCGGCTACGCGGTCGGTGCGCAGCCCGCGAGTTGGTGAAGATCTTGGCGGGTCTTGGCGCCTCCAGTACCGGCGAGAGGTACTGGCGCTCCGAGACGGTGCCGAGGTAGATGCGGTGGCTGCCGAACTCGATGATGCGGCCGTTCTTGGTGAAGATGCCGCCGTTGGCGAAGCAGCCTGCGTTGTCGTTGATGAAGTCCGTGTCGAGGACGCGGTCGACGAGCGCGGTGACGACACGCTCGCCGTCGATGATGAGGAGGCCCGCCCGAATATGTACTCCAGCAAGCGCCACTTCATGCCCCACGGTGGGCGCCAACTGTCGTCGTGGTGAACAGACAGATGCCATAGGATGGCTTAGATTGGGGCCGAATGGACGCTAGAGGATTCGGGGGAGGGTTTGCGATTAGATGGGAAGAACTTCCGGATGTTTTCCTCAAGAACACGGCCAAGGACCGGTACACAAGAAGAGAGACAAGAGGAAGAACCTTTTACTAGATCGCTGGCTTCATTGATTTCAACATGATTACAAGTGCATGAACTCAAGTTCTATCGTCTAATCTCCTCTGTGGACACGCTACGCTCGCCTGTAAGAGGCAGTACCCCCTCTCCTTATATAGGGGAGAGGGTGGCTTACAGAACAAGGAACCCTAATGGCATCTTTGACTGGACAAACTACTTTACAAAGCTACTTTAATCATGGATGACGCTGGGTCCTCTTTAATCAGGCACGCTGACGTCCTCCGGCTTCTTTCAGCGTCATCTCTCTCTTTGGCGCCAGGGCTCTGATTAAAGCCACTTTGCTTAGCTCATCCTTGTCTTCTTGCTCTGAAGAGAATCTTTGACCAGTCTTGCCGACGTGCTACAGTGGCCCTGGTACCGGTTTTCCGGTACCTTTGCCTGTTATGCCGGTATCTTTTTACTGGTATCTTTGATCCGGTATCTTTGATATCACCGGTTGCCTTTAATCCGGTATACCCCTCATGGTATACCGGATTGTTTCATCCAACACTGTTGAACTCAGCCATCATAATCCGGTTTACTCTTCAATCCGGTATCTTATTCTTTTATCCGGTATCTTTGGTTAGAGACGACCATGTCCGGTATCAATATTAAACCGGTATCTTGATGGCTCATACCATCCGGTTTGGCATGCCTTTGGCATACCGGGGGTCATCCCCCCAACACTCCACCTTCCTTATCTAGTGTTCTTGATGATTAAACTAAAAATCAAGAAGAGTTAGCTATGCTTAAGGAACTTTACAAAGTAAGATGCACCCTTCGTGGTAATGCTCTTGTCAAGTTTGATTTCTTGACGGACTCCCTCAAAGAAAAGGATGAGTCCATTGAGGAATTAGAATATCATTTGAATGAAAAAGAATGGAGATTCGATCTCCTAAGACAAGAGCTAGAAACCGAAAGGTGCATATCTCAAGGCCTTAAGCAGCAAATTGAAACTTATGAACTTGATAAAGTTAAGGACCTAGAAACTATTGAAAGGGCTCAATCATTTGCCCAAGAGCTCGATGCTTCAAATAAGGAGCTTGAAGTTGCTCATGCTTCTCTCACAAGGGACCTTGACCACCTTGAAAGGGCTAACAAGCTTGTCAAGGATGAGCTCAAGAAACTTATAGAGAACCATGACCTACTTCAAGAAACCTACAAGAAAGCTCTTGGATCAATGAAGGATCCCATTGTTGTAGAAAAGGTTGCTAGTTCCTCCACCTCCTTTACCAATGAGCATGCTTTGACGAACATGTTCGTTTACAAGAGGAACTCTCTTTGCATGTTGAGACCAATGCATATCTTGAATCCTTGGTGACCAAATATGGTGTCAACTATCATCCTAATGAATCTTCTTGTGAACAAGCATCTATTCTTGAGGAAAATGTTAGGTTAACAAAGGAACTTGCAAAGTTCACCACCGCCAAGAACAAGATGGGATTGGATGACCTCTTGAGTAAGCAAAGGTCAAACAATCAAAAGTTTGGACTTGGATATGTTCCCAACTCCCACAAGAAGAAGAACTACAAGAAGGAGAAGCCCGCTCAAGAAAAGAACAAGAAGGTCACTAATGATGGCAAAGCCTCAAAGGGAAAAGCCACTAGTGGTGACCGCACGGGGCCAAACAATCACTATGCTTTATTTACTAATTATTATGGTGATATTTATGCTAACTATGTTGGCCCTCGTAGTGGCTCTGCTTATAGAGGGTACTCAATTTGGGTACCAAAAGATATTGTTGCCACTGCAAAGGAACCCATTAACGGGTTCCTAAATCCTCTACTTGATTTTGTAGGGGTATTCCTCCGGTGGTCCAAAATGGGTGTTTGATAGTGGATGCACCAATCATATGACCGGAGGAAGAGGTGTGCTTGACCAATTCATTGAAGATATAAACAAGAAGTCAAGCATCACCTTTGGTGACAATTCAAAGGGAAAGGTACTTGGGTATGGCAAGGTGGCAATCTCTAAGGACTTGTGCCTTGAGACGGTCATGCTTGTTGAATCCCTTGGCTATAATTTGCTTTATATATATCATCTTGCGGATGCCGGTTACAATTATTATTTTACTAAGTATTGTGTGAAAGTCTTCAGGAGTGACAATCTCAAATTGGTCCTTGTTGGATATGTGGAGAATAACCTTTATGTGGTTGACCTCTCGGAAGAGAGCCCCTCTTCCTCCACATGTCTAATGGCGACCAAACATGACGAGGGTTGGTTGTGGCATCGCCGCCTTGGTCATGTTAACATGAGAAATCTCAAACAACTCCTAAAGGGTGAGCACATTGTGGGACTAACCGGCATTTCTTTTGAGAAAGATCGTGTTTGCAGTGCATTGTAGCCGGAAAGCAACTCAAGAAGAAACATCCTATCAAGAGTATCGTCACCACATCTAGGCCCTTGGAGCTCCTTCATTTGGATCTCTCTGGACCATCACATTATGATACTCTTGGTGGGAGAAAGTATGGACTTGTCATTGTTGATGATTACTCAAGATACTCTTGGGTCTTTCTCCTTAAGTCCAAGGACGAGACCTATAGAGAGTTCATCATCTTCGCCAAGAAGGCTCAACGTATGTATGAATCCGAGATCAAGGTGATTAGGACCGACAATGGCACCGAGTTCAAGAACTACACCATGCAAGAGTTTGTTGACGATGAGGGCATCAAGCATGAGTTTTCAGCTCCATACACCCCTCAATAAAATGGTGTTGTTGAAAGGAAGAACCGGACTATTATTGAGATGGCAAGAACCATGTTGAGTGAATTTAACTCACCCTACAATTTTTGGGGAGAATCCATCTCCACTGCTATCCACTACTCCAACCGGCTCTTCCTCCGCCCCCTCCACAACAAGACTCCATACGAGCTTCTCATAGGTAACAAGCCTAATGGCATGTACATTCGTGTCTTTGGATGCAAATGTCTTGTTAAGAACAATAATGGGAAGCTCGGTAAATTTGAAACTAGAACCATTGAGGGCACATTTGTTGGATATGCCGAGAACTCCCACGCCTATAGATACTACAACAAGTCCGCTGGGGCTATTGAAGTATCTTGTGACGTGGTGTTCTTGGAGGATAATGGCTCCCAAGTGGAGCAAGTTGTTCCATGTGTTGCAGGTGATGATGATCCTTCTAATGCCATCAAGCTTATGGGCATTGGACACATCCGACCCACATAAGTTCATACTGATGATCGAAGTGATGAAGTAGAAGTATCAAGCACGGCTCAAGTGGAGCCTAGCTCAACTCAAGCCGAACCATCAAGTGCAACTCAAGAACCATTCTACACTCAAGATGAACCACATTCCGAAGAACAAGAAGAAAGTCCTCATTCCACTGAGCAAGACCATGATGATGATCAAGATACATCCTCAACTCATGATCAAGCTCAAGTGATCCCTCATGATCAAGTACTAGCAAGAGATGAGTGTTGGAGATATGCCCAAGAGGCAATAATAAATGGTTATTATATATCTTTGTGTTTATGATAATGTTTACATACCATGCTATAATTGTATTAACCGAAACATTGATACATGTGTGTTATGTGAACAACAAGGGGTCCCTAGTAAGCCTCTTGTATAACTAGCTTATTGATTAATAGATGATCATGGTTTCGTGATCATGAACATTGGATGTTATTAATAACAAGGTTATGTCATTATATGAATGATGTAATGGACACACCCAATTAAGCGTAGCATAAGATCACATCATTAAGTTATTTGCTATAAGCTTTCGATACATAGTTACCTAGTCCTTATGACCATGAGATCATGTAAATCACTTATACCGGAAAGGTACTTTGATTACATCAAACGCCACTGCGTAAATGGGTGGTTATAAAGATGGGATTAAGTATCCGGAAAGTATGAGTTGAGGCATATGGATCAACAGTGGGATTTGTCCATCCCGATGACGGATAGATATACTCTGGGCCCTCTCGGTGGAATGTCGTCTAGTGTCTTGCAAGCATATGAATAAGTTCATAAGAGACCACATACCACGGTACGAGTAAAGAGTACTTGTCAGGAGACGAGGTTGAACAAGGTATAGAGTGATACCAATGATCAAACCTCGGACAAGTAAAATATCGCGTGACAAAGGGAATTGGTATCGTATGTGAATGGTTCATTCGATCACTAAGTCATCGTTGAATATGTGGGAGCCATTATGGATCTCCAGATCCCACTATTGGTTATTGGTCAGAGAGAAGTCTCAACCATGTCTACATAGTTCACGAACCATAGGGTGACACACTTAAGGTTTGATGTTGAAATGGTAGAACTTGAATATGGAATGGAGTTCGAAGTTTTGTTCGAAGTCCCGGATGAGATCCCGGACATCACGAGGAGTTCCAGAATGGTCCGGAGAATAAGATTCATATATAGGAAGTCATATTCCAAGTTTGGAAATGATCCGGTGCATTTATGGCAGGTTCTAGAAGGTTCTAGAAATGTCCGGAAGAAATCACCATGGAAAGTGGAGTCCCGGAGGGACTCCACCTTGCATGGCCAGCCAACCCTAGAGGGGAGGAGTCCAAGGTGGACTCCCCAAGGGTGGCCGGCCAACCCCCCAAGGAAGGGGTGGGAATCCCACCTTGAGTGGGATTTCCCCCTTGAGTAGGTTTCCCACCTTTGGGAAGTTTTGGTGTTGGGGTCTTATTCGAAGACTTGGACTACAACTCTTGGGGCTTCCACCTATATAATGAGGGGCATAGGAGAGAGGGCTGACCACCACAAGCCCATAGCTTGGCCGCACCCCTAGGTGGCCGGCCACCCCCTCTCCCAAACCCTAGCCGCCCCCTCTCTCCTCCTCTTCTCCCGCACGCTTAGCGAAGCTCCGCCGGAGATCTCCACCGCCACCGCCACCACGCCGTCGTGCTGCCGGATTCAAGGAGGAGCTACTACTTCTGCTGCCCGCTGGAACGGGGAGAAGGACGTCATCTTCATCAACACCGAACGTGTGACCGAGTACGGAGGTGCTGCCCGATCGTGGCACCGTGATCAAGATCTTCTACGCGCTTTTGCAAGCGGCAAGTGATCGTCTACCGCAGCAATAAGAGTCTACTCTTATAGGCTTTGGAAATCTTCAAGGGTTAGTCTTGATCATCCCCTCGTTGCTCCCGTCTTCTAGATTGCATCTTGGCTTGGATTGCGTTCTCGCGGTAGGAAATTTTTTGTTTTCTATGCAACGAATCCCTACAGTGGTATCAGAGCCGTGTCTATGCATAGATGGTTGCACGAGTAGAACACAATGGTTTTGTGGGCGTTGATGCTCTTGTTGTCTTTAGTTTGAGTACTTTGCATCTTTGTGGCATAGTGGGATGAAGCGGCTCGGACTAACTTTACATGACCGCGTTCATGAGACTTGTTCCTCGTTCGACATGCAACTTGTATTGCATAAGAGGCTTTGTGGGTGTCTGTCTCTCCTACTATAGTGAAGATTCAATTTACTCTTCTATTGACAACACTAGTATCACCGTTGTGGTTCATGTCCGTAGGTAGATTAGATCTTACTCGAAAACCCTAAACCACGTAAAATATGCAAACCAAATTAGAGACGTCTAACTTGTTTTTGCAGGGTTTGGTGATGTGATATGGCCATAATGTGATGATGAATATGTATGAGATGATCATTATTGTATTGTGGCAACCGGCAGGAGCCTTATGGTTGTCTTTAATTTTCATGTTGAGTAGTATTTCAAAGTAGTTGTAATAGTTGCTACATGAGGTGAACAACCATGAAGACGGCGCCATGTACCTTGACGCTACGCCGACGATGATGGAGATCATGCCCGTTGATGATAGAGATCATGTCCGTGCTTTGGAGATGAAGATCAAAGGCGCAAAGACAAAAGGGCCATATCATATCACATATGAATTGCATGTGATGTTAATCCTTTATGCATCTTATTTTGCTTAGATCGCGACGGTAGCATTATAAGATGATCCCTCACATTAATATCAAGATAATAAAGTGTTCTCACCTCGTATGCACCGTTGTACAGTTCGTCGTTTCGAAGCATCTCGTGATGATCGGATGTGATAGACTCAACGTTCACATACAACGGGTGTAAGCCATGTTGCACACGCGGAATACTTGGGTTTGCTTGACGAGCCTAGCATGTACAGACATGGCCTCGGGACAACGGAAACCGAAAGGTTGAACACGAGTCATATGGATGATATGATCAACATGTTGATGTTCACCATTGAAGCTACATCATCTCACGTGATGATCGGTTTTGGTGTAGTGGATGTGGATCGTGTACCACTTAACAACTATGAGGGATGTTGTATTAAGTGGGAGTTCATTAGTAATTAGATTAAAACATGAACTAATTATCATGAACTTAGTCTGAGTAGTATTTTGAATTAATTTTGTAGTATTGGCATCCATTTACTACTATGCGCTAGTCTTGTAATTGAGATAGAAATAGTGTTAAAATCTGACAAGAAACTTTACGGACTGGTACCGTATTGTTAAAGAATCAAGAAGTGATTAAGTCCTATAGCAAATTTTTAGTAAACCTCACATTGTTGATTCAAAGAGCTATGGTTTCAATTAGTACCTAAAGTTATCTTGTCTCCGTGAAACTTGAATTTCAAATCTGTTTGAAAAGTAAGGAGCTGAAAATTTAGTTTTCAGAAATAATCAAGGTATGAGATATATGTGATATCTAAGACCTTATTGCAAGATGATAGAATATAAATTTGGTGAGACTACATAAACTCATAAGTTTTATGGGAATGTATGAAGGTTGAAGACGCCAGGCGTCACAATCCTCCAACTATTGGGGCACTAACGATATTCGCATATCCATGAAGTTATTATCCTTAGTATGCACCGTTGCTAAGACTCGTCGTTTCGAAGCATCACGTGATGATCGGGTGTGATAGATTCTACGTGTGCATACAACGGGTGCAAGCCATATTTGCACATGCGAATACCAAGGTTAAAACTTTACGAGCCTAGCATGTACAGACATGGTCTCGGAAAGTCTTCATGATATAATGGATAAAATTATGAGTGAAATTGTTCATCATATTACAAAGTTACTAATAGTGAAATCTAAAACACTTGTCATATGATGATCAACTTAAAGTAAGAACCTCAAGGTTATTGGTATTTGACCAACAAACCTAGAAGTTAATAATGTTAAAGTGTTTTTCTGAATAATGAGGAAAGCTAAAA